>NC_141688.1:297735568-298395644 GCF_964263255.1 Lissotriton vulgaris | reverse complement strand
CCACACACACTACCAGACTTAAAGTAGGAGTGAGACTACTGCCAGCCTTGAGAGCCAGTGACGTCTGAAGCAAAGGAGAGCTTGCAAGCTGCGCACGCGCCCTAGAGGGTGGCATGGAATGGTCATTACCCAGACACCACACACACTATCAGAATTAAAGTAGGAGTGGGACAACTGACAACCTTGAGAGCCCGTGACGTCTGAAGCAAAGGAGAGCTTGCAAGCTGCGCACGCGCCCTTAATGTACAGTGGACTGTCCGTCTGTATGTACATCCATTGTCTGAAACATCCTGGTGCAGGAGCCGGCATTCTGGTGCCAGACACATCCCATGGCCAGATAAGAAGGAGTGAAATAAGCAACAAAGCACAATATTACTTAAAAGTTAGCTTTAATGCGCCGCCTGAGCTCACCGCAGGGAACCTGACTCCACTGGGGCAGAAAGCGCTTCACTCCCAGAGCCGTCCCACAGCGCACGTGGGGCTTCGAAGCACTGCGCGACTTTACCGAACTCTAACTTTGCAATAATGTGATATGAAATCCCTGCCCTCTGTCAATCGGACAGCAGGTTCCATTCACACCCTCCTCTCCTGTCTGATAAACGACTTGTCTATAAATATTCAACGCAGGTCGGACGGACGCATCTTTCACGCACGACTTCCCACGGGAGCCATTGACAATAATGTACACAGCGGATACAAAACACATTCTGCTCATGTCAACAAAGAAGTACAGTGTGTTTCCCAGTGGACAGCTGCCTCTGTGCACTTCCCACGAGTGTTTCACGAGGATGCGGAGCGCTGCGCATTGCCCTGGCTCCAATGATGGCCGTGTGTGCCCCTTGAAGTAAGTGTGCCCGTGTGTACGTGAGCCCACCGTGTGACGCAGAACTAACACTATCTTACTTGGTGAATGAACTAGCATAGGACCCACTCCCTGGTGGGAACCTCTCCCAGGTGCCCTCCGCGCAGCCCTCTGTCCCCCAAATTCAGCCCACAGGCCCGGGAACCCCCCTCCCTCCAGCATTGAGCGATTCATCCTCTCGCTGGAGCCTCATCAAACTGCCCCTCCCCTTGGAGCTCCCCCCACCCCCCCCCCCCCCCCCTTTCACTTTCAGCACCCAACTTTTCCGAGGAGCTTTCTCTCTGCCGTATTTTATCAAAACACTTTAAGACCCACTGCCAGGACCGGGGGATGCAACTCCAGGCATGAACATTTCGTAGTGCCTCGATATATCATTAAGTCATCAGTTCACCAAGCGCTAAGCCAAGGCCTGAGAAGGCCCGGAGGCCCCGCATCAGGAGTTAGGTGTCTCTAGCAGCCCAACCACGACGCTTCAGCCCTCTCTAGACGTCAGCAAGTGTGGCTGCTTCTCTCGGGGGCGGGAGGTGTCAGATATAAGGGGGGCGAGGGGCGCTCCTTACCTCCAGGCGTCTGCCCAGCGTGAGGTGCAGCACAGACAGCACAATGGTGACGGCTGTGGTGACGTCCATGGTCGACGGTCTCAGGATAATGTCCTCTTCTGAGTGTCTCTTCTCTTCGCCCGCACAGTCCTTCTCCTGCCTCTCTTGGGTCTTGGGGTGCCTTATAACAGCAGTCGGATGGACGGGGGTGGGGGGTCCGTGGGGGTCAGGCGTCAGTCACCTCCAGGCCCATTGCAACAAATAATTCCTGCTGACCTGCAAGAAACGCACTCGACTGCACGCCCTGCAGAGCTCCACCGAGGTGACGCGACAGCCCCCAGGAGGTCCTGCAGGGGTTAGGGGTCATGCCCTAAGCAGGCGACAACCTGCAGGGGGTGTGCTCTGAAGCGGATGAGGTGACCTTTCGGCCTGTCTTATCCCATCTTCACAATCTGCCGCCCCCCGGCCAGGTTAGCGACAAACTCCTTGCAGGGGAGAGGATTAGTGGTGGAAACAGGGAGAGGCGCTCGAGGGTGGGGCCTGCTCCCCTCTGGGCTCGTAACTAGGGGGTGATTAAATACGCATTCAAGGATCAATCTATGCCTTTGTACACCGCACAGGAATGTGCGTGTGTTGATAAGCAAAGACAAAGAGACCCGGAGGGACCTGGCTTGGCAGGTTAGGCCGGGCTGCACTCCAGAGGAACAGGGTCAGGACTGATTTGCATACTCTGGAGTCACAACTGGGGTGGCGTGGTGACCAAAACAACGATAAATCTAACCCACAACCTCGACTGGGTCTGAAAGTTTGATTTATTCAACATTCCGTCCATCATGTGTTTGTGGAGCATTTTTCGCCATCGGTTACTCATCACTTTGCCACTGGATTCCTGCTAGCCTGGCTGATGATCGGTGATACCCGATACTGGCCCCACGAGGCCTGCTTCTGAGCCAGGGAGGACCTGGCTTGGCACTGCGAGCTGGACTGTTTCCATGAGAAGCAGGGTCAAGACTCATTTGCATATAGCTGGGTCCAAACTGGGGTGGCGCGGTGAGCACAAGAACACTGGATTTATCCCAGATCTCTTGCCTGGAGGTGAATGTTTGAATTATTTAATATTTCGTCCAGCATTGG
Source organism: Lissotriton vulgaris (assembly GCF_964263255.1). Taxonomy (NCBI): domain Eukaryota; kingdom Metazoa; phylum Chordata; class Amphibia; order Caudata; family Salamandridae; genus Lissotriton; species Lissotriton vulgaris. The sequence continues at coordinate 298,393,109 of NC_141688.1, read as the reverse complement.
TTTGTGCAGTATGAGGGAAACAGGGGCTACAACTCAGCAGATGTGTGAGATGTTAGGGAAAGTAATGCAGTCATGATTCTGGTGTAGTGTGCCTCCCACCCCCTGGGATTCAGCGCCTCTCTACCTGCTTCTCGAATGATAGCCCCTGCCTTGCGAAACAGGCTGCCTCCTCTGCTCTTTGTTATAAACATGGACCCAATCTTGCACCATATCCCTCCTGTCTTCTCTCTGAGGCCCGCCCTAAGGTGCCCCCTCTGCTTCAATAGTCACCTTGTTTGAGCCATTGGTTTGAGGCCAGAAACACTGGCCCAGCAAGGATGCACTGGGGCCTGGTGCACACAAGGAAGGATAGTAAAAAGTCATAACCGGGCTAAGTTGGCCTCTCACACCAGTGCCATTGTACCTACTGCACCAATGATACATACAGTCCTACCCACTACACAGAGCTATTACTCCTAGGCCTGCGGCTCAAAGTCAATTAATCAATCAGAGAATTTATAAAGCGCGCTACACACCCGCGAGGGTCTCAAGGCACTGGAAAGGAGGGTGGCTGCAGCTAGCGGTCGAAGAGCCGGGTCTTGAGTGGTCTCCTGAAGGTCTGTGGGTCTTCTGTCTGGCGTAGGGGTAGAGGGAGGGCGTTCCATGTCTTCGCGGCGTGGTGTGAGAAGGACCTGCCCCCGGTGGTGTTTGTGTGGATGCGTGGGACGGTGGCCAGTGAGAGGTCGGCGGAGCGGAGTTCTCTGTTGGGTATGTAGAATGATAGTCGGTTGTTGAGGTATTCTGTGCCGGTGTTGTGGAGTGCTATGTGTGCGTGGGTCAGGAGTTTGAAGGTTATTCTTCTGTCAACGTGGAGCCAGTGCAGGTCTCTCAGGTGGGGAGTGATGTGGTCTCGGCGGGGGACCTCGAGGACCAGACGTGCCGAGTCGTTCTGGATTCTTTGCAGTCTGCTGATGAGCTTGGACGGGGCTCCGGCGTAGAGGGCGTTGCCGTAGTCGAGTCTGCTGCTGATGAGGGCGTGGGTGACAGCTTTCCGTGTGTCTGTAGGGATCCATCTGTAGATCTTGCAGAACATGCAGAGGGTGTAGAAGCTGGTTGAAGAGACTGCGTTGATTTGGTTGGCCATGGCGAGTTTCGAGTCGAGGATGACTCCCAAGTTGCGTGTGTGGGTGGTAGGAGTAGGGGCAGTGCCCAGGGAGGTGGGCCACCAGGAGTCATCCCAGGCGGAGGGGTTGTGTCCGAGGAGGAGGATCTCTGTCTTGTCCGTGTTCAGTTTGAGCCGACTGTTTCCATCCAGTTGGCGAAAGCCTTCAAACCACTTTGCAGGTTGGCTTTAGCGGTGAGGGGGTCCATGGTGTCTGAGGACGCGGGCCCCCTCCTCGGTGTCGGTGGGGTTGGTCGGGGGGTTGAGTGTGAGGCGAGCTTGTAGTAGTACCTTGGTGACTTTGCCCCAGCGGCGTCTAGGGATCTGTGGGGTGCGGTGGTGTGAGATGGGTTTCTGGAAGCTGGAGTGGACGCAGTGGTGGTCGATCCAGGTGAGCTCGGAGGCGTGACTGAAAGCGACGTAGGGACTGGAGTTGAAGATGGCGTCGAGTGTGAGGCCGGCGATGTGGGTGGGTGTCGTGACGATCTGTGTCAGTCCGATGGTGGAGAGGTTGTCGATCAGGGTGGATGAGTTACTGTCATTGTTGTTTTCCAGGTGGTAGTTCAGGTCGCCAAGGAGGATGTAGTTGGTGGAGGTCAGTGCGTGCGTGCTGATGAAGTCTGCGATGGAGTTGCAGAATTGGGGGCGGGGTCTGGGTGGTCTGTAGACGAGGGTGCCACTTAGGGTGGTCATGGGGTCCGTGTGAATCTGGAAGTGCATGTGTTCAGCGTTCTTGAGGGTGTCGGTGGGGCTTGTGGCGACTCTGATGGTGCTCGTGTGGATTATGGCGATTCCTCCACTGACTCCATTAGTGCGGTCCCTGCGGGTGATCTTGTTTTATCCGTGGGGGATGGCTATGGGGATGTCTGGGACGGCGGTTTCGTTCAGCCAGGTCTCTGTCAGGAAGGCGATGTCTGGTGATGTGGAGTCGAGCAGGTCCCATAGCTCGACGGCGTGTTTGATTGCGGAGCAGGTGCTGAGCAGGATGCATCTGAGCTGATTTGGTTCCATCGTGGTTGGTGGCTCGTGTCTTTGGTGCAGGAGAAGCTGCAATTCCGGCAGGTGAAGGGGCCGTGGGTGCGCTTAGGCGCAGTCTTGTGGCAATTGGATGGTCGTCCGAGGTTGAGTGCGATGAGGGTGTTGGCATCGTACCGGATGTGGGCTTCGTGGGTGGTGCTTGGTCCAGGGGTCGTGGCGCTGGGCGCGGTCCAGGCGCGGACAGGCGCAGACGGGCTTGCCTTAGCCACGCCTGCTGCACGCGTCCGCTACGCGGCCTTGCAGCGGCCGCCATAAAAGGAGGTGTGGGAGGAAGGCTCAGCTGGGAGAAGGGTGGGGCTGGTGGGAGGGACGAATCGGCAGCAGGGGGCGGGGCCCAGGGGAGGCAGCAGCGGGAAAAACCTGGCAGCAAGCGTGGGGAGCGAGGGAGGGGGGCGGGGTACAGAAGGAAGGGGTTGGGGCAATCAGCAGGAAGGCGGCGAAGCAATCAGGGCGGCAAAATCACTGGGGGCCAGGAACCGTGAGGCCACGAGCACACGGAGTGCTCAGGAGCATGGGCAGGCACAGGAGCAGCGCACAGGCAGGTCAGGAGGTGATCACGGAGGCAGATCGCGGCGGAGCTGCAGCGGGAGGGGAGCGACCTACCAGAGGGTCAAGAGTAGGTTGTCTGCCACTATGTGTAATAACAAAGGGGAACAATGCCCCACATCTCCCTCCCCTTTCCTCCGGTGCTGGGGCCCTGTTCACTGTACAACAAGGGTGACCTGGGCCCTAATAGTAGCAAGGGAGCTGGGCCTGCACTAAACTTTTTAGTAGTAAGAGTCATGATTAGGTCGCAGTGGCCCCCTCACATTCTTGGTCCCAGTGCCACTGCACCAGCTACATCAACAATACTTCTGGTCCTTTCATGAAAAAAACAGTGCTCACATGTTGCCCATATGTAGAAACATTAGACCCCATGTAGCACCCCTCCCATGGGCCGGCATTTGATGTTATCCACGGATCTTGCTCTCTTCCTCTTTCTCCTGGGCCATGTCTCTGAAGCCCGGGGGGTCTGGGTGATCAGGGCTCTGCTTCTGAATGCCCCCCTGTGGGTCTCACTTCAACTTACCTGAAAGGACATCTGCAAATCAAAGAGGGCAGGATATGTGTGGACCGATGTGCCTGTTTTTTTTATTTCACAAAACCAGTGCCCAACATTGTTAGTTAAACAAAAAAGAAACAGCCATCCATGAAGGGTTATTGTGAACCTTGCGGTGCCTCTGGGTAAAAGTAAAAGGGCAGTGTAGGGGCTCTCATGTGTTTGTGAAACCGAGGGCGGGGCAGGGAGGTAACAATGACATAGGCCTTCTCACCAAGGTGCCTGTTACCTGAAAGAAAAGTGTGCAATTGATTAATCACCAAATGTAAGGGCTGATGGGGACCCAGTATAAGCCTCAATTGATGGAGGCACTGGAAGTTTATGGATGACATGTGACATAAGGGTGCCGAGTTCTGGAAAGTGTCCTTTTAATGTATACTTATAACAATGCTGGCACTAAGTACTGTCTGATTACCTATTACTATACATATGCTATGAAAGCACTTGTTTATCTTAAACACTAAACTCACACAGCTACTGAAATTAAGCAATTTTGTGGACTTCTTTTACATAATTATGGATCTGCTACATTTGGGACATTATCCATCAACTGATGCATAAGGTGCAGATTTTAGAAAAAAACAGTTTTTAGCTCAAACGGATCAAAAGGTATTAAAATGTGGCGACATAGGTTCGCACACAGTGGAAAGCACTTCCTAAAAGTTCACTTTTCACCTTTCGTTTGCTTATTTCAGAATTTGGGGGCATATTATCAAGGGATTTATCTCCGCTTTTTTGGCTTTAAAAGCCAAGAAAGCGGAGCTAAAATTATCTCCCTACCAGCAACAGGGTGCTAACACGCAAATTCGCATGTTAGCACCCTTTTTCTCTACACTTCCCCTTGCATCGTTAATGAGATGCAAAGGGGGCGTTCCAGAGAAAAATAATAGGAGAAATGTTGTTAAGCGACATTTCTCCTATTATCAAGGATTTCGCTAACCCTGTTAGTGATAAAAAAAAAGCAGCGCTAACCGCGGTTAGCACTGATTTTTTACACCTGGTATTTTCCTGACTTAGCCATGATATCCTATGGAAGATGGATATCATGGCTAAGTTTGTGAGCCCCTATCATCAAGCTAACACCAAACCTCGAGAGATTATCGTTGGTTTTCCAGCTATAATCTCTCAATTGGCAGTTAGCACGAGGATTTTTATCACTTCTGAGATAAACCTTGCTAATAGCAAGTTATCTCTGCGATAATTTCCGGCGATGCTTAGCGTTAAAAAATTTGTTGCTAAGCATCGTTAGCGGTAAATATCGCTAAACGTTGGTAATATGCCCCCTGGTTATTAAACGCATACTAATAGAGTAAAATCTTTGCCCAAAAATTATTACCATGGGAAAAAATTACAAAATAATGGAGTAATACCATGATAAATATGCCACATTATTCCATATTATTTGCCTTTTCTTCTTGATAATTTCATCAATTCTGATGCATTATTTGGCTCTCCCCTGCTACACTATTCCAGTGGCTCCGACTAAGCCAATCTGCAGAAGCCTATCTGGGTGTAAAACTGTTTTAAAATAATGATTTACATATTCACATTTACAGTGCTTTCAGGTACAGGCTGGGGCCTCCTAGCACTATATATATATATTAGGTCGAGCATGAGCCAGCTCAGAGGCGTTGCTCTGCGAAGAGCTGAGACAGTTGAGTAGGGAGAGAAGCCACTCCCAATTCCCGACATATTTGTCATTGGCTTGTGTTCTTCCTAAATGCTGTCGTCTGATTCATTATGGGGCTTGCTAGTCCCTCCTTATGACAACAATGTCGTCATTTGTTACCTCCCATGGCTACTGGCCCCTAACTTCGAGCGTTACATGGTAGGTGGACTGTGAGCCTTTCCCTTATCCCCTCTCCCCCAGCTCGCACTCACGTTGTCCGTGCACTCCCCCTGTCAGTGATTCAATATGCAATAGGTGACGCATAAATGCTATCCTATTGCATTGAAAATGCTTGTCTATCCCAGCAGAGGAACAGAGTCGAGTAGGAAGTTGGCAACAGTCAACAAGTGGGCTAGCCTAAGGGGTTTTCGCTTTTGTATGTGATGTAGGTACAGGTGCAGAACTTCCAGCAGTATCAGCATACAGTGGATGCAGAACAGGAAAGAGCGGAAGCAACATTAATTCTCCCGCATACGGATTGTAGGGTACTGGCAGGTGGAAGGCGTGGCAATCTGAGTCCGTGAAAGTAGAGGACTCTTGTGGGCAGAAGACATCCAAGAGTCAGCTACTAAGTACAGAATCCGTTGTACGTGCCCTCCCACCCCCGCTGTCCGTTATGCAGTATGCAATAGGATATAAATAAACAGTGGTCCTAGACCTATTGATCACAATAATTGACCCAATCAATTTTGTTCAATCATTTAAACATTATAGAGCACTTCAGCCGAATCTGCTCCAGTTATAATTAATAATCTTAAGTGAAAGAACACAACAAACCACTACAACCCAAGACAGAGATACAATGTATTTAATTCATTGTCTCATATTTTGAATTCATTTTATACAACAATGAAAATATTACAAAGAGTAAAAACCAACAGATAGGTTGCCCAAATGGAGCGTGTAGAAGAGAGTGATCAGAGTTTTGAGTGAATAAAGAAAGGAAATGAAATTCACAGCAATAGTTATCATGTTTAAATGATTGAACAAAATTGATTGGGACAATTATTGTGATCAATAGGTCTAGGACCACTGTTTATTTATATCGTAATATACCCAGGTCCATACCTTGTGGGCTACCCCATTTTCTTTAATGGCAGTTTGCAATAGGTCGCGCGTAAATGCGAGTCCTATTGCATTGCAAATGCTTGCTTAGGACATGTGCCCTGCAGATGACACACTCCCTTCACACTGAGTGAACTGCAGTCATGTTTGTTCAGACACTTGAGGCCAGATGTAGGTCGGTCTGTAAAGGCCGAAAATCGGTATTTTCGGCCGTTACCGACCGGTAAACAAGATTTGGCATGTAGGGGTACATTTTTACAGAATCGGTAACTTTACCGAATCGGTAAAGTTACCGATTCTGTAAAATACCAAATCGGTATTTTTACCGATTCGGTAAATCTCTGATGTAGGTGGGAATCTTCTGAGTCCCAAAGGCCCTACAAAATCGGTATTCTACCGCACAATCCTATTGTGTGGTAAAATACCGATTTCAGGTGTGCATGCACATGTGTGCATGCACACCTAGCCATGTGACAGACAGACATGCCCTTAGGGCATGTCTGTGTGCCACATGGCGCACATGCCTATTTGTGGGGTGCCAGAGGGTGTCAAAGTGACACCCCCTGCACCCTTGCAAAAATCGGTATTTACCGATTCTGTAAATACAGAATCGGTATTTCCCATTGATTCCTATGGGCTTTGAAGCCCATAGGAATCAATGGAAAATACTGATTCTGTATTTACAGAATCGGTAAATACCGAATGTGACAGATTCGGTATTTCCACATCTGGAAATACCTACATGTCAACCACATTGATTTACCGATTTTCATTTACCGAATCGGTAAAATTCAGTAATTGAAAATCGGTAAATCAATGTTACCTACATCGGGCCCTTAACACCTTCGCTGCAGCGGCTATTCCACCGCAGCGCTAAGGGGGCAATCATGCTGGTGCTGATGACGGAACCGCTCCGTCACCAGCCTCGGTTGAGCTGTGCTCCTGACGGAGCAGTTCCGTCATGGCCCCGCCCGCTCAATGGAACGCCCAGCGCAGGCGCGGAATCCGCGCCGCGCTGGCGCAGTGAGCGGGCTATGACGGAACCGCTCCGTCATCAGCACAGCGCTACCACGTCTGATGACAGGGATGTTCCGTCATCAGCGTTGAAAAGGTTAAGATGCGCCGTGGCCCATCTCTGAAATTCAGGGGGTCAGATTTACAAGGACTGGCGCATCCCTACATATCATCAGGGATGCACCAGGTAAGATGCGTCATGCAAGTTTACACTTGCGCCACCACCGATGCGCCGCATTTACAATGCAGTGCATCGTGGCGCAATGATAAACAGATGCGTGATGCATCTGATGGCATAAGGGTGGCGCATTGCTGGAGTCGTGTCGCAAGCGCGATTCAACTCCAGCAATGCTCAGGGGCTGCCCATACCTAACATGCTGCGTCACGCCTTATGCCTGCTTCAAGCAGGCGCAGGGTTTTGACACAGCGGCATCGGAAAAGTGACTCCGTGAAATCTTGTAGATTTCACTGCGTCACTTTTCCGGGGCTTTTTCCAATGGAACACCCACCCTGCATCCATTAAACCTGACGCAGGTTTAATGTGGCGCAGGGTTTTACAACGTGACGCATCTCCCTAGATGCGCCACGTTGTAAATAAGGCTCAGCATGGCGCATGGTTTACGCCGCCGCTGCATCACAGAAGTGACACAAAAGTGGCATAAATGTGTTGCAAGGGGCTTGTAAATCAGCCCAAAAGTACTCAACTGAGGTCAGATTCAGTGGCACCAGAATGGAGGCTTGTAGCACTTTTAATCAATTCATTTTTATAACACAGTAAATTCCTTGCCACGCAGGCGCTCAGAAATGATGCAGAGCCTCTGGGCAGGCTGACTGCCTCTCAACTCCGAGGCAAGGGTGTCGACTGGCGAAAGTGGAGCTGGTGCAGCCAGTGCTACACGCCTCCCTGTATAGTGTAGGCGCTGTTAGAAATGTTCTTGTTCCACTGAATCATTCGCCACCATTTGAGTTGTCTGAATATAGCTTGTAGTTGAAGCCACTGGGGCAGAATCTGGGTGAGGGGCAGAACTCCGCAGGGTTGGGGTGAAAGGACGTATCTATTTTGGACACATTCCAATGGCCACATATTTGAATCTGGTGTTTATGACAACTAAGTAATGTATTTAACAAAGTAAATGGAGATCATACAGCTCCACCCACTCCCCCTTGCGTTGTTGGTTGGAGGACACCCCCTCTCCGACCGTGGAGGATACATTTTAATTTACAGGTTCTCAGAGCATTTAGAATCTTGTTTCTCTCCACTTCCCCACAATGGAATTTCTCTTCCCAGCCCCTCTTGGTGGGCATTTGCGGCCACACAGAGAGGTAGGTGGTCTGCTCTATCAAAATGTCAGATGTGGCGCCAAATGAGGCAGGCTTCTCCACACTGCATGATCCTGGCAGCGCGCTTAATTTCCTGTGGCCTCTGTTACAAAAACATGCAGCACTCAGAAATAGCGTGGATCTGATGTGAGGCGCTTAGTGCCAATATCGGCAAACACTCAGCTCCCCCCATACAGCATTCTCCTAGAGCAATAACCAGACAAGACACCTTCTTTTGTGGAGAAAATTTCTGCAGGTTTATTAGCATTACAAATATGCCAACATTGATGGGTTATCTTACTGGCGATCCCAAAGTAGGCAGCCCCTCGCTGCCTACCACCTGATGAGCCAAATGACACTGTTGCCCTGCCCAACTGTGTTTGCCATATTTTTGGGTAGGGGAGACCCCTCCCACCGGTGCGCCAACAGCCCACCCCTTTGCTCACGCCCCATAGGGGAGCGCAGCCTGCCAGGCAACCCTCTGTTGCTCAGGTCCCCAATCGCCCGTAGGACTAACGGGGCGCCGTCGCTCCTCCAGGCTCCAACGCGAGGACCTCCCTGTGGATATTTGGCCTTTGCACCCTTGTTGTGCTCCTGCAGAGGGTACCTGGATGTACCTTACAGCCTCTAGATCGCCCTGTAACTCCGCCAGTAACACAAAAGAATACATTAGACAACCCCCCCCACACCCTGCTTGAACGCCGGGTATGCGGTAGGGAGGGAAACGGCATCGGGGTAATGGGCAAAGAGGGCGCCCAGAGGTGGGGAGAGGTATAGGTACCTCATCCTCCACCCTCCCCTCTCCCCGGAAGTGACGTGGCACTCCTGGACCCCTGAGGGTCCCAACCACTGGGAGGCTGCCTCCTGTGCCTCTTGTGACAACAAGTAGGCGGCTATTTTAGTGGGTCTCCTTCTTGGACCCCAGGCAGCCTGCATAGTGCCAATATCGGCAAACAAAGCTTCCCCATACAGCATTCTCCTAGAGCAATAACCAGACAAGACACCTTCTTTGTGGAGAAAATTGCTGCAGGTTTATTAGCATTACAACGGTGTTTGCCATATTTTTGGGAAGGGAAGACCCCTCCCACTGGTGGGCCAACAGCCCATCCCTTTGCGCATGCCCGATAGGAGGGCGGAGCCTGCCAGGAAATTCCCGGTTGCTCAGGTCCACAACCGCCCGTTGGACTGTCAAGGCGCTGTCACTCCTCCAGGGTTCAACGCGTGAACCTCCCTGTGGATACTTGGCCTTTGCACCCTTGTTGTGCCCCTGCAGAGGGTACCTGTATATACCTTACAGCCTCTGGATCACCCTGTAGCTCCGCCACAGCTCTGGGTGTGGCCACCATTACCCCAGAGCCCCCCACCAAGATAGCCTTCCTTACTTACACCCTGGTGTCTCTAAGTACTCCCTAAGGTCAAGTAGGAACAAGTCCATACCCACTCTGGACAGGTGTATACCATCTTCATCAAAACTCCCTGTGGCCTTTGCGTATAGTAACCCATGATGGATGAAACCAAACCCCCATTGCTCAGTGAATTTTTTCATGGTGCTGTTCTCCTTCCTGCGAGAGACTTCCATGGCTTACTGCGATCGGGCACCCTGCCAGACCCGCCGGGGCGTCACCTTCGACCACCATATCTCACAGGTCTTGAGCTGGTTACTCAACTTACACATGGTAACCGTCATTTCTTGAAGCAATGCCCTTCTCCCCAGAGATGCCAGGTCGTTCCCTCCCAGGTGTATCACCAGCACATTAGGAGGAATCCCCCCTCCAGTCTCTGCTGTAGCTTCTTCAGCATGCAGGTCCAGTGCAATCCTGGGTATCTTAGCCAGATAATGACTGTGCCATTCGCAAGACGCCCGCATGGCCAATCACCCAGACCATAGTTGGGGTGGCCGTAAGTCACGTAATGCTCCCGCGCATGCGCAGTTTCCAAGATGAAGCCGCAATAGGGAAGGTTGCGGCCGCAATAAGGTAAGTTTTATTTCAGTTTCATTTTCGCCTTTAAATATAATTCAAATAAGGCGGGCGGGAGGCAGGCGGGAGGTGGGCGGAAAGCGGGAGGCGGTTGGGAGGCCAACTTCCGTTCCGCCCCCGAATGTGCAGAGATTTGCCCCGTTTTTCCGCCTTCTTTGCGGAAGGCGGAAGGGGCAAATCTCCGCCCATTCCATGGACGGAACGGAAATGTCCGCCTACCCCTAAACCAAAGTCCCTGGCAAGTAAAGAGAATAAAGTTTGCAAAGTTTTTATTGGCTCACTGCACCTCTACAATAGATAAACTGTACATATTGCACTTCACTGCAAGCCACCGGCATCTGGTGCTGCAAAATGTTCTTATATCCGTAAGTTGTCATTGTCAAACATTTTATATTCTCACCGCACATCTTTAATAATTAAATGCACTTATTAACTTCACTGCAGTCCACCGGCATCTGGTGCCGCAAAATGTTCTTTATGTCCATAAGTTGTCATTGCCAAACATTATCTTGTCTCAACGCACATATTTAATAATTAAATGCACTTAATAAAATTTCACTGCAATCCACCCGCATCAGGTGCCGCAAAATGTTACTGACGTCCCAACGTTTGTTATAACCAACACCATCTCACAGTCCCCAGCCCCAAAGGTTGCCTTCAAGACCGGATGTATCTTTTGTAACACTGTGACTCCCAACGCCCCACTTGTTTGATGCGTTTAGTTGAAAGGCCTGCCCTAAACGCTGTAGTCACTGCTCCTATGTGGAATGAGCGGCTGCAGAATCGTTTTCCCTATACTTTGTAGACTGAGAACACCAAACATGCTGTGCATGATGCTAGGAACTTGGAACTTAGTGAGGGGGGTGCTGTCTGCATGTTTCAATAAGTAACCTTCAGTTGTTGGGCGCAATGCCAGGGAGGCAGAAACCAGGTGCACTGGGCAGTACATGGCCGTCTCGAGCTGGTGCAGAAGAATCAACTTCCCCTCCCCTGCTTGGTCTGTTTCAACATAGTTAATTAGGCAAACTCTCACCAATTTCCTCAACAGGCACAAGACCAGGGGACAAGAAGCTGACTGAGAATTGATGGCCTGAACTACGGCCATGTTGTCCGACCAAAAAACCACCCATCTCGCTGTTAGCACTTCTTGCCAAAGGTGGAATGCTTTCACTATGGGGTACAACTCCAGGACTGTGATGCGAGTCGTGATTTTATTTTTGTGCCAAGCATTGGGCCATTTCTGGGCACACCACTCCATGTCTAGGATCACCCCAAAGCCTTCTCTACTTGAGGCGTCTGTAAATAGTGCAAGTTCTGGGCTTCCCGCCCAAGGTGCCCCCCAGCCATTGAAGCCAGCCAGAAAAGTAGCCCACATGTCCAGGTATGCCTTCATTCCTTTGCTTAACTACACTATGTGGTGTTTTTTCTTCACGTTCGTGGTTGCTCTGGCTAGCCTACGCGCAAACACCCTCCCAGTTGGTATTACCATGGCTGCAAAGTGGAGTTAGCCCAGAAGGCTTTGAATGTTACCAAGGGATGCCTTGTCCTGACCTAAGACTGACTGAATCTGATTCGCCAAGTCCTGAACCTTGTCCACTGGCAGCCTGGATTCACCCGTTATGGTGTCAAGCTCGATCCCCAGGAATGTTAGTATCTGCGCCGGACCATCCGTTTTCCCTGGTGCGAGTGGGACCCCCAAATGACGAGCTAATTCTTCAAAGTTTTCTAGTGCCTCACTGCAATCCTGCGTGCCCTCACCCGCTATAACAAGCATTTGCAATGCAATAGGTCTTGCATTCGGAGGCGTTTGAGCTATTGGCATTGTAAATGACACTGCCTTTTATTTATGCAGCTTCTCACGGACCTTTCAGCTGCAGGCCTAATGCAACTAATAAACTCCCCTACGCACCAGGCAGGCCACACATTAGATGGTATCTTTACTAATAGTCCTCTTGTAAATGTCACCCAAATAATTCCACTCTTCTGGACAGACCATTCAGCCATTTGCTTCACAGTGCAAACAAACCCCACCAAACCGAGCTTCACTGCACCAGCTCGTTCAACCTACAGAGACTGGAAAAATATCAATCTAACTCAACTAGCAGAGATGATGCAGGATAATCATATTCCTAATGAGCATGACCCTACTAAAGCATCCTCTAACTACCTGACAAACTTAGATATGGCCTGTAATAAGTTAGCCCCGATCAAATCCTCACACCGTAACAGGAAAATACCTTCAGCCCCATGGTTCACTGAAGCCCTACGCATGCAAAAACAATACTGCAGGAACCTTGAAAGACAGTGGCGTCGCAATTATAGTCCTGCAGACAAAATAAACTATAAAAATGCCCTCTCCATCTACAAAAGATTGATAATCACTGAGAAAAGCCATTACTTTACCACTCAAATCAATCAGGCAAAGAACTCGGCAGGAGAACTATTCAGGGTAGTTACTACTCTATCCAACCCCCCTACGCCGCCCCTAGAAGGCTCTCAGTCACTGGCAGATGCCTTGGCCAGTTTCTTCGAGGAAAAAGTCAGCTCCATTTTCCATACTTTCTCTCACTCTGCCCCCCTTCCCTCTCCGATGGCACTCCTTACGGGCACTCAGCCCATCTTATTATCTTTCAACCCCGTTGATCAGGATCACATTCAACGCCTGGTAGCCAGCATTAAATCCGGATCCCCCCTTGATCCATGCCCCCCTTCTATTCTGAACCTCATCCCGGAAGCAATCTCCCCCTCGTTGTCTACCATCTGCAACGCCATGTTCTCAACAGGTATATACCCCTCAGTCTGGAAAGAGGCTATCATAAAGCCACTGCTGAAAAAACCAACGCTAGACCCTCTCCTCCCTGCAAGCTACAGACCCATCGCCTGTCTCCCATTCCCAGCAAAGATTTTCGAAAAGTCCATTAACATTCAACTTTCGAAATTCATTAATGACAACAATTTGCTTGATGACACCCAGTTTGGGTTTAGACAAGGACACGGGACAGAAACAGCACTCCTGAAAGCCGCAGACGAAATCAGAACAACCATGGACAAGGGAGGGGCGGCTGTCCTGATACTCCTAGATCTCTCCGCTGCATTTGACACGGTCGATCATGTCACTCTGATCGACCGTGTCTCAGCTCTGGGAATAGGAGGTACAGCTAAAGATCTGATTGCCTCATTCCTCGCCAATCGTCCCCAGACTGTCAAAATGGGCAATTTCACCTCCCAGACCTTCTCACTCCCCTGCGGTGTTCCTCAGGGCTCCTCGCTAAGTCCGACGCTTTTTAATATCTATGTATCGGACTTAGCGAGGGTGATAAAATCCTATGGAATTGCCCTTACCACGTACGCCGATGACACGCAATTAGTACTATCGGTGTACAACAACGGAGCAAGCGTTGCAGCCAATTTTCAGGAGGGAATGAAGGCGATAAGCTCCTGGATGTCATCAAACTGCCTCAAACTTAACTCCGACAAAACGGAGGTGATGACGTTCGGGAGCTTACGGCCAGCATGGTCCCCACAATGGTGGCCACCTGAGTTGGGCTCCCCCCCCAACCAGTGGCAAAGGTCCGCAACCTAGGAGTCACCTTTGATAATAAACTGACTTTTCACCATCACGCCAATGCCGTCGTATCATCCGCCTTTTACACCCTCAAAAAAATCAAGAAACTCCTTCCTTACCTACCACAGTCAGCCGGCAAAACACTCATCAGCACCTTAGTCTTTTCAAGAACGGACTACTGCAACTCACTTCTTCTGAATGCTCAGGAAGGGGTTCTCAACAAACTTCAGACCGTGCAAAACGCGGCGGCTAGAACCTTACTTTCTATTCCTAAATTTACACCCACCTCCCATCACATTAAAAAGCTCCATTGGCTCCCTATCAGGAGTCGGATAAAATTTAAGGCTCTGTGTATAGCCTATAAGACCCTTAATAACTCAGGGCCAAAGTTCCTAAAGGAAGCTCTTCAACCAGTGGAGCAACGCAGGACTCTACGATCCTCCGCAGCCTTCTTGCTGAACGTCCCTCGGACAAAAAAGGCCACCCGGGGAGACAGGTGCTTCACTACAGCCACAGCTAAACTGTGGAACACCCTCCCACTCCATATCAAATCCGCACCTAGGCTTCTTAAATTTCGAAAAAGCCTCAAAACATGGCTCTTCTCTTCCTCCTAACTCCCCCGCCATACTTTAGGGAGCTCTGTGATCACCAGCGCCGAGACACCAGCACGGGTATTTGTGCGCTTTAAAAATTGCAAAAATAAAACAAATAAATAAATAAATAAATATGTGTTTTGAAAACACGCAAGGGGTGTGTACACATGCATTTTGTACTTATTGTCCTTGCTTAGGAGAAGCAAGGCTGTCAGTAAAAGAGGCGCAGTTACTGCCAGCTTTGCTTCTCGTAATCAATGACTGTAAGTGCAAAGTACGTGTTTACGCATTGCTTTCGGTTTTTCTACACACATAAATAAAAGTCATTGACATTTAGAATGCCATTACCTCAAATTACCGCAAATGCGAGACCTATTGCATTATAAATGCCTGTTAAGCATGTCCATCTGAAACTGCCATTGTAGAGGCCTTTGGAAAGAGAGGGGAGGTGTGGGATAAATATGCGGCTCCGCATGTGTATTGTGCACAGTTCATAAAGCAGTGTATAAAGCCGTCCTTGAGTACAATTGCTTGTAAGTGTGGAAATTAATCAATAAGGGCAAAATGAAATGTGAAGAAGCAGATTAAATGTGGGTAGTAATAGTGTGTGGGCGTATGTTTATTGAGGGATAGCGGCTTAACCCGTTGCATGCTTGTGACGGAACCGCTCCGTCACAAGCCACGGGTGAGCTGTGCTTGTGATGGAACGGTTCCGTCACGGCCCGCTCGCCGCATCTGCGCGGCGCGAATTCCGCACCTGCGCGGACTAATTAATGGGCGGGCGGGTTCGTGACAGAACCGTTCTGTCACAAGCACAGCTCACCCGCGAGCCGTGATGGAGCGGTTCCGTCACAAGCACGGGACCGCAGCGCGACCGCCCCCCCTTTAGCGCTGCGGCGGAATAGCCGCCGCAGCGAAGGGGTTAAAACTGCTACAGCGTTTGTTTATGCTATATGATCTATTGATCAGCAGTCAAAAATACCAAGGGGGGCCAACACGGGGGAAGGTGAAAAGCAAATAAAGGGTAAATAAATGTATGCGGCAAGGCGCTGCCAGATGGTGCAAAAGATACGATTGAGAAAACAGTGTTTGAAGCAGCCAAAAAGTTCTGTTTATACTTGCATTGGCGTGTGGCTAGTAGCAAAGGAGTGGAGGGAGGAGGGGCTGTTCCCTAAATCACAGTTTGTCAAATTGCAAGCTAGAAAGCGACAGCAAGAGGAAGCCACCACTGAGGTCACAGCACCCGCAAGGCGACACGAGGCCAACGGCGTAGAAGCGCACTTATTTGCGATGGAATAAAGGGACACAAAGGAAGCAGAGCTGGCGCCCTAAGCACCTACCGGGAACCGGATTTCGGCAAAGAAGCAGCAGCAACAGCAAAGAGACCCTCCGCCGCAAAGCAGAAAAAGCAGAAAAAGCAGAAAAAGAAAACGAAACCTTTCCTGGGCGCCGCCATTGCCGGAAGTGACTCCTGGCAATGACGGAGAGACAAGAAACAGGAAACAGGAAGCAGAGGCACGGAAGTGAGGGAGCACCAAGGCGGAGAGCAAGTCCGATGAGCCCTGCACCAGTGCCAGCATAGAGAAGTGCAGAGGTGCAAGTGGGCAGGTGCCGCCACATCGTAAGAGCACAGAGTAAAAGCGGCGTGACGCACGAGGCAAAGGCGGGTGGCCAGATGCGCCGAGAGGAGTGGACGAAGTAAAGTGAAGTAAAAGCAGCGAGCTAGCAAAAGCCAACACCCAATGGCCAGCCACAGGTACTTCCGGTCAACGGCAGTGTGGTAAGAGACGAGCAGGGAGCGGGTATACAACCCAAGGGGGGCCAAAACAGTCCATAACGCTTGCAACCTAACTAAAGTGTGGGCGAGCAGGTCATTGTCAGGATTGAGCAGCCACGAGACACACAACCTGCTGACCCACAGAGCCAAGGCGAATAAGCAGGACAGCGTGTGGCAAGGAGTATAGGAGGTGCACCTGGATACAGCAAGAGCCCAGAGCCCAAGGCTTACTAGACATAGCGTGAACCAAGCTCAAGGGAAGGCGAACGAGACAAGGCACGCGCTGGCAGGGGCTAAAGCGAAGACAAGGACTCGGTTCATTAGAGAGCCAAGCCGGTACCGCACACACAGTACAACAACTAAGGCCCCGGCCCCAAGATCTGATCCAGCCAAGGCACTAGCAGAGACGCAGAAGGAAGGAAGACTGGGCAGCGTCCAAGTGAGAAGAGGGATAGGTGCGATGTCGGGACAAGAAGGAAAGTCCGCAAGCGACCAAAAAAAAACTGAGGAAGGAAAACCCGGAATCGCCTATGAAGCTGAAAGCCGAAACGGCTACCCTAGAGATAATCCTTAAAAAGATTAATGAGGTGAAAGAAGTGGCGAAAGAAACTAAAATCACAATAGACAATATGCAACTGGAGCTAACAGCGATACGAGCCCATCAACACAGCACCAACACTAGGATTGAAGCCACTGAGGGGAGAATAAGTGAAATGGAGGACGCAATGAGTAACAACACTAAAGCCACAGCAGAGTGCTCAAAGATCACTAAAGCCATACAAAAAGAACTGGCCGAACAGGACGACCGAGCAAAAAGAGGCAACATAAGAATACTGGGCATCCCAGAAGGAACAGAAGACAAAGCAGGGTCCTGTACAGCCATGCTAGAGGAAGTGCTGCCAAAACTAACAGGCTTGAAATTTGACAGACAGTTCGAAGTTAATAAAGCCTATCGGGTGCCAGCAGGAAAACCTACACCAGGGAAAGGACCAAGACCGATAATCTGCTGCCTGCTCAGAGCTGAGCATACTGACACCATCTTCACATTTGCCAGGAAAAACCAAAACTTAACCTGGGCGAACAGCAAGATAGTGTTAACGCAGGACTACTCCAAGCCAACTGTTGAGATCAGAAAGGGTTTTCTAGCCATGAGAGACACCCTACGCAAAAGGAACCTCAACTTCAGTTTCGCAGGCCCAGCACGTTTCAAGGTCACAGACAGCTGGCGGACATTGGTCTTTGACACGCCAGCGGATCTGAGAAAGTACCTACGAGAACAACCAACAGAAGAGATGGAGACGAAAAGCCCAGGAGCAGTAAAAAGAAGTGCCTCGCCGAATGATGCGGACAAATCGGAATAAAGACCAGAACTTACATGCAACTACTACCTCACCGATATCTACCTCAAGGTGTGCCCGCAGGGCCCCTAACCAAACTCCAACCCCTGATCAACAAAAGAACTGATTGGGAGCAACAAACTACAACCAATCACGAATGTTCTTGTTACCGACAACTACCTCACAGGCGTGCCTGAAGAACCCCTAACCAACAGAGAGGAAAGTGGACAGACCAAAGCGATCTACCTCGCAGACAGCAAAGATGAACTGCAACCAGAACAAAGGACACGAGTGATCATGGACCAACTTAGCAGACACCATGAAGAACTGGAGAACCGTCAACATAACCTCAGGGAACATGCGGAGCAAAGGGACTTTGTCGTCACACACCCACTCAGCAAGTAAGGGAGGGAGGGGGGAGGGAAGGGAGGGGGGCACGAGAGGGGGAGGAGGGTATGGGGAGCACATACATGGGGTAACTCTATTTCTTCTATTCTATCTTTCTATCTATCTATCATATACATGTTATATCAGGAGAGGTCAGCGGAGGAGAGAGAATAGACTACACACAAACGAGGAAAATGAGAGGACCCAGGACAAAGAGACACACAGAACAGGGCCAGACACAATGCCAGATGCACAACACGGCAAATGACACACAACAACCAATCCCAACTCACCACTGATATCAAGATAGTGTCCATGAACGTAAAGGGTCTTAATCATCCGGTGAAGAGAAGGAAAGTCTTAGAATACCTGGCGAAATTAAAAAACGACATATATGTACTACAGGAAACAAGGCTAGAGGCAGAGGACATAGGACGACTTAAAGCCAGCTGGATAGGCGAAGTAATAGGATCACCCGCACAGAACAAGAAGAACGGGGTTGTAACAATAGTAAGCAAGAAATCAAAGTTAGTATTGTATTGTATTGTATTGTATTGTATTTAATATTTATACCGCGCATCTGTCACCCTACGGGTATCCTGGTGCCAGAAAGGAAAATTCAGATGGAAAAAACAATACAGAAATGTTTGTGTCAGATGGAAACGACAGTCAATGCTGTTTGATGAGCCTGAAAGTAGGTCTTTAGGTTTTAGCAAAGAGCCATGTCTTTAGACTCTTTCTAAATTCTAGCAGGGTATCGGTCAGTCTAATATTTTGAGGCAGTTCGTTCTACAGCATTGATGCCGAGGTACAGAAAGCTCTACCACCTAGCCTTGACTTCCTGATCCTGGTGGTTACTGCCAGCCCCAAGCTGGCAGAGCGCAGAGACCTGGCTGGTTTGTACCAGGTGAGCCTTTCCTGTAATGGGATAGGTCCTGTGTTGTTTAGTGCTCTGTAGACAATGCAGAGAGACTTAAAAGCAACTCTGCTCCCAATTGGCAACCAGTGTAGTTCTCTAAGTGCCAATGTGGTGGAAGAACTACGGGGTCTATTTAGAGCTAGCTTGGCTGCCATGGACTGGAATCTCTGGAGCCCCTGTAAGATGTAAAAAGGAGCTCCCGGGTATAGGGAATTACAGTAGTCCAGTCTTGCCATGATCACACTTCTGACCACTAGTGGTCTAGTCGCATCAAGCAGAAGAGGCAAGATCTGTCTGAGCGCTCTCAGTAGGCCGCAGCAGACACTGATGGTTTTGTTTGTCTGTGAGGTCAATTGGAGATCGTCATCCAGCATAACTCCCAGGTTACGCACGGTCTTCACTGGGATACAGGGCTCTGCTCCCGATGCGAGCCTGATCTCACAGGACGGCTGCTGGCTCATTTTCGGTGTTTGGCAATAGACTACCTCAGTCTTCCCCTCGTTAAATTCGAGAGAGTTTATTTTCAGCCACTTGGAGACCGTACTCATACAGTTCTGGAAGGTCTCCATGGTAACTGCCTGCTTTCCCTCGAAGGAGAACACCAAGTGGATGTCATCGGCGTATTTAACCAGAGCAATCCCATATGACTTTATCATAGGGATCAGAGGCTGTAGATACAAATGAAAAAGAATCGGGCTAATCGAAGAACCCTGTGGTACTCCGTGGCCAACCCGAGACTTGGGGGAGGTAAATGGGGCAAGGGTCACTACCTGCTGTCTGCCCATCAGATAGGATTGGAGCCACTTTAAGGCCCCGCCCTTCACGCCCAGTTTCTCCAGTCTGTGCACCAGGACTGCATGGCTGACCATGTCGAATGCGGCCAACAAATCCAACAGTACTAGTACTGAGGAGTTGCCACTGTCAGCTCGCATTCGAAGAGTGTCCAACACGGTCGCCAGTGCAGTTTCCATTCCATGTCCTGGGCGGAAGACAAACTGATCCTTGTCCAATAGGCAATTATCTTCCAAGTAGCCTGACAAGGACCTACTGACTAATTTTTCTACAATCTTTATCGGGTAGGGCAGGAGCGATATAGGTCTGAAGTGTGCAGGAATTGTGGGGTCTAATGAAGACTTTTTAAGCAGGGGAGTGACCACTGCCTGCTTCCATACCTCCGGCACTACGCCTTCCTCCAAAGACTGGTAACAAATCTGGTACATCCGGGGAAACAGCTCTGGCCCATATTCCTTCCAGATCTTATGTGGAAGGGGATCTAGCGGAGACCCTGATGACACACTTTGTGCCAGGCTGAGGAAAAGCTCCATTGTCAGAGGGGTGAAACTTTCCAAGGACGATGAGATTATGGGTGAATCTTCCTCCGCCAGCTGGTCTGTTATATCCTTACTGCCATCTCTAGCCTCCTCCAGCCCCCCCACAATTTTAGCGATCTTTTGCTCAAAATAGGTGGCGATCTCGTTGCACAGCTCTTGGGTTGCAACCACTTTATTGCTCATGCATGCGGGTTGAGAGAGGTCTCTGATGATGTTAAAGAGTGTTTTAGTGCTATTGGGAGGTTGAAGGATAGTGGTGGCATAGAAGAGAGCTTTGGTTTCAGCTATAGCCCTTTTATATTCTGCCTGCTGTATTTTCAGAAGTTTTTTGTCTAACTCTGAATAGCATTTTCGCCATTTTCTTTCTGCCTGTCGGCATTGATATCACAGGGTTTTCAGCTCCTCATTGAACCAAGGGGCAGACGGCTTTCTTTTGTTCTTAACCTTTTTCAGGGGGGCGTGTCGATCCAGGGTACTTAAAATATGATTACAGTATTCCTGGCAGTTTAGATCTATTGACCTCTCTGGGTCATAGGGTGTTTCATTTATGAAAGTGGATTTTGTTTTGTCCATTGACAGTTTAGCCCAATTTCTCCCCCTCCTATAGGTTACTGGATCCTTACTTCCATTCCCTTCAATTGGTAGGGAGATCTGAAAATGAACCAGGGAGTGATCAGTCCAGCACTGAGGTAAGATATCAATCATCTTAGTCTCAGTCTGGTTTGCAAAGATTAGGTCTAGGATATTTCCGCCTGAGTACGCGGGGTTTTTGTACTAGCTGTTCAAGGCCCCAGTTACTGCATATATCCTGTAGACCCTTCAGATGATTTCCTAGGGACCCATTGTCCGAAAGATTAAAATCTCCCAGGATCAGTAGTCTAGCGTGGGTCAGAGCCAAGGCAGCAATGGAATCAAACAGCGCCTGATATTGTGTGTCCGCGCCGGGCGGCCTATAGCAGATTGCTCCGGTCAGAATTCTTCCCTTGGGTTCTTGCAAAGAGAACCCCAATAGTTCTATCCCCGCTATCTCATCAATCTGTAAAGGGGAGAAGTCCCATTTAGTCTTATGGATGACCCCAAGTCCCCCGCCCCTTCCTTGCGGCCTCGGTTTGCGTAACAGGTTATACCCTTCCGGGCATGCGTAGCCTAGTTCAACCGAGGTATCTGCACGAGTCCAGGTCTCAGTGATAAAAAGGACGTCTAAATCCATGTCCGTTAGCAAACTTGCCACCTCCTGATGGTGTTTGACCAGAGATCTACTATTTATCAGCCCGCAGTGAAGATTTCTAGGGTTTGGTGAGTGTGTAGAAGGAGGTGTTCCCCATATCCCTTTTCTTATTTTAATTAGTTCATCCCTGGTGTACTTTATTCCATCAGCGTTTCTAGCCCCTGGCCCGTCTGAGGCATGGACGCTGCACGCTTGCATGCTGGTTCCCTAAATAGTTTGTGGGGAGAAAGCGCGGCAACACTAGAACTCTACCCCCGACACGTCCAGGGAGCGTCTCTGGCCTCCCACACCTAAGATGGTGGTCGGAAGTAGGAAGACTGGGGATTCCCCAAGTGGTGAGTGGTGCTTCTTAAGCTCAATTATAGTGCAAGCAATGCTTGTACTTGGTAGCTCACAGGAGGACACGGAAGGCAGACTGCTGGTGACCAGTCTGACGAGAGGAGAGGAAGCAATACACGTGGCCAACATCTACGGCCCTAACACTGAGGACAGGCCCTTCTGGGACAGAGTGGGAGGAAAACTAAACACAATGCCACAGGGAGAGCTTCTAGTGGTAGCAGGGGACATGAACCAGGTCCAGCACCCAGCCATTGATAGGCATCCGCGCAGACCGAGCCAAACATCACAAAAGGGCAATATCCTAGGGAACCTTTGCACCAAACTAGACCTCAATGACCCATGGCGGCTCCAAAACCCGGATGTTTGGGAATACACGTTTTACTCAAACCCCCACAACTCCTACAGTAGAATAGACTATATCCTAATATCAGACACACACCCACCTCATCGACCATACGGAGATAGGGCCACAAACCATTTCAGACCACTCACACATCAGCCTAGTGCTATGTGGGAAACACAACGAGAAGCCAACACGCAGATGGAGGTTTGATGACTCCCTGCTTAGGAACACGACAGCAAAGGCAGAAATAGAGACAGCAATAAAAGAATACCTCGCAAATAATGACACTCTGGAAACAGACAGGAATTCACTATGGGACGCCCTAAAAGCCACAATTAGAGAGACAATACTCGCCATCAAGGGCAGGCTGAACAGGGCACATAGCGAACCGGGAGGATAAGAACACCCTCACTACCTTAACCAAACGGAAATACGAGCTGAATAGAATCCTTAGCGAGAGAGCGGGAACTAGGATAAACAAGTATAAAGCCATTAACCTATGCACAGCAAATAGGGCAGGGAAAAATCTTGCATCCTACCTCAAGTGCAAGCAGAGACAACACTCAATAGCAGCCGTAAAGGACGAAAATAACAAACCCCAGACCGCTAACAAGGAGATATTTAGGGTGTTCAAAGACTTCTATGAACAACTTTATGAAAAAGACACCACCCTAAGAGATGACGGAGGCAAGGAACTCCTAGAACGAATATCTACACCAACTCTAACGGACACCGAACGGGAGGTGCTCGATTTACAAATCACTGAGGACAAGGTAGGGAGAGCCATAGCCAGTCTCAAAGACAACAAAGCCCCAGGGCCAGACGGCTACACAGCTGGTTTCTACAAACAGTACCTCCACATACTAAAGCACACAATGACAGAGGTCTTCGCGAACTGTGTCCAGAATAGGCGCATGACACCATCAATGGCTGAGGCAAACATAATAGTTATACCAAAAGAAGGCAAAGACACACAGCAGGCCAAAAACTATAGACCAATCTCACTTATAAATGTAGATTGTAAAATCTACGCTAAAATCCTTGCAACCAGGCTCAACGCACACCTACCCAAGCTCATACACTGCTCGCAAGTAGGCTATCTAAAAATCCGCATGGCCCATGACAATACAAGGCTGCTATGCCACATAATAAACCACTCCTCCAAGAGTGGCAATGCAGCAGTGATGATAGCCCTGGATGCAGAGAAGGCATTTGATAGAGTGTCCTGGCCGATCCTAGGTCAGTGCATGGAAAAATTTGGGCTAGGCCCCAACTACAGGAAGATGGTCCTGGCCCTCTACAACGAACCAAAAGCACGAGTGGTAGTCAACGGTGGGACATCTGACCCACTCCGCCTAGAACGTGGAACGTGACAAGGGTGCCCTCTTTCTCCATCCCTGTTCCTCCTAGCGAAAGAACCACTGCTAAACATGATAAGAACTAACACTGACATAACGGGGATACCAGTGGAGGGGGAAAACTTCAAACTAGCGGCCTACGCGGACGATGTGCTAATCATAACTGAAAATCCAGAGAAATCAATCAAAGCCCTGATGGACACCATAGAACAATATGCACAGGTCTCGGGATACAAGCTAAATAGGGAAAAATCAGAGTGCAAACCCCTAAACGTCCACACCACAAAGACGGTATTTGGTACATCGGGGCTGACATGGCAGAAAAAACCCATCAAATACCTAGGCCTCCTGTTTGAGAGGGACCTCAGGTCCACACTAGACCAGAACGAACAAGCCACACTATGTAAGATCAAGGAAAGAGTAGAAGAATGGTCACCCAAATTCACCACATGGTGGGGGAGGGTGGAGACGGTCAAGATGATGCTAACACCAATAGTGAACTACATGCTCAATATGCTGCCGATGGTTAACACTGAGGACTTCCACAAAAAATTAGATAAACTGCTCAACACCTTTCTATGGAAAGGGAAGAAACCCAGAATTAAGCTACAAAAACTAAGATTAACAAAAGACCTAGGGGGCTTCAACATAACAAACTTTAAAACATTTCAGACAGCGTGCATAGCAAAACAGGGACTGTACTGGCTCACCCCCAAACAAGACTACACCCCGGCCTGGCTCACGCTAGAAAGAGGACTACTGGACGGTATGGAACCCGTCGCACTTCTGACAGCAACCCGGCACCCTGCAATCAAACACAACCCCATCTTAAGAAACACCAGGAAAGCCCTCCTAAGTATAGACAAACTACTAGGTACAAGTATAAAGAATGCCCAGCTGGAGTCCATATGGCACAACCCCAGAATCAAATACAGAGACAAGACACTAGACATGCACTCATGGTGCAAACACAGCATCTCCACAGTAAGCCAACTTCAAAAGCAAGGCACACACACACCACTTTTGACACTTTCAAAGAAAAACATGACATGGACAGCATTGAACTGTACAACTTCCTAAAAATCAAGGTAGCAATAGGGAAGGCAGACTTGAATAGACAGAGACAGTCAATCCTACAATACGCCACGAACCTCAACAAATTAGGGCACCAAGTAGCAGACCTCTACAAAGTCCTGAGCCCCAAGTCCACGAAACTCAACAATAAAGTCATGTCCTACTGGGGAACACTAGCGGGAAGGGAGCTGAATGAAAAAGAGAAGGCTGACATCTGGAGATCCACGTCAAGAAATAAATTAACGACAACCCTAGACCAGGCCAAATTCTGGCTGATACACAAAGCATACTGGACCCCCGCCCGCCTAGCCTTCATAGGAATCCGCGAAAGTGATTCCTGCTGGAACGGCAACAAACAAACGGGGGATCTGGCACACATTATCATTCACTGCACCAAGGTCAGGAAGTTCTGGAACACGATTGGCACACTGATAAACGACATCACAGGGGCCGCACTACAACTAGACTTTCACAGCCTAGCAATAGGGTTCATGGCTCCCTCAATCACAGCCATAGAAGACAGAGACCTGATTGACCTGCTACTGACAGCAGCGGTCAAATTGGTACTGTACAATTGGAAAGACACAGGGAAAGCCACATTCAGAGCCTGGTTCAACTGGGTCACCTTCCTGAGGGGGGGGCGGACACTATAACGGCGAAACACACACCGAAGACTAATAGACAGTCAAATATGTGGGAGTCTCTAGACAACTACCTTTCCTCGCATAAACCCCCATAGACAGCACAGCCAGGTACACAACCCGACAATCACCACATGCATATCGCTCATCTGACAGTAGTAACACCACAGGACCGGTAAAGATCCTGCGCTTTTCACTCTTCCACTCTCTCTCTTTTTTCCGCTACAGGTGGGGATGGGGATGAAACAGAGACAATCATCGAAATAAGAGGGACAGAGAAAGTCAACCGAACCAACAACGAAGGGAGATGCGAACGAATGGACTAATCCCAAGAACACTGTAAACCCAAACGCTCCGCAGAGCAATGCAGGCCATGAAGTGCTTAGAAGTAAGCACTAAGCGCCATCTGGGTAACAGCTCTGCAGTGGCGGTGGGTGGGGGCTGCTTGTCACTTACAACCAGGGGACAAAGCAGTCCTGACCTCCAGGCAGAAGGCGTCTCCGGTTTATACAGAGTCACACACAGATGCGAAAGCCATTAAACTTAAAATAAATGAAAGCGTGCGCCATGCTGGCACTATATATATATGAAAGCATCCTAAACCGCCAGGCTGAGGGTTTATACAGAATCACACACAGATGTGAAAGCAGAACCTTTTTTTTTTACAGTTAATGCAATACAAAGCTGACTCTGCTAAGAAAAA
The DNA here is from genome assembly GCF_964263255.1 of Lissotriton vulgaris. Taxonomy (NCBI): domain Eukaryota; kingdom Metazoa; phylum Chordata; class Amphibia; order Caudata; family Salamandridae; genus Lissotriton; species Lissotriton vulgaris. The sequence goes on along the minus strand of NC_141688.1, from coordinate 298,367,189 downwards.
AGCAAAGCAAAAAAGTTACATTGCTACATACCACCCATTTATATAAATAGCCAACTTAAGAGTTTGCTGAAAGCAGGTTCAAATCACAGCGCTAGGTCACCATTTTATTATTGTGGACAAACTTGTAATCCCCGTGCCTAGAAACAACCATAAACGTTGCTTCTGCTGAGAGGTCTCTTGTTATGGTAGGGGAATCAATACTAGCAGCGCTTGTAGCCTGAAGCAGCCCCACTCTGGCGGCCGGCGTGTCTGCCCCTGTCCCTGTGCTTGTTATCTTTAAAGGGGGCTGGCTGATTGTTGTGAGTGCAGTCACTTCCCCCAACCGATGCCGCAGTTGACTTGGAAGTAACTTGTTTTGACACCCCCGCTAACTCCAGAGCAGCCACGGCAGGGGTCCCTTGTGTTTGCTGATCACTCACCTGGCTTCCCCAAGCAGATGCAACCGCTCGCGCCCCTCCTATATCTAAGCCTGTCTTGCCCCCCACCTGCAATGAGCTGGACCCAGGCTGACCTGCCCTGACCTCTACCATAAAGTCCCTCATTGAGTCCATGATCTTACCCAGGTCTTCCTAGGTGACGAATTTCCCTGCGGCCGCTAAAGTGTCTGAAGGGTTCAACTGGAAACCAGCATCCCTGGGTGCAGGCGGTGCCCTGGTCTTATGGGGTGGAGGATCTGCCGGGAAGTCCTTGATCGTCGGCTTGTGGACCCGCTTGGGCCTAGCTGAACCTGCCTCCGAACTGTGCTCCTGGTCTGGGCTAGGGGCATCAATGACAATCCCCGAATCATCCAGATCCCCCTGAGGTTCTTCGGTTTCTGACTTCGTCATGTATTCAGCTGCCATTTTGTGTCTCGTTGCCATTTTGTGTTGCCCTCACTCAGGCAGCACGGCGAACGTAGTGTTTTTGCTTTTCTCAGTTGCTACGTGTCTCTTCTGTTAAAGAGTAACCCCCTGCCCTTGTTTAAGAAACCGATGTCAGGGTCTGGCCGAGTTTGTTAATCCATGTCTGGGTTGTTTGATTCCTGTCTCGACTGACTATTTGCCTTCTCCTATTCTTCCTTATATTATTTTTTCCGATTGGTCTTCGCTATTCACTCCTTGTATTCTCTTGTTACACAACTATCCTTTGAGGCACACAAATACGTCCTGCCACCTGCAAATTGGATTGTCGGTACTAGCACTGATGCATTAGTTGGGCGGGGTAACACACGGGGTCTGAGAGAGGGGCGTATTTGAGACACCTGATAGCTTGTTTTCCAACTTTTCCTATTGACTTGTTTTGTATGTGTAGGGAGTAAACTTTGTAAATATGTTTGCTATAAAAGACTGTGCGCCACGGATGGAAGTGGCAGTCTCCTTAGAATTTACATTTCGTGTGTACTTCTAGGACAACTGTGCTTGGCTGCAGCTAATAAACCTGGTTTTCCACGCTCAACAGAGTGTCTCCTGTCTCTGTTCGACATGGCAGGTGAACTCGGGGATTTAAGGCGTGCCCTGCGCCGCCAGGCCCATAAGGCCCAGTTCTCCAACTGGCGCCCTCGTGGGGTGGCATCATAGGTAGCCGTTCAGCCCGAGGGTCTTCAGAAGCCCCGCAAGAAAATTCCGGAGGATTCGCGAGCCACGTCAAGCGACCCCTGTATGTCGAAGTGGACTGAAGGTCTTTTGCAGCATGGCTACTCCTTTCCGACGGCTGCTGATGACTACTGCCCTGACTGCCGCCCTGCCTTGGACCCTCTGGTGATGACTGGCATTGGAGACGTTAGACGGACCTCTGTTGGCGTGAGAAGACCATTTAGTTAAGTATTCGTGAGTAGCGCCCACTTTTTTGTTTTGTTTTTGCATTTTGTTATTCGACCATTGCAATAACCGAAGCCAAGGGGTGAGAACATTTGTACTGTGTTCTTTGTTTTCACTCCTTAAAGTTGGTAAACGGACTAGTGAAATTAAGATGCCTGGTTTTAGCGGATTTAGGAAGTTTTGTTGTTTTGGTTGTAATAGGGATTCCCGGCTCGAGAACTCATGTCCGATTCCTCCGGTTGGAACTCCCACTTATGAGCTCTATTCTAAACATGGTGTTGATCCCATTGCCTTTAATGAGGCATGGATCCGATACACAAAGAAAGATGGTGTTTTACGTTGGCCACAACATGGTAGCTTTGAGCCTGATATGTTAGATAATTTGGAAGCAATTTTGTTCAAGAGAAAAGCCCGGCCGGCAATGTTTGACTCTTTCCGCCTTTGGCGTAAGGAAGCCAAACAGAGAAAAATTAAGCAGGCAAAAAGAGATAGAAAAGCGAGGGATATGACGATCATACAGGCTTCCCAGCAGTTTAAGGACAATGAGACATGTCAAGCGATTGAAGTCTCAGACAGACAACATCGTATGGCAATAGATAGATGCTACCCTGTGTTGCCTACTTCTCTGCAGAGTAAGGATCTTGACGAAGATCCCTTGATGTCCCATTTGTTGAGATTGCCTCCCCCTTATGTATCAGGAGCTAATGCAGCTGTATTGTTGCCACCTGTTCAGCAACCTGTTATTCAGCCAGCTGGTCCAGCTCTTCCGCAATTGCCCCTTCCTGCATTGCTACCTGCACCTCCTTTGCCACCAACTTCTGTACCTCAGCCCCCTTCCCCTTCGGTCCCTCTTGTGATGGCTAGTCCTTCTCTTCCTTTACTTAATACCGCGTCTCCAGTTTTGTCTGCTTCTTCCCCGACTCGTAATCGGTTGGTCGATACTGTTTCTGGCCTTTTCTCCCCTCTTTTTGGGTCTTTTAATAGAACTCCTGCTTTTTCTCGAAGGCAATCCCGTAGTCAAATTCCAGATTCTGTCGAACGAGTTGCATTGGACTCTCTTGCTCAGAAATGGATGATGAGTGGTCCACTGTATAGTGTACCTGATATTCTGAGTCCTTATGTTGAAGTTGTTGCATTGGGTGTTGCAGAGCCATTTCTTTTGGATACTGGTGCAATGAAATGTTCTATCATTCATTCCAAACTCCCTGGGGCACCTTTGTCTCGCTTAACAAATGTTTCTGTAGGATTTTCTGGCGCCCCAGTTGCTAACCCGGTTTCTTGTCCTTTGCCTCTTTCAATTGGTCCTTACGATTTAGAAGCTCTGCTTATTTTGACGACTGTTTGCGGTGAGAACTTGTTGGGTTTGGACTTGTTAAAACGTCTTCATGCAACGTTGTATTGTTCCCCTTCTGGTGTGCATCTCACCTTGGGTGAGAAATTGGTTTCTCCTATGTATTTATCTAAAGATCGATTCCCGCCTGAATTGCAGTCTCTTCCTGCTACGCTTTGGGCTATGGGTCCGATTGATGTTGGTCTGCTCCAGATTCCGCCTTACGTGGTTACTATTAAGCCTAATGTTAAATTACCACGCATTCCTCAGTATATGATTTCCAATGATGGTGAATGAGCTTTGTTGGCTATTATCTATGATCTGGTTCAGAAGGGTGTGGTTGAAGAGACGAGAGGTAATGTTTGCAACAGTCCTGTTCTACCTGTTCTTAAACGCACTGATCCTTCTCAGCCTCCTGTATATCGCTTTGTGATCGATCTTCGGGAGGTCAACAAGATTGTTGTCCCCCAGTTTCCTGTTGTCCCAGATATCACTGCCTTGCTTACTATGATACCCGCTTCAGCGGCATGGTTCTCGGTTATTGACCTCAAAAATGCTTTCTTTAGCATTTCAATTGCTGAGGAAAGTAGGGATATTTTTGGCTACTCTCTTGAAGGCCAAAATTTCCGATTCAAACGTGCACCTCAAGGCTATTGTGAGAGTCCCTCCATTTACAGTCAGGCTTTGAAAGCTCAGCTTGACGCTTTCATTTTGCCCCTTATTCAGTATGTGGACGATTTGTTAGTTGCTGCTGATTCAGAGGGCGTTTGTAAGGATGTGACTGTTTCACTGTTACGTCATTTGTCTGACCTGCATCCCAAGGTGTCCCCCTCTAAGTTGCAATATTGCCGCCAAGAGGTTACCTATTTAGGTCATCTCTTGTCGAAGGAGGTAAGACGATTGACCCCAGAACGAATTCAAGCAATTGCGCAAATGTCTGTGCCATCCCCACAAAGGGAGGTGCGTGCCTTTCTGGGCATTACCTCTTATTGTAGACAGTGGATTCCGAATATTTCTTTGTTGGCTAAACCTCTGCTGGCACTTACCCAGGCAAAAGCCGCACGATGAGGGAAACTGGCTGGGGCGGTGAGTGACCAGAGCAGTGTCCTGCTGAAAATAGGCTGGGAATGTCCAACAGCAATGATGTATAAGATCCCTGTTGCCAACAGATTGAGCCCTGTAGATCTGGTAGATTGACTAAATCCAACTGATCCCTCTAATAAATAGCCCAGCGATAAATACGAGGCTAGATTGGGATATATTCATCAGGATGGGCTCCTACATAAGGAAGGACACAGGAAGAAAAAAAAAGATATGGAGAAGATCAGTGAGGGTAGCTTGTTAGATCATTCCCCCACCCCACTTAGTGACCCAAACTGGGCTAACAAATGCAGTCTTAGGGGAGGGGCAGGGCCCAAAGTTATACACCAAGCTCCACTAGAGGAAATTTCGACCCCCAGGCTCCTTTAGCTAACATAGTAGTACCACAAGCACTCTGATCTTATCTTGTAACATTGCAGGTCCCAACACGAAACTGGATTTCCCATATTGGGGGGCATTTATAGACCAACATGAGTTATGCCTGTTCCAGGAACCATGGCAGAGGGCAGACACATTTAGAGTGGGCTACGTATCGTGCTGCATCTCAGCAGTTCAGGGAGTCAGGGGGAGACCCTCGGGGGCCTGTAGACATGGGTAGGAGTGCACCTGGGATGCAATGCTAAAAAGTTAGAGACCCCTTCCCCTGATATTCTGTGTCTCCTTCTCTCCTTTCCTAACTCCATGAGGATTGCAATAATCAATGTCTACTCACGGCCAGTAAGCTATGGGCAGTCCTCTCACACGCTCGACTGTCTAACCTCATTTCTCCCCACTATACTGGAGAACTGCTGGGTCATTCTAGGAGGGGATTTCAATAGTCAATTCGAGCTTCTGGATGGCCTATCTACAAGTATTACAAGTGAGGAGGACTCGGTTTGCTCATCCCGGAACCCAACATTCAACCAATACGGGCATGGACTCCTTTAGTCCTACAAATGAATGGACTCACACTAAGCCATTCACTGAGAGCCTGTAATGGTTGATTTCCATCCGATAGTCCCGTGAATTTTGCTTTTAATAGACCCATGCAGGCATCAATATTAGACTACACCTTGTCTGGATTCCTCGTCTGGATTCCTTCCATTACGGTCGCTTCCCCAGCTCCCTGCTCTCACAACGGAAGCTTCTCCTTGCTGCCTGCCTTGCCTGCCCTGATACCTGCTGACTGCCGCCCTGTTACAGCGCACTGCTCAGTTCTCAGCGCTTGCTTTTAGCCCACTTTACTTTAATCTAATTTGTATACAGCCACGAACTGCATAGCGGCTGAGGTAATTACTTTAGAAGCGTTTTTGTGTACTTTTGTGACATTTTATTGAGTTGAGCTCCGGCTGTGCCCCAGTTTCGGTTTATTACCGGGGGGCCATTTCAGATTGTATTTACTTCCACCCGTGTCTCCTCCCAGACCCCGCCTCCCAGCTGACCCTCCCACGCTCTGCCCCCTCCCAACTTAATTTATGCCCAATGTCCCAACGCGCAGCGTCCACGCGCTGCGGCCGCGCCCAAGATGCGCCAAAGGTAAGTCCGTCTATGCCCGTCGGCGCCTGGACCGCGCCCAGCGCCAGACCCCCTGGCCCTCGTACCACCCACCCCACCCGCATTACTTATGACACCTCCAACCTCCTAGCCCTAAACCCCGGCCGACCCCCCAACTGCGCCCAAGCCGCTCCTGGACACACCCATGGACCCTTCTCTTGCAACTACTGTAAGTACGACGGCACCAAGACCAACTCCTCATCCACGAACACCAAACTGAGCTCCGACACTAACCTCCTTAAATGCATCCTGCTCAACACCCGCTCAGTCCACAGACACGCCATCGACCTTTGGAATCTACTAGACACCATCTCTCTGGACGTCGCCTTCCTAACAGAAACATGGATGAACGCCTCATCAGCCCCAGACATCACCATTGCCATCCCGGACGGCTACAAGATCATCCGTAAGGACCGCATCAAGCAAACAGGAGGAGGCATCGCTATTGTTCACAAGAATTCCATCCGAATCTCAACCACCTCAGACGTCAACCTCGCTAGCGCCAAACACCTTCACTTCCAGATCCACACCGACCCCAAGACCACACTCAGAGGCACCCTCCTCTACAGGCCACCAGGACACCGAGCACAATTCAGTGAAGACATCACTGACTTTATCACCCCACACGCCCTCCCCTCCAAGGACTACATTCTACTGGGAGACCTCAATTATCATCTGGAAAAAAGTAACGACAGCAACACCACCGCCCTTCTGGAAAATCTTGCCAACCTTGGACTCAAACAACTTGTTAATACCCCCACTCACCTCGCAGGTCACACACTTGACCCTATCTTCACCTCCAGCAAACATATCTCCTTCAATCACACCACAGCTCTCCAGTGGACGGACCACAGCTGCGTTCACTTTATCTACAAAAAGACCACAACCCACAACCATCCTCAACCTACTCTGCGAAGAAACTGGAACAAAATCACCTTCGACCAGATCTCCTCATCGCTTCTTCAAAACCCCCCTGCCCACTCATCGAACGCCAACCAAGCAGCCATTAACCTCACTCAATGGCTAACCAACAGCGCCGACAACCTAGCACCCCTGAAAAAACGTCTAATCAAACAAGGCAACAAAAACGCCCCCTGGTTCAACGATGATCTTAAGAAATCCAAGAAACTCTGTCGCTCCCTTGAGAAGGCCTGGAAAAAAGACCCAAACACCAGCACCAGAGACGCCTTCAAAAACGCCACCCGCATACACCACCAACTGATCCGAACTGCCAAGAAAGCCGCTTTCAAAGACCGACTTGACAACGCCCACAACAGCAAAGAATTATTCAACATCCTCAAAGAATTCACCAACCCCACGGCCAACTCCAACGACATCACTCCCTCTCAAGACCTCTGCGACTCCCTAGCTTCATTCTTCCATGACAAAATCGCAGACATCCACAACAGCTTCGACAACCAACCCGGAGACCAACCCACCCATCCTTCTGACACACCCTCACCCCCCTTGAACATCCTTAATGACTGGAACCCAATCTCCACGGATGATACCATCCGCTTGATGAACTCCATCCATTCAGGATCCCCCTCAGACCCATGCCCTCACCACATCTTCAACAAAGCAGATTCCATCATCGCACCCCACCTCCGAGATGTCATCAACTGCTCCTTCACCTCCGCCACCTTCCCAGATAGCTGGAAACACGCCGAACTCAGCGCCCTTCTGAAAAAACCCACAGCTGACCCCACTGAACTCAAAAACTACCGCCCCATATCACTCCTTCCATTCCCGGCCAAAGTCATCGAGAAAGCTGTCAACAACCAGCTCGCCGCCTTCCTCGAAACCAACAAATCCCTCGACTCCTCACAGTCCGGCTTCCGAGCCAAACACAGCACTGAGACTGCACTCATCGCAGCAACAGACGACATTCGAACTCTACTGGACAATGGAGACACAGTCGCCCTCATCCTCCTCGACCTCTCCGCAGCCTTCGACACAGTCTGTCATAGCACCCTATTACAACGCCTCAGTAACATCGGAATTCAAGGAAAAGCACTGGAGTGGATCACCTCGTTCCTTGCCGGAAGAACTCAGAGAGTCCGCCTCCCACCATTCAAATCAGAAGCCACTGAAGTCATTTGCGGCGTGCCACATGGATCTTCACTCAGCCCCACCCTCTTCAACGTATACATGAGCTCCCTCGCGACCATCGCACGTCAACACAACCTCAACATCATCTCCTACGCTGATGACACTCAACTGATCCTCTCACTCTACCAAAGACCCTAACACCGCCAAAACCAACCTACATAAAGGAATGAGGGAAGTAGCCGAATGGATGAAGCACAGCCGTCTGAAACTGAATTCCAACAAAAGTCCTTATATTAGGTACCTCCCCCTCCACCTGGGACGACTTGTGGTGGCCAGAATCCCTTGGAAAAGCACCCATCCCAATGGACCACGCACGGAACCTGAGCGTCATTCTGGACTCCTCACTCTCGATGACCAGACAAATCAACGCAGTTTCATCATCCTGCTTCAACATTCTTCGCATGCTCAAAAAAACATTTTGTTGGATCCCCACTGAAACCAGAAAAACGGTCACCCACGCACTGGTTACAAGCCGCCTGGACTACGGAAACACCCTGTAGGAGAGTAGGGTCTGCAATCCTATGATCACCCAGATTTTTTGCTTTTGTTTCACTGGTTTACGACTTTCTCGGGCTGTGGGCCTGCCAATCAGACCCACAGCCTAGCTGTTCTCTCGCTAAATTGATGTGTACCTCCGGTGCATTACCCAATTGGAGCTGGGCCACCTTGTCAGACCCTGTAACTCAGGGCATCGGTGTACCCAGGGCCTACCAGGGGCTGAAGCATGTATTATGTCACCCTTGGATGGCCATCTAAATCTGACACAACTGGCTGCGCGACAGCTGGGGCAACGTGGCGTACTCGCCCGCTGCTTTAGGTATAGTATCCCTATATCTAACCCTAAAATGGACACCCGAGTTCCTATCAGTCGCTCCTCTGGCAGGCCTTGACAATCCTGAAGGCAGAGCGCGTGGAATCGTGTGAATTGGGCTCTGGCACGAGCCGAGCCCGGTTGCAGCTTGCGGAGCCAAGATCCAATGGCTGTTCCATGATAACGCGTACCATATTAGTAACTTCGGTACCGCGTTATCAAGACATGTCGAGTAAGGTGTCATACAAATCGGGTGTGTTCGCACCATCCCAGACAGGGTTTTGTGTATCCTGGGTAGGCAGGGCTTTACAAGAAGGTGACTGTGGAGTGGCACCCCGGTGCTCACTACGCATCTGCCGGTTAGAACCAGTTCCAGGGGCGCGCAGCCCCTGACCTGGGGAAAGTCCGGCAGGGGAGAGGGGTGTAACTACCCCCCTTCCTGGTCCCACCCCTAGGGCAGGACCTAGTCATGTACCCACCCCTTTCTTTAGGATAAAGGCAGGAGCGGGGACCCTTCCAAATTAGATCATCTTTGAATCAAGAATACTTTCTACGAAAGGAACTCTCGACTCTTCTCAAGATTTCTCCCTTGTGGCTAAGGAGTAGTCACCCTGCATCCGCAGGCACCATCTAAGAACTCTGCGGTTTGCTGCACGTCCTTCCTCAGGATTCCGACTGCCCAGCTCGACGAGAACCGGCTTTCCTGGCACCTCTGACCTCTACCCACATCGTCAGCTCAGCTGAGATCTGTGGGTGTGACGAGACCTCGAGGGACCGGCCATCATCAAGACCTGCACGATTTCTTAACCAGCACGACCACCGAGGGATCCTCTGGTGAGTGCTCTGGGGTCCGAGAAGCCCCGACCCTGAGCAGCTCCAGCATCGAAGTGCAGCCTCCCAGCATCTCCACGATCTGCGTGGGGCCCTTCTTCTCTCTGCTGTTCAGCACGTTGTCTGGTCACTAGCCGCTGGCTTGTGACCTTCTTGACGACACTCGACAACCAACGCTGCTGGTCTGGTTGCTCCAGACTGGCCTTTGCTCCCTTCTGCGAGAGGAGCACCCCGGACCCTCCTGGTCCACTCAAGACGCCATTTTAGGCCCACCACGTGGCCCTGAAATTTGCCAAGGCTTGTTGCCCAATCCTGGGCCCAGCGACGCCGAGAGCATCAACCTTCGTGGGACAGCTCGCACCTCCATCCTGGTCGCCGACAACGCCTCCTGGTCCGTGAGACTGCAGAGCCTAGCATCGCCCACTCACCTAGTCGAGGTGACGATCATCCGGTGCCCTTGGTACCCTCTGACTACTGGCTAGTAGTACGAACTTGGTCCCCTCTGCTTTCAGGTGTCATCCATCTCTGATCCAGGCTTGGATCTCTAGGAACTATTTCCACTGGTCGCCGGCCAGCAACTCCTTCCTTCCGGCTCCCGGCTCGTCAGCGAAGACTCCCGACGTCTGTAAAGACTTGTGCAGCCGCAGCCCTTGGGGCTAGGTAACTTCGGCATTTCGGTGCCCGTATAGCCTCCTTATTTAAGGGTCCTGAGTCCCTATCGCTTCCGACTTGCCTTATCGGGTCCGCCCGAGACCACTAAACTTTCCGTGCCCTCGGGCACTTGTATTGATTGTGCACTTGAAGTATTTTCCTAAGAGTTTCGTTCTGTGCTTAGTATCCTGTCCTCATAAAGAGTACAGGGCTGTTGTGATTCTAATAAATACACTGTTTATTTTCATAACACTTGTGTGGTGTCCTTTCACTTGGTGTTCAAGGGGTATGTGATGGTATAACAGCTGGCTTAACATGCCCTCTAGAGTTTAGCCCGAAGACTGCTCGTATCCACGCTACTAGGATAGCTGGTCTAAGGTTGACTTACAACCAATCACCATAAGGGTCGTTTGGACCGATGCATAGTGATCACTAGAATAGTGAGCACTGCATATCAGGCCAACTTCTCACTTTGGTGAGCAGCGGTTGGGATTTGAGCTTGCTGTTGTTTTACCACACGTATCCTAAGAATATCTTGTGAAAGATCACATAAGTACTTCAGGTACATATAACTTAGCTTAGAATACTCTGAGTTCTACTGAACCAGCTGTTGTAGCTCCTCAAGGCTTAGCACACCTTGGCTACAACTCTTAGCAAGGGATCAGTAGGTAAACATATAGTGAAGGTAGGTGCATCACTTACACCACACTAGAAGCAGCATGTCAGACAAAGGAGGAAACTCTGAGTCTCCCCTTGTGTCAGTCGACCTTCCACAGGTCACCTCCAGATTTGCTGCACTTAGCTTCCAAGAGATGCAACAAATCTGTACATCTCGGAAGCTAAAACAGGGTGCAAACCCTACCATTCCGTTTCTGATTGGTCTCTTGGAGACTTATGATGCTAGGAGGGCGGGTAACACCGACCCTTCTCATCCAGAAGGGAATTAGCCCCCCCTCGAGGGAACCGCAGGTGACCCTGACCTTATCCATCTCTCCGCAGAAGGTGAAGAGGAGGATGAGGATCCAGAGACATCTGGGGACGAGGCAGACAAAGGTCCAGTAGTGGTTAGCCAGCTAACTAGGGACAACTTAAGCCGGCACGAGAATGGTAACAGGAGACCCCTGGGGCCCCTCTCAGGCCAGCTTAACATTGGGAATGGACGAGTTAGGTCTCTGTCGAGAGGCTCTAACAGATCCGTTCGAACCAATGGCTCTCGAGGCTCTGCTCGAAGAGGGATGACATCCCCTCAGAGGAGAGTGTACGAAGCTAAAGAGCGGGAAGTCAATCTGCGGATCGAAAGGGAAGAACTTGCCCTAGCCAAAGAAAGACTCGCCTTTGCTGGAGAGCAAGAATTGAGTGGGACAAATCCCACTGGTGGCAGCATCCCCCCACGGGAAAACAGGAGTTTAGACACTAGGCACCTGAGTAAGATAGTGCCCCCCTTTAAGCAAGGGGACGACATCCACAAATGGATTACTGCTTTGGAGCGGGCCTGCACTGTACAGTGCGTCCCCCAGAGTCAGTGGGCAGCTATCTTGTGGCTCTCCTTTGAAGGTAAAGGTAGAGATAAGCTCCTCACTACTAGAGTCGAGGATGCTAACAATTACCAGGTCCTGAAGAACACACTGATTGATGGGTTCGGCCCAACCACTGAGCAGTACAGGTTGCTGTTCAGGGATACCCAGAAAACTCAGTCTCAGGACTGGTCTGATTTTGTTGATTGTGCCACTAAGGCTTTGGAGGGCCGGTTGCTGGGCAGTAAGGTTACTGATTACACAGCATTGTATAATTTGATCATGCGAGAACAGATTTTAAACAATTGTCAGAACCAGTTGTTGCATCAGCACCTTGTCGACTCGGATCTGACCTCTCCCCAAGAATTGGGAAAGAAGGCAGACAGATGGGTCAGAACAAGGGTTAAGCAAAACCAGGGCCAGAACCAGGGTGGTCAGAAGAAAGCAGACCAGAAGGGTAAAGATTCGAAAGGGGAACAAAATGACCAGAAGTCTTCGACAGGTCCCCAACAACCCAAAGAGGGGGGGGGTGTCAGGCTTCCCAGAAAAAGAAGAATCAAGAAGGCCAATCGAAAAGGTGGTGCCAATACTGTAAAAGTAAAACTCACTGGTTTAGTGAGTGCACCAAGAAAGGAGGGCAGACTCCTGCTACTGCAGCCCCTAAGGCACCTGTGCCCCCTAGTACAGCCAGCAGTAGTAGTGCGCCTCCCAAGTGACTAGTTGGGTTAACCTTGGGTTCTGAGGGGTGTGACAACTTAGTTGGCACACTCACTCAGGCTGTCCTTGTCTGTACGGGGGATGTGGATATATCCCCCGATGTCAGTCCCAATACTTTGGGCAAATACCGACAGACGCCTTTGATCAATGGAAGAATGGCTCAGGCCTATAGGGACACTTGTGCCAGCGTCACCATGGTGACGCCTAACTTTGTGGACCCTGGACAGATCATGCCAGGTACAGATTTCCTGGTGACCAATGCCAGCAACGTCACTACCAGTCATAGTATGGCGATTGTTGCTTTCTCCTGGGGAGGGGTAAATGGCCAGAAAAAGGTTGTTGTTAGTTCAGACCTCCCAGTGGATTGTTTGTTGGGCAATGATTTGGAGTCATCGCAATGGTCAGAAGTGGAGCACCGGACTCACATGGAGATGTTAGGCTTGCCAGCGCATGTGCTTGCTGTGACTAGGTCACAGGTCAGACGATGCCCCACTGAACAGGTGCTGGATCCTGGAACAACGGACCAGACACCTTCCAAGAAGAAGAGCAGTCGGGTTAAGGCAGCGCCTTCCCCCTTGCCCCAGGTCGAGGATCAGGTCTCAGAGGAGGCTGACCTCCAGGAATTGCGGGAAACTGAACCTAAAGAACTCGAACTTGATCAAGTTGAGTTTCTGGGCTCAGGGGGACCCACACGAGAAGACCTGGGGAAGGACCAGTTAGACTGCCTTTCCCTTGAACCCCTCAGACAGCAGGCTGCTGCTGAGGCTGCTGGGAACGCCACAGGTACCCACAAGGTATACTGGGAGGATGGACTCCTGTACACTGAGGCAAGAGACCCCAAGCCTGGCATGACCAGGAGGCTGGTTATCCCCTTGTCTCAGCGTGGTTTCCTTCTTACCTTGGCCCACGAGATTCCCTTAGCAGGACACCTAGGCCAGACGAAGACGTGGGACAGGCTTGTCTCGCACTTTCACTGGCCTCACATGAACGAAGATACCAAGGAGTTTTTTCGCTCCTGTGTCACTTGCCAAGCCAGTGGTAAGTCAGGTGGCATGACAAAGGCCCCCCTTATACCAATGCCTGTGGTGGGGGTGCCCTTTGAACGAGTGGGGATTGACATTGTCGGTCCAATGGAACCCCCAACAGCATCAGGGCACAAGTTTATACTGGTGGTAGTGGATCATGCCACCAGGTATCCTGAAGCTATTCCCCTTAGGACCACTACAGCCCCTGTTGTGGCAAGAGCCCTAGTTGGAGTGTTCTCCAGAGTGGGCTTCCCTAAGGAGGTTGTCTCGGACAGAGGTGCAAACTTCATGTCGAGCTACTTGACTGCTATGTGGAAGGAATGTGGTGTCAACTACAAGTTCACTACACCCTATCATCCACAATGCAATGGGCTTGTTGAGCAGTTCAACAGGACCCTAAAAGGGATGATTCATGGACTACCTGAAAAGCTCCGGCGTAGATGGGACGTCCTGATTCCAGAAGTCCCACAGATGGGGGTTGGCTACAGCCCTTTTGAACTTTTGTACGGGCATCCTGTAAGAGGACCCCTGTGTTTGGTGAAGGAAGGATGGGAGAGACCTCTCAAAAAGCCTGCAAACAACATAGTGGACTATGTCCTTGGTCTCCGCTCGCGGATGGCTGAGTACATGGAGAAGGCATCTGAAAACCTTAAGGCCAGCCAAGAACTCCAGAAAGCTTGGCATGACCAAAAGGCTGTCCTGACTGTTTACCAGCCTGGACAGAAGGTGTGGGTGTTGGAGCCAGTGGCCCCAGCAGCACTCAAAGACAAATGGTCTGGGCCCTACACCATCCTGGAGAAAAAGGGAGAGGTCACCTACCTGATGGACCTTGGAACTCCCCGGAGCCCCCACAGAGTGCTCCATGTCAACAGGCTCAAGGCATATGTCGACAGGAAGGACATGAGCTTGCTCATGGCCATAGATGAGGGACAGGAGGAAGAGAGTGACCCTCTCCCAGACCTGCTCACTCAGAATCCTGACGATGGGTCGGTAGACGGTGTTGTCTTTTGTGGCAGCCTCTCCGAACATCAACAGGAGGATTGTAAACAGGTTCTTCAATCCTTCCGGCATATGTTCTCTCTAACACCCAGTCAGACCAATTGGTGTACCCATGAGGTTGACACTGGTGACAGCTTGCCCGTCAAGAGTAAAATCTACAGGCAGCCCGATCACGTTAGAGACTGCATCAAAACTGAAGTGCAGAAAATGTTGGAGTTGGGAGCCATTGAACCCTCGGATAGCCCTTGGGCTAGTCCCGTAGTTCTAGTGCCGAAGCCTCACACCCCGGGTGGTAAGGAAGAGATGAGGTTCTGCGTAGACTACAGGGGTCTCAATGCAGTCACTAAGACTGATGCCCACCCAATACCAAGGGCAGATGAGCTTATCGATAGATTGGCTTCTGCCAACTACTTAAGTACATTTGACCTGACAGCTCGGTATTGGCAAATCAGGTTAGCTGAGGACGCCAAGCCCAAGACCGCATTTTCTACCCCTGGTGGGCATTATCAGTTCGTGGTGATGCCCTTTGGGATGAAAAATGCACCTGCCACTTTCCAACGGTTGGTGAATCATGTTCTCACTGGGCTGGATGACTTCTGTGCGGCGTATCTTGACGATATTGCTGTCTTTAGCTCCACCTGGGAGGATCACCTGGTCCACCTGCGGAAAGTGTTAGAGGCTCTGCAAGCAGCAGGTCTCACTATCAAGGCCACAAAGTGCCAGATAGGGCAGACACAGGTTGTATACTTGGGCCGCCTTGTCGGTGGAGGCCAAGTTCAACCACTGGAGAGCAAGATACAGTCAATCAGGGACTGGGCTCCTCCAACCACCCAGACTCAGGTTCGAGCTTCTTGGGCCTGACTGGTTACTACCGAAAGTTTGTCAGAAATTACGGATCGACTGTGACTCCGCTTAATGAACTGACAAGTAAGAAAATGCCAAAAAAGGTTCAGTGGACAGCGAGCTGTCAAAAAGCATTCGATGACCTAAAACAGGCCATGTGCACGGCACCTATCCTCAAGAGTCCAGACTACTCCAAACCATTCATTGTCCAAACAGATGCTTCTGAGTTGGGTGTGGGAGCTGTTCTATCTCAACTGAATTTTGATGGTAATGACCAGCCCATTGCTTTTATAAGCAGACGGCTGACCCCCAGAGAGAAAAATTGGTCAGCTATTGAGAGGGAGGCCTTTGCTGTGGTTTGGGCCCTGAAGAAACTGAGGCCATACTTGTTTAGCACTCATTTCAAGATTCAGACCGACCATAAGCCCCTCTTATGGCTAAATCAGATGAAGGGTGAAAACCCCAAACTGCTTAGGTGGTCCATTTCCCTACAGGGGATGGACTTCACAGTGGAGCATAGACCTGGCACTGATCATGGCAATGCAGATGGGCTCTCCAGGTATTTCCACTTAGAACAAGAAGACTCACCTGGTCAAGGTTAGTTTATTGTCCCAATGTTTGGGGGGGGGGGGGTCATGTAGGAGAGTAGGGTCTGCAATCCTATGATCACCCAGATTTTTTGCTTTTGTTTCACTGGTTTACGACTTTCTCGGGCTGTGGGCCTGCCAATCAGACCCACAGCCTAGCTGTTCTCTCGCTAAATTGATGTGTACCTCCGTTGCATTACCCAATTGGAACTGGGCCACCTTGTCAGACCCTGTAACTCAGGGCATCGGTGTACCCAGGGCCTACCAGGGGCTGAAGTATGTATTATGCCACCCTTGGATGGCCATCTAAATCTGACACAACTGGCTGCGCGACAGCTGGGGCAACGTGGCGTACTCGCCCGCTGCTTTAGGTATAGTATCCCTATATCTAACCCTAAAATGGACACCCGAGTTCCTATCAGTCGCTCCCCTGGCAGGCCTTGACAATCCTGAAGGCAGAGCGCGTGGAATCGTGTGAATTGGGCTCTGGCACGAGCCGAGCCCGGTTGCAGCTTGCGGAGCCAAGATCCAATGGCTGTTCCATGATAACGCGTACCATATTAGTAACTTCGGTACCGCGTTATCAAGACATGTCGAGTAAGGTGTCATACGAATCGGGATGCTGACCCCTCACCAATGCTGGCGACGAGGTTAGCATTCCGCCCTTCTAGAGGGACACGACATGTACGTAACTGTGAACCCCGGCTAAAGTTAACTGAAGCCTCAGCTCCACAAAATGAATGCTGCCACCACAGACACGAGTCTGACCTCCTGCTGCTGGGAGTCCTTCCAGCAAGGAGAGCTTGGACAAAGGGTTTCCTGTCCGGGGCGGTGTTCGCACCATCCCAGACAGGGTTTTGTGTATCCTGGGTAGGCAGGGCTTTACAAGAAGGTGACTGCGGAGTGGCACCCCGGTGCTCACTACGCATCTGCCGGTTAGAACCAGTTCCAGGGCCGCGCAGCCTCTGACCTGGGGAAAGTCCGGCAGGGGAGAGGGGTGTAACTACCCCCCTTCCTGGTCCCACCCCTAGGGCAGGACCTAGTCATGTACCCACCCCTTTCTTTAGGATAAAGGCAGGAGCGGGGACCCTTCCAAATTAGATCATCTTTGAATCAAGAATACTTTCTACGAAAGGAACTCTCGACTCTTCTCAAGATTTCTCCCTTGTGGCTAAGGAGTAGTCACCCTGCATCCACAGGCACCATCTAAGAACTCTGCGGTTTGCTGCACGTCCTTCCTCAGGAATCCGACTGCCCAGCTCGACGAGAACCGGCTTCCCTGGCACCTCTGACCTCTACCCACATCGTCAGCTCAGCTGAGATCTGTGGGTGTGACGAGACCTCGAGGGACCGGCCATCATCAAGACCTGCACGATTTCTTAACCAGCACGACCACCAAGGGATCCTCTGGTGAGTGCTCTGGGGTCCGAGAAGCTCCGACCCCGAGCAGCTCCAGCATCGAAGTGCAGCCTCCCAGCATCTCCACGATCTGCGTGGGGCCCTTCTGCTCTCTGCTGTTCAGCACGTTGTCTGGTCACTAGCCGCTGGCTTGTGACCTTCTTGACGACATTCGACAACCAACGCTGCTGGTCTGGTTGCTCCAGACTGGCCTTTGCTCCCTTCTGTGAGAGGAGCACCCCGGACCCTCCTGGTCCACTCAAGACGCCATTTTAGGCCCACCACGTGGCCCTGAAATTTGCCAAGGCTTGTTGCCCAATCCTGGGCCCAGCGACGCCGACAGCATCAAACTTTGTGGGACAGCTCGCACCTCCATCCTGGTCGCCGACAACGCCTCCTGGTCCGTGAGACTGCAGAGCCTAGCATCGCCCACTCACCTAGTCGAGGTGACGATCATCCGGTGCCCTCCTGGTACCCTCTGACTACTGGCTAGTAGTACAAACCTGGTCCCCTCTGCTTTCAGGTGTCATTCATCTCTGATCCAGGCTTGGATCTCTACGAACTATTTCCACTGGTCGCCGGCCAGCAACTCCTTCCTTCCTGTTCCCGGCTCGTCAGCGAAGACTCCCGACGTCTGTAAAGACTTGTGCAGCCGCAGCCCTTGGGGCTAGGTAACTTCGGCATTTCGGTGCCCGCATAGCCTCCTTATTTAAGGGTCCCGAGTCCCTATCGCTTCCGACTTGCCTTATCGGGCCCGCCCGAGACCACTAAACTTTCCGTGCCCTCGGGCACTTGTATTGATTGTGCACTTGAAGTATTTTCCTAGGAGTTTCGTTGTGTGCTTAGTACCCTGTCCTCATAAAGAGTACAGGGCTGTTGTGATTCTAATAAATACACTGTTTATTTTTATAACACTTGTGTGGTGTCCTTTCACTTGGTGTTCAAGGGGTATGTGATGGTATAACAGCTGGCTTAACACGCCCTCTAGAGTTTAGCCCGAAGACTGCTCGTATCCACGCTACTAGGATAGCTGGTCTAAGGTTGACTTACAGCCAATCACCATAAGGGTCGTTTGGACCGATGCATAGTGATCACTAGAATAGTGAGCACTGCATATCAGGCCAACTTCTCACACACTTTATACCCCGGTACCACCGCAAAACTTCAGAAAAAACTCCAACGCATCCAGAACGCATCAGCCAGACTCATTGTAGACATTCCGCGTAAAGATCACATTTCTGGTCACCTGAAAAACCTCCACTGGCTCCCCATCAATAGGAGGATAACATTCCGCCTTCTAACCCACGCACACAAAGCACTTTACGAACTTGGACCCGAATGCCTCAACACACGACTTTCCTTCTACACCCCCTCCCGCCAGCTACGCTCCTCCCACCAAGCCCTTGCTGCTGTACCTCGCATCAACAAAACCACCATGGGAGGAAGATCTTTCTCCTACCTGGCGGCTAAAACCTGGAACTCACTTCCCACTCACCTTCGCCTCACTCAGAACCACCTAGCATTCGGAAAGCAACTTAAAACCTGGATATTCGACAAGTAACTCCCCACCCTTCTCCAAGCGCCTTGAGACCCTCTGGGTATGTAGCGCGCTATATAAATCACTGAATTGAATTGAATTGATAGATGTCAGCCTTTGGCATAGGGTTATCGATTTTAAGGTCATTCCCAGACATGGGAGTGATCATTATCCGTTAGTCTTAGAAATATCCCTTCCACTTGCTGAAGATCACCCAAGTACATCCCCAAACCCTAATTCAAGCCTAGTACTGGCTAAAGGAGGGAGGAGGGTATGCTGGGGGAAACTTGCTCAAACACCGGATAAAGTGGCATCCCTTTACCAACAAATCGTCCCCTTTTTAGAAGCTGCGCTCCGACTATCTGCAACTAGCAGCAGTTTAGCTTCCCAACTGACGTTGGCAAAAAACCACCAGGATCTGTTTTCTACCCTAGCACAATTTATTTTTGTAAATCACTACAGGCCCAGGGCGAATCTTAATCCAAGGCACCCATGGTATAATAAATACTGTAAAATAGCCAATAAAGCCCTTCTAACTTCTATCAGAATGAATGATAGGCCACCAATTAAGGAAGTTACGGCCAATATAAAAGAATTATAATTGGAGCAAAAATCGACTGGGAAAATGATAAATGGGATGCAATAAAAATAGCATTGGATTACCTTAATATGAGAGCCTTCTGGAATTTGGTTTAGACAGGGAAATCTGAAGGCTAATCTGCTATTGCACCAAACTTAGGTGAAGAAGTCTAGAGACTTATTTCAAATCTTTATATTCAAGGTCCACAGAGGAAGATGGCAGGGTAGAATCAGTCACCCTAGATGTTAATCTCCCAAATCCAGATGCTCCGCTTTGTACAATGAAGGAGATCAAGAGGCATTGGGAAAGCTACTTCCTTCTAACGCACCGGGTCTGGAAAAGATTCCTGGTGACCTATTTCGCTCTGAACCCACAGTCTGGGCACCCAATCTATGTTCACTATTTAATGCCATTCTACAAGGCATGGTGCTGCCCCCTACATGGGCTGGTGCAGAAATTATTCCCACCTATAAAAAGGGCTCACCATTTAATTCAGCAAACTATCACCCCATAAACCTCCTGGAAGTCACCCAAGAACAACGTACTAACACCCCTACAAGCAGGATTTAGGGCCAAGATCTCCACCATTGACCAGATCTTTATATTACAACTCACCCACTGCAAAAACCGTGGTTTTGGAGGGTGGCAGCCTCTACCTCACATTTGTGGATCTCAAATCAGTTTTTGACTTGGTGCAGCGAGATCAACTGTTGGGTATACTTCTCGATTTGGGAGTACCAGAATATCTTTGCCATCAGCTGAAATGCCAAATGCACAAATTAGATATGGCAAAAATGGTGAACTTTCTGCCCCTTTCCTTGTGAAGAAAGGGGGCGACAGGGATGCGTCCTGGCCCGACACCTTTTTTTAAACAATTTAATTGAAACTCTGTTATATAGAAAAAACATTGACGCACAGAGGCTGGTGAACCGCAAAATTACAGCTCTTATCTTTGCGGACGATACGCTCTTACTCTCCAAGTTCCCTATGGGCATGCAGAGGGTGCTCCAGGTATTCCGTTCTTTCTGAAAAAAGAGGGGACTGGAGATTAATCTCAAAAAAACCAAGTATATGGTTTTTAATGCTAACACCAGATATTGCCCATATTCCCGATAGAATGGATTGGCCCTAGAGAGGGTGTAAATTTTTGAATATCTAGGGATCACACTTATTGAAAAAATGGAATGGGTTACACAAATAAAGAAAACTAGTCTAAAATTGATTCAGACCAGGGGAGGCATCTTTAAAGTCTATAAGAGTTGTACTCACAAAGTGATAGGTCCCGTAGCAGAAATTTACAAAACACAGGCCAAGGTAGCATCACTGTATGGGGCAGAACTATGGGGCCATTGCCCATCCACTCCTCTATCAATGCCAGAGAACCTATTCCTTAGGCAAATGCTTGGTCTCCTTATGAGTAACCCCATTAACACCAATCAGGATGGATTTAGGGATTGGCCCTATACCAGATGTAGCCTCCTCTAGACCCCTTTTATACTGGAGACGCCAGTGGAGTACACCTGAACTAGCTGAATATAAAGATGAGCTGAAGGCCAGTAGCATTAGGTGGTGCTTATACATATTTCCCTCTACCCCCTCCATTATATCTAACAGTACCAATTTAGGGGAGTACGGGAGCTCCCACCCCAAGACCTCAGCAAAGCAGGCCAAAACCCCCACCAGAACCTTTCAAGCACTGCACACTGCCAAATCGCGTGAAACAGGGTACCATCCGCAGAGCCACATCGTAGGCACACTAGGGTCTCTATCTAGCGCACCCATCACAACCTGATATGGGTATAATAAATACGGTGAAGATAATTACATTGGATCAACCGAAGGTGCATGTTTTTTGCCGCTCCTGAGGGGACACAAGTATTCAGTCTAGTTCTCCTCATCCAGGGAACCAAGGACATCCGCCCACCTCACCCTAAGTTTATCTAAAGTAGTGGGGCCATTTGTCATCAGAGTTTGATATACCATGGAAATGTTATGGTCTGGTAGGTCACCCATAAATACTTTAGCTTCAACAGGACTAAACTCGATCACCCAAGACCATAAAATTCGTACATTTAAGGGCTAATTGGGTGGCCAAATCGGTGAGATTGGTTGTGAAATTGTAGAGTGGCTCAGGTAGGCGATAGATTAGGAGACTACTCGTAGCAGTCTCATTTTCTCTCCTTAAGCTAAAAAAAGCTGCATTGAGCCACCTATTTGAGCTATTCCACCTTCACGCTTTAAGATATGGTCTTGTCTGATCATACCATAGTTATTAGGGAGTGCCTCTAGTATGTCGGGCGAGGTCCTCCCTGAGCCAGGTTTCTACGAGGAACATAGCATCAGGCTGGCGGTCAGTGAGGTAATCATGAATTATTCTTTTATGTTTGACGAGGGATCTGCAAATAATAAGGGTGAGCTTCACGTTGACTTGCTGTGATGTAGTATTGCAGGGTTTGAGACTGAACGGGCAGCTGGAACAGTGTGTACTCCCTTCTCTTGCCTGTACTGAGTGGTAACAGGCTCCAGCCAGAGCCCTCTCGAGTGTCCACAAGACACTGCCAGAGTGCTGCAAGTGCTGGGCAGTCTCCAAATGGGCATAGTGGGTGACCATTTGTTCAATTATGTGACAATGCTAGTTTAGAATTAATCTTAGATTTGCATTTTCCCTCACAAGTCACAGACTCACATTCTCATGCCTTTCTGTGTTCATTAATTAGTCTTTCATCTGTGCTGGCCTGGGATCGCTACAAGGAGAGGCTGGGGCCCCAACTTTACCCCGACTTCCATAAATGACTGCTGCCATGGGCAGGGAAAATACGATAATAAGGCAAACCAACTAGCGCCAGCACAGCACTCCACAGGTACACTGTGCTACTGCCCTCTCCCTGCACTTTTGAAGGAGGCTGGAATGGTGAGCTGAATTTAACTAGCACCGAGCCCAGCAGAACAGAGTTACTGCGATGCTCTTCTACCCTTATTGCCTGCGAGAAGGCGTGGCAGAAGCACCTTAGTGTCTGGCAATCACTGCAACAGGTAGGGCAAAGGACACCACATGCACAGGGTCGGATTGGGAAGGCGGGCAGTCGGGCAATTGGTGAAGGCTGGCACCTCAGTGTCAGCTGTGGGCCTCTCTCACCCGGCCCACAGCACCTTGCTATCTTAGTCAGCTGCCCCAGCCAGGCCGCTGTACTGTAAGTCAGGCTGACTGTCAGGGCAGGGACTAGTGTTAGGAGGCCTGCCATCACAGACCTCAGCTTAGCCCCAGGGGGGCTGCACAGACACCCAAAAGCAGTATTTCGTCTCCCCTGCCAGGCTGTCAAACAGTGGTGGGGCGGGAAGAGTAAAGCAGCCTCACTGGGGGTTTCAGTGTCAGGTGATATTGATGTAGGGCAATGTTCAGCTCAGCCCCCATTGTCTCCCCTCAACGTCTGAACCCAGCCCAGAAGCTTTCTTCTTTGCTTCCTTCCACC
Source organism: Lissotriton vulgaris (assembly GCF_964263255.1). Taxonomy (NCBI): domain Eukaryota; kingdom Metazoa; phylum Chordata; class Amphibia; order Caudata; family Salamandridae; genus Lissotriton; species Lissotriton vulgaris. The sequence goes on along the minus strand of NC_141688.1, from coordinate 298,344,354 downwards.
TCTGCCAGGCAATAGCCCTGAGGCTATAGTGGGATGGGGAGAGGGTGAGTGGGAAGCTGCCTCGGCTCCGGGGGGGGGGGGGGGGGGGGGCGGGGGGGGCAGTTGTTGCTCTGGCTGTAGGGTCATTCTTCCCCCCCCCCCCTTGGGTTCGACCCAGATCAAAAACACTATCTTTCCCTTTGCCCTCTCCCACTGGGCCATCTCATCACATTCAGGCCTCAGTGGAGTCTGCAGGGGCTTTGCTGGGGACTAGGGCCTAGATGTAGGTAATAGCAATTTACCGAATGGTAAATACCGATTTTTACAGATTCGGTATTCACTATTCGGTAATTGCTATGTAGGTAGAATATTCAGTAAAAATACCGAATCTGTAAGATTCGGTAATTACCGATTCTGTAATTACAGAATCGGTATTTGCCATTGATTCCTATGGGCCTTGAAGCCCATAGGAATCAATGGCAAATACCGATTATGTAATTACAGAATCGGTAAAATTACCGATTTTGCAAGGGTGACAGGGTGTCACTTTGACACCCTGTTGCACCCCTGTTTCTGGCTTGTGTGCCATATGACACACAGACATGCCCTTAGGGCATGTCTGTGTACCACATGGCACAGGTGTACATGCTCAGATGTGCATGTACACTGGAATTCGTTATTTACCATGGAATAGTATTCCATGGTAAATAACGAATCGGTAAGGGCCTGTGGCACTGATTACAGTGCCACCTACATCTTGATCTACAGAATCGGTAAATTTACCGATTCGGTATTTTACCGATTCTGTATATTTACCGAATCGGTAAATATACCGATTCTATAAATAAAATGCCCCCTACATCTCAAAAGCAAAATACCGGTCGGAAACGGCCGAAATCGGCCGTTTCCGACCGGTATTAAGGCTCCTACATCTGGCCCTAGGTGTTGTCACCTGAGCATCACTGTCTTTCTGGGCGGTAAGGTCAGAGGAATGGAGGGGGCTCCAGTGTGTTTGCAAAGATCTAGCTGTGAGGCTACCTTGACCAGAGATGCCAACTTTGGGAGTCGTAAACTATGTTGGATTCCCGGTGTTAGCTCAACACCCTGTGATTTTGGGCAAATGACTTAATCTCTCAAACTGGTGCTCATGTAAATAGATCCAATGTCCATGGGACCAGTTCACACTATATAACACCACAAAAACATTTAAAAAATAACCAGCCATTGTTCATGTTATAAAATTCTGCAAACTCCAGAGCATGATAATTAAAGACAAACCTTTAGATATAACTAGTGGCCCGTCCCGACGTTGTCCGGGTATGAAATGTTATGTGTGTAATGTTTGTAATAGTAAATCTTCATTTATTGTAAGATTTCACGGTATATAACATTTTTGGTCTCATTTGAATGTGGGCATAGAATAAATAGATTTTGCAAATTGCCGGACCTAGAGAGTGCGGCACATCTTCCTATAGGCTAAGGTCAGTTTGTAATGTTTTTGTAACGTCTTTGTCCAGTTGTGCATGCACTGTTAGTAACAGCCTTCTTCATATGTGTCTCCTTAGCTGTCCCGTATTTGCTTGTCCTTCGTTATGTGTGCATCCTCACCTTAATTTTTGCAGCTTTTGTGTGTTGTGGAATGTGTTGGTTATATAATTCCCAAGCGGGTTGTCTTTGACGTTAATGTGTGTACGCTGACAGTGCCCAGCGTGATCCCGTGCTTGCGAGGGCTGGTTTGACGCCCTGCCTGAGCCCCGGACTAAATTTTAATTGTGAAGTTGCTTTGATCGTGTGGTACGCTGCCTGCGTTCAGTGTCCGCTGGAGCAATTGGAGCATACATTTTGTGGTGAGTGAAAGGCGCGCTTGTGTGGCCCCTTTTTTTTCCTGCAGCCACTTCTGACAAATCTTACGTGCATAAAGGAGTAAAGTTTTGTTTTGTTAGTGAAATTTTGTAGGCAGTATGGCAAGGGCCGTCAATGCGGCGCCAGTTGGTGCTTTGATACGGCCATGTGAGAAGTGATCAGAACGCTAAGGCGGAGCTTGAATGTGCGCGCACATTGGTGGCGAAAGCCGCTCCCCTTTTTTTTGTTAATGTTAGTGCAGCTCCCTCTGACAACGCTGATGCCAACAAAGTTTGCGCCGCACTATATATCATTAATATCGCGTCATCGGAACGCCAAGGTGGAGCGTGAATGTGCGCGCACATTGCTGGCAAAAGGCGCGTACCTTTTTATTTTAATTTTTGTGCAGCCCCCTCTGACAATGCTGACGCCCACAAAGGTTGTGCCGCACTATACATGATTAATGGCGCCTGAATGGCAATGGGCGTGAATGCGGAGCAGCTTGGTGTTTGTAGACAGACGTGTGAGACGCGAAGGTGGAGCGTGAATGGGTGCGCACATTGTAGCCCCCTCTGACAATGCTGACGCCCACAAAGGTTGTGCCGCACTATACATGATTAATGGTGCCTGAATGGCAATGGGCGTGAATGCGGCGCAGCTTGGTGTTTGTAGACAGACGTGTGAGACGCGAAGGTGGAGCGTGAATGGGTGCGCACATTGTTTCTGAAAGGTGCGCTACTAAAGTACGCTGTCATTTTTTGTTTTATTTGTGGCGCGCCTCTCGGACAACGCTGTTGTGCCACGCTCCTCTGACAATGCTGCACGCCCACAAAGGAATAATGTAGTGTAGTTTGACACACCCACGCTAACGCCCAAGTGTACTTTGACACGCCCACACCTACGCCCACACGGGACTACTATACCCCCAAGATTACTTGACCTTTGAAATGTATATGGTGGCCAGCTGTATAGCCTATGTCCAACTGCTGCATCTCCCCTTTGCAATGCTGTATTGGGTGTTGTGATTGGTGCTGTACTTCTTGAGTTTACTCGCCTCAAAGGTTTCAGCTCTCTCTTTATAATAGCATTGTAGATAAAAAACGTCTTTCTTTTTAACAAGGCTTTTTAGCCTTTGTTAAATTTTGACAACTAGTGACGGATCATTAAGCCAGCTTTGGAAATCAATCTATACTACTATTATAAAGAGAGAACACAAACCTTTGAGCCAGGTAAACTACAAAAGTAATGCACCAATCACTACACCCAATACACCGTTTGAAAGGGGAGATATGGCAGAAGGACATAGGCTATTCATGTCTACACCATATACATTAAAAAAGCAAAAATGCCAAAAGTGTCAAAGTAGTCCCTTCGGGGCGTGGTTGTGTGTAAGAACCTGGCCGTGGGCGTCTCAAACAACAAATGTGGGCGTTTACAGGGCCATGCCTTCACAACACACTTACATTGCACACATAGACCGGAAATGCGCTTTCACAGAATTTATATGCAGACCGAAAGAGCAAATGCACACTTACATTGCACACATACACCGGAAATGCACTTTCACGGAATTTATAACGCATAATATGCAGACCGAGAGAGGAAATGCACTTTCACTAAATTTATAACAAACAGTTGCAAATCCCAAAACATACATCGGAAATGCACTTTCAATCTATTTATGTATTCACAGACAGCGCGGAATGACAAATGTAGTAAAAGACACACATTCCTTGCAGTTACCCAGACGCCTTCGTCCCATTACATTAAAAATCGGGCGTGCCTTTCATCCACGAAGACTCTACAATTACGTCAAGCAGGGGGCAGGGTTAATCAGACAGTACACCAATCACAAGGCAGCGAAAAAAACATACACGGGACTTTGGATACAAAATATAACAACTCTTTAACCATTGGCCACGAACGTCATATGGGGGAGGAAACAGGAAGAAAACAAGCCGACATCGAGTGCACAATTAGTTTGCCCCAGAACCACACTTCTGTTAGATGGAACTGCCTCCTGGTAGCACAGCAAACAGTCCGGGGACACGCAAGGTGTTTATTTCATTTACGTAATTGTGAAGTAGTGTTTAATAGATGTGCTTAGTAGGTTACTCCTGCTTAAGATCATAAAAAAGTGAAATGCAGTCTGCAAAGTGCAAATGCTCCCTCGCTTCCCCCTAATTGTTTTTCACACGTCTTCATTATTTTACGTTTCATCCTCTTACATATCCGTCCTTTCTGTCCCTCCCACGGCCAGTATTTCCACTTGGATGCATTTTATTTGTTTTGTTTTTACAATCTAAGATATTGGCTGGGAACAGAGATCGGTTTCCTTGAACTCTCACTAGCTTATGGCGAGGTGCCAGTAAACAAATGAACATAAGAACAGTGATTGCAGTTGTGCGTCAAGGCGCTTTACCAGATATATTTGGCAGTTTCAGAGCATTTTGTGTGTTTAAGGGACACAGGCTCAATCAGACAGCGGATAAGTCAGAAACATTTACTTGCAAGGCACACTCTGGAAAGGCAAAACGTGCTTTGATCTCACCTCTTGCCGGAGCCTATAGATAAAACGTAGTTTCTGTATAGCCCAAATACACCCTCCCACTAAACCTCACTATCCTCTGTATGGACATCATTGCTATTTGTATTGATGTTGTGTAATGCCTAAATTGAGACTTTGTGCAGTATTTGTTTAGTATCGTTCCGGGAACCCCTGTGACATTATATAATGTTATTTATCTGCTAATCCGGGGTGATTACGTACATGTGGAAGACTCAATTCGGGGGGTAGCGCCCGCATAAAGGACACCGCGCTTAGTGTTAAAGTTAGAAAAAAAGTTAGACCCTTAAATTGTATGTTTTTACTTTTCTTTATTTCTTTAATGTGCGTGGACCGGCTCACTTTTTTTTTTTTTCATCTTTTCGCAGCGTCCACTTCAGGAACACCGTGCTCTGTTTGTTTGTTTTTCTTTTAACTTTAACACTGAGCGCAACGCCCGGATAAAGGACACCGCCTTCAGTGTTTAACTTAGAAAGAAAAAAAACAAGCAAAAACTGAGGCTCGGGATTAACCTAACGAGCCAAATGGGGGAAAAGTGGACTTCACTGGAGCCAGATGCCCAGCACCGGTCAGGGACCGGGAGGGATCCGGCTATCCACGCTGAGTAGGAGCACAGGCGGCCAGGACTCCCGCTGGCCCCTTCAGGAGGTACTGCGCTCGGGATTGGCCACGCTGCATGTTGCAGTGCCCGTTAAAGAACAGCCACTTAATGCCTATTGCCTCAATTACATACCCTAATTGCATTAGCCCGAGTAAATTTTTAGCCAACTCAATGACCCAGTGAGGCGCGGCCTCATTGTTTAATGGGTAGAACATTACGAGGAAGAAACGCACTGTGAGACAGTGTTAGATACGGATGAACACGTGCCCTGCAGGGGCAGACCTGGGAGCATGCAGTCACCCGTTCAGCATGTTGCCTCCAATGGTCCTACACTGTATGTGCTACCCGCCATTGCGATGTCTCGCTGCGCATTAGGCGTTCAGTGACCGCGCTGCACAAGGACAGCATCCACATATAACCCCGCCGTGGTCTGGAGTCTGCATGCGGATATCAAGGCTGTCCACCGGTGCATCTGCACACTGTCTCTGCGAGACAATTTACGAATAAAAAAAAAGTAGTCCCGTGGAAGTAGCGCCGGCCAAGACGTGCGTGATAACATCGGGTGCGCAGGGAGGAGCGGCGTTCAGGAGCAAGAGGAAGAGCGCCCGACATGAGCGCAGGGAGGAGCTGCGGACAGGCGGGGAGGAGCGGCGAGCGGACAAGCGGTGAGGAGCGGCAAGAAGCGGAGGAGAAGCGGAAGAGCAGTGGAGCGGTAAACTCAGCAGCGCGGGGAGGAGCGGCGGATGAGGTAAGTGCGCACCAAGGGACCGGCGGGGGCCATGAACACTGAGTGCTCAAAAAGCATTTTCCTCAAAGTCGGGACGTTGGGGGAAACAAAGCGTGGGCAGAAGCGGCCAGGACCTACGACGGGCGGGGGCCATGAACACTGAGTGCTCAGAAAGCCTTTTCCACAAAGTCAGGACGTCGGGGGAAACAAAGCGTGGGCAGGAGCGGACAGGACCAACAAAACGGCCGCTCTGCTGCGCCTCTCCTGCTGCGATGCTGCCCCCAGCCCCTTCTGCCCCGGGCAACGCCGGGACGGGCTGCTAGTACAAGTATATTTGCCTTACGTTTACTGTTTAAAATGCATACTGATTATGGGAAAAAGTACTGGATTCAGGTGATTCTTGTCATTTTCGTACAGGCCAGGATATTAAAATACCCATCAGATCAGGTGCAGTGTAGTTCCTATATTCCCAATAGGCTCTGCGCATTGGAATAATATATCCTATAGATTTGACGTAGGACTTATGTCGACTAGGTCTTTATTGAATATATTAGACTTAATTGTGAGTGCCAGCTAGCTCAGAGGTCACTAGAAACTTTCTTGAATAAACAAGAAGGGATTTGTTTCTGACAACCACATAAACATGACAACTTTGTTTCCCCAAGAATAAAACTGATCTTCAGAGTTGTGGAAACAGTAGATAGATATTTCACTCAATCAATCGCGCATGCTTCATTTCATCAGAGGTGCAGAGATATACAGAGACGGGCATTTTCAATAAAAGGATTTTTTGAACAGTCTTCTTTCTCATGCAGAGGAAATGAAATGCTACAATCGTAATACTGGCTGTAAAGTATAATGCGCACAGCAAGAAGAGTATTATAAAATAATACTGTAAAAGCATGGTATAGTTTCTAAGCTATAAAATACATACATACATACATAGACTAAAATGTACTCAATTAGTGCTTCTAAAATATGCCTACCCCGATGTACCTAACCTAAGTCTAGTACGAGGGAAGAAGTAAGTGAGGTGTAGCATAGGTTTAGTTTCTTTTCCAAGAATCTATCCAAGATTTCTCTTAGGGTCTAATCAGCTCCGTATCTTGGTTTAGAATGAAGGAGGTCTGGTATCTCTGTCTTGGGACTCAATTTCCCAATACCCCACAAGGGGAGCTTGGAAACACTGGAGCTGGATTCTCAGCGAGAGAAAGGCAGCCTCTCTGTCAGTGCGTCAGCTAGAGGGTCGGCTTCCTTCGTCACTTGCTGTAGCGAGCTGCGTCGGGCAAGTAGATAGTCAAACTGCTCCAAACGATCGTGTGTTTGCTAGGGCAAGTGCAGGCATATTTTTACCTATTTGGTGCCTGGATTGATGTAAGGTCGGACATAATAACATCACCAAAGAACTGTAGTTACTTGAAAATGCCATGATTTCTAGTACAAATCAATTTTCAAGAAAGGGGATGTCCCTGACTGCTGAAGCCGAGTTTTCCAAGAAATCGTTGTGGATTTTTGGAACTAGTGGAAGTAGCCTTGCTGTATTTGGACTGGATGGGTTATGTCTAAATATGGTTATGATTTCTATGCCTATATAAGATAATGTGAATTATACCTATATAAGGGCATGAATCTGGAAAATTACAGTCGGTTCCTAAAACGCTATACAACACCCACTCCACTTTATTATGTTCGATGTTACCAAATACTAAGCAAAAACATATCTAAAGCATGTGTTTTACAATCCCACCCAAAATACTTAAAATGCATTTGAAATGGTTGTACACGAAAATGAATATTTGTGTTTGTTGTACGCATTTTCTTTTTTTTAAAAAGCAATATTTTCCTTCAAAGCATGTAGCCATGTAGTTGGAATATGCTAATCAGAATGAGTCATGAAACAACATTCAAGAAATGGCTCTGAAATACAGAAGAAAGGTTGAGACCATTCCATGACAGAATATATAAACTGTTTTGGTTGTAAACGAGGTCAAATATTGTCTCTTGAAAGTGTTCAATGAATTCTTGTTCTCTAAGAATAGTTCTACTTTAAGCAGATTACTTTGTGCCAAAAAAAATTCAATTTGGAAAAAGTTAAATCAACGAAAAATAGAGTTCTAAAGTTTGAAGTTTTGTTTTGAAAAGTGAAAGTCGAATTCAGAGTACATCCGAACGCTGTGTGCTAATTTCAAAAGTCATTCTCGCTGTTAGGAGAAAACATTAAATCCTCTAAGCTGGTAAAGAAATCATCTGCCATAGTAAGTGAAAGTTGGACTACCTCTTTTAGCAGATCAATTGTACACTGATGAGAAGCATCGCCGTCAGCGTCAGTCGCATTAGCAATGTTCGTTGCAGATGGTACCTGTGTGCCTGTTGTTCCACGTATCTCACCGCCAGCTTGTAGTGCTGGTGAGACCTCCATGAATGCCGTCATTAGAATTGGTAGCCGCTGGGGACAACACAATGCATGAGCCATTACGGAACCAAGCAAAGCGTCAATATCCGTTGGCAGTACTGATGGAAGTGTTAGACAGATTTCTAGCACGCATTCTTCTCCACATAGCAGGCATCGTAGAACAGGTAAGATGCAATCTTGCCAGATTGGTCTGAATGAAGGAAACCACGTGGTATTCAGATCTCTTAAACGAGCCAAGCCCACAATTTGGATTATGCGCTCACAACACTTCATTGCCAGGAAAGTGTTCTCAATGGTAATCTGGGTGTCGTTGGTGGATTGGCTTACTAGATTGGAGCAGAAGTAGAACAAATACAATTCCTGCTGCGAGTCCCAAAACGAGAGGCAGTCCGCCAAACACCGAGTGCACACTATATAACACCACAAAAACATTTAAAAAATAACCAGCCATTGTTCATGTTATAAAATTCTGCAAACTCCACAGCATGATAATTAAAGACAAACCTTTAGATATAACTAGTGGCCCGTCCCGACGTTGTCCGGGTATGAAATGTTATGTGTGTAATGTTTGTAATAGTAAATCTTAATTTATTGTAAGATTTCACGGTATATAACATTTTTGGTCTCATTTGAATGTGGGCATAGAATAAATAGATTTTGCAAATTGCCGGACCTAGAGAGTGCGGCACATCTTCCTATAGGCTAAGGTCAGTTTGTAATGTTTTTGTAACGTCTTTGTCCAGTTGTGCATGCACTGTTAGTAACAGCCTTCTTCATATGTGTCTCCTTAGCTGTCCCGTATTTGCTTGTCCTTCGTTATGTGTGCATCCTCACCTTAATTTTTGCAGCTTTTGTGTGTTGTGGAGTGTGTTGGTTATATAATTCCCAAGCGGGTTGTCTTTGACGTTAATGTGTGTACGCTGACAGTGCCCAGCGTGATCCCGTGCTTGCGAGGGCTGGTTTGAGGCCCTGCCTGAGCCACGGACTAAATTTTAATTGTGAAGTGGCTTTGATCGTGTGGTACGCTGCCTGCGTTCAGTGTCCGCTGGAGCAATTGGAGCATACATTTCGTGGTGAGTGAAAGGCGCGCTTGTGTGGCCCCTTTTTTTTTCCTGCAGCCACTTCTGACAAATCTTACGTGCATAAAGGAGTAAAGTTTTGTTTTGTTAGTGAAATTTTGTAGGCAGTATGGCAAGGGCCGTCAATGCGGCGCCAGTTGGTGCTTTGATACGGCCATGTGAGAAGTGATCAGAACGCTAAGGCGGAGCTTGAATGTGCGCGCACATTGGTGGCGAAAGCCGCTCCCCTTTTTTTTGTTAATGTTAGTGCAGCTCCCTCTGACAACGCTGATGGCAACAAAGTTTGCGCCGCACTATATATCATTAATATCGCGTCATCGGAACGCCAAGGTGGAGCGTGAATGTGCGCGCACATTGCTGGCAAAAGGCGCGTACCTTTTTATTTTAATTTTTGTGCAGCCCCCTCTGACAATGCTGACGCCCACAAAGGTTGTGCCGCACTATACATGATTAATGGCGCCTGAATGGCAATGGGCGTGAATGCGGCGCAGCTTGGTGTTTGTAGACAGACGTGTGAGAGGCGAAGGTGGAGCATGAATGGGTGCGCACATTGTAGCCCCCTCTGACAATGCTGACGCCCACAAAGGTTGTGCCGCACTATACATGATTAATGGTGCCTGAATGGCAATGGGCGTGAATGCGGCGCAGCTTGGTGTTTGTAGACAGACGTGTGAGACGCGAAGGTGGAGCGTGAATGGGTGCGCACATTGTTTCTGAAAGGTGCGCTACTAAAGTACGCTGTCATTTTTTGTTTTATTTGTGGCACGCCTCTCGGACAACGCTGTTGTGCCACGCTCCTCTGACAATGCTGCACGCCCACAAAGGAATAATGTAGTGTAGTTTGACACACCCACGCTAACGCCCAAGTGTACTTTGACACGCCCACACCTACGCCCACACGGGACTACTATACCCCCAAGATTACTTGACCTTTGAAATGTATATGGTGGCCAGCTGTATAGCCTATGTCCAACTGCTGCATCTCCCCTTTACAATGCTGTATTGGGTGTTGTGATTGGTGCTGTACTTCTTGAGTTTACTCGCCTCAAAGGTTTCAGCTCTCTCTTTATAATAGTATTGTAGATAAAAAACGTCTTTCTTTTTAACAAGGCTTTTTAGCCTTTGTTAAATTTTGACAACTAGTGACGGATCATTAAGCCAGCTTTGGAAATCAATACAAGTATATTTGCCTTACGTTTACTGTTTAAAATGCATACTGATTATGGGAAAAAGTACTGGATTCAGGTGATTCTTGTCATTTTCGTACAGGCCAGGATATTAAAATACCCATCAGATCAGGTGCAGTGTAGTTCCTATATTCCCAATAGGCTCTGCGCATTGGAATAATATATCCTATAGATTTGACGTAGGACGTATGTCGACTAGGTCTTTATTGAATATATTAGACTTAATTGTGAGTGCCAGCTAGCTCAGAGGTCACTAGAAACTTTCTTGAATAAACAAGAAGGGATTTGTTTCTGACAACCACATAAACATGACAACTTTGTTTCCCCAAGAATAAAACTGATCTTCAGAGTTGTGGAAACAGTAGATAGATATTTCACTCAATCAATCGCGCATGCTTCATTTCATCAGAGGTGCAGAGATATACAGAGACGGGCATTTTCAATAAAAGGATTTTTTGAACAGTCTTCTTTCTCATGCAGAGGAAATGAAATGCTACAATCGTAATACTGGCTGTAAAGTATAATGCGCACAGCAAGAAGAGTATTATAAAATAATACTGTAAAAGCATGGTATAGTTTCTAAGCTATAAAATACATACATACATACATAGACTAAAACGTACTCCATTAGTGCTTCTAAAATACGCCTACCCCGATGTACCTAACCTAAGTCTAGTACGAGGGAAGAAGTAAGTGAGGTGTAGCATAGGTTTAGTTTCTTTGCCAAGAATCTATCCAAGATTTCTCTTAGGGTCTAATCAGCTCCCTATCTAGGTTTAGAATGAAGGAGGTCTGGTATCTCTGTCTCGGGACTCGATTTCCCAATACCCCACAAGGGGAGCTTGGAAACACTAAAGCTGGATTCTCAGCGAGAGAAAGGCAGCCTCTCTGTCAGTGCATCAGCTAGAGGGTCGGCTTCCTTCGTCACTTGCTGTAGCAAGCTGCGTCGGGCAAGTAGATAGTCCAACTGCTCCAAACGACCGTGTGTTTACTAGGGCAAGTGCATGTATATTTTTACCTATTTGGTGCCTGGATTGATGTAAGGTCGGACATAATAACGTCACCAAAGAACTGTAGTTACTTGAAAACGCCATGATTTCTAGTACAAATCAATTTTCAAGAAAGGGGATGTCCCTGACTGCTGAAGCCGAGTTTTCCAAGAAATCGTTGTGGATTTTTGGAACTAGTGGAAGTAGCCTTGCTGTATTTGGACTGGATGGGTTATGTCTAAATATGGTTACGATTTCTATGCCTATATAAGGATAATGTGAAATATACTATTTAAGGGCATGAATATGGAAAATTACACTAGGGTCCTAAAACGCTATACAACACCCACTCCACTTTATTATGTTTGATGTTACCAAATACTAAGCAAAAACATATCTAAAGCATGTGTTTTACAATCCCACCCAAAGTACATAAAATGCATTTGAAATGGTTGTACACGAAAATGAACATTTGTGTTTGTTGTACGCATTTTCTTTTTTTAAAAAGCAATATTTTCCTTCAAAGCATGTAGCCATGTAGTTGGAATATGCTTATCAGAATGAGTCATGAAACAACATTCAAGAAATGGCTCTGAAATGCAGAAGAAAGGTTGAGACCATTCCATGACAGAATATATAAACTGTTTTGGTTGTGAACGAGGTCAAATATTGTCTCTTGAAAGTGTTCAAAGAATTCTTGTTCTCTAAGAATAGTTCTACTTTAAGCAAATTACTTTGTGCCAAAAAAATTCAATTTGGAAAAAGTTAAATCAACGAAAAATAGAGTTCTAAAGTTAGAAGTTTTGTTTTGAAAAGTGAAAGTCGAATTCAGAGTACATCAGAACGCTGTGTGCTAATTTCAAAAGTCATTCTCGCTGTTAGGAGAAAACATTAAATCCTCTAAGCTGGTAAAGAAAGCTTCTACCATAGTAAGTGAAAGTTGGACTACCTCTTTTAGCAGATCAATTGTACACAGATGAGAAGCATGGCCGTCAGCGTCAGTCGCATTAGCAATGTTCGTTGCAGATGGTACCTGTGTGCCTGTTGTTCCACGTATCTCACCGCCAGCTTGTAGTGCTGGTGAGACCTCCATGAATGCCGTCATTAGAATTGGTAGCCGCTGGGACAACACAATGCATAAGCCATTACCAAACCAAGCAAAGCGTCAATATCCGTTGGTAGTACTGATGGCAGTGTTAGACAGATTTCTAGCACGCATTCTTCTCCAAATAGCAGGAACCGTAGAACAGGTAAGATGCTATCTTGCCAGATTGGTCTGAATGAAAGAAACCACGTGGTATTCAGATCTCTTAAACGAGCCAAGCCCACAATTTGGATTATGGGCTCACAACGCTTCATTGCCAGGATAGTGTTCTCAATGGTAATCTGGGCGTCGTTGGTGGATTGGCTTACTAGATTGGAGCAGAAGTAGAACAAATACAATTCCTGCTGCGAGTCCCAAAACGAGAGGCAGTCCGCCAAATACCGAGTGCACAAAGTTTGGAAAAATGCTCAGGACTGCTTCAAAGGGTGCTAACAGTCCAGAAAAAATCATCTTAAATACATGTACAATACAAATGGCATCAGACATGTTTAAGATATGACCTAACATTTCTGAGAAATATATGGGGCAGTTTGTTGATAATAAGGCATGTATCTCCGCAGAGGACCTTGCAACTTGAGGATCATCCGTCTCTTTGGACATGGTCAGTGGCAAAGTTTTTTTGTAAAAGAATGGATTTCATCCTGCTTAAAGTATCAATTCAAATAGAAGAGATGTTCAGTGAAGGCCATAGTAGCGACTCCCCGTCTGTCTTAGCTTTAGGAAACAATACTTGCATACAACAAGTGACCCTGGCTGAAACACTTATGAGATAAGCAATTCCTGGCATCATTCTACAACTGCTGTGATCATTCAACATTATGTAGCTCCCATTGGGAAGCTATCTAAAAATTGGATCTATCACTGCTGCTGGAGAACCTTGCAGGTGGCAGGATAAGTTGTTCGAAGAACCATCACAGGCTCTGTGTAAATTAATACCCTAACATAAAAGTGTACCGTTTAGTGTGCTATTACATTGTGTACCACTAAGAAATACTTCTTTTCCCCCACTCCAACATTTGTGTGTGTATGGTAAATCCCAGGTTGACTTTATGTATTCTTTACCCAACCTTTCATATAGGCCTGCTGGTATGTGTTTCAAGCAATACTGACCCTGGAAAATCATCACTGGCAATGTAATGGTGCCATGTATTATCTATTCTATGGCTGGTTTTTCAGAAACAGTCATTGGTAATCTTTCCAGTTTTTCTATGCTCAGCACCATATAGTCTGCTCCCCTTTGTGCCAAAGAGATTTGTTTATCTGTAAGGTTAAATCCAGTAAACAATGACGTGGTGTTGATTAGACGCCAAGGCACATAGCCTTAATGAAGATTTTGGAACGTCCAGCTGTAACGACCGGATTTTCGGACCAGATAGGATCAGGCTAGAACACCACTAACCCAGCCGAAACATAACCATCTCCCTCCTCAGGACCTACTTACAAAAGGCACCTGTGTATCTACCTAAGGATGGGGAATTAGCAATATACAAACTTAGATCTTTTACAACACCACACTCATACCTTATAGTCTCGCGGTAACAAGGCCCCAGACTAGACTACCCTGAGGCAGTTCCGATTATCTACCATTACACACTGATAACCATCAGTGCTCACGCAAGCCACAATCCTGTGGGTATACACACTGACCACAATCAGTGCTCTTGTTATTTCCTACATACACAAGCCACAATCCCTTGGGTATACACACTGACCACAATCAATGCTCTCGTTATAAACCGTGTCCTCCTGGTGCTCTCTCAAGCCACAATCCTGTGGGTATACACATCGACCACGGTCAATGCTCTCTATAACACCGCTACACAACGATGATCACTTTCCTATGAATACCTTCTCCATATTGGGAACTCTCTCTCTCCTCTACTGGGATAATACGATATTATAGATTATAGGACAGATAGACAGGTCAAACCTCTCCCACAAAAGTATGGCCAAATTACACTGTGTAAAGGTTATTCCCTATTTCGAGTGCTCCTCTACTCCCTTGCTCAGTTACCATTTACCTGGACGGGAGTCGTATCCGTCCACGTAACAGCATCTGACTAGAAGAAAGGTTAACTTTATCATAAGGAAACAACCATCACGCACTAGTTCGGTAAGAACTGGGGTATCTTTATTCATTAATAATATCAACAATATAACACTGCAATATCACACATAGCCTGAAAAGCTAAAGGAAAGATTAGAATGTGCGTGCAAACTAATAAGAAAGGGTCGACGTCACCTTATGAGTATGAAGTCTGGACTCAGTGGTCATCTGGGTTCCCTTCTCGTCTATGCCTTGGCTCGTCTTAGGATCACCCCTGCAGTCATGGATACACGTCTGCACCGCTATGCTCTGTCTCCTCCGTTTTCCTCCAAGTCACTGGAACCTTCCTCTTATTCTCTGTCTCGTCAGCTGCACTCTCGCTCCTCTGCACTACTCCTCTCTCCTCTCAATCGCGGACTATCTTCACCTTCCAGCTTCGATCTTATAAATCAGTTTCTACCACTCTGGTATTCATTCTCTCCACTAACTGCTTCACTTTGCATGCTCTGATCTTAATGTCAAAGCTCGCCAGCTGCTCCAACTAAAATAACTTCGATCTTTCTAAGAGAGTATTAGCTTTTCGGTCTTTCTCGGACTTCAAAATGGCGACTGTCTGCCTTAAGATGATTAATTGCAATGATGCTAACGGCTAGCTGCTGCCTACGAACTGACTCCCTGACTACCTCATGCTTTCGCTAATATGGAACCTTGTTCATGCATGGAAAGTTACGGCCAGTAACCTGCC
The DNA here is from genome assembly GCF_964263255.1 of Lissotriton vulgaris. Classification (NCBI taxonomy): domain Eukaryota; kingdom Metazoa; phylum Chordata; class Amphibia; order Caudata; family Salamandridae; genus Lissotriton; species Lissotriton vulgaris. Next base: position 298,329,074 of record NC_141688.1, on the reverse strand, counting down.
GCCCACCAAATTCTTGTACCTCCCCGTACCAAGGACACGTTCTCAGCCGGCCGGCCTGATGTTATGTCTTCGATACGAAGAAAAATACAGTTCTTCGATAAGGGCCAGCCTGAGCCGGTTCTCTCCAAGCGAACAACACCTCATAACTAAAACATTAAATTTGACCTAAAAGCATCTCAAGCTGCCGAGGCCGAAAGAAAGATGGAGTCTCTCCCGTTCGAGGCCTACAAGGCCCGAAATAAGCATAACTCCATTAGAAGTATACTAGCACTCTCACAAAAGGACAGATTAATACTAATACTAAGGAATCTATCCCTTAACATAGGTTTATAAGCCCTAGAATAAAGAAAAGGGTAGGGAATTGTATCAAACGCCTTGTAAATAGGCCCGGTCTAAGGTTCTAGTCCTCCTATTATAATGATAGCAGGCTAAAGTCACCTTCAGTCACCTTCACTCAAGAAAAGGGGCAAATACTCGGTCAGAACACTTCACCCTTGACTTTAGGCTACTAATCATTCGCTAAATGGAACTAACATCCGTAGAGGAATAATATGAAACAAAACTAACTGATCTATTTCTAGCACCACATCTACAGGTTCGGAGTAAAGAAGGAATGCACTGAATAAAACAGCAAATAACGACTAAAATGCAGATAGTAATCAGGATACCCCCTAATATTTGACGTAAAGAATGTAAATCAGGTAACCAGTTAAAGAGCCAGTCAAACCAGCCCTGATCAATGTGCTTTCTTACTTCTTTGGTCAAGTCATGAAGTTTGTCGATATGAGCCTGAATGGATCTAGTATGATCTGATAAGTTGAAACAACAAAGGCCCTCAAAGTCAGAACAGTCATGTCCATGTTTAAGCAAAAGATAGTCAATCGCAGCCCTGGTCTGCAAAATAGCTCTGTGTTCACCCTGGGCGTCCAGTAGCATGTCAGATAGAATTGTAGAAGTGTGATTAATAGATTTAACCATCCAACAGGCCATTTTCCCGATGGATTTAGCATTATAGACCGCTAAAGCAGGGACACCCAGAATCGAAAAAGCCAAACTAAGATATTCAGAATCAGAAAATAAATGTAGTGTAGAGTCACAATTATCTTTTAACATTACTGCATCACGAACAACACGGGAATGCATATTAGGATGTGAAGAAAACATTAATAAACTCAATCTGGTAATGGCACAAGGTCCTCCAGTAATATTTGCAGGAATATAAGGCCAAGAAGTATTGCCACAAGAGAAAAGCCATCCAGAAGGTAATATTTACAACAAGGGGTGGTGAGGGACAGAGTCTCTGAATTAAGCAGAAAGCTCTCACCCGGTCAAGAGATCAGGGCTAGATCCAACACCATCTGTCACCGTCTGGGCCAGGGACAGACTGATTTGCATATAGCCAGGTTCTGAGCTGGGATGGGGCAGTGAGATAAATAACGGTGATGGATCAAGCCCTGATCTTTGGACTGGGTAAGAGTGGTCTGTTTAACTCAAACACTCTGTTCATCACCACCCCCTTTTCTAAATCGTTTTTGGCCACTATAGGTGTGGCAGGGTATACTCAGACATGAGTCCCTTTCTCACTGCTCCATCAGGATTCAAGCAAGCCGGGCCGAAGAAGGCTGAAATGCCAGAAACCGGTCCCCGGTAGCTTGTCTCCTTTCTGGTGAAGAATTGGCTTGGTAGTTTAGTCTGCCCTGTTCCCATGATGCACTGGGCCAGGGACAGACTGATTTGCATATAGCCAGGTTCTGAGCTGGGATGGGGCAGTGAGATAAATAACGGTGATGGATCAAGCCCTGATCTTTGGACTGGGTAAGAGTGGTCTGTTTAACTCAGACACTCTGTTCATCACCACCCCCTTTTCTAAATCGTTTTTGGCCACTATAGGTGTGGCAGGGTATACTCAGACATGAGTCCCTTTCTCACTGCTCCATCAGGATACAAGCAAGCCGGGCCGAAGAAGGCTGAAATGCCAGAAACCGGTCCCCGGTAGCTTGTCTCCTTTCTGGTGAAGAATTGGCTTGGTAGTTTAGTCTGCCCTGTTCCCATGATGCACTGGGCCAGGGACAGACTGATTTGCATATAGCCAGGTTCTGAGCTGGGATGGGGCAGTGAGATAAATAACGGTGATGGATCAAGCCCTGATCTTTGGACTGGGTAAGAGTGGTCTGTTTAACTCAGACACTCTGTTCATCACCACCCCCTTTTCTAAATCATCCAGAAGGTAATAGCATAGTACGATAGTGGCTAGGAGTAACTACAAGACTTTTACAGGTCATATTATTCTTGACTGAAATACACGACTTCGGTGATCTCCGGGAACATAAAGTCTTTTCATGCACTGTGAATGCAGTAGCACCTTTCAATTTCAAACGCACACATTCCGTTATAGCATTTGGATCACAGGTAAGGAAAAAACATAAATCATCCTGCGTGATATTATATGTAATTATTTGGGAATGAATTGGGGGTACTGGATCTGAAAGTACAGTACATAGAGGGCAATATTCATGTGTTGCAAAATCACCAAGAATAATATTAGGACGGGCATTTGATATATTGAAAATATGGGCCAGGGTCTCCAGCGAAGCGAGGACAGCAACCAAACAGGTCGCTAATATGTCAGTCACCGAACGCATCGGTGTTAAACAGAAATGTGGGGAATTTGTCACCCTACGTGCCAGGGTAGTCCAAAAGTTAGATGATGAATCCCACACAGCAAAGGAACACAACACTCGGGTTATCGAATCAACCAAAGTCTGTGGGTTCCCTCCTTTCCCGACGTAGCAGGCCAAAAGGAGTCCAACGCCGGCACATCCTGCAACAGCAGTCCAGAGAATGATCTGTAGGAAAATCAAATACAGGCATTATTCATTCTCGTAAGTAACATTTGTCAGCCGGGACAGCTTCCCAGCTATCTCTCCCTGGTCTCATGACAAGTACTGTGTTATCATGACCGGTTGCAATAATTTCAGCTTGTTCAGGGGGATTTTTAGGCGATTGCACCCACACTCAAGCTCCTGGGTTATCAGTGGAGCCAAAACCTTTTTGTCCTCGAACAGTCAACAAAGTCGGGGCAGTGCCTTTCTGAATCTCACCACTGAAAACAGGCATGATTAGCAACTGAGCAATTCGGTCAGTCTTATGAATTGGTAAATCAACTTCACTGCTGTTCAGCAGGAGTACCTTAATCTCTCCCTGATAATCACTGTCAATGACACCTCCAAGTACTTGAATGCCTTTCAAGGCCAGGCCCGATGTAGGGGCAATCAATCCAAAATTTTCAGTTGGTATACAGACACCAATGCCAGTTTCAATGATAACTCGATCTCTGCTTTTTACAGTAATGTCATTCATGGCATGCAGGTCTAAGCCTGCAGAACCTGGGGTTGCTCTACTTGGAGCCAGGGGTCCAGGGGAAATCTCCCAATACATTACAGTATTACTAACTGTATTCGGTTTGGCTTTAACAACTGGGGGAAATAAATGCATTAATGGTGATTCAGCATTCAAAAAAGGACGATTATTCAAAATCAACAGTGCCTGAAACAAATATTCTCTCCAATTCTTATATTTATTGTCAGTTAATTTACGTAATTGATCTTTTAACAAACCATTCATTCTTTCAATAAGGCCTGCTGCCTGTGGATAGTATGGTATATGAAACACCCATTCAATGTTGTTCTCCACACAAAATTCCTGCACCAATCTTCCCTTGAAATGGGATGCATTATCAGATTGAATTTGAAATGGAACACCATAGTACAGCATAATCAATGCACATTTTTTAATGGTGTTCACTTGGGTAGCTCGCTTACAAGGAAAGACCACTAAAAGGCCACTGTATGTATCAATGATGGTGCAAATATATTGGCAATTTTTACTCATAGGGAGTGGACCAATATAATCAATCTGCCAAATTTGAGCGGGTAGTTTTCCTCGGTGTAAATGTCCTTTAACAATTTGGGGCACTTTTCGCTGTCTAGAATGTTGACAGATATGACAATGCAGTATAGTATCTTTAATCAAATTTAAAGGAATATAAATTCCTCGGTCAGCAGCCCGCCTGCTAGTGGCTCTCTCTCTAAAATGTCCTGCTTTCTGGTGGGCCCATTTCGCCAATCCCGCCAAATCAGAATCCTGTATGTCCACCACTGCCTCAGCATTTTTAGATTTCTCATCTGCAATGTTGTGAAAAAATTTGTCAAGTGAGTCTGTTGATGTATGAGCATCCACATGAAAGATTGTAACAGTACTTTGTGGGGCATTTCCCAAATTTCTTGCCATAATTCTTCACCCCAAAGTTCTTTAGAATGCAATTCCCAATTATGAGAATGCCAGGTTGGTAACCAAACCGCCACTCCATTAGCAGTGGACCAGGAATCGGTAAAAAGATGACATGTACCGTGTAACTCCTGTTTTAAAACTTGGTAAACAGCATATAATTCAGCAAATTGACTAATCTTTCCCTCACCACTTGTACTCAGCAATTTTTGTGTGATGGGATTATAGGACACTGCCTTCCAATGCCTCTTCTCTCCTATGTACCTCGCTGAACCATCCGTAAACCACACATGGTTTCTATCCTCCGCGGACAGATCATCAAATGGCTTACCCCACTTAACAGGGGATTCCTGTACTACAGGTACGGAGCAATCACTCCCAGTCTCATTCGATGGCGCCTGCGCCACTTGCTCATGTAACGATGCCACACCTTTCGGTCCTACGCGTGCCCTGTCTTGTATGTACCATTTCCACTTAATCACACTCGCCTCTTGAGCATGTCCGATTCGATGAGTTTTCGGCGAACTCAAAACCCATTGCATAACAGGAATTTCAGGTCTCAATACCACATCATGCCCCAAAGCCAATTGCTCGGTATCCACCAGAGCCCAATAACATGCAAGTAATTGTTTCTCAAAAGGTGTATAACGCTCACCAGCATCAGGTAACTTTTTATTCCAAAAACCTAATGGTACTTTATTTCTGCCTTGTTTTTGCCACAAACTCCAATTTGCATAAAGGCCTTGCACAGACACATTCAGATCCACATCACCATCACGCACGGGACACAAATCCAAAGCATACTGAATTGCTTCTTTTGCCAAATCAAATGCATCCTGCTGCGGTTTACTCCATTCAAACGCATTCTTTTTACGAGTAACTCTGTATAAAGGGGCCAATATCTGACTCAAATGTGGGATGTGTTGACGCCAAAAACCAAATAAACCAATAAAGCTTTGGGCCTTTTTCCGGTTCCGAGGAACCGCAAAATCAAGAATTTTCTGTTTTACTTGTGGGATCACTTCTCTGTTACCTTTACGCCAATTGATGCCTAAAAATTTCACACTTTGTGACGGACCTTGCAACTTGTCAGGATTGATTTCTCAACCTTTTTCACGTAAATGATCAATGACCTGATCCAACTGAGTCTGAACTTGATCCTGTGTCTCGCCTTGAATCAAAATGTCGTCAATATAATGACACATCTGAATTTGTGGGTTTATGGGTATTTCAGATAAATGTTCCCTAACCAGCCGGTGACAGATCGTAGGACTGTGTACATAGCCTTTGGGGAGGCTTCTAAACGTCATTTGACGTCCATTCCACGTAAAACTGAACTGTTCCTGACACTCAGGGGCAATTGGGATTTAAAAGAAAGCATTAGCAATATCAATAGACGCATACCATATTCCTGGATGCTTCTGAATTCTCTCAATTAAAGTAATCATGTCTGGTACTGCAACAGTCAAAGTGGGGTGTATGTTTATTCAATTCGCGGTAATCAACAGTCATGCGCCAAGAATGATCACTTTTACGTACAGGCCAAACGGGATTATTCCAAGCAGAAGTAACCGGAGTTATATCTCCTGCATCCACTAAATCCTGAATTGTAGAACTAATTTCTTCATGACCACCTGGGATACGATACTGCTTTTGGGAAACAACTTTTGTAGCCTGAGGAATTTTTATAGGGGGCATTCTCAAACAACCAACTCGTACAGGTCTGGATGATATATAACTTTTACTCCCAAATTGATAACAGCCATCATCCAAATGCAATGTCATACCTTTCAAAATATCAATTCCAATTATGTATTCTAAAAGTGGCACAACTAAAACAGAATATTCTTTTCGAGGAATCCTACCTATTTTCATTTCAATTTTTGTCTGCACTGCGGGGGTTTCCTTTCCACCTGAACCAGTAATTGTGAAAAACTGTCCTTTAAATTTCTTTGATTTTCCATGAATTAGAGTGGCCTGCGCTCCTGTATCTACCAATGCTCGGGCCCTTTGGATATTACGATGTTTCCAAAAAATGTCAATATCTACATAGGGTCTATTGTCTTTGTGAGCCCACCTGCATACTGGAGCTCGACCTATTTCCTAGTCATTTTTATTGCGTTCTGACAACCAAGACAAATCAGGATAATTACTCTCAAATTCTTTGGACGAAATAATGTCATGTTCATATCCATCCCCATTACGAAATGGATTCTTGTCATCTGCATGGTATTGTGAGTTTCGTTCAGAAAATCTGTGTCGATCCTCCCTTCTCCTCATCTCGGGGGATTGATCCCTTTCATCTCTATATCTGCTGTTAACATGATCATCTCTCCCCCTTTCTCTTTCCCCCTCACGCCCTCTCTCTCTTTCACACCGAGAGGACACATCTCGCTCATACCGTCGTCCATCACGCCGATCTGAATCATCACGCAGTCTATAATCCCCACTGTCATCAGAATATTCACGATCACAATCATTCTTTCGAACACGTCGGGCACTCTCCTTCCGATCCAAACCACGTTTGCGAAACATATCCCACAAGCGATTATTAGGTTCACCATCAATGTCTTCCCTTTTCACACCATCATCCAACAAAGCAAGAAACATATCACGTCTAGTGAATCTATGATTCCCAGCAGTACAACCCTCAGGTCTGGACTGTCTTTCAAGTTTAAGCCATTCGCCCAGCTCACCAAGCTGACGTACAGATTCAAGCACCATAGACAATGCATTGCCAGTCTGATTAATCAACAAAGTCATCATAACCTGTTTATAAGCAACAGGGGAAGAATGGATAATGCGATTCCGCACAGAAGATGTTAATAAACCATCCAACAATCTGTCAGATGTACCCAGAAAAATCGCAGTTTTCATCACTTCCTCCTTCAGCCTTTGCGCTGCATCGCGCAATGTGTACCATGGTTTGTCATTTGGGGGCCAATCAGATTCAGTAGGGTATTTGTTATTACAACCCTCAGTCGCCAACTGAAGCAGACTAATTTGACCAGGAACATTATAGTTATGGAAATGATCCTGAACAGTAGAATCAGAACTCAAAGAACAAAATTTCAAGGCATCTCCCGCATCTAACATGATGCTCGCAGCACCAAGTTCGTAAAGGCGCACCATCCATGGAAGCAAGGCCTCACCAGGCCGTTGCCGAAATCGTTGCAAAATGTCACTAATCTCCTGTGGCGTAAAGTCCTCCAAACTATCTAAAGGAATACAGTTCCAGTTACCAGGAGCCTGTTGTAATTTACGTCGAAAAAACGGATGTGCAGAAACCTCAGGACGAGCATCAGAAGAAGCTCGATCAACAGATTTAGAGGGACAATCAGATCGAGAAATGTCGTCAGAATTAAAACAGCGACCGCGGTCGCTGGAATCATCATATTTATCACAAGTATTAGATTTACAATCACGTCCGGTGAGAGAAGACTCGCGCTTGTCAGTCTCCTCAGCCGAGGAGCCAGAATCATTTGAGTCCCAGATATTACCATCCCATTCATCAGGATTCCAATCCAGTCCGGCTTTCGCCACGCCCAGACGCATTTTCCGTTTACAAACTCGACCACGACGATTCTTATATTTGTATTTCGCAATACGAACAGCAGCCCTTTCGGCTATTGTCTGATAAGTCTCAAGTTTGTCGGCAAGCAATTTATTTTGACATCGCAAAAGAGTGTGAGCATTCTGCACTTCAACAAACTTTTCTTCCATATCCGCATATTGTCTCTGTAATTTCAAAAATGTCTCATGTACAATCCTGTACGCAGATAAAACAATACAACCTCTGCGTCCCGAAATAGGAAGCTCATCACCATTCACAATCGGCACCTTCTGCAAACAAGCAATCATGCTAGACGGCTCCGCCAGTTCCAAACAGGAACTCCAATTTTCACTTAAACCAGTAGAATCGGCCCACTCATGGGCCAAAGCCTCGTAAGGCGTTGATACCCAGTCGGGAATTTCAATAGGCAATTTAAAAGTAGATTTCGACCTTCTCAAAAACATTATGTCAAAAGAAAAAGATATATACAACTATAAACAAATGATATACAAAATGAACACCGTACGTGCCGAGCGCAAACCAACAAGATAGAAACAACACCGCGCAAACAGGCGTTCGTAAACGGTTCGTGACGCCTGATGTAACGACCGGATTTTCGGACCAGATAAAATCAGAATAGAACACCACTAACCCAGCCGAAACGTAACCATCTCCCTCCTCAGGACCTACTTACAAAAGGCACTTGTGTACCTACCTAAGGATGCGGAATTAGCAATATACAAGCTTAGATCTTTTACAACACCACACTCATACCTTATAGTCTTGCGGCAACAAGGGCCCAGACTAGACTACCCTGAGGCAGTTCCGATTATCTACCATTACACACTGATAACCATCAGTGCTCACGCAAGCCACAATCCTGTGGGTATACACACTGACCACGATCAGTGCCCTCGTTATTTCCTACATACACAAGCCAGTGTCCTACTGGTGCTCTCGCAAGCCACAATTCTGTGGGTATACACATCGACCACGGTCAATGCTCTCTATAACGCCGCTACACAACGACGATCACTTTCCTATGAATACCTTCTCCATATTGGGAACTCTCTCTCTCCTCTACTGGGATAATGCGATATTATAGATTATGGGACAGATAGACAGGTCAATCCTCTCCCACACAAGAATGGCCAAATTACACTGTGTAAAGGTTATTCCCTATTTCGAGTGCTCCTCTACTCCCTTGCTCAGTTACCATTTACCTGGACGGGAGTCGCATCCGTTCACTTAACAGCATCTGACTAGAAGAAAGGTTAACTTTATAATAATGAAACAACCATCACGCACTAGTTCGGTAAGAACTGGGGTATCTTTATTCATTAATAATATCAACAATATAACACTGCAATATCACACATAGCCTGAAAAGCAAAAGGAAAGATTAGAATGTGTGTGCACACTAATAAGAAAGGGTTGACGTCACCTTATGAGTATGAAGTCTGGACTCGGTAGTCATCTGGGTTCCCTTCTCGTCTGTGCCTTGGCTCGTCTTAGGATCACCCCTGCAGTCACGGGTACACGTCTGCACCGCTATGCTCTGTCTCCTCCGTTTTCCTCCATTCCACTGGAACCTTCCTCATATTCTCTGTCTCGTCAGCTGCACTCTCGCTCCTCTGCACTACTCCTCTCTCCTCTCAATCGCGGACTATCTTCACCTTCCAGCTTCGATCTTATAAATCAGTTTCTACCACTCTGGTATTCATTCTATCCACTAACTGCTTCACTTTGCATGCTCTGATCTTAATGTCAAAGCTCGCCAGCTGCTCCAACTAAAATAACTTCAATCTTTCTAAGAGAGTATTAGCTTTTCGGGCTTTCTCAGACTTCAAAATGGCGACTGTCTGCCTTAAGATGATTAATTGCAATGATGCTAACGGCTAGCTGCTGCCTACAGACTGACTCCCTGACTACCTCATGCTTTCGCTAATATGAAACCTTGTTCATGCATGGAAAGTTACGGCCAGTAACCTGCCGCCCACCAAATTCTTGTACCTCCCCGTACCAAGGACACGTTCTCAGCCGGCCGGCCTGATGTTATGTCTTCGATACGAAGAAAAATACAGTTCTTCGATAAGGGACAGCCTGAGCCGGTTCTCTCCAAGCGAACAACACCTCATAACTAAAACATTACATTTGACCTAAAAGCATCCCAAGCTGCCGAGGCAGAAAGAAAAATGGAGTCTCTCCCGTTCGAGGCCTACAAGGCCCGAAAGAAGCATAACTCCATTAGAAGTATACTAGCACTCTCACAATAGGACGTATTAATACTAATACTAAGGAATCTATCCCTTAACATAGGTTTATAAGCCCTAGAATAAAGAAAAGGGTAGGGAATTGTATCAAACGCCTTGTAAATAGGCCCGGTCTAAGGTTCTAGTCCCCCTATTATAATGATAGCAGGCTAAAGTCACCTTCAGTCACCTTCACTCAAGAAAAAGTGCAAAAACTCGGTCAGAACACCAGCCTAGCAGCATTATAGAACGCAATTGAGACTGTCCATGTTGTAACATGAGCAAGTCCTGTTCCATTATGTCTATGGCAGAGGAAAGAATGCTATCCAAAGAATAAACTCTGGATGACAGAGTTGTTAATCCATCATCAACTACAGAGAGAGCTTTCTCTAATTTAATACGATCAATTGCTCGTATTCGTTCTGCAGTGTCCATTTGCGTGACTTTCCATGCTTCATTTTAAGCAGTACAGATACCGGAGTATATGAAACGTTTATGACGTGGTTTATGAGGCCCTAGTAAAAAGTCTCTCAAATCAACGCAATCTTTAAGTAAAGTTTAGTGTTGTTCTACCTCTGTCAGTGTAGATTTTTGTAGCCATTCGAGGTATAGTTTTCTTACACTGTATATTGTTACTATCCCTGGATGTGGTTTCTGGACATATCTTGGATCTGGCCTAGTTACTGTAAACCCTTGTGTCTTGTTCAGGCATCTATCTTGACAGTTATACGTGATTGTGGGCCAGATTGACCATTTTTTCCAATCAGGATTAGTTCTGTTCTGTTGTAAAATATATGTCACGTCTACCTCGGCAGGACCATAAATATCATAATCAGCTCTGTCCCATGCTATACCACCAGGTATAGGAACGGCTGTGATGTTCACTGATGACAGGTCTCTTTGTTCACGATGAGAGAATTTGTGTGGCTTCAGAAGCAAGTTGATGTTCTTACTTGCTGTGTCCATTTTACTATATTTTCCATCTATCAGCTTTCCAAAACTCAAAACAAGAATGAGCCAAAGTAGGTGAAAAATTACACCTAACACAATCCAAAATTCAACCCATGGTAAAACCAGATAAGTCTTTTCTAGTTGCTGAAAAAGTGCTGTTATTTTGTCTTCAAAAGATTTGTTTGCTGGCACTGTTTCGGGCTCACTGGGATCCTCGAAAAATGTATCAAAGTTGATGAAATAGCCAGAAGCAGTTCTGTCAGTTGTTGGTATTGCATCCGAATTACTCGAAATTGCTGGAGCTACTGTTTCTGTTGCCATTTTAGTATAGTCCGAGGCCACATCATTGTAGACAGGAGTGTCTTGATGAACTGTTATTTGGGTATCAAGAGGCACACGTTCCATAGCTTTATTGCTTAGTCCTAAATTTGTTACTGTAGATTCTTCAAAGAGGATGAGTCTCTCAGTTTGAACCTCTTGTATAGTAGCAAGATTTGATCTTCTGCTACATCTTTGGAGTCCACTGGGCCTACTACTTATTATCGGCCACATGATGTGGTTTGACCAGGTCGATTGATACGAACCGGTTCTCCTTTCTTCCAACCCCTTCAAGCGGTGGCCCCTTCAAGGGGCGGAGTAACACTGTTCTTGACCAGTGGATTGATAGCACAGGTACTGGTTTTCTGTATGAAGGCCCAAATTCCTTCTTATCCGTGATATTTTCTCTAACTAGATCCCCACTCTTTGGAATCCAGACAGGCCTTGCTGGTACAGGTGGCTTTTCTTCAGTGGTCGTTGGCTTCTGTAATGTGTTGCTTACACTACTTCTTGTTTCATTTAAGTCCTGCAAAACAACCAAACACTCTTTGATATCAAAGGGTTTTTGTTCTACCACTAAAGTATGACGATCGAGGTCTTCGACAATCATTCTAGTACTAAAAAGAATTTCATTCAGAGTGATTCCACTCAGAGAATTTCTTGGCAGATTGTTTAAACCATGTTGGACACTTATTAGATGTTTGACCCACCCGTCACCCGAGCCTAATAACCTATCTGTTATAGATTGCTTTATGTCACGTTTTTTTCTTTCCGCAACCGAATTTCCCTCAGGATGGAATGGACTTGAGTACCGAAATGCAACGATGGCCATGGCCTCTTTGTAGGCTCGAGAGCTAAACGCAGGACCCTGGTCAGAATGTAGCATGCCGATTTCGTATGTGCTGATAAAGACTAGCAAATCTTTTATAACAGTTCGAGCTTCAGCCGCCCACTGAGGCCACATCCAAATGAATCTGTCCTAATAGTTGTGGGACCGCATTTGTCCGTAGCGACGTCTTCGTGTAGAAAGCCTAATGGTATCTAACAATGGTGCCTGAACTGGGCCGGCTACACTGTATTCAGGTATCTGGTGGTGTTCTCTGCTGCGATCTCTGTTGCAGTCATGGCAATTATTTGCAAACTTGTGAATGTGGGCATTCATCCCTGGCCACCAGTACGTCTCTTTTAATTCCAGAATGGATTTAGAGATCCCTTGATGTATCAGACCCTCTGCCATATGTGCTTCTTGTATCAAAGCACCTTTACGTCTCCTGTTTGGAATTACTCTATCCACCACTTCAGGGATTCAAGCAAAAGGGACAGAGTTGGCATCAATTATGTATGCTTATTCAAGTGGATAGTTTAAAGGTAAGCTTCATCATCGGGGCCTTCGCACCCCTCTACGGGATGCGGCGTGCTACGACTCGCGGATACGCAGGAGCACTTGAAGTGAGCTATGTGTGGGGGTGTGTGTTTTATACAAAGGTGTGAGTGAGGTGAGGTGAAAAAAGTGAACGGTTAAAAAATACCTGGCACGTGGGAAAAAAATACTTTATTAAATCCCCGGCTGGTATTATTAAAATAAAAGTGCAGGGCGTGGTTTAAATAGATACGTATTAGGGTATCCAGACCACTGTATCAAAATGTCAACATGTTTCGGAGGTCAAAGCCCCCTTCTTCAGGACAAGGGTTAATGCACTTACCCTCCCCTTACTCACATGTAAAATGTAAAAGTGTCAATAAAAAATTACCACAATGTGTAATGTTCCTAACAATGTTATATGTTAGTGAATGTCGTTGCGCCCAATTGGCGTAAGAACCTGTGGAGACAAAATCATAGATAAACATACAGATCTATAATTCACAAGCTAGAGGAGAAGAAACAAGCTTCTCTGAAAAAACATCAGGTTGAACCAAAAATAATGGAACCCTGGAAAGGAAAAAGAAAAAGGACACTACATACACATAGACACACACAACACCAAAATTACTCTCTGCTCAGATGGAAGGAGAGCAAACATGCTTAAAGTTCCCAATTACAGGACTTCATGAGCCTAAGCGTATATTGGGGAATCCTTCCTTTCTAATCAGAAAACCTAAAAAATCAATATCAGGGGTTCAGTTGGAAAACTTCGTAATCAATGCACCAATAGTACAGAGAACAGCTGCTTCTCTCAATGGTCTATAACTCACGGTTACTGCAACAGCTAATCGCCTGCCTTCCCTCAACGCGGCTCCGATGAAGTGAGCTACGAAGAATTCAAGGCCCTTATATATGTTGTGCCTGTAGGTAATTAGTGCTGGTAAATTGATTAATGCAGCCCGGGAATGCCCAAATACGGAGATAACAATCTCCGAGCGTCCGGTGTTGCGCTAGCGCCTCTCACTGCTCTGACGCGCATGCGCATTACAGCTCCAGAGGTACGCATGCGCGGCGAGCGAGGCTGCCGCGCATGTGCCGACGGAGACGCTACGTTAATACACGTAGCAATCGGTTTAACAACTAAAAGACTGTTAATGAATGGCGCTTCAATGGAAAATACAAAATATGCGCTTCGGTGGTAAAAATAAAGTATGCGCATATGAGGCAGTGCATTTGACAAATTTACAGCTAGATGCTAAATAAAAAATAAGCAATAAGCACAACGGTGGTGAATTAAACTACCTTAAAGGAGTTTTTGAAAGATAACAGTGAATCAAACTACCTAAAAGGAGTTTTGAAGGGCAACAGTCTACTGGTTGGACTCAACAGACGGTGATTATGTAACAGGGCTTGTTGTTAAAAGGGAAATCATGAAACATGGACCCTACCGAAAGGGGATAAATCCTCAATCACAGCTAGGTAGTATCACATTTCAATGGTGTATTGACCCAAAGAAACCCCACAGTCATATTTGTTGGATGTAACCACAAGTGTACATCAACTGTTTGTGATGGGTAGTCAGATAAGGTTTATCTGAGAAGGTTCCACGGAATAGAATCGTTCAGCCCAGTGGTGTCGGTTCCCAACCGAAACACCCACCGTTGATCTTTTTCCAGGAGACCCACCTCTGAGGGTAGTTGTTCTATTATCGTCCACTGTAACTCATTCACACAGTGTTGATGTTCGATATAGTGGGTTGACATCTTGGTCGTGAGTTTCTTACACCTGATGTTGCTTTTGTGTTCATTCAACCTGACTCTCACAGGTCTGGTGGTCATCCCCACATATTCTTTTCCACAAGGACAAGTAATCAGGTAAACAACATTTTTACTGTTGCAGTTCGTAAATGCACGTTGTTCCCATTTTGTCCCATTGGTAAAGGTTAGATTCTGGCTCTTTTTTGTGAGGTGGCAGTTATTGCAGTTGCCACACGGGTAGTGCCCATGTACGCCTTGCAACCTTGTCTGATCCTTATTAGGAGGGGGTGGTCTTGTATGAACGAGTATATCTCTTAAGTTCCTATCCCTTCTCTCTTTGCACATGTAGTCAGGACTCTTTGAGATAGGTGCAGAGCACATGGCCTTCTTCAGGTCATCAAATGCCTTTTGACAGCTAACTGTCCACTGAACCTTTTTGGGCATCTTCTTGGATGTGAAGTCATTCAATTGTGTCACAATGGACCCATTGTTCTTTACAAATTTTCTGTAATACCCAGTCAGGCCCAAGAAGGCTCTGACTTGTGTCTGGGTAGTTGGAGGAGCCCAGTCCTGTATGGTCTGGATCTTGCTCTCCAATGGTTGAACCTGACCCCCACCTACTAGGTGGCCCAGGTACACAACCTTACTCTGCCCTATCTGGCACTTGGTAGCCTTGATAGTCAGGCCTGCCTTTTGCAGGGCCTCCAGAACCTTCTTCAGGTGGATCAGGTGATCCTCCCAGGTGGAGCTAAAGACAGCAATATCATCTAGATATGCTGCGCAAAAGTCATACAACCCAGCAAGGACTTGATTCACCAACCTTTGGAAGGTGGCAGGTGCATTTTTCAAACCAAAGGGCATTACCACAAATTGATAATGCCCACTAGGGGTAGAAAATGCTGTTTTGGCTTTTGACTCTTCAGCTAGTTTGATCTGCCAGTAGCCAGCTGCCAAATCAAACGTGCTCAGAAACTTGGCAGAAGCCAATTTATCAATGAGCTCATCTGCTCTTGGAATGGGATGTGCATCTGTCCTAGTGACAGCATTGAGACCTCTGTAGTCCACACAAAACCTCATTTCTCTCTTTCCTCTGTCTCAGTTTAACACTGAGATCCTTGGCCTGAGTTTTGTATCTTGCAACATCACTACAGTTCCGCCGGAGGCGTAGGAACTGTCCATAGGGAAGGTTCTCTCTCAGATGACGAGGAGGAAAGCTGTCAAATCTGAGGAGACAGTTCCTCGCCGTTGGTTTAAAGTGGGTTTCTGTTTTTAAGATGCCAGCTTCATGGTAGATATTCAAATCTAAGAAGACCATGTTGATATTCGATGCCTGATGAGTGAATTTCAAAAAGGCATTTTGATTGTTCAGCCAGTTGATGAATTCAGTTATCATGGTTGCATCTCCTTCCCAGATAACCAGGATATCATCAATGTACCTCCGCCAGGTGCGAATCCTCGCCCTGTAAGGATTGTCTGGATGCAGGATTTTTGTAGATTCCAAATGGTGGACATACAGTCCAGCCAGACTTGGGGCAAATGTGCTGCCCATACTGGTCCCATGCTTCTGCCAGAAGAGAGTGCCCTCATATTCGAAAAAGTTTTTCGTGAGTGCCAAAGAGATGCACTCCATTACTACATTCCGTGGAGTGTGGTATTCCCAATTCGTAGAATGCAGTACCTCCTCAATGATTTGGATAGTCTCATCGTGGGGGAGACTCGTATAGAGGCTCTCCACATCCAGACTAAGCAGCATCTGTGAAGTTGGATCAAAGGTTTGGTTATTCAACAGTTGTAGTACTGCTTTAGTGTCACGTAGATATGTGTCAGTAGCCTGTACAATGGGCCTCAAAAAGGCATCCGCAAACTTAGATAATGGTTCCAGGATGGATGAGATTCCGGAGACAATGGGGCGACCTGGGGGGTTTTCCAGGTTCTTGTGCACCTTAGGTATGGTGTAGAAGTACGGGATGCGTGGGTTCCTCTGTGTCAGGAACTCAGACTCCTTTTTAGTGATCCAGTCGTGTGCAAGTGCCTCTTCCACCATACCACCTATCTGGACTCTTAAAGATTCAGTGGGGTCTTCTGTAAGTATTTGGTAGTTCCTGTTATCAGAGAGAAGCCGTCTGCATTCCTTGTCATAGGCTGTGGTTGTTTGGATAACCACTGCCCCACCCTTGTCTGCGGGTTTTATAACAAGGTTTTTGTTCATCCTCAATTCCTTAATGGCCTCATTCTCTGTTCTGCTCATATTCTGAAAGACCCTTTGTCTGATTTCTAGACATTTCAATTCCTGCATCATGGCTTTTTCAAAGGCCAGTACTTCAACCGGAAGTTGGTTGTCTAATGGTGTAAATGTTGACTTGGGTTTTAAGCCGGTGTCAGAAGTCTCTGTGGGTAGTTCCTTGTCCTTAAAGAATGCTCGTAATTTTATAGTCCTTATAAACTCCTGCATTTCCTTATGTAGTAGGAAAATGTCTGGTTTATTGGTGGGGACATAACCCAGGCCTTTATTCAGTACCTCTTTCTGCAGATCAGTGAGGGGCCAGGGGGTTATATTGATAACTAGGTCCCCCTGTGGCTTGTTGACGCCTGATTGGCTGTCATGCTCCTCGTTACTACACGTGGGTCTGACTCCTCTGTGGGTTGCCAATTCACGTTGTTGCCCTTCTTGTTCCGCCCTCTGCGGGATCCTTGGCCCCAGGATAAAAAAGGTTGTTGATTCTGGGGTACATTAGTTTGGTCTGGAACCCACTGGGGGTACATTTGTCCCATTTGGGGTGGAACAAACTGGTATTGCGGGAATTGAAAAGGGGGCTGATAAGGGTTGAATTGAGGTCCTTGAAAGCCACGCCAACCTCTTTGACGTGGAAATTGGGCTCTTTGTTGGCTAAAGCCGCCTCTTTGCTTTTTTTGCTGGAAACCTCCCGATTTGTTACTTGAGTTGCTGCCATCTGAGTTAACACTATCTGTATCACTCATGTTATCTTTCATGACATAATCTGCTCGAGTGTAAGGGTAGGCTCTTTCAGGGGTAAAGCGGTCTTTGTCTTTTTTCAATTTATTGAATTTGCTTTGTTTTAAGCCAGCCTCAAATTCTTTCATTTGTTGGTTTAGTTCCTCTAAGCCCTTTTTAAGATCCGCTGGTGAAATGAAGGCCTTTAGCTGTACTTCAAGTCTTTGGATCTCTACTTTAAGCTCCACTGACTTCCTAGCTGCGGTCTGGACTATAAGTACCAGCCAATCCCTGGTACAGTGCCATGAGATAAGTGACCATGCCTTTTTAAAAACAAGGTCATCCTGGAAGATAAACGGTTCAGTTTTGACCAATAAACCTTGCGGGGCCATCTTGTTTCTTAAATACTCCCTCATCAGTAAGCCATGAAGGGCTGTCCTGATTTGGGTTTTGCGGGTGTTCATCAGCTCATCCCAGTCCGCTACTGCAGGCCCTGGGTCGCTGTTGCTGAGGCCTTCAAAAGGTTTATCATCTGCTAAAATGCGGTCAATATCATCCTCGCTAAAGGTCAGTCCATGTTCATCCTCCATGTTGTCAGGTGAGGAGACCAAGGGGCCTGTTGGTGTGTGAGGGGCATTTAAACAACACTGTGTGTTCCCCATCACTCTAGGGATCACTATCACTCTGAGTGGATTCCACTTTGTTTATTCATATGACCCGGGAGACTGAATCCACTGACTCTCTCTCTCCCCCCTCCTGTTAAAATTAGTTTAAAGGTAACACAGCTCCACTGCCTTTGCTTGTTGCATTGACAGCTAGCGATGTTTCGCCGTATATTTTTGTTTTTGAACGAGTGATTGCAGCTACAGAAGCCGTTTGCACAGCTGTCTTCGCGGCTTCATCAGCCAATGAATTCCCTTCAACATGACCGCCATCACGCTGATGACTCAGTGTATGGATCACATGAGTCTTTTGTAGTTCTTTCTGTAACTGAACTACTTGTTCCCAAAGCAACTTTAGCTTGATTGTGCCACCTTTTGCATCTTTGAAACCGTTTTGAACCCAGTTCTGCAAGTATCCATTAGAAGACTGGATGCAGTAATACGAATCTCACACTATGAGTGTGGGGAATTTGCGATTGGTATTTTCCAGCGCCATCTTGAAAGCCTGTAGTTCAGCTCGCTGAGCTGTACAGTCTCCTAGTGATTGAGTTTTTGTGACCATAGGTCGGAATTTACCATCGTGTCAGCAACCTTTAACAATCGCGCACGCAGCACTATAAGCTTGTTTACCCCCAATTGTGGGTTGTGCTGATCTTTCTGTATAAATTATACATTCGTACTGTTCCAGAGGGAGAATTTCAGTCGGCAGAGGACATTCTTGTTCGTATTGTAGAAATTCTTGAGTTTTCAAGTAGGGGTCAAATACGTATTCAACGTCTGTTGTAGCAAGAGGGTTAACCCATTGTATCCATCTTGGATGTAAAGCCTTTGCATTCGGAATGCTTGCTTTTGTCACTGCCTCTAAGGCAGGTACAGGAGTAACAACCATTATGCGGTTACACTGTGCAAGAGCTCTCTCCTTTGCTACTGTAGTATGAACCGCTGTCAGAATTTTTTCTGTTGAAGGGAATTTCATTTCAGCTTGTGTGTACAAATGTTATTTGTAAGTAATTGGTACTTTTTCACCTTCATTAAAGGTTAAGTACATGAATCCGCATCTTCCTGGGATGATTCGGATCACAAGGTTGCGTACGTTTAGGCATGTCTGTAAATGTGCTGTTGCTAACATGTCTGTTTGCACTGAATGCAAAATTTCTGTGTGTTTTTGAGTCCAATTAGTAGTTTTGAAATCAGGTTGGATTAATTCGTAGAGAGATTTAACCCTTTCTGTGTAGTTCAGAAAGTAACTTCTTCCGAAGTTCAGAAAACCTAGAATTGACTGTAAGTTTTTCAAAGTTTTGGGAGGTTGGAGCAGCGCACATTTCTCTAAAAAGTTTGCTGCCAGGCTTTTGCATTCACTTGAAAGTTTGTATCCTAAGAATAGGACGTTGAGGTGGGCAATTCTTGATTTTTTAAAGTTGAATTTGTACCCTTCGGATGAGAATACAAGTATTATGGTGTTCACTCTGTTCAAGTGCCTGTCCAAGTCATCGTCTGTAAGATATATGTCATCGACTTAGGATAATGCATCATCATCATACATTTATAGTAACTATGTTACTCTGGCTGAAAATAACCCTGGACTATTCTTGAATCCCTGAGGGAGACGACAGAAGTGACGCTGAGTCCCCATAATTGAGAAAGCGGTCAAATACCTGCTTTCAGGTGCGATATTTTGACAGAAGAACCCATTTGAAATATCTAATGTAGTTTTAAATTTTTGGTGCACAATGTTATTACTCAGTGCTGCACTGTGTGCCTTTTGTACTGCAAAGGTTTTGCAACAAGAGTTTAAATGTCTGCAGTCCAAAACTAGATGATAGGTATTGTCTGGTTTGGAAACAGGAACCAAAGGATTGCTCATTGAAAAGGAGCATGTTTCAATCAGGCCTCGGTATTCAAGTTGATCTAATATCTCCCTGACCTTTTTTTAGCTTCTTGCTTAACTGGATACTGCCTCTGTGCAGTAGGTTGATTTTTTAACTGGATTTTATGGCGAGGAGAATGCTCATCCAATTCTACGCGATTTTACTATAATTCTGGACCCTGGGCTACTGCCCATTTTCTGGCATAGGTGTATTTTAAATGTATTGGAATATGATTAGAGAAGGCTGGCATAATGATGTATTTGCCATGTGGGCACTCCCTGACAAATTTTGGTGTCCAGTCTTTTTAAGCTAGAAGAATGTCATAACCCTTAAAGAGCTTATCCCAAAAGAGTGCTCTTATTTTTTTAGTTATGTCCCCCTCCATCCGGAGTGTTACTTCATATAACGTATCGGGTACACCAACCCTGGTATCGGCCGTTTCAACTTGAATGCACTGGCATAATGATGTATTTGCCATGTGGGCACTCCCTGACAAATTTTGTGGTCCAGTCTTCTGGACCACAAAATTGAAAACTATGGCTGTGCCCGGTTTTCCTAAAATATGGAATAAAAACAAGAATGCAGGCAGCCAGCCTCCTAACAGAAATACCCTTCATTGATATTGTAATTGCCCTAGGGAAATTCTTAAAGGTGACCCAGAGTGCACTGAGAACCAAGGGAAAAATGTAGTACTGTATTAAGTTTTACTGACTGAAATTGTTACGATGGTAAGAAAAGTGAATAGGTTTTTAACTTTTACAACATGTTTTAAGGTATTTGTAATTTTTTACTGGTGATTAGTATTTTATAGTTTGGACTTTGTATTTTTGAAAATGAAATGTAGAATTGCTTTTTAAAGAATAACATTTTAAAAAATAAGTATAGGTATTTATTGTATACACCCCTTATTGCGTTATGCTCACTGCTTTGTTTAAAGACTACGGTCATAATAAACATACATTTTGACTTGACAGTCTTCTTAAGCTAGAAGAATGTCACAACCCTTAGAGAGCTTATCCCAAAAGAGTGCTCTTATTTTTCTAGTTATGTCCCCCTCCATCCGGAGTGTTACTTCATATAATTTATCGGGTACACCAACCCTGGTATCGGCCATTTCAACTTGAATGCACTCATTCAAGTCTACTGTCTCCAGATGATCCTTCAGGATGTTGCAAGCTATGGTAATGTCTGCTGTGCTGTCCAGAATTGTCTGGGCCCACTCCCCGTTCTTGAGTTGTGTCCTCAAGATCCTCGGCACGCCTGATTTTCAGACCTGCTACCTTCTTCTTGGTCAATTGGGTTTCTTATTTTTTGGAACGTGTTGATCGTCTTTGGACTTCACGCATTCTTCCTTGTGTTCTGACCGTCCTCTTCTTTCCGATTTCTGTGAAGAAGTCTGAAAGGTACGAGAGGAACGTATATCAGTATCTTAATATCTATCAGGTTTTCTCAAATTATCCCTATTCCTCAGGTTATACCTCTTTTCAGAGGGCTCCTTTTGAGGAGACCTTCCTCTGGATTGAGAACGCTTCTCTTTAGGAAGTGTCTGTCTAGTATTTTCCCACTTCTTTTTAGGAGTAGTGAGAGTGTTTTTAACAAAGACCTTATCAGGACTTTCTGTTAGTTGGGGTTTAACTGGTTTCCCACCCAAACTATCGCTACCTAGTTCTTCATAGGATTTTTCAATTCTTCTGGCCAGTTCATATGGGTTGCTCAGTTACATCAAGTTTTTTCATTTTTGACGGATCGCCACGGATGCTGCTTCACCTTTAATATTAGCAAAATTTATAGCTAAGATCTTTTTAAATCTTTATGTTATTTCATACCCAGATTTGAAGCAGTCTCTGCCCCGTATTCATTTTAAATCTGTTTCAAGATGTCTGGTATCACCGCCATTGACGGAACACCATGTGTTTTTGTGTAGATTGCAGCAAAGACTGTACCCTAAGTGTACTACCGTTTCTCTTCAAACTCACCGAGGCAGTTGTAAACAAACAACTGACCAAATTTCTGGAGGATGAGGACCTTTTACACCACAACCAATCGGGTTTCAGAGCCGCCCACTCAACGGAATCAGCTCTCCTATACACAACGGAGACACTGAGGGCCGCCATGGAACAGGGGGACAGGGCAGTCCTTGTTCTCCTGGATCTGCCGTCGGCCTTCGACACGATCTCGCATGAGATACTGATCAACCGTTTAGCTACGATGGGCATAGGGGGCACGGCCTTGGCATGGATGAAAAATCTCCTTGCGGACAGGAAACAGACTACTGTCCTTGGACAGTATCTATCAGCAAAAAAATCTAATCCAACAGGTGTACCCCAGGGATCAAGGCTAAGCCCGGTGCTGTTTAATCTATATATGACACCTCTAGTTGAGCTAATAACATCATTTAACATCAATACAGTATCATACGCAGATGATACTCAGCTCATCTTAGTCTTAGACAGCAAATCTACAAGAGCGGAGGAGAATCTTGGAAAGTGCCTCACCGCAACCTTTAACTGGATGAAGACTAACCATCTGAAATGCAACACGGGCAAGACTGAAATTCTCCCTGTGGGTCCCCAAAATCTGTTTTCCCCCTAGCTATGGTGGCCCCCTAATGAGGAAATTCCGCCAAAAACAGTACTATCCGCACGTAACCTGGGAGTCATATTTGATGAAAAACTCTGTTTTAAACAACAAGTGAATGTAGTGGCAGGATCCTGTTTCAACATCATACGTGGTCTTCGAAAGTTTTTCAACTTTATCCCTTTGGAAGCAAAAAAGACAGTTGTAGTGGCACTAATTTCATCACGTTTAGACTACTGCAACAGCATATACGCAGGAGTGAATAGATCTACCCTGCACAGTTTGCAGGTTGTCCAAAATGCTGCTGCAGGCCTGGTGCTTAATTTTCCAAGGAGATCTTCTGCTTCTGCTGCCTTAAAACAGTTACACTGGCTCCCCATACATAAGCGAGTGCTCTTTAAGATACTGGTAATTACTTTTAGAGCATACCACAAAAAAGGGCCTAAATATCTGCTCCCACGGTTCAAGCCGTACATACCAAGTCGGAACTTGAGGTCATCAGACATGTGTCTTCTAACAGTCCCCAGGTTTAGATTAGCCACCAAAGGAGGAAGATCTCTTGCCGTCCTTGGTACTAAAGTCTGGAATAAACTCCCACAAAGCCTACAGCAAACCCCCACTGAAATCGAATTCAGGAAAGCCCTGATAACCTGGATTTTTAATCTACCAGACACGGTTAGTAAACAGTTAGTCTAGGCTCTAATAAACCTTCAGGTACTTTGAAATTGATGTGAGTAGTATTTCCGGACTACCATTCTAGGCTACGGAATTATAGCGCCAAGATGCTCCTTGGAGCGATAGTATGCGCTCTATAAAAACTATCTTACAATTCCAATTACAATTACAGTCCTCCAAATGTGCTCCGATCCCCATTGGTAAACAGATGTTTAAAATTCTGTTTTACTCATGAGGTGCACAGCCAGGAAATACTGCCTCGATTTGAGTAATTTTTTGAGCTATCCAGAACGGAATTGGTTCCCGTTTTGTGGGCAATTTACCAATGACTGATTGTATAGTCTGTGGTGTGATTTTATTTGTGTTCCCCTGGTGAGGGATTTGTTGTGGAATCCTGATAGCAGGTTGGACTGTTAGACTCAGCAGGACATATTGAACCAATTGTCTATGTATTTTAATTAGTTGTTTAAGTTGAACTAATAGTTCTGCATCTGACATTTCTTCAATGTCAGGATGTGGTGTATAGCTGGCTAGTACCGGCCATGTTGCTCCTGGTCTACCTAGTGGACCGAGCCTGGTAATGTGATTTTGATGTTGTAGGGTGCCTTTAAACCAGAGCTGATGCTCTTGGTAAGTTAGTGGAATTTCAATGTCCTCGAAAGGAACCCATTCCATTGGATTATGCTCTACTTTGTAGAAGTCCAACACATGTGTTACTGCATTTGCTTCAGGAAAGACTATCCATGAATAGAATACTTCTGTCTGCAGAATTTTATGTGCCTCTATGACAAAAATGACCCTACTACCTCTTGGTAATAGGCCATTTGTTATAAGCTTTATAGTCATGGTCTTCCTTAAGTTTTCTGGGATGATTATAGCATCCGGGTCGTTTTGTTAGAAACCTTTAACGTCTAAACCCGGTCAGGCTGCAGCTGCAGCACCACCAGTCTCGTTTTCAGTCATTTCGTTGACTGAAAATTTTTAGAGCAAGTTTCAAGGAAACTACGATAAGGTGAACAATATTTTGGAACACTGTATCCTTTAACGTTGAACAAACCAAAAACTAATACATAGGATTTTTGTCCTACTCGGTTATGGCAGATATTTTAACCTTTTATCCACTCCAGATGTCTATTGGAGTGTTTTACCGGAAAAAGGGGTCTCTATAAAAAGCACGACTGAGTAACTCTTATATTTCTAAACGGAGGGCGCCATGTAGTGTAGTTCCTATAGTCCCAATAGGCTCTGCGCATTGGAATAATATATCCTATAGATTTGACGTAGGACTTATGTCAGCTAGCAGCTAGATTCATGAAGCCAAATTGCAATCGCAATAGCTGCGAAAAAGAAATTGCGATCGCAATTTGAAGAAAAGGTATTCAACAAATAAAATTGCGAAATCGCTAAATTTTTTTGCAAAATCGCAATGAAATCCGCAGAAGCTAGGAAGAATACAATCAGCGAATCGGTAATCGCGAGAATGCAGGTATTCTGCGAATAAAAGTGCGAAATCACAAAGAAATCGCTATCGCAATTCATTAAAAATCGCAAATAGCGAAACACCCCAAATTCGCATTTAGCGACGCGCAAATTAAGGAGAAACCAAACCAAGTGGTAACCATGAAAAAAAAAAACACATCTGAAAAAAAGTATTGCTAAGTACCCACAGGTGCTGGCTTGTACAAACATACTTAAGGACATGCAGCTGGAGCCTCAGGACTCACACATGGTGGTCAGGCGGCAAAGGCTACAGCGAGCAGCACGGAACAGACAACGTATCCAGGAGTGGATATTCCATCAGCGGGTCACCCTACTGGGGCAAACCAGGGAGCAGATCTACGCAAAGTACCGCCTAAGTGGGGCAATGATAATGAAGCTTATCCGGGACCTAGACCCCCTCCTGAAGCACCCAACAAGGAGGACCAACGCCATCCCCACACATGTGCAGGTATTGTGCAGCCTGCACCTACTGGCCTCCGGAAGCTTCCAGGGAATAGTCGCTGTTGCAGGGGGAATATCCCAGCCCACCATGTCCCGCTGCCTAAGGAGTTTCCTGGAGGTCATGCTAACCCGCCTACACCACTACATTTCCGTCCCACCAGCCAACAGGACTTGAACGAAACCAAGCTGCAATTTTACAATGTAGCCCAATTTCCACACATCATAGGATGCATTGACTGTACCCACATCCAAGTCCTACCACTCCCTCAATATACAGATGGTATGCAATGCAAAGACAATCATCATGGACATAGTAGCACAGTACCCGGGGAGCACACATGACTCCGTCATATTCTGGCACAGTGGCCTCCACACACGACTGCCCAGGGGAGACTTTGGTGAAGGACACCTACTGGGTAAGTACACATGCCACACATCAGTACAATATGCTAATGACGCTGCACTGCACAGGCACTCACCCTCTGCTCCTATCATGCAGGTGACAGCGGCTACGCTCTCCGTGAGTACCTACTCACCCCATACCTGAACCCAGCAACACCACAGCAACGGCGTTACAATACGCACAAGAAATTGCATTAAGAGGACATTTGGCCTTTTGAAGAGCAGATTCCACATACTGCACAAGACTGGTGGGGCCATCAAATACGATCCTGAGGTCTGCTGCTGCATCGTGGCCGTGTGTGCTATCCTACACAACATTGCTACCAAGTGCAGGATACCTGTATACATCTCAGGCAGTGAGTCAGAAGGGGACAATCGGCCACCTGCACATGTGCGTCACGGACGCGGGGAGAATCCAGCAGAAGGACACAGGAGCCGCAACCAAATCTGCATGAACTATTTCTAGGGGACCAACTCCCCACACCCATTACTCAACTCATGCATGACGACATTAATGTCATTACATGAGGCACTTTACGTTATTCAGAATTTTAGTTACTGTTACTGCACAATAAACATGGCATTCTGAAAAGTGTGCAAAGATTGACATATTGCGTCATATGTCCAAGTTAGTCTGTATAGCATGCTTGTTGTGTCAGCATGTGGCCTCATTGGAATGCACCACAGTTCAGTGGCGTCTCCGGGTAGTTGCCCCAGACCTCCTCTGTATGTCCTCCTCCTGATTTTGCCATGCGGCGGCAGAGGGCCTGCTGCTGCGGCGGGGTGCCACGACCGGTGGTAGGGACTGGCTGCTGTGGCTTGATGTTGCCTCACTGTTGTCATCTGCCCCCCCTCCGCCTGGCCATGGCCACTGGCCTGCATGCCCTGCATGGCTATTGATATGTTCTCCTGGGCTGTAGCGACGTCCTGGCAGCACTGCACCATTTGCACCTGCATGGCCAGGGATCGTCGCGAGAGCTGGGAGGTGGCGTTGCCAATGATGTGATTAGACCTCGTGTACGCAGACAGGCGGGTCAACAGTTGTCGGTGTCTGCGGGGATTGACATCCCGCCCGGACATTGCCTGAGTGTTGGCCTCCACAGCTGCTGTCATTTGTGCGACGTTACATGCCGTCTTATCCAGTTGGAGGTGGATGGCGGCTAGGTGTCGGGCCTGGGTCTGGTGCACACTTAGCATCCTGCGGTCAATAGAGAACCCACCTGCTCGAACAATTCTTCCCCTGCCAGCGCGGGATGTGTTGGTGCGCGGCTCCCTGACCAGAGGCTCCTCACAGCCGCAGGGCGGTGGGTTTGTTGGCAACCTGCTGCTGGTGTTGCAGGCCGCACTGGTGGCTGTGTGCTGCGTGGTGCTACTGCAGCGCCTGTTGTCACAGGGTTGGCACGGGCAACAGGGGCGGGTGGTGGGATTACCGTGTTGCGGCAGCTTGCCCTGATGGTCCGGGCTGTGGAGTATGGTGTGTATCCCCCTCCCTGTCCTCCGTGTTCTCCTCAATCACCAGGGCCTCGCTGCCAGTGCTGGGGACATCAGCGCCACCTGTGATGTAAAGTGGACCTTGATTAGTGGCATGTTCCGTACACAGTTAGGCTTGCTACATGCATGCAGTCTACCATTCCCTGTATGGCTGCAGGATTGACTGTCACTGGACATGTGGGGCTCTATGGTACAGGTTGGTAATTGTGGGCAGACTACATGTCCCACAATGCAATTGCGCTATGGAGCTGTACATTGGCTGCATGCTTGGGGTTTGTAATGGGATGCACTGGAGTCCTTGACAATGTTAGGGGACAGGGGGTTGCAGTCGCATGTCTTGGGTGGGTCAGGAGGAGTGAAGCCGGGTCACACCCACGCAGGCCTGTGGGTCGATGGTCTCCTCCACCTTTTCCTCCAGTGGGGTGTTCGGTGGGACGGTGGGCTCCCCTCCACCTGTCGCCAATTGCTCCCCCAGCCTCTCTGCAATCTTTTCTTTTGCCCGCCCTCTCAAGTCATACCAGCGCTTTTTCAGCTCGTCCTCCGAGTGCTGGGTCCCCCCCACGGCATTCACTTTGGCGCGGATGCGCAGCCATATGTGTCTTTTGTCCGCCTCTGGCACCCTTCAGGAGTCTTTGCCAAATAGGCGGTTGTGATCCCTGGAAACTCCTTCAATTAGTTGTTCACGCTCCTGCTCCGAAAACTTTATTTTGCACTTCCTCCCACTGGTGGAAGCTCCTGCTGCATCCTCTGCCATGCCTGCCACTGTGGTGTCTCCTGCTGTAGTCCTCTGGGAATGCTGGAGGGGAGCTCTGCTACTGCTGCCTGTGATTCAGCCTCTCACTGCTGAATGAGGGTGGGACCTGCCTACTTCCTGGTTGTGATGTCATCACTGTGCTCAGAATGCGACTCCCCGTTTTTGCGATCTCGCAGTTAGCGAGATTGCAATTTCCGATATCGGTAATTGCAAAATCGCAATTTCAACAGGGATATCGGCCGATTCTGCGATTATTTACTGATTTCTGCCTTCCCGCAATCGGCGATTGCGGCCGCTTACGAGTCGAATTTTTTAATCGCAAAACTTCATGAATGCCGTTCTGCGATTCGCAATTTAAATATCGCAGAATTGGACATTGATGAATCTGGCTGCATGTCTCTATCGAACATATTAGACTTAATTGTCAGTGCAAGCTAGCTCAGAGGTCACTAGAAACTTTCTCGAATAAACAAGAAGGGATTAGTTTCTGACAACCGCATAAACATGACAACTTTGTTTCCCCAAGAATAAAACTGATCTTCAGAGTCGTGGAAACAATAGATAGATATTTCACTCAATCAATCGTGCATGCTTTGTTTCATCAGAGGAAATGAAGTGCTACAATCGTAATACTGGCTGTAAAGTATAATGCGCACAGCAAGAAGAGTATTATAAAATAATACTGTAAAAGCATGGTATGGTTTCTGAGCTGTAAAATACATACATACATACATACATAGACTAAAACGTACTCAATTAGTGCTTCTAAAAGACGCCTACCCCGAGTCAAGTACGAGGGAAGAAGTAAGTGAGGTGTAGCATAGGTTTAGTTTCTTTGCCAAGAATCTATCCAAGATTTCTCTTAGGGTCTAATCAGCTCCGTACCTTGGTTTAGAATGAAGGAGGTATGGTATCTCTGTCTCGGGACTCTATCCCAATATCCCGCAAGGGGAGCTTGGAAACACTGGAGCTGGATTCTCAGCGAGAGATAGGCAGCCTCTCTGTCAGTGCGTCAGCCTGAGGGTCGGCTTCCTTCGTCACATGCTGTAGCGAGCTGCGTCGGGCAGTAGATAGTCAAACTGCTCTAAACGACCGTGTGTTTGCTAGGGCAAGTGTAGGCATATTTGTACCTATTTGGTGCCTGGATTGATGTAAGGTCGGACATAATAACGTCACCAAAGTACTGTAGTTCCTTGAAAACGCCATGATTTCTCGGACAAATCAATATTCAAGAAAGGGGATGTCCCTGACTGCTGAAGCAGAGTTTTCCAAGAAATCGTTGTGGCTTTTTGGAACTAGTGGTAGTAGCCTTGCTGTATTTGGACTGAATGGGTTATGTCTAAATATGGTTACGATTTCTATGCCTATATAAGGATAATGTGAATTATACCTATATAATGGCATGAATATGGTAAATTACACTAGGGTCCTAAAACGCTATACACCACCCACTCCACTTTATTATGTTCCATGTTACCAAAATACTAACCAAAAACATATCTAAAGCATGTGTTTTACAATCCCACCCAAATTACATAAAATGCATTCTAAATGGTTGTGCACGAAAATGAACATTTGTGTTTGTTGTACGCATTTTCTTTTTTTAAAAAGCAATATTTTCCTTCAAAGCATGTAGCCATGTAGTTGGAATATGCTTATCAGAATGAGTCATGAAACAACATTCAAGAAATGGCTCTGAAATACAGAAGAAAGGTTGAGACCATTCCATGACAGAATATATAAACTGTTTTGGTTGTGAACGAGGTCAAATATTGTCTCTTGAAAGTGTTCAAAGAATTCTTGTTCTCTAAGAATAGTTCTACTTTAAGCAGATTACTTTGTGCCAAAAAAAATTCAATTGGGAAAAAGTTAAATCGACGAAAAATAGAGTTCTAAAGTGAGAAGTTTTGTTTTGAAAAGTGAAAGTCGAATTCAGAATACATCAGAACGCTGTGTGCTACTTTCAAAAGTCATTCTCGATGTTAGGAGAAAACATTAAATCCTCTAAGCTGGTAAAGAAATCATCTACCATAGTAAGTGAAAGCTGGACTACCTCTTTTAGCAGATCAATTGTACACAGATGAGAAGCATCGCCGTCAGCGTCAGTCGTATTAGCAATGTTCGTTGCAGATGGTACCTGTGTGCCTGTTGTTCCACGTATCTCACCGCCAGCTTGTAGCGCTGGTGATACCTCCATGAATGCCGTCATTAGAATTGGTAGCCGCTGGGGACAACACAATGCATGAGCCATTACCGAACCAAGCAAAACGTCAATATCCGTTGGCAGTACTGATGGAAGTGTTAGACAGATGTCTAGCACGCATTCTTCTCCACATAGCAGGCATTGTAGAACAGGTAAGATGCTATCTTGCCAGTTTGGTCTGAATGAAAGAAACCATGTGGTATTCAGATCTCTTAAACGAGCCAAGCCCAAAATTTGGATTATGCGCTCACAACACTTCATTGCCAGGAGAGTGTTCTCAATGGTAATCTGGGCATCGTTGGTGGATTGGCTTGCTAGATCGGAGCAGAAGTAGAACAAATAAAATTCCTGCTGCGAGTCCCAAAACAAGAGGCAGTCCGCCAAACACCGAGTGCACAAAGTTTGGAAATATGCTCAGGACTGCTTCAAAGGGTACTAACAGTCCCGAAAACATCATCTTAAATACATGTAAAATACCACTGGCATCAGACATGTTTAAGATACGACCTACCATTTCTGAGAAAAATATGGGGCAGTTTGTTGATAATAAGGCATGTATCTCCGCAGAGGACCTTGCAACTTGAGGATCATACGTCTCTTTGGACTTGGTCAGTGGCACAGTTTTTTTGTAAAAGAATGGCTTTCATTCTGCTTAAAGCATCAATTCAAATAGAAGAGATGTTCAGTGAAGGCCATAGTAGCGACTCCCCGTCTGTCTTAGCTTTAGGAAACAATACTTGCATACAAAAAGTGACCCTGGCTGACACACTTATGAGATAAGCAATTCCTGGCATCATTCTACAACTGCTGTGATCATTCAACATTATGTAGCTCCCATTGGGAAGCTACCTAAAAATTGGATCTATCACTGCTGCTGGAGAACCTTGCAGGTGGCAGGATAAGTTGTTCGAAGAACCATCAGAGGCTCACAATACTTCTTTTCCTCCACTTCAACATTTGTGTGTGTATGGTAAATCCCAGGTTGACTTTATGTATTCTTTACCCAACCTTTCATATAGGCCTGCTGGTATGTGTTTCAAGCAATACTGAAACTGGAAAATCATCACTGGCAATGTAATGGTGCCATGTATTAGCTATTCTATGGCTGGTTTCTCAGAAACAGTCATTGGTAATCTTTCCAGTTTTTCTATGCTCAGCACCATATAGTCTGCTCCCCTTTGTACCAAAGAGATTTGTTTATCTGTAAGGTTAAATCCAGTAAACAATGACGTGGTGTTGATTAGACGCCAAGGCACATAGCCTTAATGAAGATTTTGTAACGTCCAGCCTAGCAGCATTATAGAACGCAATTGAGACTGTCCATGTTGTAACATGAGCAAGTCCTGTTCCATTATGTCTATGGCAGAGGAAACAATGCTGTCCAAAGAACAAACTCTGGATGACAGAGTTGTTAATCCATCATCAACTACAGAGAGAGCTTTCTCTAAATAATACAATCAATTGCTCGTATTCGTTCTGCAGTGTCCTTTTGCGTGACTTTCCATGCTTCATTTTAAGCAGTATAGATACCGGAGTATATGAAACGTTTATGACGTGGTTTATGAGGCCCTAGTAAAAAGTCTCTCAAATTAACGCAATCTTTAAGTAAAGTTTAGTGTTGTTCTACCTCTGTCAGTGTAGATTTTTGTAGCCATTCGAGGCATAGTTTTCCTACACTGTATGTTGTTACTATCCCTGGATGTTGTTTCTGGACATATCTTGGATCTGGCCTAGTTACTGTAAACCCTTGTGTCTTATTCAGGCATCTATCTTGACAGTTATACGTGTCCGTGGGCCAGATTAAACATTTTTTCCAATCAGGATTAGTTCTGTTCTGTTGTAAAATATATGTCACGTCTACCTCGGCAGGACCATAAATATCATAATCAGCTCTGTCCCATGCTATACCACCAGGTATAGGAACGGCTGTGATGTTCACTGATGACTGGTCTCTTTGTTCACGATGAAAGAATTTATGTGGCTTCAGAAGCAAGTTGATGTTCTTACTTGCTGTGTCCATTTTACTATATTTTCCATCTATCAGTTTTCCAAAACTCAAAACAAGAATGAGCCAAAGTAGGTAGTAGAAAAGCTCTATTCGATTTTTGTAAAATAAAAAATCATAAAAGCGACATCATCATAAATCAATACATAAAATGCATATATAGAACAGTACAACGATTGGGAAAAATAACGATGTTTACAATAAATTTAAGAACTTGATAGAATTTTCCTTTTTATAAAAACACTCTTTAAAAAACCGATCATAATAGCCACACAAAGTTCATCATTTAAGAGCTGTAGATACAGCAGTACAATGCGACAATGGCGCCACGGGCCATATTTATTTATTCAGAAGAGGTTTAATCCATCGGACTCTTTCATTTTGATAAAAACCACAGAAACAGATCACATGCAGTGCTGATTGATCAGATCTCCCATCACATGGACATTTAATACGTTTTTTAGACCAGTCATTAATTTGAGGGAAAGACACTAGGCGGAAAAAGATATCAAATCTGAATCTGGTGAGTAGGTACCTGTCAAAGCCCTTAGAACACCAGATCAGATAAGACTGCATATTGCCTGAAGTGAGCAAAGAATGATGCTGCACTACCGTAACCTTATTCAGCTCTACCGCTAGCCTCAGAGATTCCAAATGAGACCAGCATTCTCTCTTTAGAGCTGCCCTCGTGATCCTATGTAGCCCCTTTGGATCGATGTAATACTCGGGTTTACCCATGTCTAGGCAGAACTTTCGAATGTAAGATAGCCATGCTATTTTATGGGAATTATCAAGGGCCATAACATCAAGCATGATTTCTCTGTTTAAAACTAACTCGTCTGCGGTCCAGACCCTGTGCCAGAGAAGTAATGGTTGCATCGCAATCTGGTCACTAATGTGTCGGACCCCCAGCTCAGCGAGGCAATTATATACAGAAGAACTAGGCGGAACAGCTAAAATAAACCTTAAAAAAGCATTTTCTACAGTTTGTTGTTCTCTAAAATCAAGAATGCCCCAAACACCTGCCCCGTAAATGGCTGTGCTGACACATCTAGCCGAGTAAATCTTAAGTAAGATAGCTGGAGGTCTTTTTCCCATTTTACGCGAAAAGGCCATAAGTGCTGCTGTGGCCTTTTTAAACGACAGGATTCTGCTCCTAATGGCTGGACCCCAGTGTCCCCCGCCCTCCAGAACTACTCCCAAATATGAAAAAGTTTTTGTGGTCTGCACTTTTTCCCTGCCTGCAAACAATTTGCAGGTTTTGGGCTTGCCTCTAGTGCAAACCATCGCGAAGGTTTTCTTTACATTAAGAGACAGGCCGCTGGATTCCATAAAAATAGAAAACGTATCTAAGGCTAGCTGCAGACCCCTTCTAGCCATAATGACAGCGTCGTCCGCATATAATAGGGACATTACTTGTTTAGAATTGATTCTAGGTGAATCAATAACTTTGGACGCCAGGACCTCTTCTAGGTCATTCGTATAGAGATGAAAAAGAAGGGGCGCAAGGACACACCCTTGTCTCACCCCTCGTTTCACATAAAAAGGTTTGGTACATTCGCCACTGACACCGAATCTCACCCTTGCCCTAGCCCCGGCGTAAAGTTGTCTTAAAAAAGAAATAAAATAATGGGCTCTTCTATTTTAAGTTTTTCCAGCACCATCCATAGTCGATCATGCCCAACACAATCGAACCCGGCACTTAGGTGGACGAAAGCCACATAAAGTTTTTCAGCCTTGGCCTGAATGTATTTCCCTTGGAGGAGTGTGAAATTTAAAACCTGTTCTACAGTGCCCATCCCTTCTCGGAAACCATACTGGACCGGGGATAGGACACCTGCGTCTTCAGCTCATGATGATAATCGGTTTAGGACAACCCTTCCCACGATCTTCATAAAAGAATCAAGAAGGGAGATGAGACGATAACACGAAGGACTCTCTCTATCTCCCTTCTTGAAAATGGGAATGATGATGGAATCAGAACAAGTCCTAGGAAAGCCCAACTCGCCACTTGCATCCATCACTCTTTTCAGAATAGGGGACCATAAATCTACTGAATGTTTAAACAAATCGATAGGTACCCCATCAATTCCCTTTCTTCCCCTACTCTGCTCTATGGCGGTGGACATTTCACCAGTTGAGATTCCCAAATTAACTTTATTGAAAGCCCGAGATGCCTCCTTATCTAAGCCCTCCATATCGACTAGTTTTAAGGTCTCCCTTGGGTTGTAGACTTCTGAAAAGAAGTCGATCCAGGAAGTTTTGCTAATGGCGACCTCGATCCTCGCATTATTTAGAGTATTAAAAAAGGGTGCATTGACTGCCCGCCAGAATTGGGCACTGTCCTTAGATTGGGCAGCAGAAACCAAATTATTCCAGGCCTCCTGTTTAATGTTTTTCTTACAGTTCTTTCTGGATGATCGATAGATTTTTCTGCAATTAGCCACCTCAGCCGGATCCCTGATCTTTTTGTGTAGAGCAGCCTTGAGAAGGGAATGTGCCTTAGAGCAGGCAGCATCGAACCATGTATTCTTCGATCGGCTGGAGGAAAATTCTCTCCCACTCCGGGACAAACTATCTCTGACATTACGTGAGATAGTCTCGAAGGTTTTTAGGACTTCTTCATGAGAAGCCTCTGCATCTAACCACCTCTCAATATGAGCAAGATATCCCCTGACAATCTTATTATGCATGGCCTCTGCATCAGCATGACTCCATTCAATAGCATACCCATTGAGTCTGGGCATTTTGCAAGCTTTCAGCCATGACAGTCTCTCTATCAGGGAATTATGTTGAGCCTGTGGAAATCTGATAGAAAAGGAAAGAGGAAGATGATTACTAAACCCTACCGGGTGGGTGGAGAAATCGGTATACCAAGAGGCGTGACTTTCAGAGGCTACAACATAATCTATGATGGTACCATGGCCTCTCCCCACAAAGGTTGCACTGGATCGACACAAGGGGAGCATAGTCTGTTTACAAAATTTAAATTAAAGGATGCCAACAATTCATTCAGTAAATCCCCCCGTACAGATGAGAAAAGTGTGAGGGTGAAACACCTGCTCCTGCCCCGATAAATCCACACACCCCTACTGCTAGATCACACAAATTGTGGTTAAGATCCCCCCCGCAAACAATGATACAATCCCTCCCTTTTAGGGTGAAGGCCCCCTGTAGATCCTTGCTCAATGGGAGAACCAGATCGGTTAATAAGCATTTATTCGGGTTGTTATAAATATTAATCAAAATAATATCAACCTTAACGGCCAACCGAATTAAGAGAACCTGGTAACAACTTTCCTGGTTAATGACCTTAATTTTCTCAGCACCCAAAAGGTTAGAAATGAATATACAAAGCCCCCCACTATTCCTCCCACGTTTAGATGGAAAAGCAGCAACATGAAAAGTACTAAACCCATTTAAATGAACAGGCTCAGTAGTTCAAGTTTCTTGGAAACACAGTAGACTAAATTCGCTAACAAAATCTATCCAAGAGGAATCCAAGGCCCTATCCTTAATGCCTGCAATGTTCCTAAATAAGAAGCTATAGTTGGGAGCTGTTGTACTATTGCAATGTGCAGTGGGGAGCTCACTGGGCTGCCTAACTACCCCGGCAGCGGGTGCTTCCACATTTGCAAGACCTGGGTTACAAGTATTAACTTCTAAGCCGGTGACATAAGCTGCAGGAATAACAAGATCCGATTCACCAGTAATTGCTAAATCTATTTCCTCGCATGTCCCTAAAACATTCTATGCGATTATTCCATAACATTGCCCGACTAAAGTATCTGGGCCATTATCAAGAGATGGACAGGATGGAAAATGTGTCGAGCGGGTCAGTACTGGGGGTTTACATCTCAGTCAGTCCACCACCTCCAGATCACGCAAACTATCATAACGGTTATGGAGGGGAATTTGGAACTGGTTTGATGACTATGGGACAGGTGGAACATATGAAGTGTTAGGGTACAGGTTCCAATGATCCGAGTGGGCCTGACGAGCAGAATGAGCAGGGAATACAAACTGTGGGACAAATGGGGATCCAAGAACATTACGAGAACCCTCAGGATGATGATGACGTGGTCTCCTCAATTGATTAAACTGTGGATGCCTTGGTGGTCTTATTAGTCTATCCGCATTGGGAATCCAAGAAATTGACTTTCCTACAGGACTTAACAAATTTCTGGGATAGAACTAGGGCAAATCTCTTGGAATAATCGAGCTACTACCTGTGAGGGAGGACCAATTCAAAATGTGACTAACCGCCCTTTTATCTTTAAAGCTGATTATAACAATATCCCCTGAGATGTTTTTTGGGCTGGGACCCAGCCATGCAAGACGTCGTACCATAAGTATTTCGCCATTTAAGTGTGGGGGTAGAGGTGAAAAAGTACACCTAACACAATCCAAAATTCAACCCATGGTAAAACCAGATAAGTCTTTACTAGTTGCTGAAAAAGTGCTGTTATTTTGTCTTCAAAAGATTGCTGGTACTGTTTCAGGCTCACTGGGATCCTCAGAAAATGTATCAAAGTTGACAAAATAGCCAGAAGCAGTTCTGTCAGTTGTTGGTATTGCATCCGAAATACTCGAAATTGCTGGAGCTACTGGATCTCATGCCATTTTAGTATAGTCCGAGGCCATATCATTGTAGACAGGAGTGTCTTGACGAACAGTTATTTGGGTACAAGAGCCACACGTTCCATAGCTTTATTGCTTAGTCCTTCTTTTCTTACTGTAGATTCTTCAAAGATGATGAGTCTCTCAGTTTGAACCTCTTGTATAGTAGCAAGATTTGATCTTCTGCTACATCTTTGGAGTCCACTGGGCCTACTACTTATTATCGGCCACATGAT
Organism: Lissotriton vulgaris; assembly: GCF_964263255.1. Classification (NCBI taxonomy): domain Eukaryota; kingdom Metazoa; phylum Chordata; class Amphibia; order Caudata; family Salamandridae; genus Lissotriton; species Lissotriton vulgaris. Next base: position 298,292,206 of record NC_141688.1, on the reverse strand, counting down.
GTGGTTTGACCAGGTCGATGGATACGAACCGGTTCTCCATTCTTCCAGCCCCTTCAAGGGGCGGCAGTAACACTGCTCTTGATCCGTGGATTGATAGCACAGGTACTGGTTTTCTGTATGAAGGCCCAAATTCCTTCTTATCCATGATCTTTTCTCTGACTAGATCCCCACTCTTTGGAATCCAGACAGGCCTTGCTGGGACAGGTGGCTTTTCTTCAGTGGTCGTTGGCTTCTGTAATGTGTTGCTTACACTTCTTCTTGTTTCATTTAAGTCCTGCAAAACAACCAAACACTCTTTGATATCAAAGGGTTTTTGTTCTACCACTAAAGTATGAAGATCGAGGTCTTCGACAATCATTCTAGTACCAAAAAGAATTTCATTCGGAGTAATTCCACCCAGAGAATTTCTTGGCAGTTTGTTTAAACCATGTTGGACACTTATTAGATGTTTGATCCACCCGTCACCCGAGCCTAATACCCTAGCTGTTATAGATTTCTTTATGTCACGTTTCTTTCTTTCCACAACCGAATTTTCCTCAGGATGGAATGGACTTGAGTACCGAAATGCAACCATGGCCATGGCCTCTTTGTAAGCTCGAGAGCTAAACACAGGACCCTGGTCAGAATGTAGCATGCCGATTGCGTATGTGCCGATAAAGACTCGCAAATCTTTTATAACAGTTCAAGCTTCAGCAGCGCACTGAGGCCACATCCAAATGAATCTGTCCTAATAGTTGTGGGACCGCATTTGACCGTAGAGACGTCTGCGTGTAGAAAGCCTAATGCTATCTAACAATGGTGTCTGAACTGGGACGGCTACACTGTAGTCAGGTATCTGGTGGTGTTCTCTGCTGCCATCTCTGTTGCAGTCATGGCAATTATTTGCAAACTTGTGAATGTGGGCATTCATCCCTGGCCACCAGTACATCTCTTTTAATTCCAGAATGGATTTAGAGATCCCTTGATGTATCAGACACTCTGCCATATGTGCTTCTTGTATCAAAGCGCCTCTACGTCTCCTGTTTGGAATTACTCAATCCACCACTTCAGGGATTCAAGCAAAAGGGACAGAGTTGGCATCAATTCTGTATGCTTATTCAAGTGGATAGTTTAAAGGTAACACAGCTCTGCTGCCTTTGCTTGTGGCATTGACAGCTAGCATTGTTTCGCCGTCTATTTTTGTTTTTGAACGAGTGATTGCAGCTACGGAAGCCGTTTGTACAGCTGTCTTCGCGGCTTCATCAGCCAATGAATTCCCTTCAACATGAACGCCATCACGCTGATGACTCAGTGTATGGATCACATGAGTCTTTTGTAGTTCTTTCTGTAACTGAACTACTTGTTCCCAAAGCAACTTATTCTTGATTGTGCCACCTTTTGCATCTTTGAAACCGTTCTGAACCCAGTTCTGCAAGTATTCATTAGAAGACTGAACGCAGTAATACGAATCGCACACTATGAGTGTGGGGAATTTGCGATTGGTATTTTCAAGCACCATCTTGAAAGCCTGTAGTTCAGCTCGCTGAGCTGTACAGTCTCCTAGTGATTGAGTTTTTGTGACCATAGGTCGGAATTCACCATTGCGCCAGCGACCTTTAACAATTGCACACGCAGCACTATAAGCTTGTTTACCCCCTAATTGCGGGTTGTGCTGATCTTTCTGTATAAATTATACATTCGTACTGTTCCAGAGGGAGAATTCCAGTCGGCAGAGGACATTCTTGTTCGTATTGTAGAAATTCTTGAGTTTTCAAGTAGGGGTCAAATACGTATTCAACGTCTGTTGCAGCAAGAGAGTTAGCCCGATGTATCCATCTTGGATGTAAAGCCTTTGCATTAGGAATTCTTCCTTTTGTCACTGCCTCTAAGGCAGGTACAGGAGTAACCACCATTATGCGGTTACACTGTGCAAGAGCTCTCTCCTTTGCTACTGTAAGATGAACCGCTGTCAGAATTTTTTCTGTTGAAGGGAATTTCATTTCAGCTTGTGTGTACAAATGTGTTTGTAAGTAATTGGTACTTTTTCACCTTCATTAAAGGTTAAGTACGTGAATCCGCATCTTCCTGGGATGATTCGGATCACAAGGTTGTGTACGTTTAGACGTGTCTGTAAATGTGTTGTTGCTAACATGTCTGTTTGCACTGAACGCAAAATTTCTGTGTGTTTTTGAGTCCAATTAGTAGTTTTGAAATCAGGTTTGATTAATTCGTAGAGAGATTTAACCCTTTATGCGTAGTTCAGAAAGTAAGTTCCTCCGAAGACCTAGAATTGACTGTAAGTTTTTCAAAGTTTTGGGAGGTTGGAGCAGCGCACATTTCTCTAAAAAGTTTGCTGCCAGGCTTTTGCTTTCACTTGAAAGTTTGTATCCTAAGTATAGGACGTTGAGGTGGGCAATTCTTGATTTTTTAAAAGTTGAATTTGATCCCTTCAGATGAGAAACCAAGTATTATGGTGTTCACTCTGTTCAAGTGCCTGTCCAAGTCATCGTCTGTAAGATAGATGTCATCGACTTAAGATAATGCATCATCATCATCATACATTTGTAGTAACTATGTTACTCTGGCTGAAAATAACCCTGGACTATTCTTGAATCCCTGAGGGAGACGACAGAAGTGACGCTGAGTCCCCATGATTGAGAAAGCAGTCAAATACCTGCTTTCAGGTGCGATATTTTGACAGAAGAACCCGTTTGAAATATCTAATGTAGTTTCATATTTTTTGTGCACAATGTTATTACTCAGTGCTGCACTGTGTGCGTTTTGTACTGCAAAGGTTTTGCAACAAGAGTTTAAATGTCTGTAGTCCAAAACTAGACGATAGGTATTGTCTGCTTTGGAAACATGAACCAAAGGATTGTTCATTGAAGAGGTGCATGCTTCAATCGACCCTTGGCATTCAAGTTGATCTAATATCTCCCTGACCTGTTTTTTTTAGCTTCTTGCTTAGCTGGATACTGCCTCTGTGCAGTAGGTTGATTTTTTAACTGGATTTTATGGTGAGGAGAATCCTCATCCATATCTACGTGATTTTACTATAATTCTGGACCCTGGGCTACTGCCCATTTTCTGGCATAGGTGTATTTTAAATGCATTGGAATATGATTAGAGAAGGCTGGCATAATGATGTATTTGCCATGTGGGCACTCCCTGACAAATTTTGGTGTCCAGTCTTTTTAAGCTAGAAGAATGTCATAACCCTTAGAGAGCGTATCCCAAAAGAGTGCTCTTATTTTTCTAGTTATGTCCCCCTCCATCTGGAGTGTTACTTCATATAACTTATCGGGTACACCAACCCTGGTATCGGCCGTTTCACCTTGAATGCACTCATTCAAGTCTACTGTCTCCAGATGATCCTTCAGGATGTTGCAAGCTATGGTAATGTCTGCACTGTCCAGCATTGTCTGGGCCCACTCCCCATTCTTGAGTTGTGTCCTCAAGATCCTCGGCACGCCTGATTTTCAGACATGCTACCTTCTTCTTGGTCAATTGGGTTTTCTTATTTTTTGGAACGTGTTGATCGTCTTTGGACTTCACACATTCTTCCTTGTGTTCTGACCGTCCTCTTCTTTCTGATTTCTGTGAAGAAGTCTGAAAGGTACGAGAGGAACGTATATCAGTAACTTGATATCTATCAGGTTTTCTCAAATTATCCCTATTCCTCAGGTTATACCTCTTTTCAGAGGGCTCCTTTTGAGGAGACCTTCCTCTGGATTGAGAACGCTTCTCTTTAGGAAGTGTCTGTCTAGTATTTTCCCACTTCTTTTTAGGAGTAGTGAGAGTGTTTTTAATAAAGACCTTTTCAGGACTTTCTGTTAGTTGGGGTTTAACTGGTTTCCCACCCAAACTATCGCTACCTAGTTCTTCATAGGATTTTTCAATTCTTCTGGCCAGTTCATATGGTTGCTCAGTTACATCAAATTTTTAAATTTTTTACGGATCGCCACGGATGCTGCTTCAACTTTAATATTAGCAAAATTTATAGCTGAGACCTTTTTGAAATCTTTAAGTAATTTCATACCCTGATTTAAAGCAGTCTCTGCCCCGTATTCATTTTAAATCTGTTTCAAGATGGCTGGTATCACCGCAATTGACATAACACCATGTGTTTTTGTGTAGATTGCAGCAAAGACTGTACCCCAAGTGTCACAGTCCTCCAAATGTGGTGCGATCCCCATTGGTAAACAGATGTTTAAAATTCTGTTTTACTCATGAGGTATACGGTCAGGAAATACTGCCTCGATTTGAGTAATTTTTTGAGCTATCCAGAATGGAATTTGTTCCCGTTTTGTGGGCAATTTACCAATGCCTGATTGTATAGTCTGTGGTGTGATTTTTTTTTGTGTTCCCCTGGTGAGGGATTTGTTGTGCAATCCTGATAGCAGGTTGGACTGTTAGAGTCAGCAGGACATATTGAACCAATTGTCTATGTCTTTTAATTAGTTGTTTAAGTTGAACTAATAGTTCTGCATCTGACATTTCTTCAATGTCAGGATGGGGTGTATAGCTGGCTAGTACCGGCCATGTTGCTCCTGGTCTACCCAGTGGACCGAGCCTGGTAATGTGATTTTGATGTTGTAGAGTGCCTTTAAGCCAGAGCTGATGCTTTTGGTAAGTTAGTGGAATTTCAATGTCCTCGAAAGGAACCTATTCCATTGGATTATGCTCTACTTTGTAGAAGTGAAACACATGTGTTACTGCATTTGCCTCAGGAAAGAGTATCCATGAATAGAATACCTCTGTCTGCAGATTTTCATGTGCCTCTATGACAAAAATTACCCTACCACCTCTTGGTAATAGGCCATTTGGTATAATCTTTATAGTCATGGTCATCCTTAAGTTTTCTGGGATGATTATAGCATCCGGGTTGTTTTGTTAGAAACCTGTAATGTCTAAACCCGGTCGGGCTGCAGCTGCAGCACCACCGGTCTTGTTTTCAGTCATTTCGTTGACTGAAAATTTGTAGAGCAAGTTTCAAGGAAACTACGATAAAGTGGACAATATTTTGGAACACTGTATCCTTCAACGTTGAACAAGCCAAAAACGAATACATAGGATTTTTGTCCTACTCGGTTATGGCAGATATTTTAACCTTTTATCCACTCCAGATGTCTATTGGAGTGTTTTACCATAAAAAGGGGTATCTGTGAAAAGCACAACTGAGTAACTCTTATATCTAGCGTTAAAATAGTGCCTTTCTAAACGGAGGGCGCCATGTAGTGTAGTTCGTATAGTCCCAATAGGCTCTGCGCATTGGAATGATATATCCTATAGATTTGACGTAGGACTTATGTCGACTAGGTCTCTATCGAACATATTAGACTTAATTGTCAGTGCAAGCTAGCTAGCTCAGAGGTCACTAGAAACTTTCTCGAATAAACAAGAAGGGATTAGTTTCTGACAACCGCATAAACATGACAACTTTTTTTCCCCAAGAATAAAACTGATCTTCAGAGTCGTGGAAACAATAGATAGATATTTCACTCAATCAATCGTGCATGCTTCGTTTCATCAGAGGTGCAGGGATATACAGAGACGGGCATTTTCAATAAAAGTATTTTTTGAACAGTCTTCTTTCTCATGCAGAGGAAATGAAATGCTACAATCGTAATATTGGCTGTAAAGTATATTGCGCACAGCAAGAAGTGTATTATAAAATAATACTGTAAAAGCATGGTATGGTTTCAAAGCTATAAAATACATACATACATAGACTAAAACGTACTAAATTAGTGCTTCTAGAATACGCCTACTCCGATGTACCTAACCTAAGTCTAGTACGAGGGAAGAAGTAAGTGAGGTGTAGCATAGGTTTAGTTTCTTTGCCAAGAATCTATCCAAGATTTCTCTTAGGGTCTAATCAGCTCCGTACCTTGGTTTAGAATGAAGGAGGTCTGGTATCTCTGTCTCGGGACTCTATCCCAATACCCCCAAGGGGAGCTTGGAAACACTGGAGCTGGATTCTCAGCGAGTGGAAGGCAGCCTCTCTGTCAGTGCGTCAGCTAGAGGGTCAGCTTCCTTCGTCACTTGCTGTAGCGAGCTTCGTCGGGCAAGTAGATAGTCAAACTGCACCAAACGACTGTGTGTTTGCTAGGGCAAGTGTAGGCATATTTATACCTATTTGGTGCCTGGATTGATGTAAGGTCGGACATAATAACGTCACCAAAGAACTGTAGTTCCTTGAAAACGCCATGATTTCTAGGACAAATCAATATTCAAGAAAGGGGATGTCCCTGACTGCTGAAGTCGAGTTTTCCAAGAAATCGTTGTGGCTTTTTGGAACTAGTGGAAGTAGCCTTGCTGTATTTGGACTGGATGGGTTATGTCTAAATATGGTTACAATGTCTATGCCTATATAAGGATAATGTGAATTATACCCATTTAAGGGCATGAATATGGAAAATTACACTAAGGTCCTAAAACACTATACAACACCCACTCCACTTTATTATGTTCGATGTTACCAAATACTAAGCAAAAACATATCTAAAGCATGTGTTTTACAATCCCACCCAAAATACATAAAATGCATTCGAAATGGTTGTACACGAAAATTAACATTTGTGTTTATTGTACGCATTTTCTTTTTTTTTTTAAAGCAATATTTTCCTTCAAAGCATGTAGCCATGTAGTTGGAATATGCTCACAGAATGAGTCATGAAACAACATTCAAGAAATGGCTCTGAAATACAGAAGAAAGGTTGAGACCATTCCATGACAGAATATATAAACTGTTTTGGTTGTGAACGAGGTCAAATATTGTCTCTTGATAGTGTTCAAAGAATTCTTGTTCTCTAAGAATAGTTCTACTTTAAGCAGATTACTTTGTGCCAAAAAAAATTCAATTTGGAAAAAGTTAAATCAACGAAAAATAGAGTTCTACAGTTAGAAGGTTTGTTTTGAAAAGTGAAAGTCGAATTCAGAGTACATCAGAACGCAGTGTGCTAATTTCAAAAGTCATTCTCGCTGTTAGGAGAAAACATTAAATCCTCTAAGCTGGTAAAGAAATCATCTACCATAGTAAGTGAAAGTTGGACTACCTCTTTTAGCAGATCAATTGTACACAGATGAGAAGCATCTTCATTAGCGTCAGTCGCATTAGCAATGTTCGTTGCAGATGGTACCTGTGTGCCTGTTGTTCCACGTATCTCACCGCCAGCTTGTAGTGCTGGTGAGACCACCATGAATGCTGTCATTAGAATTGGTAGCCGCTGGGGACACCACAATGCATGATCTATTACCGAACCAAGCAAAGCTTCAATATCAGTTGGCAGTACTGATGGAAGTGTTCGACAGATGTCTAGCACGCATTCTTCTCCACATAGCAAGCATCGTAGAACAGGTAAGATGCTATCTTGCCAGATTGGTCTGAATGAAAGAAACCGTGTGGTATTCAGATCTCTTAAAAGAGCCAAGCCCAAAATTTGGATTATGCGCTCACAACACTTCATTGCCAGGAGAGTGTTCTCAATAGTATTCTGGGTGTCGTTGGTGGATTGGCTTGCTAAATCGGAGTAGAAGTAAAACAAATAAAATTCCTGCTGCGAGTCCCAAAACGAGAGGTAGTCCGGAAAACACCGAGTGCACGAAGTTTGGAAATATGCTCAGGACTACTTCAAAGGGTACTAACAGTCCAGAAAAAATCATCTTAAATACATGTACAATACCCCTGGCATCAGACATGTTTAAGATACGACCTAACATTTCTGAGAAATATATGGGGCAGTTTGTTGATAATAAGGCATGTATCTCCGAAGAGGACCTTCCAACTTGAGGATCATACGTCTCTTTGGACTTGGTCAGTGGCACAGTTTTTTTGTAAAAGAATAGCTTTCATTCTGCTTAAAGTATCAATTCAAATAGAAGAGATGTTCAGTGAAGGCCATAGTAGCGACTCCCCGTCTGTCTTAGCTTTAGGAAACAATACTTGCATACAAAAAGTGACCCTGGCTGACACACTTATCATCATCAGCATCATTCTACAACTGCTGTGATCATTCAACATTATGTAGCTCCCATTGGGAAGCTACCTAAAAATTGGATCTATCACTGCTGCTGGAGAACCTTGCAGGTGGCAGGATAAGTTGTTCGAAGAACCATCACAGGCTCCGTGTAAATTAATACCCTAACATAAAAGTACAGTTTAGTGCGCTACTACATTGTGTACCACTAAGAAATACTTCTTTTCCCCCACTCCAACATTTGTGTGTGTATGGTAAATCCCAGGTTGACTTTATGTATTCTTTACCCAACCTTTCATATAGGCCTGCTGGTATGTGTTTCAAGCAATACTGAAACTGGAAAATCATCACTGGCAATCTAATGGTGCCATGTATTAGCTATTCTATGGCTGGTTTCTCAGAAACAGTCATTGTTAATCTTTCCAGTTTTTCTATGCTCAGCACCATATAGTCTGCTCCCCTTTGTGCCAAAGAGATTTGTTCATCTGTAAGGTTAAATCCAGTAAACAATGACGTGGTGTTGATTAGACGCCAAGGCACATAGCCTTAATGAAGATTTTGTAACGTCCAGCCTAGCAGCATTATAGAAAGCAATTGAGACTGTCCATGTTGTAACATGAGCAAGTCCTGTTCCATTATGTCTATGGCAGAGGAAACAATGCTGTCCAAAGAATAAACTCTGGATGACAGAGTTGTTAAGCCATCATCAACTACAGAGAGAGCTTTCTTTAAATTAATACGATCAATTGCTGGTATTCGTTCTGCAGTATCCATTTGCGTGACTTTCCATGCTTCATTTTAAGCAGTATAGATACCGGAGTATATGAAACGTTTATGACGTGGTTTATGAGGCCCTAGTAAAAAGTCTCTCAAATCAACGCAATCTTTAAGTAAAGTTTAGTGTTTTTCTACCTCTGTCAGTGTAGATTTTTGTAGCCATTCGAGGCCTAGTTTTCCTACACTGTATGTTGTTACTATACCTGGATGTTGCTTCTGGACATATCTTGGATCTAGCCTAGTTACTGTAAACCCTTGTGTCTTGTTCAGGCATCTATCTTGACAGTTATATGTGTCTGTGGGCCAGATTAACCATTTTTTCCAATCAGGATTAGTTCTGTTCTGTTGTAAAATATATGTCACGTCTACTTTGGCAGGACCATAAATATCATAATCAGTTCTGTCCCATGCTATACCACCAGGTATAGGAACGGCTGTGATGTTCACTGATGACAGGTCTCTTTGTTCACGATGAGAGAATTTGTGTGGCTTCAGAAGCAAGTTGATGTTCTTACTTGCTGTGTCCATTTTACTATATTTTCCATCTATCAGCTTTCCCAAACTTAAAACAAGAATGAGCCAAAGTAGGTGAAAAAGTACACCTAAAACAATCCAAAATTAAACCCATGGTAAAAGCAGATAAGTCTTTTCTAGTTGCTGAAAAAGTTCTGTTATTTTGGTTTCAAAAGATTTGTTTGCTGGCACTGTTTCTGGCTCACTGGGATCGTCAGAAAATGTATCAAAGTTGATGAAATAGCCAGAAGCAGTTCTGTCAGTTGTTGGTATTGCATCCGAATTACTCAAAATTGCTGGAGCTACTGGATCTCTTGCCATTTTAGTATAGTCCGAGGCCACATCATTGTAGACAGGAGTGTCTTGATGAACTGTTATTTGGGTATCAAGAGGCACACGTTCCATAGCTTTATTGCTTAGTCCTTCTTTTCTTACTGTAGATTCTTCAAAGATGATGAGTCTCTCAGTTTGAACTTCTTGTATAGTAGCAAGCTTTTGGTCTTCTGCTACATCTTTGTAATCCACTGGGCCTACTACTTATTATCGGCCACATGATGTGGTTTGACCGGGTCGATTGATACAAACCGGTTCTCCTTTCTTCCAGCCTCTTCATGGGGCGGCAGTAACACTGTTCTTGATCCGTGGATTGATAGCACAGGTACTGGTTTTCTGTATGAAGGCCCAAATTCCTTCTTATCCGTGATCTTTTCTCTGACTAGATCCCCACTCGTTGGAATCCAGACAGGCCTTGCTGGGACAGGTGGCTTTTCTTCAGTGGTCGTTGGCTTCTGTAATGTGTTGCTTACACTTCTTGTTTCATTTAAGTCCTGAAAAACAACCAAATACTCTTTGATATCAAAGGGTTTTTTTCTACCACTAAAGTATGACGATCGATGTCTTTGAAAATCATTCTAGTACCAAAAAGAAATTCATTCGGAGTGATTCCACCCAGAGAATTTCTTGGCAGATTGTTTAAACCATGTTGGACACTTATTAGATGTTTGACCCACCCCTCATCTGAGCCTAATACCCTAGCTGTTATAAATTGCTTTATGTCACGTTTTTTTCTTTCCACACCCGAATTTCCCTCAGGATGGAATGGACTTGAGTACCGAAATACAACCATGGCCATGGCCTCTTTGTAAGCTCGAGAGCTAAACGCAGGACCCTGGTCAGAATGTAGCATGCCGATTGCATATGTGCCGATAAAGACTCACAAATCTTTTATAACAGTTCGAGCTTCAGCCGCGCGCTGAGGCCACATCCAAATGAATCTGTCTTAATAGTTGTGGGACCGCATTTGTCCGTAGGGTCGTCTGCGTGTAGAAAGCCTAATGCTATCTGACAATGGTGTCTGAACTGGGCCGGCTACACTGTAGTCAGGTATCTGGTGGTGTTCTCTGCTGCGATCTCTGTTGCAGTCATGGCAATTATTTGCAAACTTGTGAATGTGGGCATTCATCCCTGGCCACCAGTATGTCTCTTTTAATTCCAGAATGGATTTAGAGATCCCTTGATGTATCTGACCCTCTGCCATATGTGCTTCTTGTATCAAAGCACCTCTACGTCTCCTGTTTGGAATTCCTCTATCCACCACTTCAGGGATTCAAGCAAAAGGGACAGAGTTGGCATCAATTATGTATGCTTATTCAAGTGGATAGTTAAAGGTAACAAAGCTCCGCTGCCTTTGCTTGTGGCATTGACAGCTAGCATTGTTTCGCCGTCTATTTTTGTTTTGAATGAGTGATTGCAGCTACAGAAGCCGTTTGCACAGCTGTCTTCGCTGCTTTATCAGCCAATGAATTCTCTTCAACATGAACGCCATCACGCTGATGACTCAGTGTATGGATCACATGAGTCTTTTGTAGTTCTTTCTGTAACTGAACTACATGTTCCCAAAGCAACTTATGCTTGATTGTGCCACCTTTTGCATCATTGAAACCGTTTTGAACCCAGTTCTGCAAGTATTCATTAGAAGACTGGACGCAGTAATACGAATCGCACACTATGAGTGTGGGGAATTTGCAATTGGTATTTTCCAGCGCCATCTTGAAAGCCTGTAGTTCAGCTTGCTGAGCTGTACAGTCTCCTAGTGATTGAGTTTTTGTGACCATAGGTCGGAATTTACCATCGCGCCAGCGACCTTTAACAATCGCGCACGCAGCACTATAAGCTTGTTTAACCCCAATTGCGGGTTGTGCTGATCTTTCTGTATAAATTATACATCCGTACTGTTCCAGAGGGAGAATTTCAGTCGGCAGAGGACATTCTTATTCGTATTCTAGAAATTCTTGCATTTTCAAGTAGGGGTCAAATACGTATTCAACGTCTGTTGCAGCCAGAGAGTTAACAATGTATATTGGGAGTTACCCTTTCTAACAGGAAAAGGATTGGGTCAACAATCTAACAAAAAGAGGGTTCCTTCTCCTGGAAGTCAGTAATGCTTAAGATCCCAACTAGGGGATGATTTGCAAAAAAGGATTGGGTTGCAGTGTTACAATGATTACCAAATTTACACCTCAATATGTATGGACTATTAAGATATCATTAAAACCATGAAACATACTTGTTGGTTAAAACATTTTCACACATTTATTAGAATAAGTCTTAAGTGGTAGTATCTACAGATCATAAACACAATTTTATTCACACATTTAAAAAAAGTTTTCCAAGGAATAATTAAAAAACATTTAAATCTTCACTAATTTGGTACTTCAACATAAACATTACATAATCATATTCATAAAACAATGAATTGTTGCAAGAACAAAATAGTCGACGCGGCGTTTTGGTGCTTTTTTCTATTCTGCACCTTCTTCAAGGACTCGTTCACAGCTTAATATTTTCTAAAAAACATATCATAATACATCTCGTTAGGTCCAGATATTTTCACAGTTGCACTTAGATTTATGTTGCATATTTAAACTATTGTCCTTCTATTTGGTAACCCCGAACACTAAGCACTCTTCAAAGAAACCATGTACAAACAAACAAAAGGGACCAGCATGGGAGCCACCTGTGCCCCAAGCCTGGCATGCCTGAATGTGGCAGATTTTGAACAGAAACATATTTTCAATACACTAGCACCTTTTTATGAAAACATATCAAAATGGTCCAGATTTATAGATGATATTTTTTTCATCTGGCAAGGTAATGAAGAAGATCTAATTGAAGTTATCACTTGGCTTAACCTAGGGGATGAAAATTTGAATTTCACTTCCTCGTATAGCCATGAGGAATGTGACTTCCTGGACATTAAAATCAAAAACGTAGAGGGTATTTTGGCAGTTGAGTTATACACCAAACATTCTGATCGGAACACCATGCTCCATTTTAAAAGCCACCACCCAGCGGCCCAAAAAAATAATATACCTTTTGGTCAATTTTTAAGAGTACGTAGGAACTGTACCTCAAAAAAAGAGTATGACAAACATGCAGATAACCTGTTCAAAAAATTCCTAGAGAGAGGGTATCCAAAAACCATGGTTAAAAAGGCCTATAAACGGGCGAAACAATATAACAGAGATAGTCTTTTTGAACCAAAAATCAGACAGGAAAGTGAGGAAAAACCCATTGTGTTTGTGACCAACTTTTCATGCATAACAAACAAACTAAAAAATTGCATCAACAGTAATTGGAAACTGTTGAATGAGCCAGGAGAAATGCCCATGCCCAAACTTATTTTTGCCTTCAGAAGGAATAGAACAGTAAGAAATAGTTTGGTCCAAACCTATCCAAGAAAAACAACAGGAACTTGATCAGAACTATAGATGGATCAAAACCAACGGGCAACTTTGCCTGCGGTAATTGCTCAAACTGTGCTTTAATGTCAGCAGGCCCTAACATAATCTATGACAATATAACACACAGTCATAAAGCTCTCTTTAACTGCAGAACTCAAAATGTCATATATATGATCGAATGCCCATGTGATAAGGCTTATATAGGTGAGACACAAAGAGAGGTAAGAGTCAGAATTAACGAACACAAGTCAGCGATCCGTACTAGAAGGACAACGGCACCATTGGTAACACACTGGTTGGAAAAAAGCCACAAAATTGAAGATCTGAGATGGTGTGTTTTAGAAGCTATCAACATTAATAAAAGAGGAGGAGATGTAACCAGGAAACGCAAATTGAGGGAACAATACTATATGTCCAAATTCCATACTTACAAAACAGGACTGAATAATAGAGAAGAGTGGGAAAGAATCCTTTAATAATAAACACTGAATAAAAAAAGAGTTTATGAGTCAATTATCAAATACTGAAAATAGGTGTAGGAAATGTTTTGAGAACTAACACATAATATGGATGAGTGCCTATCAACTCTGTTAAGGTCAAAATAGAGAATATTCCCATTCCCATTGAATCAATCAGGTGGGGTGGTGAAACAGAATAGTAGAATGAAATTACATTTACCCGATAACGAACCATCTCTACTTTAAATTGATGGTACGAAAGGCAGAAGTAAACAGACTTAAAAGAAGACTAAGGTTCCACACTTAAGATTAACCCCTTGTTCTTATTTTAATTAATTAAATCGGACATTTGTGAAAAAGATATATAAAATAGAATTTTGAGTGGGAATTGCAATAAGATGACACATATGTGTAGGAATAATCGGGGGTTAATAGTATTTTCAGAATATAACTCTATCATCATGTGGTGATTTTAATATCAATATAAATACGAACATTCCCCACTAAGGAAGCGGGACAACATAAGGAATGACCTTCGTCCCGCGTTCCCAATCCAAAATGGCGGCCATAATTAGACGGTGAGTGTTTACACATTCGACTATATACACCAAAAACAGGTGGATACAGAACAATCTGATCTGAATAGGTCCATATGGGAAATACAAACATTAGGAATGGAGCTAAGAAATAGCAACTGTAAAGGAGTGATGAGAACACAATAAATGTTTTCATCACTTACGCCCGTTTTAAGATGGCAGCCGCCTTTCCAGGCGGAAATACATACAGTTCAGGTAAAGAATCAACAAATCTAAACCTGGCTTACTAATATAGAGGCGCTTAACAAAATAAACAGAAATTCTACAAATACACATAAGGAGTAATGAGAGCAGGTTTCTAATAAAAAAATGTTAAGAATATTTTTACATTTTTTTTATATTTTCGGCATAATCGAACACAGACAATAAGAGCGGGTCTTGAATAAACACATTTCTATAGGATCACTAATAAACAGACAAAAAATAGTATAAGTCCATAACAAACGACTTCAGGGTGTGAAATGCATGAATAAAAACACACTACAAGATGGCGACGGATTTGTCTTATCCATCCCTAAGCACACTCTAATCGTTAACAATACCAAACAGGTGTGGAAAATCTACCAATTAGGGATAGTATAAATACCAAGCACAGATTAAGAGCCAGTCATTCAAAACTAACCTTGGGAGGAGGAGGACGCCACGCAGATCAGCTACCAGCTAGAAGTAAGTAAGAGAAGGGCGCCTGCACCCAAAAACTTTAGAATCAACTATAGATAGAAACTAGCTATAATATAGAAAAAGTGGTTAATTCTACACTTTATTATTTTCTCTAGAACTTACGGCTAATTTTAAAAAAAGCCTAAAGAAAGTGACCCTTGATTCCATGATGAATACATGCAAGAGTTAACCGCAAAAAATGATTCCTATCTACACAGAGGTAAGGAATACATGACTTAATATCAGCTCTTAATAATGAGGCTAGAAAAAATAAAACATAATAAATCAAAAAACCAACTAGCAATATCATTTGCCCTGTAGTGAAAGTGGAGGACGGAACAGCATAAGGTAGCTTCCAGAGGCGTCCCCCCAACCACTACAAAAATCAAGGAAATAGGATCGGTAAGCTTGGAAAATATATATTTTCTAATAATTTTTAAATTGTTTGAAACAACTCTTTGCAAAAACTAGAGATGCGAGTGAGATACTATCATATGCAACAGAAAAGTAAATGCTCACCTTAGAGAAACTATAATTTAACTGTGATGTTCCTCAACCTGGCTAATTTGAAGTAGCAAACTCGATTAGAGATGGAGAAAAGTTAGATAAATAATAATAAAAATAATCATTTTTGGACAAAATTCGAATGTTTGTCACTTATTACCAAAGAAGACCACCTTTATAATATAAATGTATCCTTGCAATAGGATTGAAGTTGGTCCATTTTCTTCAAAACCCGAGGAAAGTTTTTTAACTCATCATAGATATAAGGTATAGTTACATATGAATACTCTTTGAAAATATATCACTCCCTGAAAAAATAGAGCAAATCCAAAAACTAAATATTCCTATCTTTCAGTAGAACAGAATGAAAGCAACATGAGCAGAGGGATACGTGCTCATAAAAACCTATAACAAGGAAACCAGGAAAGACCAAACCTGGGTAAGTTAAAGACAACGATGGGCTGTAATAGAATAATACTGAACATAATGGCCCTAAATAATAACAACAATATAGAAAAACTGTTGTGGCACGAAAAACTAATCGTTTGCCTATTTATGTTAAGAAAACAAAACCAAAACATGGACATTAGACTAGTGATGATAATAATCCACAATATTCACGCTAAAGAAATGAGAATATAGTAACGTACGATCTGGGGTTGCTTAGTGTTCGGGGTTACCAAATAGAAGGACAATAGTTTAAATATGCAACATAAGTCTAAGTGCAACTGTGAAAATATCTGGACCTAACGAGATGTATTATGATATGTTTTTTAGAAAATATTAAGCTGTGAACGAGTCCTTGAAGAAGGTGCAGAATAGAAAAAAGCACCGAAACGCTGCGTCGACTATTTCGTTCTTGCAACAATTCATTGTTTTATGAATATGATTATGTAATGTTTATGTTGAAGTACCAAATCAGTGAAGGTTACAAGGTTTTTAATTATTCCTTGGAAAACTTTTTTTAAAAGTGTGAATAAAATTGTGTTTATGATCTGCAGATACTAACACTTAAGACTTATTCTAATAAATGTGTGAAAATGTTTTAACCAACAAGTATGTTTCATGGTTTTAATGATATCTTTATGGTCCATACATATGGAGGTGTAAATTTGGTAATCATTGTAACACTGCAATCCAATCCTTTTTTGCAAATCATCCCCTAGTTGAGATCTTAAGCATTACTGACTTCCAGGAGAAGGAACCCTCTTTTTGTTAGCCAGAGAGTTAACCCATTGTATCCATCTTGGATGTAAAGCCTTTGCATTCGGAATGCTTGCTTTTGTCACTGCCTCTAAGTCAGGTACAGGAGTAAGAACCAGTATGCGGTTATACTGTGCAAGAGCTCTCTCCTTTGCTACTGTAGTATGAACCGCTGTCAGAATTTTTTCTGTTGAAGGGAATTTCATTTCAGCTTGTGTGTACAAATGTGTTTGTAAGTAATTGGTACTTTTTCACCTTCATTAAAGGTTAAGTACGTGAATCCGCATCTTCCTGGGATGATTCGGATCACAAGGTTGTGTACGTTTAGGCGTGTCTGTAAATGTGTTGTTGCTAACATATCTGTTTGCACTGAACGCAAAATTTCTGTGTGTTTTTGAGTCCAATTAGTAGTTTTGAAATCAGGTTTGATTAATTCGTAGAGAGATTTAACCCTTTCTGCGTAGTTCAGAAAGTAAGTTCCTCCGAAGTTCAGAAAACCTAGAATAGACTGTAAGTTTTTCAAAGTTTTGGGAGGTTGGAGCAGCGCACATTTCTCTAAAAAGTTTGCTGCCAGGCTTTTGCCTTCACTTGAAAGTTTGTATCCTAAGAATAGGACGTTGAGGTGGGCAATTCTTGGTTTTTTAAAGTTGAATTTGTACCCTTCAAATGAGAAACCAAGTATTATGGTGTTCACTCTGTTCAAGTGCCTATCCAAGTCATCGTCTGTAAGATAGATGTCATCGACTTAAGATAATGCATCATCATCATACATTTGTAGTAACTATGTTACTCTGGCTGAAAATAACCCTGGACTATTCTTGAATCCCTGAGGGAGACGACAGAAGTGACGCTGAGTCCCCATAATTGAGAAAGTGGTCAAATACCTGCTTTCAGGTGCGATATTTTGACAGAAGAACCCGTTTGAAATATCTAATGTAGTTATATATTTTTTGTGCAAAATGTTATTACTCAGTGCTGCACTGTGTGCCTTTTGTACTGAAAAGGTTTTGCAACAAGAGTTTAAATGTCTGTAGTCCAAAACTAGACAATATGTTTTGTCTGGTTGGGAAACAGGAACCAAAGGATTGTTCATTGAAGAGGTGCATGCTTCAATCACCCCTTGGTATTCAAGTTGATCTAATATCTCCCTGGCCTGTTTTTTAGCTTCTTGCTTAACTGGATACTGCCTCTGTGCAGTAGGTTGATTTTTTAACTGGATTTTATGGTGAGGAGAATCCTCATCCAATTCTACGTGATTTTACTATAATTCTGGACCCTGGGCTACTGCCCATTTTCTGGCATAGGTGTATTTTTAATGTATTGGAATATGATTAGAGAAGGCTGGCATAATGATGTATTTGCCATGTGGGCACTCCCTGACAAATTTTGGTGTCCAGTCTTTTTAAGCTAGAAGAATGTCATAACCCTTAGAGAGCGTATCCCAAAAGAGTGCTCTTATTTTTCTAGTTATGTCCCCCTCCATCTGGAGTGTTACTTCATATAACGTATCGGGTATACCAACCCTGGTATCGTCCGTTTCAACTTGAATGCACTCATTCAAGTCTACTATCTCCAGATGATCCTTCAGGATGTTGAAAGCTATGGTAATGTCTGCTGCGCTGTCCAGCATTCTCAGGGCCCACTCCCCGTTCTTGAGTTGTGTCCTCAAGATCCTCGGCACGCCTGATTTTCAGACCTGCTACCTTCTTCTTGGTCAATTGGGTTTTCTTATTTTTTGGAACGTGTTGATCGTCTTTGGACTTCACGCATTCTTCCTTGTGTTCTGACCGTCCTCTTCTTTCCGATTTCTGTGAAGAAGTCTGAAAGGTACAAGAGGAACGTATATCAGTATCTTGATATCTATCAGGTTTTCTCAAATTATCCTTATTCCTCAGGTTATACCTCTTTTCAGAGGGCTCCTTTTGAGGAGACCTTCCTCTGGATTGAGAACGCTTCTCTTTAGGAAGTGTCTGTCTCGTATTTTCCCACTTCTTTTTAGAAGTAGTGAGAGTGTTTTTAATAAAGACCTTTTCAGGACTTTCTGTTAGTTGGGGTTTAACTGGTTTCCCACCCAAACTATCGCTACCTAGTTCTTCATAGGATTTTTCAATTCTTCTGGCCAGTTCATATGGTTGCTCAGTTACATCAAGTTTTTAAATTTTTGACGGATCGCCACAGATGCTGCTTCACCTTTAATAATAGCAACATTTATAGCTGAGACCTTTTTGAAAACTTTAAGTAATTTCATACCCAGATTTAAAGCAGTCTCTGCCCCGTATTCATTTTAAATCTGTTTCAAGATGTCTGGTATCACCGCCATTGACGGAACACCATGTGTTTTTGTGTAGATTGCAGCAAAGACTGTACCCCAAGTGTCACAGTCCTCCAAATGTGGTGCGATCCCCATTGGTAAACAGATATTTAAAATTCTGTTTTACTCATGAGGTATACGGTCAGGAAATACTCCCTCGATTTGAGTCATTTTTTGAGCTATCCAGAATGGAATTTGTTCCCGTTTTGTGGGCAATTTACCAATGACTGATTGTATAGTCTGTGGTGTGATTTTATTTGTGTTCCCCTGGTAAGGGATTTGTTGTGGAATCCTGATAGCAGGTTGGACTGTTAGAGTCAGCAGGACATATTGAACCAATTGTCTATGTATTTTAATTAGTTGTTTAAGTTGAACTAATAGTTCTGCATCTGACATTTCTTCAATGTCAGGATGTGGTGTATAGCTGGCTAGTACCGGCCATGTTGCTCCTGGTCTACCTAGTGGACCAAGCCTGGTAATGTGATTTTGATGTTGTAGGGTGCCTTTAAAGCAGAGCTGATGCTCTTGGTAAGTTAGTGGAATTTCAATGTCCTCGAAAGGAACGTATTCCATTGGATTATGCTCTACTTTGTAGAAATGAAACACATGTGTTACTGCATTTGCTTCAGGAAAGACTATCCATGAATAAAATAGCTCTGTCTGCGGATATTCATGTGCCTCTATGACAAAAATTACCCTACCACCTCTTGGTAATAGGTCATTTGTTATAAGCTTTATAGTCATGGTTTTCCTTAAGTTTTCTGGGATGATTATAGCATCCGGGTCATTTTGTTAGAAACATGTAACGTCTAAACCCGGTCGGGCTGCAGCTGCAGCTGCAGCACCACCGGTCTCGTTTTCAGTCATTTCGTTGACTGAAAATATGGAGAACAAGTTTCAAGGAAACTACGATAAGGTGAACAATATTTTGGAACACTGTATCCTTTAACGTTGAACAAACCAAAAACTAATACATAGGATTTTTGTCCTACGCGGTTATGGCAGATATTTTATCCTTTTATCCACTCCAGACGTCTATTGGAGTGTTTTACCGGAAAAAGGGGTCTCTGTGAAAAGCACGACTGAGTCACTCCTATATCTAGCGTTAAAGTAGTGCCTTTCTAAACGGAGGGCGCCAAGTAGTGTAGTTCCTATAGTCCCAATAGGCTCTGCGCATTGGAATAATATATCCTATAGATTTGACGTAGGACTTATGTCGACTAGGTCTCTATCGAATATATTAGACTTAATTGTCAGTGCAAGCTAGCTCAGAGGTCACTAGAAACTTTCTCGAATAAACAAGAAGGGATTAGTTTCTGACAACCACATAAACATGACAATTTTGTTTCCCCAAGAATAGAACTGATCTTCAGAGTCGTGGAAACAATAGACAGATATTTCACTCAGTCAATCGTGCATGCTTCCTTTCATCAGAGGTGCAGAGAAATAGAGAGACCGGCATTTTCAATAAACGTATATATTGAACAGTCTTCTTTCTCATGCAGAGGAAATGAACTGCTACAATCGTAAAACTGGCTGTAAAGTATAATGCATACAACAAGAAGAGTATTATAAAATAATACTGTAAAAGCATGGTATGGTTTCTAAGCCATAAAATACATACATAAATAACAAAGACTAAAACGTACTCAAATGTTGCTTCTAAAATACCCTTACCCCGATGTACTTAACCTAAGTATAGTACGATGGAAGAAGTAAGTGACGTGTAGCATAGGTTTATTTAATTTGCCTTGAATCTATCCAAGAATTCTCTTAGAGTCTAATCAGCTCCGTACCTTGGTTTAGAATGAAGGTCTGATATCTCTGTCTCTGGACTCGATTTGCCAACACTCCTCAAGGGGAGCTTGGAAATACTGGAGCTGGATTCTCAGCTAGAGAAAGGCAGACTCTCTGTCAGTACATCAGCTGGAGGGTCGGCTTCCTTCGGCACTTGTTGTAGCGAGCTGCGTCTGGCGGGCAGGTAGATAGTCGAACTGCTACAAACCATCTTGTGTTTGCTAGGGCAAGTGTAGGCATATTTATACCTTGAAGGTGCCTGAGTTGACGTAAGGTAGGACATAATAACGTCACCATAGAACAGTAGTTCTTTGAAAACGCCATGATTTCTAGGACATATCAATATTCAAGAAAGGGGGACGTCCCTGACTGCTGAAGCCGAGTTTTCCAGGAAAACGTTATGGCTTTTTAGAACTAGTGGAAGTAGCAATGCCGTATTCTGAACTGGATGGGTTATGTCTAAATATGGTTATAATTTCTATGCATTATATTTCAGCTGGCCAAAACTCAGTGCTTCTTGATTTTACCCACTAACTGGCTTTATAAGCTTTTAATTGTTACAATTACCAAACATTCCTATAAACATGTGCCCAAGATCAATCAATTGGTGTTTCATGAAGTGGCACGATCCTAGAATGTGGGCTACATTTGAAGGTCTTGCCTAGGTAGCGCATGCTCTGTCTCGTCGAGAGATGCTGTATACAGTATAGCGGGGTAAGCCCCATCCACTTTTCGGCCATACATTTGATTGTTCAGTTCAGTTCAGTTCTTTATTTATTTCGATGGTTAAAAACCATCATAAAAATGCATATTATTACATAACCACATAAAAACATACTGAACATCAGAATTTAAAACGAGTTTAAAAAGAATTTTGTTGTTAATTTTATACAGACTTTAGGCATAAAAAGGAGCAGCAAATTTCATTTCATCCACCATCAACCCCTTGTATTTCTTAATTTAATCACAATTTTTAGAAAACTCGTACACAGGGTACGCATCTCAGTTGCTCTTTGCAGAAATAGTAAAGCAGATTTGGCATGGTTAATTTTTGATTCCTTTAAAATGTCCACCAGAAATCTCTGACGCGAGATTTTATAAAAAGAACAAAATAATACAAAATGAAGGGTGTCTTGCGGAGACCTATTGTTGCAGCCGCAGGCACCCTTCTGCTCAATTGTTAGCGTAAAACCAGACGGGTAAGCTAAAATATTGTGCAACAAATTGAGCCTAAAACGAGTCATTAACAATCACTCATGTTGGCTGTACATTAAAAAGATATACGGTTCCATGCCCATGTCATTACATACAAGCGAGTGGGCTGCTACCGATGATTTAGTGGAGTCAAGTTCCATCCTCTTGCAATCGTATTTTTCCATTAATTGTTTTTGTACATAATGTCTGCAGGAGGTATCCACATTTGAGGGGTCAGAGAATAACATTTCCTGGTTAATGGACCCTAGTGTTTCTTTGATGTATTTCAACTAGGGGATTTGGAGCCATCTATCTCTCCGTAAACAATCCTTAATGATCTGTCTGGTTAATTCAGCATTGGGGTTTAGCCAAATTTTAAACCAGGTCAAAATTGGTCTCATTCTGATCAAGTCAGATATATATGGGGTACCAAGCTCTTTGTGTGTGATTGCTGCGGAGATGCTCTGGGGAAGCTTTAACAGTTTAAAAAAAAAACTTGTCTTCTTCTCCTTGTATCTGTTGTGCATCCCTAAAACCCCACACCTCTGCTCCATAGATAGCCTTCGAGGTACTGACCGCACTATACAGTGTCATCACCTGCTCAGGGGACCAACGATACATTTGATTGGCTGCAATGCTAAATTCTGAATTTTTATTGTTTTTTGCCTTCTAAGTCCTGCCGCCTGACTGCCATGTCATGTCATGTTTCCCCTTCCGAGGCTATTCGCCCGTTTACTTGAAAAACTATTTTGTTTCCCTGTCTCTCCACGTTCCCTCCCGCAGTCTGTAACTTATTGTACCACAACCACCCCCAACCCCTCCCGTGTGTGCCTTCACTCATGCCTGCACTTTACCCGAGACCTATTCAAGTCAAGTCAAGTCAAGTCAAGTCAAGTCAAGTCACAGAACTTATATAGCGCACTACATACCCATAGGGTTTCAAGGCGCTTAGGAAGGGGAGGAGGATTACTTTTCAAATATCCAGGTTTTAAGTTGCTTTCTGAATGCTAGGTGGTTCTGGGTGAGGCGAAGGTATGCGGGGAGAGAGTTCCATGTTTTAGCAGCCAGGTAAGAAAAGGATCTGCCTCCCATGGTGGTCTTGTTGATGCGAGGGACAGTGGCGAGGGCTTGGCTGGAAGAGCGTAGTTGGCGGGAGGGGGTGTAAAAGGACAGACGTGAGTTGAGGCATTCTGGTCCGATGTCGTAGAGTGATTTGTGTGCGTGGGTAAGCAGTCGGAAAGTGATCCTCTTATTGACGGGTAGCCAGTGGAGGTCTTTAAGGTGACCAGAGATGTGTTCGTTGCGTGGGATGTCTAATATGAGTCTGGCTGAGGCGTTTTGGATTCGTTGGAGTTTCTTCTGGAGTTTTGCGGTAGTACCTGCGTAGAGGGTGTTTCCGTAGTCCAGTCGGCTCGTGACCAGAGCGTGGGTGACAGTTTTCCTTGTTTCGGTGGGGATCCAGCGAAATGTTTTTCTGAGCATGCGAAGAATGTTGAAGCAGGAAGAGGATACGGCGCTGACTTGTCTGTTCATTGAGAGTGAGGAATCCAGGATGACGCCTAGGTTCCGTGCGTGGTCCGTCGGGATGGGTGCTTTTCCGAGGGCTTCCGGCCACCAGGAGTCGTCCCATGTAGAGGGGGACGTACCTAGGATGAGTACTTCAGTTTTGTCTGAGTTCAGTTTCAGACGGCTGTGTTTCATCCATTCGGCAACTTCTTTCATTCCTTCGTGTAGGTTAGTTTTGGCGGTGCTGGGGTCATTGGTGAGAGAAAGGATAAGTTGGGTGTCATCCGCGTAAGAGATGATGTTGAGGTTGTGATGGCGTGCGATGGCCGCGAGGGGGCTCATGTATACGTTGAAGAGGGTGGGACTGAGTGAGGATCCTTGTGGTACGCCGCAGATGACTTCAGAGGCCTCGGACTTGAATGGTGGAAGGCGGACTCTCTGGGTTCTTCCGGTGAGGAACGAGGTGATCCAATCAAGTGCTTTTCCTTGGATCCCGATGTTTCTGAGGCGCTGTAAAAGGGTGCTGTGGCAGACTGTGTCGAATGCTGCAGAGAGGTCAAGGAGGATGAGGGCGACTGTGTCTCCATTGTCCAGTAGAGTTCGAATGTCGTCTGTTGCTGCGATGAGGGCGGTCTCAGTGCTGTGTTTTGCTCGGAAGCCAGATTGTGAGGGGTCGAGGGATTTGTTGGCTTCGAGGAAGGCGGCGAGCTGGTTGTTGACAGCTTTCTCGATGACTTTGGCCGGAAATGGAAGAAGCGAGATGGGGCGGTAATTTTTGAGTTCGGCGGGGTCTGCTGTGGGTTTTTTCAGAAGGGCGGTGAGTTCAGCGTGTTTCCAGTCTTCTGGGAAGGTAGCGGAGTTGAAGGAGCAGTTGATGACGTCTCGGAGGTGCGGTGCTATGACGGAGTCTGCTTTGTTGAAGATGTGGTGAGGACATGGGTCTGTGGGGGATCCTGAGTGGATGGAATTCATCAGGCGGATGGTGTCCTCAGTGGAGATGGGGTTCCAGGCGTTAAGGGTGTTCACGGGGGGAAGGTGTACAGCAGATGGTAGGGTGGGTTTGTTTCCGGGTTGGTTGTCAAAGCTGTTGTGGATGTCTGCAATCTTGTTGTGGAAAAATGAGGCTAGGGAGTCGCAGAGGGTTTGAGAGGGGGTGATGTCGTTGGAGTTGGCCGAGGGATTGGAGAATTCCTTGACGATGTTGAAAAGTTCCTTGCTGTTGTGGGCGTTGTTGTCAAGTCGATCCTTGAATGCTGTTTTCTTGGCTTTTCGGATTAGTTGGTGGTGAGTACGGGTGGCGTTTTTGAAGGCGTCCTTGGTGCTGGTGGTAGGGTCTTTTTTCCAGGCCTTTTCGAGGGAGCGGCAGAGTTGCATTTTCAATGCATTTTCAATGCTTGTTTGGGTCTGATTGGTGGGTGAATGCGCACTCTTTTTGTCACATGCGCGCGGTGCCTGACATCGTAGGCATGCACAACAAAATAGTGGCGTTCCTAATTCACGGCAGTAGGCATTCACTCTCACCCTTTACATACTCTCTAACACCCATGTAGTCTCTCAGACATGCACACAAGCCATGCTCATAAGGTTGACAATGGAATGAGCTTGTACAACTGTCTTTCATCCCCGAGGTCCTAAAAGTTAAGGGGGAGGGAGTGGAGGGCGGCCATGCTGTCCAGCGGACACTCATTTGGTGTCAACATGGCAAGAACGGGAATTTAGTGTCATGTTTAACCTTTGCAGCTGATTACAGAGGCCCGCTACCGCGGGCACTGTCTTCGAGCTGCCACCACTGCTCGTGGAACACACACTCCCTGTCTGAGCGCTCACTCCCTCTTTCAGAAACCACTGACTCTCTGGCTGTTCACAACACTGTCCTCTCAGAGACATGATCCCCTCGGATCCTCAAAACCCTCACTCCCTACAGAGAGCACTCTTCTCCAAGGGCTCACTCCGCGCTCGGAGCCCTCTCAGGCTGATAAGAGCACACGCCACAAGCCTACATCACTCCGGTCTCTCACTCAGAGCACTCTCCTCAGCAGTGTAACAGCGACAGCCCCAGAACACTGTCCCCCATGCTCACTGACTACTCAATTCGCCCTCCCGGTCCGTTCTCACCTCAAATCCTCACTCTTGGTTCCGTTTAGGCACTTTGAGGGCAGGGATGCGGTGAACACAAGGGTTGGTGGCATTAGTTCTAATAGCAGTTTGAAAGGGCGTACTGGGCGCGCGGTGGTTGTTTACTGGCTGGGTGCTCTGATTGGTTGTGGGTATGATATAGGTATCTCAGTGACGTTGTGTCAGTATGGTGGTAAGGAGGTGCTGGCTGGGGCATGATGGGCAGTTGAGAGGTGTTGAGGCGAGCATTTGGTGTGGTAGGGTCAGACTATGACTTCACGGTGTCCGTCGGTACATTGGGGCTTATCCGCATGTGCTGGGAGGTGTTGTTTTATTAAGGTGGGTGGTATAGAGTGTGATGTATGGGCTCTGGAGTGTGAAGGTGTGATGCTGTTGGGCACAGCATATGGTGTTTAGGTGTCTAATGTGTTGTGCGCAATACAGACGATGGGTGTGATATACCTGTAAATATGACATGCCTACTCAGCAGATGCTGTGCTATGGGGGTGTGCGCTAAAGCGTTTGCAGATGGTTATTAAACTGTGTTAAGGCTGTGGTACAAAGATGTTGAGTGTGTGAGGGTTAAGGTGTGATATGTACGTGCTGGGAGAAAAGAGTGTGATGGCATATGTTTTGCCATGCGACGCACGTGTATCTGTGAGTGTGGGTTCCGATGGGGTGTGTAGGGTGATGGGGGCTGTGATAAGCATCAAGTTGGAAGGGCTATGTCACACTGCGTATTTAAGAGCATGTAATAATATAGGTTTTTGGAGCATCAAATGCAGAGAGGGGCATTGAATCTCAAACAGCAGTCACAGCACTTTTCTAATTTTGAATTCCGGGCTTTGTACCCCTATATTGGAACAGAGCTACTGTCCCCCACAGCCCTCTTATACACACACTACTGCACTTCTAGGCACTGCACCCTACTGCTGTACACACAGCAGCTACCGTCTAGGCGCTCGGGGCACCCAACAATGAACTGCAACTCTCTAGGAAGTACACCCCTCTGTGCGCTACCCCTCTGTGCACTGCCCCTCTGCTCTACACACAGTGCCTGGTGATCTAGGGGCTGCACTGTTGTCTATGCACTTTATGTACCGCGCCGCTCAGGTGTTGGCACAGATGCTCTGGGGGTTGCTCCCCATTACGTATTACACATTACTTCTGTGCACAAAGCTGCAGGCCATCCAGGCGCCAAGCTGCCGCGATCCCAGAGCGAGGTAAGGCTGATGTATGCAGGTATTTTTGCCCTCTATAGGACCCAGCGTCCCCGCTGTTGCACACGTGAGTGCAGAGTGCCACACCGGGACACCTTGTAAACCGTACACAAACACTGTGTGTGCACCAGAAAAGTGTGTGAATGGGGTGGGTGTGGTTGGGGAGCTGCTAGCTGGAACTTGTGGTTAGGAGGGGTTTTTAGCCCCTTTGGTGGGCACAATGGGTCAGTATGTGTGCTGTTGGACTAGCGGTCATGGGGTCTTGCCAGGAACTGGGGGGTTCTCAATGAGACGCAGCCAACTTGCATTCATGTTTGTGCCCCAGGGTGCTTGTTTACCAGGTGTATTATTTTCTGTTGAGGAACTCTAGCTAATCACTTTAGCATTCTCTAGATTCCAGTCCAAAGAACTTCTCTTCCACAATCACCCGTAAACAATAATATTTTTTTCATATCGTGTATTTCAGCGATATAACCACCGAACGCTCTGATATTATATTAAGAACAGAGCTTTGGACTATACCATTTTCTGCTAAAAGACAATATTTCTCTCCATGTGTTCCTGAAGAACCGGTTAAACCCACTTACTGGGTCTCAGCGGCGGGGAACCGCCCAAGTCTTCCATACCTTCCATAATTAGTAAAAGGAGAAACAGGAGCCTTTGTCTGCAGGAGGAACCCAGATTTATTCAATAGCCCTGGCTATGGAACAGAGTCCCAAGCTTGTCAGAGACAAGACAGAGGAGGCTGCTGCTTCACTCTGTAGCTTACAAGCCTTTTATACTTTTTCATCCCAGTCTGTTGGCTGTTATTTCATTGTTTAATCAGGGCAGTGTTTGCAGTTGATAACCAGATCCAGACGATGTTTTTAGATGGTGACCTGGTCAAGGCTTGGTACACAAATCATTGCTCACTCGGCTTTGATCAAGGCTCAGTCTTTCAGGTCATTGTTCAATTGCCCTGATCAAAGCCTGGTCTTTCAAGTTATTGTTTAATCACCCTGATCAAGGGCCAGCAGTCAAGTCTAGTCAAGTCAAGTCAAGTCAAAGAATTTATATAGCGCACTACATACCCAGAGGGTCTCAAGGCGCTTAGGGAGGGGAGGAGGATTACTTGTCAAATATCCACGTTTTAAGTTGCTTTCTGAATGCTAGGTGGTTCTGGGTAAGGCGAAGGTGAGTGGGGAGTGAGTTCCATGTTTTAGCAGCCAGGTATGAGAAGGATCTGCCTCCCATGGTGGTCTTGTTGATGCGAGGTACAGTGGCGAGGGCTTGGCTGGAAGAACGTAGATGGCGGGGGGGGGTGTAGAAGGACAGTCGTGAGTTGAGGCACTCTGGTCCGATGTCGTAGAGTGATTTGTGTGCGTGGGTCAGCAGTCGGAAAGTGATCCTCTTATTGACGGGTAGCCAGTGGAGGTCTTTCAGGTGACCAGAGATGTGTTCGTTGCGTGGGATGTCTAATATGATCCTGGCTGAGGCGTTTTGGATTCGTTGGAGTTTCTTCTGGAGTTTAGCGGTGGAACCTGAGTAGAGGGTGTTTCCGTAGTCCAGTCGGCTCGTGACCAGAGCATGGGTGACAGTTTTTCTGGTTTCGGTGGGGATCCAGCGAAATGTTTTTTTGAGCATGCGAAGAATGTTGAAGCAGGATGAGGATACGGCGCTGACTTGTCTGTTCATTGAGAGTGAGGAGTCCAGGATAACGCCTAGGTTCCGTGCGTGGTCTGTCGGGGTGGGTGATTTTCCAAGGGCTTCCGGCCACCAAGAATCGTCCCATGCAGAGGGGGATGTACCTAAGATGAGGACTTCTGTTTTATCTGAGATCAGTTTCAGACGGCTGTGTTTCATCCATTCGGCAACTTCTTTCATTCCTTCGTGTAGGTTAGTTTTGGCGGTGCTGGGGTCATTGGTGAGAGAAAGGATCAGTTGAGTGTCATCCGCGTAAGAGATGATGTTGAGGTTGTGTTGGCGGGCGATGGCCGCGAGGGGGCTCATGTATACGTTGAAGAGGGTGGGACTGAGTGAGGACCCTTGGGGTACGCCACAGATGACTTCAGTGGCCTCGGACTTAAATGGTGGGAGGCGGACTCTCTGGGTTCTTCCGGTGAGGAACGAGGTGATCCATTCAAGTGCTTTTCCTTGTATTCCGATGTTTCTGAGGCGTTGTAAAAGGGTGCTGTGACAGACTGTGTCAAAGGCTGCGGAGAGGTCGAGGAGGATGAGCGCGACTGTGTCTCCATTGTCCAGTAGAGTTCGAATGTCGTCTGTTGCTGCAATGAGGGCGGTCTCAGTGCTGTGCTTTGCTCGAAAGCCAGATTGTGAGGGGTCGAGGGATTTGTTGGCTTCGAGGAAAGCGGCGAGCTGGTTGTTGACAGCTTTCTCGATGACTTTGGCCGGGAATGGAAGGAGCGAAATGGGGCGGTAATTTTTGAGTTCGGTGGGGTCCGCTGTGGGTTTTTTCAGAAGGGCGGTGAGTTCAGCGTGTTTCCAACTTTCTGGGAAGGTGGCGGAGTTGAAGGAGCAGTTGATGACGTCTCGGAGGTGCGGTGCTATGATGGAGTCTGCTTTGTTGAAGATGTGGTGAGGACAAGGGTCTGTGGGGGATCCTGAGTGGATGGAGTTCATCAGGCGGATGGTGTCCTCAGTGGAGATTGGTTTCCAGTCGATAAGGGTGTTCAAGGGGGGAGAATGTTCAGCATATGGTTGGGTGGGCTGGTCTCCGGGTTGGTTGTCGAAGCTGTTGTGGATGTCTGCAATTTTGTTGTGGAAGAATGAGGCTAGGGAGTCGCAGAGGAATTGAGAGGGGGTGATGTCGTTGGAGTTGGCCGAGGGATTGGTAAATTCCTTGACGATGTTGAAAAGTTCCTTGCTGTTGTGGGCGTTGTTGTCTAGTCGATCCTTGAATGCTGTTTTCTTGGCCTTTCGGATTAGTCGGTGGTGTGTGCGGGTGGCGTTTTTGAAGGCGTCCTTGGTGCTAGTGGTTGGGTCTTTTTTCCAGGCCTTTTCAAGGGAGCGGCAGAGTTTCTTGGATTTCTTAAGGTCATCGTTGAACCATGAGGCTTTCTTGCTGCCAGGTTTGCTTTGACGTTTTTTCAGTGGTGCTAAGGTGTCGGCGGTGTTGGATAACCATGGGTGAAGTTGGCGGCGGCTTGGTCTGGGTTAGAAGAGTGGGCTGGGGTGTTTAGAAGGAGCGATGAGGAGATCTGGTTGATGGTGATTTTGTTCCAGTTTCTTCGCAGAGATGGTTGGGGGTGGTTGATGGGTTTTGGTTTGTTGTAGGTGAAGTGAACGCAGCTGTGGTCAGTCCAGAGGAGATCCGTAGTGTGGCTGAAGGAGACATGCTTGCTAGAGGTAAAGATGGGGTCGAGTGTGTGACCTGCGATGTGGGTGGGGACCAGTTGTTTAAGTCCGAGGTTGGCGAGGTTGTCCAAGAGTGTGGTGGTGTTGCGGTCGTTGATCTTTTCAAGGTGAAAGTTGAGGTCTCCCAGAAGGATGTAGTCTTTCGAGGGGAGCGCGTGTGGAGTGATGAAGTCCGTGATGTCTTCACTGAATTTTGCGCGGGGTCCTGGTGGTCTGTAGAGGAGGGTGCCTCTGAGTGTGGTCTTGGGGTCGATGTGGATCTGGAAGTGAAGGTGTTCGGAGTTGGCGAGGTTGGCGTCAGAGCTGGTTGAGATGCGGATTGATTTTTTATGGACGATAGCGATTCCTCCACCTGTGTGGCCGGTACGGTCCTTGCGTGTGATCTTATAATCTTCAGGGATGGCAATGGTGATGTCTGGGGCGGAGGAAGCGTTCATCCATGTTTCTGTTAGGAAGGCGACGTCTGGAGAGATGGTGTCTAGTAGATTCCATAGGTCAATGGCGTGTCTGTGGACCGATCGGGTGTTGAGTAGGATGCATTGTAGGTGGTTGGGGTCGGGAATCTGTGGTGTGGTCGTAGCGAGGTGTTGTCGGTGCCGCTGAATTTGCAGGAGTAGCAAGAGAAAGGTCCATGGGTGTGTCCGGGAGCGGCTTGGACGCAGTTGGGGGCGCGACCGGGGTTAAGGGCTAGGAGGGTGGTGGCATCGTAGGTGATGCGGGAGGGCAGCGCAGTGCGAGGGGCAGGGGGTCTGGCGCTGGGCGCGGGCCAGGTGCGGACGGGCGTAGACGGGCTTACCTTTGGCGCACCTTCGGCGCGGATTGGGCGCGGTCGCTGCGCGTGAACGCTGCGCGCGGGAAGAACTGTCATATATGGATAGTGGAGGGGAGGGGCGAGGGCGTCTCAGCTGGGAGGCGGGGCGGGCTCAGGTCAGCGCACACGGAGGCACAACAACAACAGGGACAAAATGGAGGGGGGGGGAGTAGAGCAAGGCGCCGAGGGATATCGCGCTACTAATTCAAATTCTGAACAGATAAGGCAAAACTCCCCCACAGTTCCGCCAGTCAATCCTTGCCCCAGCAGCCCCAGCAGCAGAGTTCGAGCCTCGTGCCCGACTCTGCCACAGGTTCTGCATTTTTCTTCTTGGGTCTTCGCGCTGACTAGCGCTGTGGTATTCTTGACTTTGCTGCCTTAATCTCAGTTCACGCAGATCTCTGCTAGTCCCTATGAGCTCTCGCGCCTCCCTCCCTCCAGCTCTGCTGCCCTCTTCACCGAGCCCCGCCCCCAACCAGGCTCCTGCCCGCCTTCTCCTAGATCTTGCCCCCTTCATTACGGCGACCAATGCGCGATCGCACGCAGTGGGCGCACCTCTGTCGCATAGAAGGAGTGCCCAAGGCAAGTCCGTCTGCGCCCGTCTGTGCCTGGACCGCGCCCAGTGCCAGAGCCCCTGGACCTCCGACACCAGACTCCGCTTCGACGCCAGCACCCTCCACACACTCCACGCCGGCCGAGGTCAGAACTGCTTCCAGGCCGCCCCGAAAGGCATCAACGGTCCATTCTCCTCTCGCACCTGCAGCCTCATCTGCGATACATCTACCAAGCCACCAAGGACCGGACCCAACAACCTCCGCTGCATACTTCTCAACTCACGCCATGCGCACGAACACGCCATCGAGCTCTGAGACCTGCTCGATACCTCCGCCCCAGACGTCGCCTTCCTGACCGAGTCCTGGTGGAACAACTCCTCGGCACCTGGCATCGCCATAGCCATCCCGGATGGCTACAAGATCTCCCGCAGAGACAGCACCAACGGACTTGGAGGAGGAATAGCCATCGTCCACAAATCCACCCCCAATGTCTCCACACACTCAGACAACACCCTCAGTGCCGCCGAACACCTGCAATTCCGGATCCACACTGATCCCAACACCACCCTCAGAGGAACCCTCGTCTACAGACCCCCCGGACCCAGGCCACAATTCAGCGACTCCATCTTCGACCTCGTCAGCACCCACTGTAAAAAATGGAAACCTTCTCAGGGGTCCCACAAATACTTGGTCCTTTTAAACCAACAAACAAGGAATTTGGCACAGAAGCTGAAATATAAAATAGCATCTTTATTAACCTCAAATGAGTGAGACTATGTCACACAGAAGCCTTAGCAACTGAATGAGGCAATCTGAGGAGTGCAGAAAACAGAGGCCTTATATATGCTTAGGGTTACATAGTCATCATAAGACCAAGAGGCAGTCCTGGCACATGTAAGCATGGAAAAATGACTAAGATGGGCATGCAAGATCTGCCTGTGCAACAAAGTGGGAGGAGAGTTGCTTCTCCATACATCAGCAAAAATAGCCTGACAGTTATACTAGAGAAGCAGGTGCATTCTACTAGTTAGGCCCTTCTGGGCATGTTCGAAGGTGGAAGATGCTAAATATGGTTCGTTTCTAGGCAGATTACAAGAGTAGTCAACACTGAATGAGGACAGAGCACATAGCGAGCACGTGGCAGCACATAGCAAACAAAATGGCTGCCAGAAATACAAAATGGCTTTCAGCTCATGCTAACAAATCCCTCTAATATTTAACAGATGGTCCTTTTAGCACGAGCTAAAGACATTCCTATGATCCAGTAGGAACATAGAAAATATTTGCAAATTAATTTTCATAAATTTTTCATTATCCTAATTCATTGCTTGGTGGGCATTTTCCATTCTAAACATTTCATTGAGCTGGTACATGTAAGGTATACGATTTACAAAAAGGGGGTGGTGATGAACAGAGTGTCTGAGTTAAACCGTTGGATCTAGCCCTGATCTCTTGACTGGGTGAGAGCTTTCTGCTTAATTCAGAGACTCTGTCCCTCACCACCCCTTGTTGTAAATATTTTTGTCCACCCTAAGCGTGGAAGGGTATTCTCAGATGTGAGACCCTTGCTCATTGCACCATCAGGATTCAAGCAAACCGGGCCGAAGACGGCTGTAATGCCAGAAACCGGTCCCCGGGAGCTTGTTTCCTTCCCAGTGTAAGAATTGGCTTTTGTAGTTTAGTTTGCCCTGTTCCCATCATGCACTGGGACAGTAACAGACTAATTTGCATACAGCCAGGTTCTGAAACTGGGATGGTGCAGTGAGCTAAAAAACGGTGTTGGATCTAGCCCTGATCTCTTGACTGGGTGAGAGCTTTCTGCTTAATTCAGAGACTCTGTCCCTCACCACCCCTTGTTGTAAATAAATACATGTAAGGTATAAGCAGGAATACAAAGAGAATGAAGCATTGGGTCACAATTAACATACAGATAGCAGGAGAAAGTAATGACCACTATCACAAACAGAATTATTATTTTTCTAGTGCTAAGTAAAAGCAAATCCTAAAATCATCTAGTAAACATTTTCAGTGCTCCTATGCATTTCAGTGACTATTCATTTTAATTTCAGAATAGCCAAAAACACATATCTAATAAAAACATCTTCAAATTGACTGTTACCTTTTCCTTTTATGAGGGCTAGAACATCAATCATATCTGGGACCAGGAGGACCACACAGGGCCAAAGAAATTAGGACGAAGAGCAGCAAAGGGCTTCTCCTCCTCAAAAATGGGACGACTAAAGGGGTACATTATTGACAAAAAAAAGAAGAAGTCATTGGGGAAATATAAGCTGCTATACAACCAAGCCTGAGGGGAGTCTTCTCCCTTTGTCCATTTGAGCCTCACAGGCAGGCTCTTGTTGTTTCCACAGTGGAGCTGCACAACTCGCAATTCAAGAATTACAGCCCAGTTTCAAAGAAAAAAGTCTCTTCTTTCAGGATAGGGCAGTCACCTACCCGGCAAATGCTCTTAGCGATCCTGTCCAGTGTCTCAGGCATTGCACCAGTTTTCTTCACTTCAATCTAACAGGCACCAGAGACACAGCACCCATACCTTAATCTCAAGTCCTTCCCTAACTCATGTATTGCTCTGCTGGCGCACTGCTCATTCGTTGGGGCGACACATTGCATCCAGTGTTGTAAAACGTGAGTCCATACTAGTATCGATGCCCGGATGGCTGGCGCAAGTCGCCTCTTAGTTCCCATTCTGAATAGTTACCAAAATAAAGAGACGGGCGCTGGAAGCCGGAGTCACAAGAACAGAGTTTATTTCTCATGATGAGAGCCTGTCATTTCAGACACGAAACAAGGTGTCATCGGGAGGTGCTCTAACAAGTGAGCTGCAACGTCGTCTTTTATACTTTACAGAACACTTAGCATTACAATCATGACATTGTGAAACACGGAAAGGACATCCCCATGATCCTCGTGTCAATCCTACCCCACATATGTTCACAATAGGGACCCTTGACCTGCTGATAAGAGGGGAGGGTAATCACGCAGCTGAGTGTTCCGCCAACTTTTAGGATGTGTGCGCCTGATCATAGCCCAGGGGGTGGGGTGCCCAGGATCAATAGTGGGTCCTTTGAAGAGGAGTGATTCCATACAATAAGCAGTAAACAGTATCTCCTGGCTTAGGCGATGACCTCAGACATGTGTGGACAGTCAATCGCGGAGGGAGGGTTTACTAACAGAGGGGGGTATTCATGAAAGGAAAGGAGGTGCTGGTCAGGCGCGGCCGTGACTCCCAAGGACAGGGTCTTGCAGAAGAAGGTTTATGACTTGCCCGCGTGAGGAGAAGGGAGGGGGAGCCAGGGTGGACACAGGGACAGAGTCGCATAGAGAGAGAGAGATCTTATGACCCGTACATGAGAGAGCGGGGGCAGTCAGGTGCAGCTGGGGAGGGCTATGTCAGCTAAGGCGAAGGATGCCTCTTCAAGAGGGAATGGGGGGGTTTGCGTGGGTCAAGCAGGAGGGTTGCCCTTCAGGGCAGGGTCGCGCAGAGGGAGAGGGTTTCATAATCTATGCATGTGAGAGAGGGAGGGGGGTTCAGATACGCGCAGAAGGGAAGCCGGTGATTCTAATGAGCAGGAAAAAGGCCAGTGTGCCTAAAATGGCGGTCATGTACATATGGGTGCGGGCTTTTACTGGCAGAGTGATGCGGTCAATATTTTACGGTATTCATGGTGCTTACAGGGAGAGGAGCGGGAAAATTGAATAATGAACGCTGTTTATGTACATCAATTTCTCAAATTTCCACAGTCGCCCCTTTTTACATTACAGAGTTCATTTTTGTAATTGATGGGGGTACAAAAATACACAGGCGTGGTTGAAGAATTAGCATTTGTCAATATTAACATTTGGCATATAATCATGGACAGTTGATGTGATTGGCAGGATGCAGCACATAGGAAATTGAATTTGTCGAGTTCCTAACATTCAAACGCACTACATAGCATAAATGTATCTGACTTAAAAAATGCGACCAATGAACCTTTCGACCAAGTAGTTGAGGGCGGAATTCAGTTCAATACACAGGATCTCTTTGTCACAGTGTCTGTTTAGCAGTGAGCCATCACTGGTAGGCTCTAGTCCGTATCCTCTCGTTGGCGCTGTTGAGCACCGGCGGTGGAGCTATAGGTCCAGCTCGTATTCAACATTTCGCGTTGCAAGGTGCGGTCTGTCCTCTGCTGTTAGACCACAGTCCTGTTCCCTAACCAGTCCTTTTAGTGGCGCCTTATGCTCGGCACCTATATTTTCGTGGCAACACCCTATTCCCACCTGAATGCCGTTCTTCCTTTTGGCGTGAAGTCACATGGAAAAGAGGGTGTGTGTTGTTCAAATGGTCTATAGGAGAGAGGAGGAGTTGGGTCAGAGTTCCTGGGACACACAAAAGGGACCGAGGGAGCAAAGGATAACAAGCAGGCAGGCCCATCAATCGGGCCCAAAGAAGGGGGACGGAGACTCCAGGCACACGTGGGTTAGCAGACGGAGGGCTTCAGGGCAGTCCGTCAAGTTTCATTTTCCACGTTTGAAATTGCTGTCTCGTCCCGTATCTTGTTGCTCTGCAGCTCCACCTTTGGTCGAGGTCACATGTGTCTCAAGATCTGCAGTTAGGCTGTACGTCACGTCCGACCCTTCTCCTCCGGTGATCGTGAATCTTTGAATAGGTACAAAACAATCTTTTAGAGAACTGGTAGACAAAGACATTTATGCATGTGAATTCCTCCCTTAATCCTACGCATTTGGGAGATACGCTCATCGGTCACAGTCAGAGGTCTATTACCAAGCAGTGCATATGTCGGCATTCCTACTGAGTTCATGCCAAGTTTATTCATCGTCCTATTTATAACTCAAGTGAGGATAAATAAGATTCCCATCAACTGTGCATTTCATCATATTCAACATTTCGGAAATTTCCCTTCGAGGCTGGCTAACCTTTTCAAACAGGGCGGGGGCGCTATCATTGAGAGTCAGGGTAAAACAGCTTTTCTCGAGGGGCGACAGTTACTCATGGTCATCATGTTTATCTCTGGGACAGCAGCTGGGGTCTATCAAATGGGGCGGGGATGCTTCGGGCGCTCGCGCTTGGGTGCAAAAAGGGGGGGTGGGGCAATCTGGGCATTGGGGGTCAATCTAGACGTTGGCGTTCGTCTCTGATGAACAAAGAAATAAGGTGCCATTGACATACAGTTCCCCTATAAATGGCCAGATTGGGGGACCTTAGTCGTCTTACCTGTCCTTTCCTTCTCAGCCAATTCGAGTTCATTCATTTTGCAGAAAGGAGAGGTAGTAATATGGCGAGATACAATCATTTTAGTTTCGGTCAATTTCGCTGAACACCTTCGCGTTCAATAAGTATCCAATCAGACTGGTGCCAGCAAGGCACGATTTTACCATAAAAAGGAAGAGGAAATAGGGAGACTCTCAGAGAGTGAGAGTCGTCCGCAATCTAAACGAGCCATTTGGTACACGTATGACATGTAGAAAGAGAGAGAGAGAGAGAAAGAGAGAAAGGGAGAGAGATATAGAGGGGAAAAAGGTGGGATAGAGATAGAGAAAGACAGAGAGATGTGTACAAAAATAGGTCATTTAGTGCGTTCACAACACAGAACAGCAGGGGGTCAGGTAACGGAGAGACGCAAACAAAGGGAGAACATAAACCCCTACAGCACACACACACACGAACTCAGACAGAGGAAGACAGTACATGTATTACATATATATAAGACATTCACGACAAAACAGAAAACAATAGTTGGCCAACAAAATCCATATTATTTTTTTTTTATATCCTTCCTGTCTTTACTATCCAATTTATTTACGTGCTTAGCTCTTTTTGCCTTTCCCTCCTTTTCCCCTTCGCTTGTTATCTCTTCGAGCGTTCTCAATTGCCAATACTTACACCTCGGTTAGTCGATCAGAAATTAACCTGGTCGTGCTTTTTACCCATGGTTCGATCTTAAACCATTTTTCAGTTTTCTTCCTTTGGTGGGAAGTTCTCCAGGCTGAGGCAACGGCAAGTATTGATCGGGAGAACAGTCGGGCAGCTTGGCTAGATCTATAAGAGTGTGAGAAGGGGGGCAGTACATTTTGAACATCAGCAACATTTCTAACTTCCCAGACGGGTGCAGTCTTGGTAACCCTTACCCGTGCATTTTTCTTTTGTCCTTTCCCTACCTAGTCAAACGTCTAGTTACATTCTCTAACGTGTTACTTCGAATCAATTTTCGTCATACAGTACCCGTCAAGTCTCTATGTCAGTCCATCCTCCCAGTCGCTATGTTCTAAGGAGGAACAGTCATGTTTAAGTCTACGTCTTTTAAAAACTTATCGTCATAAGGACTATGCACATATTCCCTTCTTCCCTTGTCGTCGGTGGTTCGATCATCGCTCTCCCATACTTCAGCCGACGTTCCGACGTGACCTGCAGAAGGGAGGAGAAAGAAGGGGTGGTGGGGCAGCATTCAAACCACATCAGCATGCAGTAATCCGAAAATGTTTTTACCTACCACATACTCGACCTATCTCCACGTAGTGCATTTCTTTACCATCTCGGCGTTTAAGCCCAGAGGGACCAGTAATGTCAGATAGATAATCATTGATGATCTGCGTATCTACATGAGTTACTTGGTCGCGACCCCTTTTGGTAATGTGCAAGGGTGGCAATCAGGCGGCATTTCTGTGGTGTCGTTTTAAGGGCGTCTAAAACACTTTTCGGCTGCCTGTGACACGTAATGTAGCTGCTAAATATCGGGTCCTTTTTAACCTTCAGCCTTCATCATACTTTCTCGTTGCTCACAGTAGTAATACATTCAAAACTCATTAATGCAACCGCTACAACTATGCTTTCTTTTTCAAAATACTTTTAATAAAAAGTGCTGGTGTATAAATACAGGCCTACAACCCAGTGGACCGGCCACGGAGCAGATTGGAACTGTACATAAGAAGAACGAAGTTGGTGGCAGTCCATTGCATAAAGTGCGGCAGTGCAATAAAATTGTATCGAACTTTCCTACAGAGCAAGCATGATGCATGTCAAGAATTCAGTTTTCAGTTAATTCATTAATTCATTATCCAGATGCTCATTCACTGTCTAAATTACACCAATTCATTGTTCCCAATCATAATTAGTACCCACCCTAAATCAGTTCATTGTCCAAACACATGATCAATATCTGTATTGCTTTCTTCTCTAAGCACATAATCACTATCCATCGTATCGACTTTCATTGTCAAAAAATGCATACATATCTCAGAGCATCAATATTCGAGCAATCCGGGTGAACAGGGGGTTTGAAAGTTTCGTTTCGTGTATCGGCGCCATTTTGGGCGAGGTCAGGCAGGTTCCAGTATAGTCAGAATGTCTCCAATGACTCATGGTTGGAACCAGAACCTTCCGTTGGCAGTTCAAAAAGTTTTTCGCAATGTGGTAACAGTCTAACAATTTGGACCATCAGTCAAAGAGTGGGGAGGGCGGCAACAATTTTCCTACCGGGTCATTCTGGTGTTCCACCGGAACTGAACAAGTCTGTACCTTGGCAGTGTTTTTAGCCATTTCCAAACTGAGGCTGGCGCCGGCAGGAGTGCGTCGATGTTGCGGGTCCCAGTGAGGGGGACGGGGGCGCCCATGCAGAGGGGTCGGGGGGCCCCCCGGCTCTCATAGAATCTTCAAAGTTGAGGAGAGAAGGCATGGGGAGTGTGCCCGTCCCGGGCAAAAGACCGCTTTTCGATGTGGACCCTCTTTAAGTAAGAGCGTTGGGGTGTCGCTGGAAGCCTCCACCTGGAGGGAGGTGGGGGAGGCTCGTTCGCGCCGCCTCCCCCTTCCAGCGACCCCGCGCCGATCCTCGGCTCCGCCGCTTCGGTATTGGCCGTGCCGGCTATTGAAGATGGGGGGGGGGGGGGTCGGTGGCTGAGGCAAGACAGCCCCCCCCCACTTGACATGTGGCGGGACTACCTGCAATTGTCCAGGCGTGGACATGTGGCGGGACTACCTGAAACTATCCAGGAGTTGACATGTGGCGGGACTACCTGCAAGCGTCGCCGTCCTCGCTTTGGCTTCGGCCTTCTTTGCGGGCCGGACCAGGCGAGGGAGAGAGAGAGGGGGGGTGGTCGGTGGCTGAGGCAAGACAGCCCCCCCCCCCGTGGCCTGTAGGGCAGCAGAAGAGGAGAGAAGGAGAGGCCATCACGGTTTTCTGAGCCGTCCGCCCCACAGCCTCCCCTTCCGACTGCGGCCAGGCGAGCCCCGCATGCCTCGAGGCCTCGCCTTCCGGATGGGCGTAACCGCGGACCTGTGGCACTTCGGGAGTTTCCGGAATGGGGGTAGGTACCTATTGATTTGTATCTATTTCAGGTGACCGTTATTTGGGCGTGGTGGGCAATGAGGCAGACATGTTTAGGGCAGGAATAGGCAACGGAACCTAGCTACCTCGTGGCTGCCTTGGTGTCAAGCTTGTCTTCCCTCGCCATTTTTTATGTTTCTTATTGCGAGTTATTTCTAACGTTTCTTATTTTATTTTTAGCGAAGTTGATAACTCATCAGTGGCCTACTGATTTCGCTCAACTCTTTTTCTTGTATTTTTATGCCATAACCTATTATAAGCTATAGCGACTAGTCCACACTTAATGAAAATGTCCTTATTAGGTGTGCCCTCCAGTGGAGCTGGATGGTTCATCTCTAATAAGCGGTCCGGGCTAAACAGGCTACCAATCAGTGGGGAGAAGATAGGCATGACGGATTACAACGGGGACAAAAGTCTGCACTACCTATCTTATCACGGCAGGCAAAGACTAGACAGAATATTTCTATTCTCCGTTGTTTGCCGGCGGTGAATACCTCAAAAGAACCAATACCGAACAATCAGTGTTCGGTCAATCAAACAATCAGTGGGGAGAATAAGTGGGTACGAAAAGTTTGCGTTACCCACTCTTTCTCTACCTGCAAAGAGAGACCTTGTTCTTCCCTGTTTGCAGACAAAGAATCTCCAGACAATAATCCACGAACGACAGTTCGGGACAACAGTGGGGGAGGAAGATAGGCACGACGGATTACAACGGGGACAAAAGTCTGCGTTACCTATCCTTCACTGCTTGCAAAGGGAGAGCCTGTTGTTTCTCCGTTTGCAGACGGTGAATCTCCAGAGGTACCAACAAAAGAGTAATACTAGTATTATCCAAATCAAACAATTATTTCACAATTTGTCGCATTTACGCGACCTTACCCGGACCGGACCGTGTGGGCAGTTCTTCGCCTTCCTCCTTCAAGCGCCCGATCGTTCTCTTACTCCATGATTTTACCGCAGCAGTCCTGTGGGATTCCAGTCAGGACAGTAGGTCACTCGAGAGAGGTCCGTTCAGAATCGGTGAAGTTCATTCAATCGGCAGCCGGACGAGGGCCCTCTCAAGGCAGGTATACTCCGATCATTTAGATATTCACCTCATCGTCTGGATCTCTCTTACTGGACCTCATGTCACTGATGGACCCCGCGTTGGGACGCCAATTGTAAAACGTGAGTCCATACTAGTATCGATGCCCGGATGGCTGGCGCAAGTCGCCTCTTAGTTCCCATTCTGAATAGTTACCAAAATAAAGAGACGGGCGCTGGAAGCCGGAGTCACAAGAACAGAGTTTATTTCTCATGAGGAGAGCCTGTCATTTCAGACACGAAACAAGGTGTCATCGGGAGGTGCTCTAACAAGTGAGCTGCAACGTCGTCTTTTATACTTTACAGAACACTTAGCATTACAACCATGACATTGTGAAACACGGAAAGGACATCCCCATGATCCTCGTGTCAATCCTACCCCACATATGTTCACAATAGGGACCCTTGACCTGCTGATAAGAGGGGAGGGTAATCACGCAGCTGAGTGTTCCGCCAACTTTTAGGATGTGTGCGCCTGATCATAGCCCAGGGGGTGGGGTGCCCAGGATCAATAGTGGGTCCTTTGAAGAGGAGTGATTCCATACAATAAGCAGTAAACAGTATCTCCTGGCTTAGGCGATGACCTCAGACATGTGTGGACAGTCAATCGCGGAGGGAGGGTTTACTAACAGAGGGGGGTATTCATGAAAGGAAAGGAGGTGCTGGTCAGGCGCGGCCGTGACTCCCAAGGACAGGGTCTTGCAGAAGAAGGTTTATGACTTGCCCGTGTGAGGAGAAGGGAGGGGGAGCCAGGGTGGACACAGGGACAGAGTCGCATAGAGAGAGAGAGATCTTATGACCCGTACATGAGAGAGCGGGGGCAGTCAGGTGCAGCTGGGGAGGGCTATATCAGCTAAGGCGAAGGATGCCTCTTCAAGAGGGAATGGGGGGGTTTGCGTGGGTCGAGCAGGAGGGTTGCCCTTCAGGGCAGGGTCACGCAGAGGGAGAGGGTTTCATAATCTATGCATGTGAGAGAGGGAGGGGGGTTCAGATACGCGCAGAAGGGAAGCCGATGATTCTAATGAGCAGGAAAAAGGCCAGTGTGCCTAAAATGGCGGTCATGTACATATGGGTGCGGGCTTTTACTGGCAGAGTGATGCGGTCAATATTTTACGGTATTCATGGTGCTTACAGGGAGAGGAGCGGGAAAATGGAATAATGAACGCTGTTTATGTACATCAATTTCTCAAATTTCCACAGTGTGCTCAGGTATCTCTTGACCAACAAACAAAGGAGAAAACTTGCATTCACTTTAGGACATGGGGCCTCATTTATGACTTTTTGCCATAGGGAAGCGCAGCAGGCCCCTTGGATTTCACTACCAGGCTAAGAAGGTAGCCGCAACCTGCTATGGACTGCTGAGAGTCTCAAAAAAGGTGTTAGACCTCTTGCCATTCGAAGCCAGACGATTGCTGGTCCAGTCGCTGATTATGTCGTGTCTGGATTATGCAAATGCCGTCTATATGGGGGCTCCAGTCGGCACCATAAAAATTCTGCAATCTGTACAGAATTGCGCTGCTCGGCTGCTCATGAAAGTCCCCAAAAGATGCTCAGCGGAAGCTGCACTTCAATCCCTCCACTGGCTACCCATCAAGGGAAGGATTATATTCAAAACCCTGTGTTTGGCGCATAAGTCCATCCATGGTGCTGGCCCGCCTATTCTGGATCCCCTCTTTCGTCGCCATCAATCAGTGAGATCTCTGAGATCCAACCAGCGGAACTTGCTGGTAGTCCCCAGGATGAAGCTGGCCCGGATGGGTGGCCGTCGGCTCTCTGTGCACGCAGCTAAAGAATGGAATGTACTCTCAGATGACATCAGGCACGAGTCTAACCACCTCGATTTCAGGAAGCGTTTAAAGACACACTTGTTCCAATAGCGTCTTCCATGTCCCTTGGTCTTGCGCTATAGAAGAGGGTATTCATTCATTCATTCATTCATTCATTTCAATGCATGTTCTATAATATGTGTTTAGTTCAGCAAAATTAAATGTATTCAGTAGATGTGGTTGCCTGTTAATATCTAATACAATGTATCTAAGGAAAATGCTTTATAATTGTTTACTTATTACAAAACACACAATTTCGTTTTTGAGGTCTATTTTATTCTTATTGAATGTGAATTCTAATTTTGTCTTTTAAGCATTAGCAGTTTGTACATGTGCATAGTTGCTTATTCTATAATTTAAATATTAACATATAATTATTTAGCATATCAAATGGTTCATTTCTGGATTTTTATTTGATTTTTATTTAATATTAATTAAATTACATTTTGCATAACAGACTGATGACAGCAAGAAAACACAAACACACATTGAGCTCATTCCAGACATATACAGAAAGGGTCACAAACTCAGAATCACACAACACAGCGCGCTCAAGAGCCATTATTTCACAAATAGCGCTATCACTATTTACTCACAGAAGTTGCAATGTAAAACCACGAACCACACAGATATACAAACACATGATTAACCCACAGATCAACACTGAGGACAGAAACAAAGGACAGCCTACAGACTGTACTTACACCAAAACATTTGTAAATACTAGTTGTAAGTCATATTTACAAGAAGCGCCTCTCAATAGTATTCCAAAAGACTGCAAAAAAAACAGCCCAACAAACTATTTTATTTCCAAGAAGCCAAAATAACTCAATTCACTAGCTTTGTCTGGCAGAACACCAAAAAATTGCTCTGCATATCTCCATTTATAAACGTGTGCAGAAAAGGATCCTTGTTTGCATTTTTTTAAATAATTTTTTTATTGAATAGAGCAATAGGTAACCAAAGGTACAAGGCATGTTTC
This sequence comes from Lissotriton vulgaris, assembly GCF_964263255.1. Classification (NCBI taxonomy): domain Eukaryota; kingdom Metazoa; phylum Chordata; class Amphibia; order Caudata; family Salamandridae; genus Lissotriton; species Lissotriton vulgaris. The sequence goes on along the minus strand of NC_141688.1, from coordinate 298,248,699 downwards.
ACTTAAAATTTTGATGACAATAGATTTCCAATACATTTTATTCCCAATACATTTTTAAAATATCAGACAAGAGTTAAAATAACTAAAAAGATAAAAAGGAGCAAGATTCATCAAGATAGAGAAAGCAGCCAAAGACATCATTAACATTTTTAAGACATTATGTACAAAATTTGCAATTTATAAAGTGCGTCTGCGAGAAGTGCAAAACTACAATAAAGTGCTACTGCAAGTGCAAAAGGTACAAAAAAGTGCAATCTTAAAAGTGCGTTGTGCAAGCTAATGTAAGTGAAGAGTGCTAATAAAGTGCAAATGTCCTAAAAAAACAAAGCTATTTCATTCATAGATGAAACAGGCTGATAATGATGAAAAAACTTATATCATCTAATCTCGAAACATCCTCCCTTCAATTGTTCTAGAATCCCAAAATATTTCCAGTTCCTTTCAAATCTTACAATGGCTCCCATTCTGCCGGCATAAGCCTTTTCAAAACAACAGGTTCTCCTCATTTTATTAAACCATTTTAAGTGTGATGAGATCTCCCTGGATTTCCAGTTTTGTAGTATTAGAGAACGAGCAACAGCGCAAGATATAAATAAAAATACTTCTTCAGCTTTATTGAGCCCACTCCTGTCCGTACTTATACCGAACAGAGCTACTTCTACTAATGGCAAAAAAGATTTCCTAATGGCCTGTTTGATATCAACAAATATCTTCTTCCAAAAAGATTCTAACTGTGGGCAAGTGAAGAAAATATGGTGCCATCCTCCCTGACCACTAGCCATGCATCTGAAACATTTATTCTCAACTTCAGGGTACATCTTCTCCAGAGCCTCCGGAGTATAATATGCTAATAATAAATAATAATAGGGGCATTTATAGAGCACTGAGTTACGCACACCGGCGTGTCCCCGCGCTAAGGTGAGAGGAGCGGAAGCTGGGAGTTTAGCTGAGGGGCGGGCAGTCTATCTGACATAAAGGTAAGTTTTTTATTTTGCCCGGAACCTAGATTCTACAGATTCCAAACGTAGACCCACCGGAAGTTTGTTACAATGGTATGCCGCTAAGTACCTGAACGATCTGCCTCCCATGCGGGCTTTCTTCACCTTGGGAATTCTCAACAGTCCCCCACCCGCAGATCTTAACACTCGAGCAGGTTCATAGGATTCCATCAAGCTCTGCAATGGTCGAGGTGCCCTGCCATTCAGAATCTGATGGCAGGTGCAGAGGGCCTTGTACTCTACTCTGCTCCTCACAGGGAGCCAGTGTAGTTTCTGCAAGGCCTCCCGCGAGGACGCCCTTTTGGTCAGCCTGAGGATGAGACGTGCTGCCGCATTCTGCAGCACTTGAAGGTGACCAAAGCTTTTCCCAGGTGCCCCTAGGTACAGCAGGTTCGCATAATCCAACCTTGCGGTCACCAATGCATGTACCAAGGTTTTACGGGCCTCCGTGGGCAGCAGTTCCAGAACTTTCCTCAGCCTTTTCAAGATTCCGAAACACATACCCACCACACGGTTGATTTGAGGTCCGAAAGTGAGACCTGCATCAAACCATACTCCCAGGTTTTTTGCCTCCTGACACACCACAAGCACCTCTGTCTTGCTGCCGTTAAGTTTCAGACAGTTCCTAGCCATCCAATCGGCAAGATCTTTCATACACGACAGGAAGCTGTCTGCCGCAAGACAGGGCGCGTGCGACGGGGAGATGACCAGCTGCGTATCATCGGCATAGGATACTATTTGGAGGCCTTGGCTCTCTACAATGGAGGCAACAGGCGCTACATATAGATTGAAAAGGGTCGGGCTCAGAGACGAGCCCTGAGGCACGCCCTGGCCCAAAGAGACCCCCTTGGAGTAGCAGTCCCCTAGCCTCACTTGGAAGCTTCTGCCCGTTAAGAAGGCCCGGATCCACCTCAGCGCAGTGTTAGCGATGCCACCTCTGCTCAGACACTGTAGCAAGGTGGAATGTGCTACAGTGTCGAACGCCGCGCTGAGGTCCAACAGGATGAAAGCCATCGTTTGTCCCTCATCTACACCCTGTCTCAGATGTTCTGTGCCATCAATAGGGCAGACTCTGTCTAATGGCGGGGTCTAAAGCCGAACTGCGTAGTATGGAGCAGCTCTGCCTCTTCCACATATTCCATAATTTAGGTGTTTACCACCTTCTCAGCTACTTTGGACATAAAAAGCAGGAGAGAGATGGGCCTCAGATTTTCTTTTTTTTTATGTTTGAAAGCTTTATTGAAATAAAGAATTAGCAATACAATAAGGTGACAACAGCAGAATAAAATGAGAAAGGGCAATCATAGGAGAATAAAATTAAGTCAGCTGATGGCACAATGAGGGAACAAAGCATTTTAAGAGTTTTAAGGGAGGGAAAGGAGGGGAGGGGAAGGGAAAAGTAGAACAATGTATAATACAATTAAGGCTACAATATAAAAGAACAAATTAAGTGATGGCAAATAGAACAGTAAATGCACGAGTAACTAATAAATGCACGCGTTAAAACATTATTAAGATATGAATAAACAAAGGAAAAGGAGAAACTTTCAATAGTGAAAACTGAAGCATAAACATACAAGCAGAAGTACAAACGCTCAAGGGGGTTTAAAATTGTCAGGGGTCAATGAAGTATATTTCTTTTTGGTGGAATGATCTAAGTATAAGTTGAGAGGTAACCAGTAGAGTTCAACATTTCGAGGGGGTTTGCAGGAAGATGCAAAGGCAACATCCAATCTATGAGAATGACATAGTAAATTCCACCAAGAGGTTATGGAGAGGTTGTTCAAGGATTTCCAATTGGAGGCTATATGTTGGAGTGCAAGTGCTAAAAAAAGGTCAAAAAAACCACATGAATGTGGGGGGGAGGTCTAAAGCCTCTGAAAGGCTACCTAGAAAAACCAAAGAGGTAGAAAAGGAAATAGAGAGATTAAAGATTTGAGAGATGCGGGACCACACTTGAAACCAAAAACGACGGACAGAAGGACAGAGAAAGAAAAGATGATAGAGATCAGCATTGGGAGCATCACAGGTCCAACAGTTGGGTGTAGAAGAAGAGAGAAAACGAAAGAGAGAAAGAGGAGAGAGATAGAGTCTGTGATAGAAGAAGAATAAGGATTGAGTGAGAGATGCAGTGCGAGAGGTCTTCAAGGATTTAGCCCAAAGTTTGTCCCAAAGAGAGGTCGGCCACGAGCAGTTTAAGTCTTTTTCCCAAGAGAGTTCCAATTTTGACTTGGGACGATCAGGGTCAGGAGCTGAGAAGTATCGATAAATAAGAGAAGCCTTAGGAATAGTAGAGAGAATGGTGAGTAAAGAGGAAAGGGAGGTGGATAGTTCATCCAAGGATAAAGAGTAGTATCGATCAAGAACGGTGTCCATGAGAATGCAGTATTTCTTTGCAAACGACGCAGGACAATGAAACTGGGCCTGAAATTGGGGGAAGGAACGAGGAGATGAACCGTCAAAAAGATGATGAACCCATATAATACCTTTTGATCTCCACGAAGCCCAGGCAATAGGTCTATTCCGTATGAGAATGGATGAGTTATACCAAATGGGTGACGTTAAAAAGGATTCTCGGGAGACAGAGGCTGTGGAAAGCAAGGGTCTCAAAAGAGAGGATGTATGTTTAAATAATGGAGGGTTAAGACAAGGAGCCTTGGCAGTAAAGCGTAGCACATCCTGAAAGGAATAGGGAAGCAGTAACTCACGTTCAACCGATAACCATAAAGGGGCAAAAGGGGTTATATCTTGCGATAACCAACGTGAGGCCTGGCGAAGAGAGAAGGACTTGTAATAAAGACGGAAGTTTGGAAAATGAATCCCCCCATTTGACTTAGATTTACGAAGAGCTGGGAGAGATATACGAGCTTTCTTCTGCTTCCAAAGGAATTTGGATAAAAGAGAGTCAATGCGACGGAAGTAGAGAGCTGGAATATGTACAGGGAGCATGGAGAGTAAATAGATCAAAATCGGAGCAATCATCATTTTAATCGAGTCAAGACAACCCCACCAGGAAAGGTATAAAGGATTCCAGGAAGAGAGAAGCGAATCAATTCTAGAAATGACTGCAGTCATGTTAAGTCGGATAGAAGAGAGGATAGAATTAGAGAAGAGGACACCAAGATATTTTATTTTCGTACTGTTCCAGGCAAAACCGGTGGAAGCAAAAAAATGTGGAAGGCAGAATTAAGTTATAGGAAGAATCTCCGTCTTATCCGAGTTAATTTTATACCCTGATGCCTTGGAACATTTCTCAAATTCATGCAGTAGGGCTGGGACAGAAGTATGTGGATCTGAAATGAATAAAAGGATATCGTCCGCATAAGCCGATAACTTAAGTTGATGCTCGCCATATGGGAAACCAGAAATGGAAGGGTTGTTACGAATTGAAGAAATGAAGGGTTCTAGAGCTAAAATAAAAAGAAGAGGGGAAAGAGGACAGCCCTGATGAACACCTCGTTTAAGGGTAAAGGGGGAGGTAAGTTGACCATTAAAAAGGACCGATGCTTTGGGCATAGAATAAATCAAAGAAACGTAGGAAATAAATTTCGGACCAAAGCCATGCCATTTCAGTGAAGCCATCAGAAAGGACCAATCAACTCGATCGAAGGCTTTTTCGGCATCAACCGAGATAGCCGTGAGGGGGATAGAGAGAGAGGAAGCCTTGTTGAGAACATTGAGGAGGAGTCTGGAGTTGTCTGAGGTGAGGCGGCCCTTAACAAAACCACATTGTTCCTTCCCAATAAGATGAGGCATAAAAAGATCAAGACGAAGGGCTAATAATTTTGCATAGATTTTATAGTCCACATTGACTAGGGATATTGGTCGATAATTCTTACAGTATTTTGGGTCACGTCCTTCCTTAGGTATGAGGCATATGGTAGCATCCTGAAAGGAGCCTTGAGCCAAACCTGCGGAGCAAAAAGATTGAAGAAGAAAAAGAAGTTTAGGTAAGAGGAGATCAGAGAAGTGTAAGTAAAATTCAACGGGAAAGCCATCAGGCCCCGGGGTCTTGCCCTTGGTTAGAGAAGATAGCGCTGTGGATACTTCAGAGAGGGTAAAATCAGCCTCAATGTCTGAGAAATTAAGTGGAGAAGCGTCTGGTTTAGGCAAGCCCTCAAAATATGATTGTAGGAGATCTGGGGTAGGGGGATTCTCAGGAGAATATAAAGACTCATAGAAGGACTGAAACTGTTGTAAAATGTCTTTATCTGTGTGTAAGAGGACGTTGGAAGGGGAATAGATAGAGTCTATGAGAGTTCTTTCTTTACGTGATTTCAGATAATTAGCAAGCAATTTGCCCGATTTGTTGCGCCCCCCATAATACCGTGCACTACCCCGAAGGAGAAAGGAGGAAGCCGAATCTGTAGTAAGTTTATTAAATGCAATTTTAGCTTGAAGAAGTTCAGAAGGTATTTGAGTTGGAGAGGAAGTATAAAATTGGTGTTCAAGTGATTTGATATGAGCAAGAGCAACCTTACGTTTTTGGAGAAACTTTTTCTTTTTTTTTGGATACAAAATCAATAATAAATCCACGGGCCATGGCCTTGAAGGAGTCCCAAAGAACATGGGGAGAGATATCAGGGTCAGAGTTAAGCTGGAAGAATTCAGACGTGAACGAGCGAAAAGAGGAGGATAAAAGAGGATATGTGAGTAGAGAAGAGTTAAAACGCCAACGAGAAGATTTAGGAGGTGGAGGAGAAAGATCAAAATCAGTGATAATAGGGGAATGGTCAGAAATGACAATAGGTTCAATAGATGAGGATATAAGATTTTGAGATAAGGAAGAAGAAAGAAAAATATAATCTAAACGAGAAAAAGAGGCATGTGGTGGGGAGAAAAAAGAAAAATCTATAGTGTCTGGGTGTGTGAGCCTCCATGACTCTACAAGGTGGACCTGTGTGATAGTATCGAGAATGGGGTTTTTGGGGGTGAAGCGTACAGAGGATTTCCGGTCTAAAAAGGGGTCAATGATTTGATTACAATCCCCGCCCAAAAGGAAGGAATCATCTTTATGTTGGATACATTTTGCAGTAATTACGGGCCAAAAAGAGGAATCAAAACCTGTAGGACCATAAACATTGAACAAGGTAAGTGGGATATTATTAATAAGCAACTTGACTAGAATCCAACGCCCCTCATCATCTTTGTCTTCAAGAAGTACCTTACATTTGTGACGTTTGTGGATTAAAATAGCAACACAATTCTTTTTTATGTGAGGCCGGAGAAAACAAAACATTGCCAACCCACAGTCTTTTAAGTTTCAAGGATTCAACATCTGAAAGATGGGTTTCTTGAATGAGAACAATATCGGGATTATAAGAGGAGAGGTGGGAGAGTACTTTCTGCCGTATAATAGGATGATTAAATCCTTTCACATTCCATGAGATAACTTTGAAAATCACAACACAATAAACTGTTCAAAATTGAAAGGTGCAAGAACATACAGTACAAGTAATAAAGCAATCAGTAGCATAGTAAAAAATAAGGTAACCAGAAAAATAGTAGAAGGAAGAATAAGGAAAAGTAGGAGAAAAGGGGGAGAAAGGAAAAGGAATAGGAAAAGAGGAAGGGGAAATAGTGGACAAAAAGGAATAGTCACTGAGAAAGGTAGAAAGGAAAGAAGAGAGAGAACGCATAGAAGACAGTACAAATCCATACGGATGACTGTAGGAAACATACCTGAAGGGAGGGGTACACGAAGGGAAGTGGGGAAGTGGTGATGCGGAACAAGACGGGAAACTAGGATCAGGAACACAGCCGCGCCGAAACCTCACAGGAGTACGAAGGATAATACATGGTGAAGGGGAAACTGAGACACATCTGTATGGGGAAGGAAAGAGAAACACACAATGAGATCAGGAACGTATGACATATACTCTAAGCAATATGAGAAAGATCGAAGTAAAACAGGGATCCAACATGATGGAGGTCAATTGAAAAACTGGTCAATGAAGTCAAAGAGCAAAACAGTAGCACATAACAGCAAATACACAAGGAATATAAGAGTATCTATCAACCACTAGTAGAAGGTGAGGATTCCATTCCATCATTGTTGTGTAGAAGAAGGAAATTACGGAGCTCGCCAGGTTCTTGAAAGGACCAAGACTTATTCTGGTGCGTGACTCTGAAGGTACATGGGTGGAACAAGCCATATCGGGCCCCTAGAGAACGCAGAGATGGTCGTAGAGCCAGGAATTCCTTGCGTCTAGATGCGGTGGCATTAGAAACATCCTGAGATATGTAGATACGTTGACCTTGCCAGGCTAACTGTCTTTTGGCTCTAGCAGCAGAGAGGATGGATAATAGATCTGTGAATTTCAAAAATAGGATGATAACACCACGAGGCTTAGTAGAGGTGGACGAGCATGCTCCAAGTCTGTGGGCCCTTTGAATGCTGATGGAAGTGGATGGTGGCATGTCCAATAACTTCGGAAGGAAGGAGGTAAAAAAGGTGACTGGATCATCCCCCTCAAGAGTTTCCGGTAAGCCATAAAGGCGTAGGTTGTTCCTCCTATTACGATTTTCCAAATCCTCTGTGTGTCTTTGCAAAGAGAGGACAGTCTTCTCCAGGGACTCAATACGTTGCGTGTTGGAGTGGACCTCGGGAAGTTGATGTTCTATGGAGGAGATTTGAGTGTCCATTACTTCCCACTTGTCCTTTAAAAGTTGCATATCTCTGCTCGTGTCCTCAATGAATGGACACAACGCACAGATCTCTTCCAAAACCTAGTCCATAGAAGGTGGAGGAGAAGAGTCAGGTGTAGGAGAGTTCTGCTTCAACCTTTTGATAGACGATGCGAAGGGTGAAGACTTATTTGAGGGTGGATTGCCTGAAGAAGAGCGCTGAGTGGCGGAAGTCGACATCTTGACAGATTGTGAGGAGGCACTCAAGTTGGAAGAACTCACAGGAATCCTCTCAGAGGGATTAAACACAAACTTGGGTTTGCGCAACCGCACCATAGATGAAATGGAATCAAGAGGAAACACCTGGCAAAGGAATGTATATAGAAACTCCGTACAGTGAACAATAGGGACTTCACTCCACCTGAATATCAATGACAAAGGGGCTGATACGTCAAAAGCATTGAAATGTTCATCCAGAATGAGCCATACAGAGCCTCAAGTGGGTTAGCATAAAGCAAGTCAATTGAAAATAATGTTCACTATAACAGCATCAACTATAAAATCCAAGAAAGTATTGAGCAAAAGGCATGAATCCCTCAGAGAAAAGAACGTGGGCATGGCACAGTAACCAATAACGCATGGACAGTCATATAACACTGACCTCGGGACATGTCGCAGACATATATCTGTATGAAGCAGGAGGTCACAGCCACATTAGTAAAGGAGGCATGTGGCAGGGTGGAGATAATTCGCCAAAAAAAGGAACCGCGACTTTCAAATCAGCCACGGTAATCCTAAAATGGGGGCTGCAACACCTCAAGGTGAAAGACGCGCCTGAACACAACGAGGGCGGCGAGAGACATGAATAACCCCCAACGCTCACCTCCTAGAGCTGTCGGTGTAATGCAGGCACCGAAAGGAGGAAAGTCTTCTAAGAAAGCGGAAGGGCAGAAGTTCGTCAGAGGAGCCGCTGACGCTGAGATATTGCACAAAATGGCGGATCTCGGCATCTCATTCCCGGTCTCCAACTTCAAAACCTCAGGGAAGGTCCGAAAAAGGCTCCAAAAGGTACAAACTGCTCACACCATGTTCCGGTTGAGAAATCCGGTGAGTTGCGACAGAAATAACCCACTTCACCGCCGGGAAGCCAGAAGGAGGTGATACGGCACGGAGGAGCTCTTCACCTAGCCGTCCATCTTGCGCGGCACCCAAGCCACGCCCCCGGGCCTCAGATTTTCTAACACTTCAAAACTAATGTGAGGTTTCTTCCGAAGGGGGAGCACCACTGCCTGTTTCCACCCCCTGGGTAGCATGCCAGACTTTAAAGAGACATCCAGGACATGCCTTATATAAGGCTCCAGGACCTCCAGGCTGTCCCCCAAACGTTTAGGGGATACCGGATCCAGAGGGGAGCCAGATTTTACAGAAAGACATATCCTGACTAGCTCTTCAGGCGGGGGGGGGTAATGAAATTTGTAAGAAGCCCCCGGTTCTCCGTGCCCTCAGATGTTACATCAGGCTCAACCCCTGTGGAGGGAGGATTAGGGAAGGTCGAATAAATCTTTGCAACCTTAGTGGAGAAATAGTCGGCGATACGATCGCATGATTCCGTCGAACAATTCTCCGGGTCTGCAGAAGAATCTATGGTTGTCAAAGACTTATAAATGCAGAAGAGCTCCTTGGCCGAGTTCTTTGCCCCTAGGATTTTTCCTGCATAAAAGGCCGCCTTCGATTTCTTAATCAGCCTGTGATGTACCCGCCTTTTTTCTAAGAGCAATTCCCTGGCTTGACTGTCATACGCTACCCTCCATGATCTTTCCGCTCGCTTACATTCCGCCTTGGTCCGCCGCAGTTCTCCATTGAACCATGGGGCTGTTCTCTTCGTGCGGCCGGCCGCGGATGTTCGGCTGAGTGGTGCAGTATGGTCTAGCGCCTCTTTGATGCGCCTATTCAGGTTAGAATCAGCCGATTCTATGTCCTCTCCTCCTGGCTGGCCTTCCCTTGTCAGTGCTTCATTAAAATCCTCCAAGGAGAATTTTGCCCACTTCCTCCTCAGGTAGTTCAGGGGTGCCTGAATATGTTTTGTTTAAGGTAAAGGTCCCAGCAAGGGATTTGTTTACTGATCCAAGAGTTGACAGTGTAGGAAGGTCTATATTAATCAGACTTATCCACTGAGCAGAACAGCAACTGTTACATGTATTTTTAATCTGTTTCAAAAACTCTAATTGAAGCTACCACACTAGCCCCATACAGGTCCAACAACTAAAGAAGATTCAAAGCAGTTCTAGTAATTTAAACAAAAACACAGTGATTTTTGTAATTATGATCAATAAATGAAATATTGAAAACAAGAAGGTAAGGCAACACGGAAAGGTTTGTTATTCAAAGAAACTTATTATTTGTATTCTTTTCAATGCAGATTTGTCAAATTATCAAGGGTATACAGTCAATGATGATTGCATGTATATCTTAAGTACATGGAGATGACGAAACAATCCATTGAAAACATAAGAAAGACAATTCAGTCTTAACAGAATATATAAAATTGACCTCTTTTAAAAAGAAATAAATAGAAAGTCAAGTGTAGAAGGTAGACTTGGACTGGTGTGTCGACGTTTCGGTCTCAGTGGTGAAATCCAGAGACCATCATCAGGACAATGGAATTAATGCAATAAAGATGACCCAGTACATTTATGGACAAGCTATGTATTGTCAGTGCTGAGGTATAAAATCAAATTTCAAGCCTTAAGGGAACGATAGGTCTCCCCTATAGATGTGTCCATATATTCAGGCCAGAAAAGATTTTAGGTCCTTATGGTGAAGAATCCTTGTGAACTCAATCTCAGGATCCAAGTAGGTTCAAACAAATTGCGTAAAGCACGTAGCGTCTCCTCTGCGTAGGGTCAAAGGCTGAGTGGTGCAGTATAGTCTAGCGCCTCTTTGATGCGCCTATTCAGGTTAGAATCAGCCGATTCTATGTCCTTTCCTCCTGGCTGGCCTTCCCTTGTCAGTGCTTCATTAAAATCCTCCAAGGAGAATTTTGCCCACTTCCTCCTCAGGTAGTTCAGGGGTGCCTGAATATGTTTTGTGGCCCTAATGTTGTTTATGGAGAATACCACCAGGAAGTGGTCTGTCCAAGGGATTGGCTCAACTGCAGTGACCTCAACCCCTCCCCAGTTTGCAAAAATCGGGTCCAAAAGATGGCCTTGACGATGAGTGGGGCTTGAAATCTTAAGTTCTAGCTGAAGGGCTTGAATGTCCCTGCAGAACTCCTCCACTCCTTTATCCCCTGGGCTATTCAGGTGTAGATTTAGGTCTCCCAGTAAAAGGAATTTATCCCTACGTAACGCTGCCTCTGTCACTTTATCTAACAGACTTTCCCTGAACTTGGTACAAGACCCCTGAGGTCTATATATAAGGAAGCCTTTGATCGTCATTCCCCCATTAATTTTTATGGTGCAGGCTCCCGCCTCGCTGTCTGCGACTGGGGCCACCTCCATTAGACATCCAAGATGTTTTTTAAAAATAATCGCAATCCCCCCTCCTTTCCCCACTGGCCTGTCCTGCCTAACCATAGAGTAATTCTCCGGCATAGCCTCGATAATATCCAAGTCAGAGAACTGGTCTAGCCATGTTTCTGGAGGAAACAGTAGGTCAAACTGTCTTTCCGTGAGCTGATCGAATATATCAAGCCTATGTTTCCGCAGTGATCTCACATTAAGAAGGCCACATACTAGCGCGGCTTGCTCACCAGTACTCTGCAATGCGGTGACGAAGCGGAACCGACAATGAGCACATTCCACGTCCTCAGCTGTCAAACCATGCCTGCATGGACAAGTGGTCTCCGGACGCAGGCTAAGGAGCAGCTCCCTGTCCCAATAGATTTTACCGTGTGGAGCAGGGGTTCTCGCCCCAGCCCGCGAACAGCCACGGACGGGCGCAGACGGCTCGACTTTGGCGACACTTCGGCGCGCCTTCGTCGCGCCCGCTGCGCTTGTCCGCTGCACTTCCGGGGGGACATCCGCCTTTTGTAGCCCTCAGCCCGTCTGCCTCCCAGCCACTAGACCGCTAACCGGGCCCTCGCGCAGCGGAAGTGACTGTCTCTCACCTCCACGCCCTCCGCTCAACGGCGCTAGCCACCCTGTCGGAACGAGGCGTGGAGGAAGGAAAGACAAGACAGCCGCCCCGAATGCGTCCAGGTAAGTCTGGGGAGTGTGGGGGGGATGGGACGCCTCAGCCGCTAAGGACTTGGCCCCACCAGAGTCTTCCGTAAAAATACACAACTAAATTAAAGTTAAAAGACAGCAGCCTTAGTAAAGCATGCGTGTACCAATTTAAAAGTCAGCGCGCTGGCGCCACACATAGCAGCTATGGGCCCTGCTACTGCCCACTCACCACCATATGCTAACCATCGAGATAAAAAGGACATAATCTTATAATTGGCTGCTCGTAAAGATTTATTTCCCAACTGACATAGGACCTCCCAATCCTTCAAGGAAAAATTACTTTGAGTTGAGAGATTTATTTTCTCGAGATGTCTGTCTACTAGTACATTTTGTTCAGAGCAATGAAGCATCTTGTACCAATATCTTATACCTTTATTCTTTCCTCCGTACAGGGCTGTTAGTTTAGCATTAGGAAGATTAAGTAGGCCACTTATCTCGGTTTTTAGTAAAATAAACAATCTGCATATATTCAAAAAAGGTCGGACGCATGGGACTATTTGTTCTAGCAACTCCCTCCTGCCAACTAATTATCCTGTTTTGGAATACCAGATGTCCCAACTCACGGAGCCCACAAAGTTCCCAATTTATAATACGATTCAGACTTACTGGGAGGCCTATTTGAGTACATTCAATTAAACTTAAATAATGCGAGCCATCGGTACCATGTTTTTTAAAAAGGAGCGACAATCTTGAGGAATATTCTCTTAGCGTCTTATATCTTGACCTCTTTGGGAGCTTTGCAATTCTTAAAAATCTGATATTTGAGAACCTGCCTCTTGTAACATTTTTGTAAGAAAAAAATTATCTCCTGTCTGGTTAATCCTCAGTAATCCTGCCAAAATGTCAAAAAATGCAGCTCCATAATAGGTCCTTAAATGGGGTAGAGCTAAACCTCCTTGATCAACTGAAAGTTGTAACACTGGCAGTTTAACTCTCAAAGCTTTATTGCCCCAAATAAAACCTCTCAGCATTGTTTCCAGTTCTTTAAAGAAGCCTTAATTAATTTTAATGGGAACATTGCTGAACAGAAATATAAGCAAGGGTAGCACCGAAATTTTAATCAAAGATACCCTGCCTATAACTGATAATGGAAGCAGAAGCCATTGATCTAAAAGGTTCCGAATTTTGTTCTTCATTCTCATATAATTCAAGTAAAAGAGCTTATCATATTCGCAAGTCACGAAAATGCCTAGTTATCTAATTGGGTCACTTCGTGCAGCTTGGGCCTGCAAATAAATAGGGAGAAAATCTATATCAGTGTTTAAAGCAAGGACCTCAGTTTTTTGGTGATTTATTTTATATCCCCCTATCTTTTCATAGTCCTTGAACTCTCTCTTTAAATTTTCAATATTTAGTTTTTTGGGTATTAAATAAAGTATAGTGTCATCGGCAAACAACTTTAATTTAGACATACCGGTGATAGGGGGCTGAATGGCCACATTGTCCCTGATCTTTACCACTAAAGGCTCAATAAAGAAAGTAAAGAGCAACGGGGACAACGGGCAGCCCTGCCTTGTACCCCAATTTACCTTAATCTTCCCAGACTGTTTTGCATTGATTATAACTTGAGGTGATGCTCCCTCATAGATGTTATAGAGCATCTTAACAGTTGGGGCTGGGAATCCAATTTGTCCGAGAGAGTAAAACAATGCAGCCCAGTTGACCAAGTGAAACGCCTTTTCTGCGTCGATCATTAAAATGCAGGCTGGAGTCAAATTTATATTAAAATATCCAATGCCTGAATTGCTGCCATATAACTTCCTGCAATAAACCCAGTCTGGTCTTGGTGGATAACCTCCTGGGCTGCGAGCACAAATCTTTCCACCCAAATTTTCATGAGGATTTTATAATCCGAATTTAATAAGCTAATCGGCCTATATGAATTAACGTTGTTTTGATTTTTGTCTTTGTTAACGAAACATATGATTGTGGATTCCTTAAATTCAGCGGGGACATGCCCACCCAATCTAATTAAATTCTAAAGCTTTTTCAAGGGATTTCCTAGTTCTTTAAAAAAAACTTTATAAAATTCGATTGGGTACTCTTCCTGACCGGAAGCCTTTGCCCCTGGTGTTGCCTTTATACATTCTTGTATTTCAGAGGTATTTATTTCAAGACTGATTTGATTGACTCGGTTTTCGGAGATTTCTATATTTGCAAAGTAGTCCTGGATCATTGCTTCCTCTACCTGATGTTCTGTTGAATAGATTTTTTCAAAATGATCTAGGAAAATTCTAGAGATCTTATCGCTATCCACCTCCTCCAGTCCACTCTGAGGGTCTCGAATTTTCACTATCACTGATGACTCCTGCCACTTTCTTGTAGAGTTAGCCAGTAATTTTCCTATCAACTGACTGCCTTTGCATATCTTTTGCTGGAAGGCTTTTGAGCTATTTATCTCTTCCGCAACAAAAAAATCCCGTAAAAGAGTTTTAGCCTGTTCTAATTGACTTGAATCTTGCTGGAGCTGTAAAGCATATTCCCTCTCTACGGCTGACTGAAGCTTAGATATTTTTAGCTTTCTTTCATTCGCCTGTGCACTGGTATTTGCAATGACCAGGGCGCGTGCTGCTGCTTTAAATCTGCCCCAAACTGAGAAGGGTTCCGCTGTATTGTCATTCATTTCAAAGAATTGTGTAATCCATTCTCTGAATTCTATCCTGGTTTTGTAGCAGGGTGCGATCCAGCTGCCACCTGGTGGACTCCCCATCCACCCCTCCAAATACTAGCTCTAGTTCTACTCTGTCGTGGTCAGAGAACGGATTGCATCCAATCAGATTTTTTGCGATCTGAAAAGATCTAGATATTAAAAAGAAATCTATTATGGATGCAGTCCGAAACCGTTGGGAATACCATGTAAAAAAAATCTCCTTCAACATTCCTACAAGGCCATGGATCTCTTAATTAATACTCATGTAAGAGTGCTTCAAATAAACATTTTGTTTTAGGTTTTATCTGTTTCTTTTTCTTATTAGAAGTGTCCCTTTGCAGATCTTGAATATAATAAAATCCCCTCCCAGAACTATCTGACCAGGGGATCCCATTAACACTTTGTAAATTTCTGTCAACCCGGAAATATCATCAAGGTTGGGGCCATAGTAGTTCACAAAGTTTATAATTTTATCTTGCAATTTAGCTACCACCCATAGCCACCTACCCTTGGCCTCTCTTTGAACCTGTAAAAATTCCCGGGCCAAATCCCTTGAAAAATAAATAGCAACCCCTCTCTGGGCCACCCTCGCTTAAAAAAAAAAAATTTAGAAAAATATCTCGGAATAAACAACTTAGGGCTATTAGACTTCAAATGGGTCTCCTGAAAAAAGACCACCTGGGGTCGAAGAGATATTACCCATTTCACAAGAGCCCCATTTTTCTGTTTATTTAACATTCCATTTGCATTAATTGACAGTATATTACATGTATTGGGTTTCATCTAAAAAAGATCTTTTCCTTGTTAAATACCTAACAATAAATTTTGGAAAAATGCTCTGCCTATTGCACCTATTCCTTTTTACTGCATTTACCCCCACCCCCCCCCACCCTACCCAGGAATGTGGAAACTCCCCTCTCTGCCCGAACTGCCAAGCCATGCTCTCCACACCACTGGATTCAAGAAAGCCAGGCTGAAGACGGCTGAAATGCCAGAAACCGGTCTTCAGAAGCTTGTTTCCGGTCCAGGGGAGGCATGGCTTGGCAGTTCGGGCTGGACTGTTCCCATGAGGCACAGGGTCTGACTGATTTTCATATGGCATGTCTGAACTGGGGTGGCAGAGTGGACAAGAGAATGGTGATGGATTAAATCCAGATCTGTTGACTGTGTGTGAGTGTTTGATTTGTTCAGATGATCCGTCCATCACCACCCCTTTTGCACCACATGACATTCAAAGGCACAGGTGGAGCAGCACCCTAAGAGCAGCGGCATCCAAAGAATGCTAATGAGCCGAAATGCATCATGACAATTTGTCCATTAACACCTTGCATGCTCATGACGAGGTCAGCTCGTCATGAGCCACGGTGCTCATGTGCTCATGATGAGCTGAACTCGTCATGACCATTGGAACGCTCGCATGCTGGGCTGATTCCCCTGCTGTGAGAGCGTTCCACACAAACGGGTGTGGTCATGACGAGCTCAGCTCGTCATGAGCACACGAGCAATGTGCCTCATGACGTGCTGAGCTCGTCATGAGCATGGGGGTGCTGTGTGCGCCCCCCTTACCCCAGCACAGCTGGGGAATATGCCCCGCAGGGAAGGGGTTAAAGGTCTTCCAAGGTTTCTCCGAGTGGCCTCTAACTTCTTTTGACTGGAGGGTATTTTTGAAAGGATTCAATCGCGCCAGCCAGAGGTGTGAAAGAGGCCCCATTCTGCAAGTTGCCGGAGCCATACTGGCATCAGCTGTTGCGTTTTTTTAAAGTCCAAGGTATTGGAAGGACTCCGGCCCGCCTTAAGTGCGTGACAAGCCATGGGTTGCTGTCAGTTACAGCTCGTGACTACACGAGGAGCCAGGTTCACTGCAAATTTGTCTCACGACCTGGCAGACACTTGTACATGGGGCTGGAATGTAAAGGGGACCCAAGGAAGCCAGAGGACATATACACAAACAGGGATATTCCATTTGGACACTCCGTGCCTTTGCCTGAAATAATAATGCCTATTTGGGATTAGAACTTTCATGCTTTCCCCACGCATTACTCGCCCGGAAATTATTCCTTCTGGGAACTGTAGTTTCAACCTGTCTGCAGTTACTATGCAACCACGTGCAAGTGTACTCCCACCAATGGGAGAGGGACATGACATTCAAAGACACAGGTGGAGCAGCACCTTGAAAACAGTAGCATCCGATGAAGGCTAATGAACCGAAATGCATCATGCCCAATTTGTCGATTAAAGGTTTTCCAAGGTTTCCCCGAGTGGCCACTAACTTCTTTTGACTGGAGGGTTTTGTGGAAAAAAAAAGAAATGAATATACACCACATATTGTGAGTGGCAGGTCTGGAGAGGTGTGTGTTGTTGTTGTACTGACAGTTACCATTGGCTAATGCTGTCAGTTTCACAACCCATTAATTTTGACTATAACTATTAACATGTCCAGTGATGCGCTACGTGAGCGCGAAGCAGCTGTAGAAGTGCTGTTGAAGAACTTACCGGATGTCCATAGCCAATTAAGTGCCACTAGTCTTAACAAGACTAATGTTAACAAAGTTTACAAAGCGATGCTCAAAGCTTTCGAGAAACACATGAACAAAGGACTCAAGAAATGGTAGGAGGGCAAATCTTTGCAAAAATACCACAATGTGGGGCGGGTTCCACAAGTAATTGGGAATCATGCTAGCCCTCATTTTTGAAAACCCCAAATGCTGAAAGAATGGGCAGAGAGCAATCTTGACACCTCATTGAGACTGAATGTTATTCTAATCAAATATGCGGAAATCGATCGCATTGCTACAATGAAGGAAATTGAGCGCATCAACTGTGAACTTGACAAATTGGAACAAAAGGATTTAATTTCCAAGGGTGATGATAAAATTAAAGCCAAATTGAAACAAGCATTGGCATAGCCAATAGGTCTAGCTTTTGGGACCTTTTAAGTATTTAGTTATGCAGCACAATATTCTTGGTGCAACAGCAACTGTTGCATGGCTAAACAATTAAAAAGTCCCAAAGGTGAGACCTATTGGCTATGCCAGGGTTGCAAGTGGGGACAGCCCTTCTGAGAAGTTCCCGAAAGTTATTAAAAACAACTAGAAATCGTCAATGATACCAAACAAAAATAATACATTTTTACTAGTTTCCAAGCACTAACTACAAATATCAACAAAGCAATAAAAAACAGACATTTCATATTTGAATTTCTGCAACGTATATACCCCATCTTCCCTGAGCCTTCACAAGAAAAGGCTGTTTGTGGGGACGGAGCATGGGCGGAAAATCCGTTCCGCTCGCGGATTTTGCGGATTTTCGGTAAATTCGCAATCCGCGAGATTCGCAAATTTCCCGCAAAATCCGCAAATTTGCATGCAGCAGATTTTTTTTCTTGGTGATACAATTTTGCGGCGTGCGGCCTTCACTTACCTTCATTCAGCGTTTGCCGAGTTGTTTTTCTCGATATTTTGCGAGTGCTGCACCATTTTGGATCTTGCTGCGGGATCCCGCGGGAGTTTGGCAACCGCGATTACGTGATCTTGGCTTGCCACCTTGCACAGCACGCATCGCGAGAGTTCGCAATTGCGAACACGTAGATGCGGCGAGCAGCAACAATCTCGCACTCGCGAAATTACAAAATTTGAAATTCTGCACAAGAAATCCACCAGCAAGCAGCATAAACCTTCTGAAAATGATGATTTTTATCAGAATAATCCTCAGGTTGACATTTGCCTGCACTTTATTTTGCAAGGAGTCAATTTTTGGGGGGGGGGTGGGAGGAAGGAAGTGCCCCACAGTCTCCAACTTCCTGTTCCTGTCCAGCAGGCTCCTCCCAGTGCTTTCTTCATGTGCTGGTCACTTTCATTCGGATTCTTCACCTGGAAGGATTACTTTTTGTGAATGCAGCTGGATATTTGGCCTTTTTGACTTTCTTTGGATCACTTTTGGATTAGAAATTTCACAAGTAAGTTTGTTTGGGGCATTACAGTTTCTGCAACTACAATTTTGGAATTTTCGATTTTTGGGCTGTTGTTGAGGCCTTTTGCCCAGGGGTACTCAGTGGTGGGTGGACTGAGTCTTTCTGTGGGGTCTCTTTAATAAAAACATCATCGAGGGCCTGGATGGCTTGGGATTGTGCAGATTTTTCTGTGATTTTTGTTTTTTTGGGCTGTTGTTGTGGCCTTTTCACCAGGGGTAGTGAGTGGTGCATGGGCCCAGTCTTTCTGTGGGGTGTCTTGAATTTAAACATCATGGAGGGCCTGGATGGCATGGGATTGTGCTGATTTTTCTGTGTTTTTCGATTTTTTGGGCTGTTGTTGTGGCCTTTTCACCAGGGATAGTGAGTGGTGCATGGGCCTAGTCTTTCTGTGGGGTGTCTTGACTTTAAACATCATGGAGGCAATGGATGGCATGGGATTGTGCTGATGTTTCTGTGTTTTTCGATTTTTTGGGGTGTTCATGGGGACAGGCCATGTGGGTGGGGCCATTTTGAGTGCTGCTACAGGCAGGCCCTGGCCATGTGCTGGGAGGCAGGGGGCCATTTTGAATGCAGGCAGTGTTCTTAGGTCTGCAACCATTTTGCCTAGCTTTCGACCTTTATGCCCAGGGGTAGTGAGTGGTGCATGGGCCTAGTCTTTCTGTGGGGTGTCTTGAATTTAAACATCATGGAGGGCTTGGGATTGTGCTGATTTTTCTGTGATTTTCGTTTTTTTGGGCTGTTGTTGTAGCCTTTTCACCAGGGGTAGTGAGTGGTGCATGGGCCTAGTCTTTCTGTGGGGTGTCTTGAATTTAAACATCATGGAGGGCCTGGGTGGCATGGGATTGTGCTGAATTTTCTGTGTTTTTCGATTTTTTGCCTGTTGTTGTGGCCTTTTCACCAGGGGTAGTGAGTGGTGCATGGGCCTAGTCTTTCTAAAGGTGCAAGACCCTATTTCACCCCCCCACAAACCATTCTACTAACCCTCTGTCGAATTCCTCACCTGACTCCTCACCCAATCATCCCCACCGTGTATCACACTGTACATATATACCCACATCAGACCTACCCGACACCCCATCTAATTACATATACCCTCATAATCTCCACTCCTCCCCCAGCTCCACCACAAGCTCTAAAACACCCACCTCACCTATCACTAGCATCACTTTGACACCAGATCTCCCTCACGTCCCAGCGTCCTCAACTTCCCCTCCCTGTCTCCACAACCGTACCTACACCCACATCATTGTAGGCCCTGCCCCAATCTCTTCCTCCCACACACTTACTCCAGAACCATACGCCGGTCCATCTTCTTCCCCTCCCTGCTCTATAAATCGCACCGTTCTTCCTCCCATAGCTCATGTCAATAACCCCTCACGTCCCCCTCTATAATCACCATCTCTCTACAAGTATGTGTCGTGAACGGGTTTACGAGATGGTGACTTTAGCTTGCTACCATCCTAGATCCCTATTCTTAGCTTGTTTTGGTCCTTTTCAGGCCTCTTTTCAGACCTAGAAGCATAAACTAGAGGATAGCCGCTTTATATGACGATAGATCCCTAACTCTAATCCATCTATTACCTATTGGCTTTGGCATAATTATGTGTCCTTTCATCATTCTCAGGCCTGAAGACCTATAGTAGAGGGTGGATCCTGTAGTTGTGACTTTATATTACCTATTGGTAGGGTTTGTGTATGTACTTTGATAGAGCTATGTGTCTATTTCATCCTTTTTGGGCCTACAGGCCCAGAACCAGAGAGACTACATTTTGCTTTCTGCCTCTGCAGACTGAGATGCTTGTAGGTCAAGTGTGATGTTTTAGTTATGAGGTGTTGTTCGTTCTTTGCAAACGAGAGAGAACCGGCCGGAGCTGAATCTTATCAAGAAATGTCCCTGGGGCTCCAGTCTCTAGACGAAACAAGCAGCTGATCACTGTGAGAGCGTCTGGAGCAGGGAGCCTGGTACATGGATTTGGTGGGAGGAGGCTACTGGCTGGAACTTTCCACTAGGGGAGAGCATTCTATATTAGCGAAGTGCAGAGAGGTGGAGCAGTCAGAAGCAGTTGCAGTCAGAAGCAGTTACTTGTCAGTAGGAGTTGTGATCAGAGGGAGCTGGGCAGGATGAGATACAGTCTGGAGAAGATGCAGTCAGAATAAGCTGCTTTGCAGTTGGAGTGAGCTGCTTTGGAGACAGAAGCAAGCTGACATGAACAAAGTCAGTTAGCCAGCTGGGACTGTGAATTGGAGAGCTGATCTATGGAGTGGTTACCAGGCAGATGGAAGAGCTTGGAGCAGTTAGAAGTTCAGTTGGAGCCAGTGGAGTGAAGCCGTGGTGACAGAGGGAGAGAGCCCTGATTGCACCCGAGAGAGAGAAACATTCCTTTCTTATAGGGTGAGGTATTCTAAACTAGTTTGCTTTACACTTAATCATTCACTTTCCTTTATTTCCTAGGCTATATTCCCCACTGTATTGTTGTACTGATTAATTCCTTTTCTTTTAGCGGTGTGCAGTCTTGTTATAATCCATTATTTTCCTTTTCAGCTATCTGCAGTTCCAATATTCTTTGAGCTATATGTGAATGTGTTAGTTATCTGATAATAAAGCTTTCTTGTTTGCCATTCTAATAAAGAGACCACGCAGATCTTTGTATTGCTTAGATGTGTCTATTTCCCTTTACTTTTCAGGCTATGCCTAGATTGCTAGTTATTGTGATGTTATAATTTGCTATTGTGTAATAAAGGGACCCCATTTCTTAGTGAACAGCTGTGCAGGTGTTATTTCTTCATGATAAGACTAACCTTTCTTCTAGCCAGATGCTGTTATGTGGACGAATGTGTTTCCCGTCCAGGTAAGTGGTAACTGATAAAGGGAGCAAGGAGCACCTAAATCAGAGAATAACCTTTGCATATAGTAATTACATTTGGTTGTCATCTTCTAGGACAGAGCTAACCCTTCTTTTTACCCAAATGCTGACAGGAGAAGGATGTGACATTCCCTTCCCTGCAGATAATTGAGCATGGAAGACTGTGTGTAGATCAGGTCAGGAGATAACCTCTGAATGCTACAATTTGGCCATTCTTGTGTGAGAGGATTGGATCTCCTATTCGCCACATAAGGGATAATATTGTGTATGAGACACCCTCACTAGATATTAGACATATAGAGAAACTTCCCAACAGAGAGAGAGAGCGTTGAAGGTATTCATAGGACAGAGATTGCCGCTAGAGAGAGAGGCATTAGTGAGAGCATTGATTGTGGTCAATGTGTATACCCGCTGGATTGCGGCTTGTGAGAGATTGCCGCTAGAGAGAGTGGCATTAGTGAGTGCATTAATTGTGGTCAATGTGTATCCGCACCAGATTGTGACGGACGTGAGAGCATAGGGAGGAGACGATGTTTAAACCCATCGGATTGTGGCTTGCGTGAGAGCACCGATTGTGGTCGGTGTGTAATGGTAGATGCATTAGAACTGCTCTCCACCATGAGGAAGAGAGTAGCATAGTCTGGGCCAGATTGCCGGGAGGCTATAAGGTGAGATCATAGGATGTGACATGGAATTCCTTAGTAATCAGTGAGTATTCCTAGTAATCCTATAGATTTAGTGGTGTTTTTGATGATATGAGCTTGTATATTGCTAATTCCCCATCCCCAGGAAGGTACCTAGGCACTGTGGTAAGTAGGCTCTGGGGAGGGAGATGGATACGTTTCGGCTGGATTGGTGTCTTGGTGAGCTGGTGATATCTAATCTGAAAATCCGGTCATTACATATGGCGTCACAAATCCGTTTTATGTCCTGTATGTGGGGGAGTGGCCCCTGACATGTATATGGACTTGAAATCCTTTAAATATGACATCTGGGAACAGTCTGTGAATTGCATGGTGAGGTGTGGTCCCTGACCTATGGGCTTGATCAGATGGAGTGTAAGGAGATTGCAGTACATCATGGCATCTGACTTATGCAGTGTAGGAGAAAAGTTTTTCATCTTGGTGTTTGAACGGACAGGCTTGAAGGGTAACAGTACGTGATGGAGCCAACTACATCTTGGTGATGATGCAGTTGTAAATAAGTGTATGAAAAATGCTTGTAATTTGCCTATTAAATGGCTTGCTGCATTTGCTTGTGCTGTGAAACGTGAAATGTTGTATAAAAAGTGGCTTTTAAATAGCATGTTATCATTACGTTAGGCAGGAGAGAGCTGGATCTCTTTCAAGTGATTAGAAAAAATGTTTAGAAATAGTGTTCTGTTATTTTGTGAAACGTGAGGGGTAAACTTTCATGAGTTTAGGGACTGGTGAGAAAAAGTGTCATTTACCTGGCAGACAGAGAGTTAACACCTTGAACAGGAGCAAGAATAGGCTGCTTCATATACATCGTGATAAATGTGTGAATATAACCTTTAACAACATCATTAAAAGTGTATGATTCAGAGTTTTGGCATGTTTAAGATGCCCGGTATGGCTGCAGTCTACACGGGTGAGCATAAGGAGGGGTTTTCAGCTAAGAAAGGAATGTGCAGAGAGATATGCAAACCAGTGTTTTAGAATTAGTGATCCCGGTTGTGGTAATAAAACAGACCCAAGGTAGAATGTGCTTGAAAAAAGTGAAATGCAACTGTGTGCTTTAAAAAATGCTCTGTAGTGTATTTTGCAAATATATAAAAAAAACTAATTATTCCCCTAAAGCAAGCTACTCCCTTTGTTTGAAATTCAAATGCAAATGATTTTGTATTTTTGCGCTGATATGAGGCAGAACAGTGTGAGTGAGGAAAATGTGATAAAATGTTTCCATTCAGACAGGAAAAGCTGTCTGCATAGAGTAGAATTTAACAGAAATAAATTTGGTACCTTTAATCACAAAAATAAAATGCTTGCGCCAATGTGAAAATGCTGTTCCTTTTGCTATCATGTGATTTTTAATGTTGCTAAACAGTTTGCCTTTCAGCTGCTAACAATGATTAGAGTATTTAGTTTGTTACTAAATGTTTTGCCCTTTAGCTGTTAATAATGTTAGAGTGCTTAGACTGTTAAGTTCATTTTTCATAAGGCTGTAGACAAATGATAGTTCAGAACTTGCTTAAATTAGTTAGAAATAACTGTGGAGTGTTTAAACATGAAATGCAGGGTTTGGCTGAAGACGACAGTATGAGGTTTTATTTAAGAACTAGGGGGCATATTACCAACAACTAGCGATAATTATCGCTGTGTTGGCTTAGAGTGAATATTAATATCTCCGCCCTTCACCTGTTTTTATCGCTGAGATACCTTGCTAATAGCAAGGTTTATCTCAGGAGCGATAAAAATCAGGCAAAATGCGTGAATATAGCTGTCAGTACAGCGATATTCAGGGATTACCGTGACAATGCTCTTAGCCATGTTATGCACCTCTCATTGGATAATGTGGCTAAGAACTGGTCAGGGCAGGCGTTAGCTTTTGGAGATATTCGCGCTTAGCGTGAATCGCCTACAAGCTGTCGCTAACTGGTGTTAGCAACAGCTTGGTAATAGGGCGATAAAATGATCACCGCATTAGCAGGTAAAAGTCCCACTAAAGCGGCGATAATGGCCCTTGGTAATATGCCCCTAGAAGCTTCACAGGCTGTGTACAGCTAGGTTTTGACCTTGAAGAGATAAGCATGCATTCCACAAAGCCTTCTCTCTTCTTCGTGGCTTTTTGTAAGGGAGGGGTGGCTTATGAGAGCAGAGACACCTCAGTTTGTTATTATTGGCTATGATTCAATTCTTTCCACAGAGAAATGTTCATATGAAGGAGGGGTCGAATCGCTCTTCCTCACAGTCAGCCCAGAGAGCTTCCCTGACTAGAGATACGGGATGCTTGCAGACAAATAGTTTTCCCCTCAATAATGTAAATAGAAAAATTGGCAGATGCTTGGCCCTTGGAGTAGGATAAATACAGTCGGCCCAGAAAGCTTCCCTGACTAGAGATATGGGACGCTTACAGATGAATAGTTTTCCTTTCAGTAATGTAAACAGAATAATTGTCAGGAGCTTCGCTTCTGCAAAGAGATCAGCATTGGCAGCGACTCAATTTTAGATCGCAGAGAGAAGCCCGTCTCCTGCTTGTTATGGTTGAAACTGAGCCAGCCCTGGGGCGCGGACATCTCTGAAGGGAGGGGTATGCTAGCAAGGAGTGAGAAAGTAGTGAAGTTAGCTGCCAAGCCCTTCTGGCTGTGTAAGAAAAAAAATAGATTTTTCCCAAACAAATTCAGAGAATATAATGCAAATAGTTTTATTAAACTTTTTCCAAACTTAGAGTAGGATTTTAAAAACCACACGGTTCTTAGAGGGACATAAAAAAAAATGTGTTTTTTGAATTGAAGTTTTTCTTTTGCAAGATTGATGATACTTGTCTTTTGTTTTAGGTTGCTAGGATTTGCTGTCGGGGGTGCGAGTGATATCTTTCCCCGCCCCGCCCTGTTTATTTTTTTGTCTTTTTTATATATCGTATTTTGTTATTTTAGCTTGTTATTTTTGATGAATGAAACCCCCCCCCCAAGCCTGGAGCCAGACCAGACGGCTGATGACGGACGGGTGCTGATGTTCCATGGATGACGAGATCGGATGGGATTCTTCCTTGGCAAAGAAATACAGATGAAGATGGATTCAAACAAAGTGTGCTACTGAGTGGTGTGTTTTTCACACAGGAGAACTGCGTGCCTAAAAGTGAAGATGGAGGAGATTTTTTTTTTATATATAGAGACTCTTTTCTTGCATTTAGAATAAAATCCTTTTTAGACTACAGACTGAACTTTCTCCTCAAAATTAGAATCTACAGTTGGCTGCCTTTGCAGTTAAATTAGCATTTCCTGATTAGAAATTCAATGATATGGATATCGAGATTTCCTGACTCTTTTTGGTGATACATATTTGATTTGTTTCACAATGATCATTTTTCCCATTCATGTAGTGAAGTCCTGAAATGAACCATCATTTAATGGTGTTCATATTTACTATGTTTTGCATTTCATCACACAAGTAGTCTGCAACATGGATTTTCCCTTATTAATATGGTTTTCAGTATGGCCTGAAATCTTCCCATCATTTTGCCTTTCAGTGACTGTTGAATGGACATTTGGACTCTATTCAGATGATGATTATTTTATTTTGATTCTTGCAGTCAACAGATACAGGGCCCCAATGATAGTTTTCTTTTTTCTGCCCTGGTATTTAATTATGATCCCGTTGCAAATTAAGAGATGCAGTGCCTTTTTGATGGTTGAGCCTTTGGTTCACCAATTTTTGTATCAATTTTTGAGAGTCATGGGGTGCAATATAATTAGTGAGCTGCTTTTGAAATCTAGTGCCCTGTGATGGGTACATGATGTTTTGATTTTAGTATGCTATGCTATTTTATCATTGATATATCTATATTGACTCTACACTTGTCTATCTCTCACCTATTTTATAGTTTTGCTGTTTTCTGTATAACAGTTTTGCCAAAGAATAGAAGGCAGTGTTGTGAATGATGGTGCACACATGTGCTTCATAGATAGATACTGTGTGATTAGGTGCAAACTGTTTCTTGAGTTAAATGAAATATGACCTCTGCCTACTGCCTTTGGCGTGGTCTGGCGTGGTCTACTATTACTTTGTTTTCCAAGTCCAAATCTATTAATTTAGCTGTTTAGCTATAGGGATTTCTGGACAGACGATTTATGTCTGGCTTATCTTGTAGAAGAATATATGCACCACACTTATATTTTTTTTGCAGATCTTCTGCTTGATATACATAGTGCTACACCAGCTATTTATGTAGAAATGAGGTTGTTGTTGTTTCCCTACTATTGCACTTTGACTTTGATCCATGAACTCTTAATTAGAACAGTGGGATTAGTTCCAAGGGTGGTCACCTTAGGCTTTAAGTTATCCTGGGAGGTGTATCTTTTAGTTATGTTATGCCCTAGATCTATTAGTAATGGTTGCTCAGACTTTGAGGACCCTCTGGTATGTTTATTTGTCAGATTTTACCAAATCCTTTCAATGAGTTTCTTAAGTTGACCGACGTAGTTAGGCCTCATTTAGGCCCTTTGTTGTTTTTATTTGACAGACATTTCCCCACATCAACAGTTTTCATGAGTTATCACTAGAAGTTTAGTTCAAGGGTGCTTTGGTTGGTTTCTGTTGTTATCACATCAATCTTAGTTATATTTCAACATTAGATTAAGGGTGCTTTGATTAGTTTTTAATTGGTTGTCAGATTTACATTCCCTACATCTAGTGTTAGGTGGTATTTTCTTAGTTGTCATTTCATTTTAGGGATTCTTTTTGTTTTTGATTTTGTTGACAGGTTATGTTGATGTTTGTTTATGTGTTTGTTGTTGTTTACGGATGTTAGCAATTAATGTCCAGGGTGGAATGTCGTGACCGGGTTTTTGGTTCTATTTCGGAGTGATGGTGACTTTAGCTTGCTACCATCCTAGATCCCTATTCTTAGCTTGTTTCGGTCCTTTTCAGGCCTCTTTTCAGACCTAGAAGCATAAACTAGAGGATAGCCGCTTTATATGATGATAGATCCCTTATTTCTGACTCTAATCCATCTATTACCTATTGGCTTTGGCATAATTATGTGTCCTTTCATCATTCTCAGGCCTGAAGACCTAGAGGAGAGGGTGGATCCAGTAGTTCTGACTTTATATTACCTATTGGTAGTGTTTGTGTATGTACTTTGATAGAGCGATGTGCCTATTTCATCCTTTTCGGGCCTACAAGGCCCAGAACCAGAGAGACTCTATTTTGCTTTCTGCCTCTGCAGACTGAGATGCTTGTAGGTCAAGTATGATGTTTTAGTTATGAGGTGTTGTTCGCTCTTTGCAAACTAGAGAGAACCGGCCGGAGCTGAATCTTATCAAGAAATGTCCCTGGGGCTCAATTCTCTAGACGAAACAAGCAGCTGATCACTGTGAGAGCGTCTGGAGCAGGGAGCCTGGTACATAGATTTGGTGGGAGGAGGCTACTGACTGGAACTTTCCACTAGGGGAGAGCATTCCATAAGCAGTTGCAGTCAGAAGCAGTTACTTGTCAGAAGGTGTTGTGATCAGAGGGAGCTGGTCAGGTTGAGATGCAGTCTGGAGAAGATGCAGTCAGAATAAGCTGCTTTGCAGTTGGAGTGAGATGCTTTGGAGACAGAAGCAAGCTGACATGAACAAAGTCAGTTAGCCAGCTGGGACTGAATTGGAGAGCTGATCTATGGAGTGGTTACCAGGCAGATGGAAGAGCTTGGAGCAGTTTGAAGTTCATCTGGAGCCAGTGGAGTGAAGCCGTGGTGACAGAGGGAGAGAGCCCTGATTCCACCAGAGAGAGAGAAACATTCCTTTCTTATTGGGTGAGGTATTCTAAACTAGTTTGCTTTACACTTAATCATTCAATTTCCTTTTATTTCCTAGGCTATATTCCCCACTGTATTATTGCACTGATTAATCCCTTTTCTTTTAGCGGTGTGCAGTCTTGATATAATCCATTATTTTCCTTTTCAGCTATCTGCAGTTCCAATATTCTTGGAGCTATATGTGAATGTGTTAGTAATCTGATAATAAAGCTTTCTTGTTTGCCATTTGTAGGAGAGTAGGGTCTGCAATCCTATGATCACCCAGATTTTTTGCTTTTGTTTCACTGGTTTACGACTTTCTCTGGCTGTGGGCCTGCTAATCAGACCCACAGCCTGGCTGTTCTCTTTCTAAATCACGATATGTACCCTAGGTGCATTTGCCAATTGGTACTGGGCCACCTTATCAGACCCCGTAACGCAGGGCATAGGTGTACCCAGGGCCGCCAGGGGCTGCAGCATGTATTATGCCACCCCTGGCTGGCCTCCTAAATTTGACACAACTGGCTGCATGACAGCTGGGGCGAAGTCGTGTAATCACACTTTGCTTTAGATATAGTAGCCCTATATCTAACCATACAATGGACACTCGAGTTCCTATCAGTCACTCCTATGGCAGGCCTTAACAATCCTGAAGGCAGAGTGCGTGGGCTCGTGTGAGCTGGGTTCAGGCCCGAGCCGAGCCCGGTTGCAGCTTGCGGAATCAAGACCAAATAGCTGTTCCATGATAACGCGTACCATATCTGTAACTCCGGTGTCGCGCTATCAAGGCATGTCGAGTAAGGTGTCATACGAATCGGGGTGCTCCCCTCTCACCAATTCTGGCGATGAGGTTAGCATCCCACCCTTCTAGAGGGACACGACATGTACGTAACTGTGAACCCCGGTTAAAGTTAACTGAAGCCTCAGCTCCACAAAATGGATGCTGCCACCACAGACACGAGTCTGACCTCCTGCGGCTGGGAGTCCTTCCAGCGAGGAGCACTTGGACAAAGGGTTTCCTGTCAAGGGCGGTGTTCGCACCGTCCCAGACAGGGTTTGTGTATTCTGGGTAGGTAGGGCTTTGGCGAGAAGGTGACTGCGGAGTGGCACCCCGGTGCTCACTGCGCATCTGCCGGTTAGAACCAGTTCCAGGGGCGACAGCCCTGGCCTGGGGGAAAGCCCGGCAGGGGAGAGGGGTGTAACTACCCCCCTTCCTGGTCCCACCCTTAGGGCAGGACCTAGTCATGTACCCACCCCTTTCTTTAGAATAAAGACCGGAGCGGGGACCCTTCCAAATTAGATCATCTTTGATTCAAGAACTACTTTCTACGAAAAGGACATTCAAGACTCTTCTCAAGATTTCTCCCTTGTGACTAAGGAGTAGTCGCCCTGCATCAGCGGGCACCAACTAAGAACTCTGTGGTTTGCTGTAAGTCCTTCCTCAAGGAATCCGACGGCCCAGCTCGACGAGAACCGGCTTCCCTGGCACCTCTGACCTCTACCCACGTCATCAGCTCAGCTGTGATCTGTGGGTGCGACGAGACCTCGAGGGACCGGCCATCATCAGAACCTGCACGCTCTTAAAAACCAGCACGACCATCGAGGTAACTCTCTGGTGAGTGCTCTGGGGTCCGAGAAGCCCCGACCCTGAGCCGCTCCAGCACCGAAGTACAGTCTCCCAGCATCTCCACGATCTGCGTGGGGCCCTTCTGCTCGCTGCTCAGCACGTTGTCTGGTCACTAGCCGCTGGCTTGTGCCCTTCTGTGACGACATCCGACAATCAACACTGCTGGTCTGGTTGCTCCAGACTGGCCCTTGCTTCCATCTTTGCGAGAAGCACCCCGGACCCTCCTGGTCCACTCAAGACACCATCTTAGGCCCACCACGTGGCCCTGAGATCTGCCAAGGCTTGTTGCCCCATCCCGGGCCCAGCGACGCCGACAGCATCATCCTTCGTGGGACAGCTCGCACCTCCACCGTGGTCGCCGACAACGCCTCCTGGTCCGTGAGACTGCAGAGCCTAGCGTCGCCCACTCACCTGGTCGAGGTGACGGCCAACCGGTGCCTTCCTGGTACCCTCTGACTACTGGCTAGTAGTACGAACTTGGTCCCCTCTGCTTTCAGGTTTCATCAATCTCCGATCCAGGCTTGGATCTCTACGAACTATTCAGCACTGGTCGCCGGCCAGCAACTCCTTTCTTCCGGCTCCTGGCTCGTCAGCGAAGACCCCGACGCCTGTAAGACTTGTGCAGCCGCAGCCCTCGTGGCTAGGTAACTCGGCATTTCGGTGCCTGCATAGCCTCCTTACTCTAGGGTCCCGAGTCCCTCGCTTCCGACTTGCCTTATCGGGTCCGCCCGAGACCTTAACCTTTCCGTGTCCTCGGACACTTGTTTTATTGTGCACTTGAAGTATTTGCTAAAGAGATTTGGTTTGTGCTTAGTACCCTGTCCTCATAAAGAGTACAGGGCTGTTGTGATTCTTAATAAATATCCTGTTTATTTTCATAACACTTGTGTGGTGTCCTTTCACTTGGTGTTCAAGGGGTACATGTGTGGTAAACAGCTGGCTTAACACGCCCTCTCGAGTCTTTAGCCTTAGACTGCTCGTATCCACGCTACTAGGATAGCAGGTCTATAGGTTGACTTACAACCAAACACCATAAGGGACGTTGGAACGATACATAGCGGTCGCTAGAATAGCGAACGTTGCATATCGGGCCAACTTCTCACATTCGTGAGCAGCGGTTATGATTTGAGCTTGCTGTTGTTTTGCCACACGTATCCTAAGAATATCTTGTTGAAAGATCGCACAAGTACTGTTAGTACATATAACAAAAAGCTTAGAATACTCTGAGTTCTACTGAACCAGCTGTTGTAGCTCCTCAAGGCTTAGCACACCTTGGCTACAACTCTTAGCAAGGGTACAGTAGGTAAACACGTAGTGTAGGTAGGTGCATCACTTACACCACACTAGAAGCAGTATGTCGGACAAAGGAGGAAACTCTGAGTCTCCCCTTGTGTCAGTTGACCCTCCACAGGTCATCCCTTCAGGATATACTGTGCTGAGCTTCAAGGAGTTAAGACGACTGTGTCACTCCAGGAAGATTCAGCAGGGGTCTAACCCCACAACGTCCTTTCTGATTGGTCTCTTGGAGACTTATGATGCCAGAAGAGCTGAGAAACTTCGTAGCTCTTCTAATCCAGAAGGAGACATGCCTCCCCTCGAGGGAACCCGAGACGATCCTGACCTCATCCACCTCGCAACTGAGAACGAAGATGTGGAGGAGGATGAGGATGAGGATCTCTCTGGGGATGAGGCAGATAAGGGACAGGTAGAAGTCGTCAGACTAAGCAGGTCCAACTTAAGCAAACATGATAGCGGTACTGGGGGACCCCTGGGGCCACTATCAGGTCAGCTTAACATTGGGAATGGACGAGCCCGATCTCTGTCAAGAGACTCTGGCAGATCCCTACAAACCAATGGCTCTCACAACTCTTCTCAAAGAGGGATGACGTCCCCTCAGAGGAGAGTGTACGAAGCTAAGGAAAGGGCAGCTAATCTGAGGATCGAAAGGGAAGAACTTGCCCTGGCCAAAGAGAGGCTTGCCTTTGCTCGAGAGCAACAGTTAAGTGGGGCAGTCCCCACTGGTGGCAGCAATGTACCTAGTAATAGGGAAAAGAGTTTCGATACGAAACACCTTGGTAAGATAGTGCCCCCCTTTAAACAAGGGGACGACATCCACAAATGGATTACTGCTTTGGAGAGGGCCTGCACTGTGCAGGGTGTTCCCCAGAGTCAGTGGGCAGCTATCTTGTGGCTCTCCTTTGAAGGTAAAGGAAGAGACAAGCTCCTCACCACAAGGGTGGAGGATGCTAACAATTACCAAATCTTGAAAAATACACTCGTTGAAGGGTTCGGCCTAACCACTGAGCAGTACAGGGTGCTGTTCAGGGATACCCAGAAAACGCAGACTCAAGATTGGTCTGATTTTGTCGATTGTGCCACTAAGGCTTTTGAGGGCTGGTTGCTGGGCAGTAAGGTTACTGATTATCAAGGATTGTATAATTTGATGATGAGAGAACAAATTTTAAACAATTGTCAGAACCAGTTGTTGCATCAGCATCTTGTCGACTCGGATCTGACCTCTCCCCAAGAATTGGGAAAGAAGGCAGACAGATGGGTTCGTACAAGAGTTAAACAGAACCAGGGCCAGAATCAAGGTGGTCAGAAGAAAGCAGACCAGAAGGGTAAAGATTCTAAAGGGGAACAAAATGACCAGAAGTCTTCGACAGGTCCCCAACAACCCAAAGAGGGTGGGGGTCAGGCTCCCCAAAAGAAGAAAGAAGGCCACTCCAAAAGATGGTGCCAGTACTGTAAAAGTAAATCTCACTGGTTTAGCGAGTGCACCAAGAAAGGAGGAGGGCAGACTCCTGCCGCTGCAGCCCCTAAGGCACCTGTGCCCCCTAGTACAGTCAGCAGTGGTAGTGCGCCTCCCAAGGGTTTAGTAGGGCTAACCCTGGGTTCTGAGGAGCGTGACAACTTAGTTGGCACACTCACTCAGGCTGTCCTTGTCAGTACAGGGGACGCGGACGTATCCCCTGACGTAAGCCCCAATACTTTGGGCAAATACCGGCAGACGCCTTTCATAAATGGAAAGATGGCTCAGGCCTATAGGGACACTTGTGCCAGCGTCACCATGGTGACGCCTAACTTTGTGGACCCTGGACAGATCATGCCAGGTACAGAATTCCTGGTGACCAATGCAAGCAATGTCACTACCAATCACAGTATGGCAATTGTAGCTTTCTCCTGGGGAGGGGTAACTGGCCAAAAGAAGGTTGTAGTTAGTCCAGACCTCCCAGTGGATTGTTTGTTGGGCAATGATTTGGAGTCGTCACAATGGTCAGAAGTGGAGCACCGGACTCACATGGAAATGTTAGGTTTGCCAGCACATGTGTTCGCTGTGACTAGGTCACAGGTCAGGAAATGCCCCACTGAACAGGTGCTGGATCCTGGAACAAAGGACCAGACACCTCCCAAGACAAAGAGCAGTAGGGTTAAGGCTGCGCCTTCCCCCTTGCCCCAGGTCGAGGATCAAGTCTCAGAGGAGGCTGACCTACAGGAATTGAGGGAAACTGAGCCTAGGGAATTCGAACTTGATCAAGTTGAATTCTTGGGTTCGGGGGGACTCTCAAGGGAAGACCTGGGGAAGGACCAGTTAGACTGCCCTTCTCTTGAACCCCTCAGACAGCAGGCTGCTGCTGAGGCTGCTGGGAACGCCACAGGTACCCACAAGGTATACTGGGAAGATGGACTCCTGTACACTGAATCAAGAGACCCCAAGCCTGGCATGACCAGGAGGCTGGTCGTACCCTTGTCTCAGCGTGGTTTCCTACTTACCTTGGCCCACGAGATTCCCTTAGCAGGTCACTTAGGCCAGACGAAAACGTGGGACAGGCTTGTCTCACACTTTCACTGGCCTCACATGAACGAAGATACCAAGGAGTTTTGCCACTCCTGTGTCACTTGCCAAGCCAGTGGTAAGTCAGGTGGCACGACAAAGGCCCCCCTTATACCAATGCCTGTGGTGGGGGTGCCCTTTGAACGGGTGGGGATCGACATCGTCGGTCCCATGGAACCACCTACAGCATCAGGGCACAAGTTTATACTGGTGGTAGTGGATCATGCCACCAGGTATCCTGAAGCTATTCCCCTTAGGACCACTACAGCACCTGTTGTGGCAAGAGCCCTAGTTGGAGTGTTCTCCAGAGTGGGCTTCCCTAAGGAGGTCGTCTCCGACAGAGGTGCAAACTTTATGTCGAGCTACTTAACTGCTATGTGGAAGGAATGTGGTGTTAACTACAAGTTCACTACGCCCTATCATCCACAATGCAATGGGCTTGTTGAGAGATTCAACAGGACCCTAAAAGGGATGATTCATGGACTACCAGAAAAGCTTCGGCGTAGATGGGACGTCCTGATCCCCTGCCTCTTGTTCGCCTACAGAAAAAGTCCCGCAGAAGGGGGTTGGCTACAGCCCTTTTGAACTTTTGTACGGGCATCCTGTAAGGGGACCCCTGTGTTTGGTGAAGGAAGGATGGGAGAGACCTCTCAAAAAGCCTGCAGCCAACATAGTGGACTATGTGCTCGGCCTCCGCTCGCGGATGGCTGAATACATGGAAAGAGCATCTGAAAACCTTAAGGCCAGCCAAGAACTCCAGAAAGCTTGGCATGACCAAAAGGCTGTCTTGACTGTTTACCAGCCCGGACAGAAGGTGTGGGTGTTGGAGCCAGTGGCCCCAGCAGCACTCAAGGACAAATGGTCCGGGCCCTACACCATCCTGGAGAAGAAGGGAGAGGTCACCTACCTGGTCGACCTGGGAACTCCCCGGAGCCCCCACAGGGTGCTTCATGTCAACAGGCTAAAAGCATATGTCGACAGGAAGGACATGAGTTTGCTCATGGCCCTAGATGAGGGACAGGAAGAGGAGAGTGACCCTCTCCCCGACCTGCTCACTCAGAATCCTGACGATGGATCGGTAGATGGTGTTGTCTTTTGTGGCAGCCTCTCCGAACATCAACAGAGAGACTGTAAACAGGTTCTTCAGTCTTTCAGACATATGTTTTCTCTAACACCCAGCCAGACCAATTGGTGTACCCATGAGGTTGACACTGGCGACAGCTTGCCCGTTAAGAGTAAAATCTACCGGCAGCCTGATCACGTTAGAGACTGCATCAAGAGTGAAGTGCAGAAAATGTTGGAGCTGGGAGTCATTGAACCCTCGGATAGCCCTTGGGCTAGTCCCGTAGTTCTAGTGCCGAAACCTCACACCCAGGGTGGTAAGAGAGAGATGAGGTTTTGCGTAGACTACAGGGGTCTCAATGCAGTCACTAAGACTGACGCCCACCCAATACCAAGGGCAGACGAGCTTATCGATAGATTGGCTTCGGCCAACTACTTAAGTACGTTTGACCTGACAGCTGGGTATTGGCAAATCAGGTTAGCTGAGGACGCCAAGCCTAAAACCGCATTTTCAACCCCTGGTGGGCATTATCAGTTCGTGGTGATGCCCTTTGGTCTGAAAAATGCACCTGCCACCTTCCAACGGTTGGTGAATCAAGTCCTTACTGGGCTGGATGACTTCTGTGCGGCGTATCTTGACGATATTGCTGTCTTTAGCTCCACCTGGGAGGATCACCTGGTCCACCTGCGGAAGACGTTAGAGGCACTGCAAGCAGCAGGTCTCACTATCAAGGCCACCAAGTGCCAGATAGGGCAGACACAGGTTGTATACCTGGGCCACCTTGTAGGTGGAGGTCAGGTTCAGCCACTGGAGAGCAAGATACAGTCAATCAGGGACTGGGCTCCTCCAACCACCCAGACTCAGGTTCGAGCTTTCTTGGGCCTGACTGGTTACTATAGGAAGTTTGTCAGGAACTATGGTTCAATTGTGACACCATTAAACGAGCTGACAAGTAAGAAAATGCCAAAAAAAGTTCAGTGGACAGCGAGCTGTCAAAAAGCATTCGATGACCTAAAGCAGGCCATGTGCACGGCGCCTATCCTCAAGAGTCCGGACTACTCCAAACCATTCATTGTCCAAACAGATGCTTCTGAGTTGGGTGTGGGAGCTGTTCTTTCTCAACTGAATTTTGATGGTCAAGACCAGCCCATTGCTTTTATAAGCAGAAGGCTGACCCCTAGAGAGAAGAATTGGTCAGCTATTGAGAGGGAGGCCTTTGCTGTGGTTTGGGCCCTGAAGAAGCTGAGGCCATACTTGTTTGGCACTCACTTCAAGATTCAGACCGACCATAAGCCCCTCTTGTGGCTAAATCAGATGAAGGGTGAAAACCCCAAACTGCTTAGGTGGTCCATTTCCCTACAGGGGATGGACTTTACAGTGGAACATAGACCTGGTACTGATCATGGCAATGCCGATGGGCTCTCCAGATATTTCCACTTAGAACAAGAAGACTCACCTGGTCAAGGTTAGCTTATTGTTCCGACGTTTGGGGTGGGGTCATGTAGGAGAGTAGGGTCTGCAATCCTATGATCACCCAGATTTTTTGCTTTTGTTTCACTGGTTTACGACTTTCTCTGGCTGTGGGCCTGCTAATCAGACCCACAGCCTGGCTGTTCTCTTTCTAAATCACGATATGTACCCTAGGTGCATTTGCCAATTGGTACTGGGCCACCTTATCAGACCCCGTAACGCAGGGCATAGGTGTACCCAGGGCCGCCAGGGGCTGCAGCATGTATTATGCCACCCCTGGCTGGCCTCCTAAATTTGACACAACTGGCTGCATGACAGCTGGGGCGAAGTCGTGTAATCACACTTTGCTTTAGATATAGTAGCCCTATATCTAACCATACAATGGACACTCGAGTTCCTATCAGTCACTCCTATGGCAGGCCTTAACAATCCTGAAGGCAGAGTGCGTGGGCTCGTGTGAGCTGGGTTCAGGCCCGAGCAGAGCCCGGTTGCAGCTTGCGGAATCAAGACCCAATAGCTGTTCCATGATAACGCGTACCATATCGGTAACTCCGGTGTCGCGCTATCAAGGCATGTCGAGTAAGGTGTCATACGAATCGGGGTGCTCCCCTCTCACCAATTCTGGCGATGAGGTTAGCATCCCACCCTTCTAGAGGGACACGACATGTACGTAACTGTGAACCCCGGTTAAAGTTAACTGAAGCCTCAGCTCCACAAAATGGATGCTGCCACCACAGACACGAGTCTGACCTCCTGCGGCTGGGAGTCCTTCCAGCGAGGAGCACTTGGACAAAGGGTTTCCTGTCAAGGGCGGTGTTCGCACCGTCCCAGACAGGGTTTGTGTATTCTGGGTAGGTAGGGCTTTGGCGAGAAGGTGACTGCGGAGTGGCACCCCGGTGCTCACTGCGCATCTGCCGGTTAGAACCAGTTCCAGGGGCGACAGCCCTGGCCTGGGGGAAAGCCCGGCAGGGGAGAGGGGTGTAACTACCCCCCTTCCTGGTCCCACCCTTAGGGCAGGACCTAGTCTTGTACCCACCCCTTTCTTTAGAATAAAGACCGGAGCGGGGACCCTTCCAAATTAGATCATCTTTGATTCAAGAACTACTTTCTACGAAAAGGACATTCAAGACTCTTCTCAAGATTTCTCCCTTGTGACTAAGAAGTAGTCACCCTGCATCAGCGGGCACCAACTAAGAACTCTGCGGTTTGCTGTAAGTCCTTCCCCAAGGAATCCGACGGCCCAGCTCGACGAGAACCGGCTTCCCTGGCACCTCTGACCTCTACCCACGTCATCAGCTCAGCTGTGATCTGTGGGTGCGACGAGACCTCGAGGGACCGGCCATCATCAGAACCTGCACGCTCTTAAAAACCAGCACGACCATCGAGGTAACTCTCTGGTGAGTGCTCTGGGGTCCGAGAAGCCCCGACCCTGAGCCGCTCCAGCACCGAAGTACAGTCTCCCAGCATCTCCACGATCTGCGTGGGGCCCTTCTGCTCGCTGCTCAGCACGTTGTCTGGTCACTAGCCGCTGGCTTGTGCCCTTCTGTGACGACATCCGACAATCAACACTGCTGGTCTGGTTGCTCCAGACTGGCCCTTGCTTCCATCTTTGCGAGAAGCACCCCGGACCCTCCTGGTCCACTCAAGACGCCATCTTAGGCCCACCACGTGGCCCTGAGATCTGCCAAGGCTTGTTGCCCCATCCCGGGCCCAGCGACGCCGACAGCATCATCCTTCGTGGGACAGCTCGCACCTCCACCGTGGTCGCCGACAACGCCTCCTGGTCCGTGAGACTGCAGAGCCTAGCGTCGCCCACTCACCTGGTCGAGGTGACGGCCAACCGGTGCCTTCCTGGTACCCTCTGACTACTGGCTAGTAGTACGAACTTGGTCCCCTCTGCTTTCAGGTTTCATCAATCTCCGATCCAGGCTTGGATCTCTACGAACTATTCAGCACTGGTCGCCGGCCAGCAACTCCTTTCTTCCGGCTCCTGGCTCGTCAGCGAAGACCCCGACGCCTGTAAGACTTGTGCAGCCGCAGCCCTCGTGGCTAGGTAACTCGGCATTTCGGTGCCTGCATAGCCTCCTTACTCTAGGGTCCCGAGTCCCTCGCTTCCGACTTGCCTTATCGGGTCCGCCCGAGACCTTAACCTTTCCGTGTCCTCGGACACTTGTTTTATTGTGCACTTGAAGTATTTGCTAAAGAGATTTGGTTTGTGCTTAGTACCCTGTCCTCATAAAGAGTACAGGGCTGTTGTGATTCTTAATAAATATCCTGTTTATTTTCATAACACTTGTGTGGTGTCCTTTCACTTGGTGTTCAAGGGGTACATGTGTGGTAAACAGCTGGCTTAACACGCCCTCTCGAGTCTTTAGCCTTAGACTGCTCGTATCCACGCTACTAGGATAGCTGGTCTATAGGTTGACTTACAACCAAACACCATAAGGGACGTTGGAACGATACATAGCGGTCGCTAGAATAGCGAACGTTGCATATCGGGCCAACTTCTCACACCATTCTAATAAAGAGACCCCGCAGATCTGTGTATTCCTTAGATGTGTCTATTTCCCTTTACTTTTCAGGCTATG
The DNA here is from genome assembly GCF_964263255.1 of Lissotriton vulgaris. Taxonomy (NCBI): domain Eukaryota; kingdom Metazoa; phylum Chordata; class Amphibia; order Caudata; family Salamandridae; genus Lissotriton; species Lissotriton vulgaris. Next base: position 298,210,322 of record NC_141688.1, on the reverse strand, counting down.
CCTAGATTGCTAGTTATTGTGATGTTATAATTTGCTATTGTGGAATAAAGGGACCCCAGTTCCTGGCGAACAGCTGTGCAGGTGTTATTTCTTCATGATAAGACTAACCTTTCTTCTAGCCAGATGCTGTTATGTGGACGGATGTGTTTCCCGTGCAGGTAAGTGGTAACTGATCAAGGGAGCAAGGAGCGCCTAAATCAGAGAATAACCTTTGCATATAGTAATTACATTTGGTTGTCATCTTCTAGGACAGAGCTAACCCTTCTTTTTACCCAAATGCTGACAGGAGAAGAATGTGACATTCCCTTCCCTGCAGATAATTGAGCATGGAAGACTGTGTGTAGATCAGGTCAGGAGATAACCTCTGAATGCTACAATTTGGCCATTCTTGTGTGAGAGGATTGGATCTCCTATTCGCCACATAAGGGATAATATTGTGTATGAGACACCCTCAGTAGATATTAGACATATAGAGAAACTTCCCAACAGAGAGAGAGAGGGTTGAAGGTATTCATCGGACAGAGATTGCCGCTAGAGAGAGTGGCATTAGTGAGAGCATTGATTGTGGTCAATGTGTATCCGCACCAGATTGTGACGGACGTGAGAGCATCGGGAGGAGACGATGTTTAAACCCATCGGTTTGTGGGTTGTGGGTTTGTGTGAGCACCGATTGTGGTCGGTGTGTAATGGTAGATGCATTAGTACTGCTCTCCACCATGAGGAAGAGAGTAGCATAGTCTGGGCCAGATTGCCGTGAGACTATAAGGTGAGATCATAGGATGCGACATGGAATTCCTTAGTATTCAGTGAGTATTCCTTGTAATCCTATAGATTTAGTGGTGTTTTTGATGATATGAGCTTGTATATTACTAATTCCCTATCCCCAGGAAGGTACCTAGGTACTGTGGTAAGTAGGCTCTGGGGAGGGAGATGGATACGTTTTGGCTGGATTGGTGGTGTCTTGGTGAGCTGGTGATATCTGGTCTGAAAATCCGGTCGTTACATATGGCGTCACAAATCCGTTTTATGTCCTGTATGTGGGGGAGTGGCCCCTGACATGTATATGGACTTGAAATCCTTTAAATATGACATCTGGGAACAGTCTGTGAAGTGCATGGTGAGGTGTGGTCCCTGACCTATGGGCTTGATCAGACGGAGTGTAAGGAGATTGCAGTACATCATGGCATCTGACTTATGCAGTGTAGGAGAAATGTTTTTCATCTTGGTGTTTGAACTGACAGGCTTGAAGGGTAACAGTACGTGATGGAGTCAATTACATCTTGGTGATGATGCAGTTGTAAATAAGTGTATGAAAAAGGCTTGTAATTTGCCTATTAAATGGCTTGCTGCATTTGCTTGTGCTGTGAAACGTGAAATGTTGTATAAAAAGTGGCTTTTAAATAGCATGTTATCAGTACGTTAGGCAGGAGAGAGCTGGATCTCTTTCAAGTGATTAGAAAAAATGTGTAGAAATAGTGTTCTGTTATTTTGTGAAACGTGAGGGGTAAACTTTCATGAGTTTACGGACTGGTGAGAAAAAGTGTCATTTACTTGGCAGACAGAGAGTTAACATCTTGCACAGGAGCAGTGTTTTTTGAATAGGCTGCTTCATATACATCGTGATAAATGTGTGAATATACCTTTAACAACATCATTAAAAGTGTATGATTCTTAGTTTTGGCATGTTTAAGATGCCCGGTATGGCTGCAGACTACAAGGGTGTTTTATATGAGCATAAGGAGGGGTTTTCAGCTAAGAAAGGAATGTGCAGAGAGATATGCACAGCAGTGTTTTAGAATTAGTTATCCCGTTGTGGTAATAAAACAGACCAAACGTAGAATGGGCTTGAAAAAAGTGAAATGCAACCGTGTGCTTTTAAAAAATGCTCTGTAGTGTATTTTGCAAATATATAAAAAATATACTAATTATTCCCCTAAAGCAAGCTACTCCCTTTGTTTGAAATTCAAATGCAAATGATTTTGTATTTTTGCGCTGATATGAGGCAGAACAGCGTGAGAGAGAAAAATGTGATAAAATGTTTCCATTCAGACAGGAAAAGCTGTCTGCATAGAGTAGAATTGAACAGAAATAAATTTGGAACCTCTAGTCACAAAAATAAAATGCTTGCGCCAATGTGAAAATGCTGTTGCTTTTGCTATCATGTGATTTTCAATGTTGCTAAACATTTTGCCTTTCAGCTGCTAACAATGATTAGAGTATTTAGTTTGTTACTAAATGTTTTGCCCTTTAGCTGTTAATAATGTTAGAGTGCTTAGACTGTTAAGTTCATTTTTCATAAGGCTGTAGACAAATGATAGTTCAGAACTTGCTTAAATTAGTAAGAAATAACTGTGGAGTGTTTAAACATGAAATGCAGGGTTTGGCTGAAGACGACAGTATGAGGTTTTATTTAAGAACTAGGGGGCATATTACCAACAACTAGCGATAATTATCGCTGTGTTGGCTTAGCGTGAATATTAATATCTCCGCCCTTCACCTGTTTTTATCGCTGAGATACCTTGCTAATAGCAAGGTTTATCTCAGGAGGGATAAAAAGCAGGCAAAATGCGTGAATATCGCTGTCAATACAGCGATATTCAGGCATTACCGTGACAATGCTCTTAGCCATGTTATCCACCTCTCATTGGATAATGTGGCTAAGAACTGGTCAGGGCAGGCGTTAGCTTTTGGAGATATTCGCGCTTAAAGTGAATATTTCCAACGCCTGTGTTGATCATAGGTGACAGCAATTGCAGCAACTGTTTTCAATCACTGACATTTTGGCACGCCCACTTTGCATGTCATTAGCGATAATTATCACTGACATGCAAAGTGGGCCCCTAAATGCCCGCTATCGCCTACAAGCTGTCGCTAACTGGTGTTAGCAACAGCTTGGTAAAAGGGCGATAAAATTATCACCGCATTAGCAGGAAAAAGTCCCGATAAAGCGGCGATAATGGCCCTTGGTAATATGCCCCTAGAAGCTTCACAGGCTGTGTACAGCTAGGTTTTGACCTTGAAGAGATAAGCATGCATTCCACAAAGCCTTCTCTCTTCTTCGTGGCTTTTTGTAAGGGAGGGGTGGCTTATGAGAGCAGAGACACCTCAGTTTGTTATTATTAACTATGATTCAATTCTTTCCACAGAGAAATGTTCATATGAAGGAGGGGTCAAATCGCTCTTCCTCACAGTCAGCCCAGAGAGCTTCCCTGACTAGAGATACGGGATGCTTGCAGACGAATAGTTTTCCCCTCAGTAATGTAAATAGAAAAATTGGCAGATGCTTGGCCCTTGGAGTAGGATAAATACAGTCGGCCCAGAAAGCTTCCCTGACTAGAGATATGGGACGCTTGCAGATGAATAGTTTTCCTTTCAGTAATGTAAACAGAATAATTGTCAGGAGCTTCGCTTCTGCAATGAGATCAGCATTGGCAGCGACTCAATTTTAGATCGCAGAGAGCAGCCTGTCTCCTGCTTGTTATGGTTGAAACTGAGCCAGCCCTGGGGCGCGGACATCTCTGAAGGGAGGGGTATGCTAGCAAGGAGTGAGAAAGTAGTGAAGTTAGCTGCCCAGCCCTTCTAGCTGTGTAAGAAAAAAATAGATTTTGCCCAAACAAATTTAGAGAATATAATGCAAATAGTTTTATTAAACTTTTTCCAAACTTAGAGTAGGATTTTAAAAACCACATGGTTCTTAGAGGGACATAAAAAAAATGTGTTTTTTGAATTGAAGTTTTTCTTTTGCAAGATTGATGATACTTGCCTTTTGTTTTAGGTTGCTGGGATATGCTGTCAAGGGGTGCGAGTGATATCTTTCCCCGCCCCACCCTGTTTGTTTTTTTGTCTTTTTTATATCGTATTTTGTTATTTTAGCTTGTTATTTTTGAAGAATGAACCCCCCCCCCCAAGCCAGGAGCCAGACCAGACGGCTGATGACGGACGGGTGCTGATGTTCCATGGATGACGAGATCGGATGGGATTCTTCCTTGGCAAAGAAATACAGATGAAGATGGATTCAAACAAAGTGTGCTACTGAGCGGTGTGTTTTTCACCCAGGAGAACTGCGTGCCTAAAAGTGAAGATTGAGGAGAATTTTTTTATTTTTTATATATATAGAGACACTTTTCTTGCATTTAGGATAAAATCCTTTTTAGACTACAGACTGAACTTTCTCATCAAAATTAGATTCTACAGTTGGCTGCCTTTGCAGTTAAATTAGCATTTCCTGATTAGAAATTCAATGATATGGATATCGAGATTTCCTGACTCTTTTTGGTGATACATATTTGATTTGTTTCACAATGATCATTTTTCCCATTCATGTAGTTAAGTCCTGAAATGAACCATCATTTAATGGTGTTCATATTTACTATGTTTTGCATTTCATCACACAAGTAGTCTGCAACATGGATTTTCCCTTATTAATATGGTTTTCAGTATGGCCTGAAATCTTCCCATCATTTTGCCTTTCAGTGACTGTTGAATGGACATTTGAACTCTATTCAGATGATGATTATTTTATTTTGATTCTTGCAGTCAACAGATACAGGGCCCCAATGATAGTTTTCTTTTTTCTCCCCTGTTATTTAATTATGATCCAGTTGCAAATTAAGAGATGATGTGCCTTTTCGATGGTTGAGCCTGTGGTTCATCAATTTTTGTATTAATGTTTGAGAGTCATGGGGTGCAATATAATTAGTGAGCTGCTTTTGAAATCTAATGCCCTGTGACATACATCAATTACCATCATGATGTTTTAATTTTAGTATGCTATGGTATTTTATCATTGATATATCTATATTGACTATACACTTGTCTATCTCTCACCTATTTTATAATTTTGCTGTTTTCTGTATAACAGTTTTGCCAAAGAATAGAAGGCAGTGCTGTGAATGATGGTGCACACATGTGCTTCATAGATAGATACTGAGGGATTAGGTGCAAACTGTTTCTTGAGTTAAATGAATTATGACCTCTGCCTACTGCCTTTGGCGTGGTCTACTATTACTTTGTTTTCCAAGTCCAAATCTATTAATTTAGCTGTTAAAGCTATAGGGATTTCTGGACAGATGATTTATGTCTGGCTTATCTTGTAGAAGAATATATGCACCACACTTAGATTTTTTTTTGCTGATCTCCTGCTTGATATGCATAGTGCTACTCCACAGTGTGGAACGCCTTTATGTTTTTAGGTCCCCTCACACACCAACAGGCCCCTTGGTGTCATGCTTCATCATCGGGGTCGTCGTACCCCTCTACGGGGTACGGCGTGCTGCGACCTACGGAGACGTGGAGCAATTGTTAGACTATGTGTGGTGTTGGTGAGGGAGTATTCTGAATAAATGTGAGTGTATTGTGGGGTTTGGGAAATAGTGATAGTTAAAAAGAACCTGGCTCATGAGGTGACTAAAAAATATTTAATAAGCCCCCGGGCTGGTGCTGTTAAAAATGAGGGTGGGAGGTCACTACGCTGACAATGTGCGTTACCTCCTTTTTGTGTGCGTCGACATGTTTCGGTGCCAGAAGCACCTTCTTCAGGAAGGGGTGCACAAATTCCCACCTTACTCACGTTTCTCTAACTAATACCAGAATTTTCTAATAAAAGTGAGGAAAAATAACAGTGCAGGTAAAAGTAATGTACCTAGCAAAAAAAACGTTGTCTATTGATCAGCCTGTAAAGGAAAGAAGACAAAACATTTTTTTCTGTTGGTCTCTCTCTCCATAACCATAGGTAAAATGTCCAGTGGTTACAGGTGACATACTATAGCTGTATTCCAGTGCTTATAGTGGGATAAAAATATTTTATAAAAAACACACTAGACTCACTGACACACAACATAGAGCACACACACTTAATGAGGAATTTTTGATCAGATGTTTTCAAATCATTTCCTGATCGTAACAATATTGTAGGTAAAGAGGAAAAGGACAAAGTTTGTGTTATATCCCTGTAAAGTGAGGAGGAAAAATGTCAATTTCATGCCATCACATATTTACAACATACTGTTTTGGAGTTGTAGATACACCTCATGAGCCAAAAACGTCAGGATCTGGTGTGCTAACTAGCACCTGTTTGAGAAAGAAAGGCATATTCAGGACTTGGTTTAACTTACATTCATGTAGTGGTGGCAGTGCTCACAATCATCAGACCTTTCAACTCACGATTTCTATGAGGAAATACCTCCCAATCTATCCCTACGTCGCTCCGGTGATAATGGCAGAAAGAATTTTGAAACTGGTGTTTTATACCTTTTCCCGGGGTGGAGTTTATTAGTTAATTGCATGACTAAGGTTTCCTTATGGCCATATATGGTCATTGTCAGTTTTAGTTAGTTAATTACATGATTGTGGTTTCCTTATGGCCATATATGGTCATTGTCGGTTTTAGTTAGTTAATTGCATGATTGTGGTTCCCTTATGGCCATATATGGTCATTGTCGGTTCCTTGCTCGCGGTCATTGTTTTCTCGCGTCTTTCCTTCGTGCATGCGTCCATGCAGTGTGTTTTGTCCTGCTGCGCAGGCAATGTTATGGGTGTCTTTGTTACTCGTTATGCGCATGCGCTATCCTGCGCTTGTCTCATATCTCAAGTTGGTTAGTTATGGCAATACGAATGATGTTTTTCCTCCTAACGGACACAATGTGCATGGCGTTTCGTTGGAAAAAACGCCCACTTTGTTCATAATACTGCGTTTCATTGTTTGCTTGTTTTCTTTTGCCAAGGGGCAGAGAATACATATTACCAGGATGAGTGGATATATATTCTAAGGATGAATGAAAGATGCAGACCCCCGGGCATATTATGGTTCGTCTGGTAGATGCTCATGTGGGGAAAGTCTGGAAATCTTCATGAGACACTCTGTTTACCTAAATTGTATTTACGCAGCGTTGAAGAGGACATTCATCAGGGCATCATCTAAGTTAACTGACCCCAGGGGATATTGTCATTTAGACCTGTAGTGTTAGTCCCCAGTCTAAAAATCCATCTCTGCTCTTTCTCAAAGATTCCTTGTTCAGATGGGAGTTGTTCAACTACTGTCCACCTGATGTTATTCACACAATTTCCATTATCAATGAAATGTGTGGCCATTTATGTCGTCGTCTTCTTACAACGCATATTGCTCTTATGTTCCCCGATTCGTGTTTTCACTGGTCTTTTTGTCATGCCAATATACTCCAAATTGCAAGGGCAGGTTATCATATAAATGAAATTTTTGCTGTTGCAGATGGTTAGTTTCCGTTGTTCCCACCTTGTTCCGTTATAAAAAGTTAGATTCTTACTTTTCTGAGTCAGGTGACAGCTCGCACAGTTTCCACATGGGTAGTTGCCTCCCAGTCCTTGTGGCATTTGTTGCAGTTTTGGGCATGTGTGCACTAGCATGTCCGTGATATTTTTGCCTCGTTTGTGGGCAAATAAGGGTTTCTCAATGTTTAGTTTGCAACTTGTCAGGATGCGCCAATGTTTATTCAGAAGTTTGGAAACCTCATTGGTTTGGGGGCTGTAGGTAGTCACGCAGATGGGTCTGGCTGATGCCTGATTGCTCTGGGGTTTGTTTTCCAGTAGTTTTCCAGTAGTGCCTCCCGATAGTTATTTCTTGCCCTTTTCATCGCGTTGTTGATGACCTTCTCTGGGTACTGTCTTCTCTGCAATTTGATTTTTAAATCCTTTGCTTGTGCCTTGTAGTCCTGGATTTGTGTGCAATTACGTCTCAGGCGTAGGAACTGACCATACGGCAAATTGGTGCGTAAGTGCCGTGGATGAAAGCTGTCATAGCGAAGGAGACAGTTCCTTGCCGTTGGTTTAAAGTGGGTATTGGTATGTAGTTTCCCGTCTTTTGGGAAGATTTAAGATCCAGGAACACCAATGTTTCTCTTGACACTGTATGAGTGAACTTTAAGAAATGGTTCTGCTGGTTTAACCAAACCATAAACTCAGATACAGATTCTTGGTCCCCATGCCATATAATAAGCACATCATCGATGTACCTTCTCCATGTGTGTATGTGATGTCTGTATGGGTTGTCGGTATGTAGGATTTTTGTGCTCTCCATGTGGTGGACATACAGGCCCGCCAGGCTTGGCGCAAAAGTGCTGCCCATACTGGTGCCATGGCGTTGGAGGTAGAGGGTCCCTTCATACTCAAAAAGTTTCTTGTTAATGCAAGTGTGATGCACTCCATTACCACACCTCTCGGTGTTTGGTATTTCCAGTCGGTACTGTATAAAACCTCTTCTATGATAGCCAAGGTTTCATCGTGAGGGAGGCTCGTGTAGAGGCTCTCCACGCCCAAGCTAAGAAGTAGTTGATTTTCTGGATCAAAAGTCAGTTCTTGTAAAAGCTGGAGGACTGCTTTTGTGTCCTCAGGTATGTGTTTGTCCCCTGGACTAAGGGGCGCAAGAAGGCATCAGAAAATTTTGACAGGGGCTCAAGGATGGAGCCTATCCCCGAGACGATGGGTCTGCCTGGTGGATTTACCAGTCTCTTGTGAATTTTCGGGATGCAGTAGAAATACAGTGTTTTTGGTGTCTTCTGGGCTAGAAATTCAGCTTCTTTCTTTGACAACCAATTATGAGCCAGGGCTTCCTCCACCATAGCTCCAATGGTAATTCTAATGGATTCTGTCGGGTCTTCTTTTAGGATGGTATAATTCCGTTGATCCGATAGTAGCCTAAGGCATTCCTTTCTATATGCTGTTGTTGTCTGGATTACCACAGCTCCCCCTTTGTCTGCTGGCTTGATTGTTATGTCTTGGTTGTTAGCCAGGTCACGAATGGCTTCGTGTTCATAACGGTTGGTATTTTGGAAGACCTGGCGATTATCCTTGTTCAGGGCTTATAACTCAGTCATCACCGCATTTTCATAAGCCAGGACTTCTATAGGTAGTGTATTGTCTGGTGGGACAAAGGACGATTTCGGTCTTAGTCCTGTATCGGTTTCCATGGGTTTTTCTTTACCTTCAAAGAAAACCTGTAGTTTTATTTTCCGTATAAATTCATGTACTTCAGTGTGTAATTTGAATAGGTCTAGCTTGTTGGTGGGAACGAAGCCTAATCCTTTGTTCAAGACCCTCCTTTTGGTATCAGTTAGTTCATACGGGGTAAGGTTTATTACTAAGTCCCCCTCCGGCTGGTTGATGGGTTCTCTGGTAGGGCCCCCGTCATACTCCTGGTATTCATTCTCGGATCCATTTGGGCCGGGTCCTGCCAAGACACGTTGTTTCCTTTTCTGTTTCTGCCTCTGCATGGTCCTGGGCGTGAGGCTAAAAAAGACTGGTTCTGAAAGAAACCATTGTCATATTCATTACCCCACTGTTGGTACATTTGGCAGGACAAAACACACTGCATGGACGCATGCGCGAAGGAAAGACGCGAGAAAACAATGACCGCGAGCAAGGAACCGACAATGACCATATATGGCCATAAGGAAACCACAATCATGCAATTAACTAACTAAAACCGACAATGACCATATATGGCCATAAGGAAACCTTAGTCATGCAATTAACTAATTAACTCCACCCCAGGAAAAGGTATAAAACCCTGTATTCAAAATTTCTTCTGGCATTATCACCGGAGCCACGTAGGGATCGATTGGGAGGTATTTCGTTGTAGAAATCGTGAGTAGAAAGGTCTGATGATTGTGAGCACTGCCACCACTACATGAATGTAAGTTAAACCAAGACCTGAATATGCCTTTCTTTCTCAAACAGGTGCTAGTTAGCATACCACATCCTGACTTTTTGGCTCATGAGCTTTATCTACAACTCCAAAACAGTATGTTGTAAATATGTAATGGCATGAAATTGACATTTTTCCTCCTCACTTTACAGGGATATAACACAAACTTTGTCCTTTCCCTCTTTACCAACAATAGTGTTACGATCAGGAAATGATTTGAAAACATCTGATCAAAAATTTCCTCATTAAGTGTGTGTGCTCTATGTTGTGTGTCAGTGAGTCTAGTGTGTTTTTTATAAAATATTTTTATCCCACTATAAGCACTGGAATACAGCTATAGTATGTCACCTGTAACCACTGGACATTTTACCTATGGATATGGAGAGAGAGACCACCAGAAAAAAAAATTTTGTCTTCTTTCCTTTATAGGTTGATCAATAGACAACGGCTTTTTTTGCTAGGTACATTACTTTTACCTGCCCTGTTATTTTTCCTCACTTTTATTAGAAAATTCTGGTATTAGTTAGAGAAACGTGAGTAAGGTGGGAATTTGTGCACCCCTTCCTGAAGAAGGTGCTTCTGGCACCGAAACATGTTGACGCACACAAAAAGGAGGTAACGCACATTGTCAGCGTAGTGACCTCCCACCCTCATTTTTAACAGCACCAGCCCGGGGGCTTATTAAATAATTTTTAGTCACCCCACGAGCCAGGTTCTTTTTAACTATCACTATTTCCCAAACCCCACAATACACTCACATTTATTCAAAATACCCCCTCACCAACACCACACATAGTCTAACAAGTGCTCCCATGTCTCCGTAGGTCGCAGCACGCCGTACCCCGTAGAGGGGTACGATGACCCCGATGATGAAGCATGACACCAAGGGGCCTGTTGGTGTGTGAGGGGACCTAAAACATAAAGGTGTTCCCCACTGTGGAGGAGACACCCTTAGTCTCAAGGAGTGGATTCTAACTGTTTATTTAAATATGCCCAGGGAGAATGAATCCATTCTGATTTCTCTCTCTCCCCCCTCTGATTGTTAATTATGCATAGTGCTACACCAGCTATTTTTGTAGAAATGGGGTTGTTGCTGTTTCCGTACTATTGCGCTTTCACTTTGATCCATGAACTCTTAATTAGAACAGTGGGATTAGTTCCAAGGGTGGTCACCTTAGACTTTAAGTTATCCTGGGAGTTGTGTCTTTTAGTTATGTTATGCCCTAGATCTATTAGAATGGTTGCTCAGACTTCGAGGACCCTTTGTTATGTTTATTTGTCAGATTTTACCAAATCCTTTCAATGAGTTTCTTAAGTTGACCGACATAGTTAGGCCTCATTTAGGCCCTTTGTTGTTTTTTTTTGACAGACATTTCCCCACATCAATAGATTTCATGAGTTATCACTAGAAGTTGAGGCACATTTAGTTCAAGGGTGCTTTGGTTAGTTTTCAATTGGTTGTCAGATTTACATTCCCTACATCAAGTGTTAGGTGGTATTTTCTTAGTTGTCATTTCATTTTAGGGATTCTTTTTGTTTGTGATTTTGTTGACAGGTTATGTATGTGTTTGTTGTTGTTTACGGATGTTAGCAATTAAAGTCAAGGGTGAAATGTCGTGACCGGGTTTTTGGTTCTATTTCGGAGTGATGGTGACTTTAGCTTGCTACCATCCTAGATCCCTATTCTTAGCTTGTTTTGGTCCTTTTCAGGCCTCTATTCAGACCAAGAAGCATAAACTAGAGCATAGCCGCTTTATATGATGATAGATTCCTTATTTCCGACTCTAATCCATCTATTACCTATTGGCTTTGGCATAATTATGTGTCCTTTCATCATTCTCAGGCCTGAAGTCCTATAGTAGAGGTTGGATCCTGTAGTTCTGACTTTATATTACCTATTGGCAGGGTTTGTGTATGTACTTTGATATAGCTATGTGTCTATTTCATCCTTTTCAGGCCTATAAGGCCCAGAACCAGAGAGACTCCATTTTGCTTTCTGCCTCTGCAGACTGAGATGCTTGTAGGTCAAGTGTGATGTTTTAGTTATGAGGTGTTGTTCGCTCTTTGCAAACTAGAGAGAACCGGCCGGAGCTGAATCTTATCAAGAAATGTCCCTGGGGCTCAATTCTCTAGACGAAACAAGCAGCTGATCACTGTGAAAGCGTCTGGAGCAGTGACACCCAGCTGATCCTCTCCCTTACCAACGACCCCGCCACCGCCAGAGCCAACCTTCACGAAGGGATGAAAGAGGTAGCCGAATGGATGAAGAATAGCCGCCTGAAACTGAACTCAGATAAGACGGAAGTCCTCATCCTGGGATCCTTACCCGCCGCTTGGGACGACTCCTGGTGGCCCCCCGCCCTAGGCAGCGCACCCAAACCAACAGACCACGCACGCAACCTGGGCTTCATCCTGGACTCCTCCCTCTCCATGACCAGACAAGTCAACGTCGTCTCCTCGTCATGCTTCAACATCCTGCGCATGCTTCGTAAGATCTTCCGGTGGATCCCCACCGAGACCAGGAAGACGGTCACCCAGGCCCTCGTCACCAGCCGTCTGGACTACGGCAACACCCTCTACGCCGGAACCACCGCCAAACTCCAGAAGAGACTTCAGCGGATCCAGAACGCCTCAGCACGACTCATCCTGGACATCCCCCGTCGCAGCCACATCTCCGGACACCTGAGAGATCTGCACTGGCTCCCGGTCAACAAGAGAATCACCTTCCGTCTCCTCACCCATGCACACAAAGCCCTACACAGCCAAGGCCCAGGATACCTCAACAGCCGCCTCAACTTCTACGCTCCCAAACGCCAGCTTCGATCGACCAGCCTCGCCCCCGCCGCCGTCCCCCGCATCTGTAGAGCCACCACAGGGGGACGCTCCTTCTCCTACCTCGCCGCCAAGGCATGGAACTCCCTCCCCACCCACCTCTGCCTGACCCAGGACCACCTCGCCTTCAGGAATCAACTCAAGACCTGGTTGTTCGAGCAGTAGCAGATTTGAATTTGAATTTAAAAATATTTATATAGCGCGCTTCTACCACGCGGTTTCTTGGCCCCCCCCAGCGCCTTGAGACCCTCTGGGTAAGTAGTGCGCTATATAAATGCGATGATTGATTGATTGATTGAGCCTGGTACATGGATTTGGTGGGAGGAGGCTACTGACTGGAACTTTCCACTAGGGGAGAGCATTCCATATCAGCGAATTGCAGAGAGGTGGAGCAGTCAGAAGCAGTTGCAGTCAGAAGCAGTTACTTGTCAGAAGGTGTTGTGATCAGAGGGAGCTGGTCAGGTTGAGATGCAGTCTGGAGAAGATGCAGTCAGAATAAGCTGCTTTGTAGTTGGAGTGAGATGCTTTGGAGACAGAAGCAAGCTGACATGAACAAAGTCAGTTAGCCAGCTGGGACTGAATTGGAGAGCTGATCTATGGAGTGGTTACCAGGCAGATGGAAGAGCTTGGAGCAGTTAGAAGTTCAGTTGGAGCCAGTGGAGTGAAGCCATGGTAACAGAGGGAGAGAGCCCTGATTCCACCAGAGAGAGAGAAACATTCCTTTCTTATAGGGTGAGGTATTCTAAACTAGTTTGCTTTACACTTAATCATTCACTTTCCTTTATTTCCTAGGCTATATTCCCCACTGTATTGTTGCACTGATTAATCCCTTTTCTTTTAGCAGTGTGCAGTCTTGTTATAATCCATTATTTTCCTTTTCAGCTATCTGCAGTCCTAATATTCTTTGAGCTATATGTGAATGTGTTAGTAATCTGATAATAAAGCTTTCTTGTTTGCCATTCTAATAAAGAGACCCCGCAGATCTGTGTATTCCTTAGATGTGTCTATTTCCCTTTACTTTTCAGGCTATGCCTAGATTGCTAGTTATTGCGATGTTATAATTTGCTATTGTGTAATAAAGGGACCCCAGTTCTTAGTGAACAGCTGTGCAGGTGTTATTTCTTCATGATAAGACTAACCTTTCTTCTAGCCAGATGCTGTTATGTGGACGGATGTGTTTCCCATCCAGGTAAGTGGTAACTGATCAAGGGAGCAAGGAGCGCCTAAATCAGAGAATAACCTTTGCATATAGTTATTACATTTGGTTGTCATCTTCTAGGACAGAGCTAACCCTTCTTTTTACCCAAATGCTGACAGGAGAAGGATGTGAAATTCCCTTCCCTGCAGATAATTGAGCATGGAAGACTGTGTGTAGATCAGGTCAGGAGATAACTTCTGAATGCTACAATTTGGCCATTCTTGTGTGAGACGATTGGATCTCCTATTCGCCACATAAGGGATAATATTGTGTATGAGACACCCTCAGTAGATATTAGACATATAGAGAAACTTCCCAACAGAGAGAGAGAGCGTTAAAGGTACTCATAGGACAGAGATTGCCGCTAGAGAGAGTGGCATTAGTGAGAGCATTGATTGTGGTCAATGTGTATACACCCGCTGGATTGCGGCTTGTGAGAGATTGCCGCTAGAGAGAGTGGCATTAGTGAGAGCATTGATTATGGTCAATGTGTATCTGCACCAGATTGTGATGGAAGTGAGAGCATCGGGAGGAGACGATGTTTAAACTCACCGTATTGTGGCTTGCGTGAGCACCGATTGTGGTCGGTGTTTAATGGTAGATGTATTAGAACTGCTCTCCACCATGAGGAAGAGAGTAGCATAGTCTGGGCCAGATTGCCGTGAGACTATAAGGTGAGATCATAGGATGTGACATGGAATTCCTTAGTAATCAGTGAGTATTCCTAGTAATCCTATAGATTTAGTGGTGTTTTTGATGATATGAGCTAGTATATTGCTAATTCCCCATCCCCAGGATGGTACCTAGATACTGTGGTAAGTAGGCTCTGGGGAGGGAGATGGTTATGTTTCGGCTGGATTGGTGGTGTCTTGGTGAGCTGGTGATATCTGGTCTGAAAATCCGGTCGTTACAGTATGTCACACAACGAATTAGACCCTCCCAAAGTACACATCAACACCTCTTCTCATCCTCTCTCCACCCACCCGTGCCCCATGGACTCCCACAATGGAGTTCCATCATGCAATATACCTGCCCACCTCTTGCCTTTGGACACCATACCAGCAATAACCCCTTCCATCTCACCACAGTTCAGGCCATCAACATGATAACTCCTACACCTGACCCCAGACTCGATGAGATACTTCTATCCCTTTAGCAAATAAAAAAAGACATCCAAATGTGCCAGAATTTGATCCGGCATCAACTCATCTCACTAACTAAGCCTATACATCGACATGCTCTAGCCTCCGACCTCAACTCCCCAAATGGAATACATTACCCTACCCTAATGCCTCATTCCGTCTGACTAGGGAAAAGCGAGACATATCTCCAAGCGAGCTCACTTTCCTACTTCATTCCTACAAACTCCCTTCCCTTCCCTCTATACCAGCACATACAGACGACAAACAGAAACTGTCCTTAATCCAACCCATCCAGCCCAACGCATCTAGAAGTATAAGATGCACCCCCAGAGGTATTGACGAACATAACCTCAAGAGAATACCCATCTCCCATGACCAGAACACCACTTTGTCCAAGGCCCATCTAAGATGTATCCTACTAAACTGTAGATCAGCCTCTCGGCATTCTTCCGATATAGCTGACCTCATTATAACGAAGGAACCTGACATTATCATCTTGACGGAAACCTGGCTAAACAACTCATCCTCCCCCATCTTAGACATTTTAGTTCCCCCAAACTACTGCATCACAAGACTTGATGACCTGATACACTAGGGGGTGGCATTGCCTGCATTCACAGGAAAAACCTCTCTGTGAAGCGCGCTAACTCCCCAGTATTCTCTTAATGTGATTACCTCTGCCAAGACATCTCGAGCTATAACAAACCAATATGCTCACTTCATTCTTTCTACCATCCTCCAGGCAACAACCTTACCTTCATCGAGCACATCATGGATATTTTAGCATCAAATGTCGGTCAACAGACTACTCAGATCTTCCTGGGGGACTTCAACCTCTACTGGAATGATCTAAACGATCCAGAGGTCAATAGTCTCAAAGCTTTCCTGTCCGACCTCAACATGTCCCAAATCTGTGATAGTCCCACCCATGATAAAGGCTCAAACCTTGATCTAGTGATCTCTAAAGTAGACTCGATTCCGCTTGATTCGATTCTTTCTTGCGACTGGTCCGACCATCACATAATCACATTCCAAATCAAAGAAGAAGTTAAATTACTCTCTATCCAATGTAACAGAGCAAAAATCTGGAGGAGGAACCTAGATAACCTCAATCCTTGGATGACTTAGATGACGTACAAGACTTGACCAATCACTACTTCAACTCCATAATCTTGATATTCGCCGACCAAGCACACCTTCAATTGAAAAGAGCCACCACAAAGGATGATGGCAGGCTAAATGAGGACAGAAGATCCCTGAGAGCAATTGAAAGACAATGGAGATCTGTTCCATCCGCTGCCCACCTCAAACTACTAAGAAGCACCTGAAACTCCTATTACAGAAAGATTAGATGCTCAAAAGCAGACTTCATATGTAAACAATTAGAGCAAGCTAAGAACTGCCCCAATAAACTATATGAAATAATCAAAAATCAATCAAAGTGTATCTCCCACTCCCCCCAAGTTAATCCAGAAACACTCCCCAATTGCGAGGAGCTTGTCGCCTTTTCAATCAAGGACAGACTTACGTATTGACCTACTATCCCACACACACAATATTACCACGCTGATCATACCAGTGAACCCGCCTAATTGTTCTTCAAAGCTCGACCTCAATAACAATGCTTACTGGTCTACGTTCAACCCCTATAGTGAAGAAACTATCTTAAATACGCTCATGGCCTTGAATCCCTTTAACCATTTCACAGATCCTCTCCCTGCATCCCACTTAAAGACCTTCCTGCCACAGCTAGTGCCCCTATGGACCAGGATTATAAACACCTCTCTTCAAGGAGCCATCCCCGACATCCTCAAAGCTGGTCAGGTTTCCCCCATTTTAAAGAAAGTATCAGCTGACCCGTCAGACCTGAATAACTATCGCCTTATATCCAACATTTCAACCCTGGCCAAATTGCTCGAAAAATGTGTCCACATGCAGCTGAGTAACCACATCTACCACTTAATCTTATAGATCGATTCCAATCAGGCTTCCGATCGGGGCAAAGTACCGAATCGGCCATGACCAACATCATAGATTACGCCCTACAAATACTGGATCAAAACAAAGCCTGTTTGTTAATCCTACTTAACCTATCGTCAGCTTCGATACAGTCAAACACAGCAACCTACTCGACCTCTTAAAACATAGAAAGGGTCTATCTGGAACAGTCTTAAACTGGTTAACTTCTTTCCGCCCAAGATAGAATGCAAAGATTCAAGATCAACCAATCTTTATCCAATCCGACCTAGTCACCTTGGGTGTACCCCAGGGATCCTCCCTCTCCCTTACACTCTTCAATCTGTTTATAGAACCACTCTCTGAGCTCAAACATCCAAAATCACATGTACGCCGACGACACATAGCTCTACATTAAGGTCAACTCTGTTGCAGACATCAAGTCCTTTAACTCAATGCTCAAAAAAACACAGATCTGGCTGGCAAACAACAATTTAAAACTTAGCACACAAAAAAACTGAATTCCTCCTTATCGCTTCGCCCAAACAAACAGACACGACCCGCGAATGGATGCAGCACCTAACTGCACTCGATGGTCAACCTTGCATTATTGAGTCCGCGAAATCCCTAGGAATAACTCTGGATAACAATCTAAACATGCAGAAACACATCAGTGCGGCAACTAAAGCAGCCAGTTTTCAGATGATCAGACTAAGAAGAATAAAACCATTATTACCCGCGAATGACTTTAAACAGGCAGCCCAAACCCTAGTCATTCTCAGAATGGATTACGGAAGTGTCGCCCTCTGCGGCCTTCTCAGATCACCAACTGCTCTTCTAAGAGCCTAGATCAATACAACTGCTAGACTCATTACAGGCTCCAGAGAAAATTGCCACATTTCCCCCGACCTCCGGGCCCTCAACTGTTTACCGTTTGCGGCCAGAATCCATTTGAAAATCGCATGCATGACTCATAAGGCTTTGCATCAAAAAACACAGAGATACCTTGCCCAGAAACAAGTACTATCGGGTGGCAGCAGAACCACTAGGAGCTCTGATAAGCTTCTACTAAAACCACTATGTTTCTCCCAAAAAAAAAACTTACAATCGTACCTTCTCAGGAATGGCCCCCAGGATTTGGAATGCCCTGCCCCCAGAAACAAGATTGAATCCGTCTGTTGCCATCTTCAAAAAAGAAGGGAAAGCTTTCCTCTTATCTAGATTCAGCTGAACTTTCTTATATACTCTTGTTGATATGTGCTAGTTGCTAAATTCATGTATGTACTAGCTTATCCCAACGTATTTTTATGTATTTGTCAATCAAAGCTATGTGCCTTGTAAAGCACTCTGATACCCGTAAAGGTCTTGTTTGCGCTATACAAAACTGTCAAAATAAATAAATAAAAAATAACAAGCATCTCATTGTATTTGAAGTATGATGCTAATACGTTTGATTGATTATTCTAAACATAACATGTCTTACTCCACACCACGACATTTCCACCTTTATCAGAATATCTAATGACAATAGATCTATTGTTTAGTAAAATCTTCAATTGCCTTAAATTGTTCACGATTAAAATTACATTTTGATCTACCATCCACTTTATATCTCATTTTCTTTAACTCTGAGGTTACACTTCTACTGCGTCACAATGAATGGTTGGTGTAAAAGCTGATTTAGGTTTAAATTTACTTGACTCAAGAGAGTCCACCGGTGAATGCAGTACATCCAAATTCATGAGTGGATCTTCATGATACACTATATACACTATATTCTCATTTAGTTGTGCCATAGTATGTAAAGTTTCAATATCTGATATACATAATGCTTCTGTTTCCAGGTTTTGTATACCTTCCCTCCTGGAAGCAACCTGGGTGTGAGACCATGTTTTTAATTTAAGTTTTCTCAGAAAACTAAAAATGTCTATTCGAGTTTGTACATAATACAATTGATTTACCACAGGCATTCTGCACCTCTCTAGGCTCGTGTCAACCATGCTGCTGATTTGTTGGTTACTCCTTTTTCTTTGTTTGATTCCTCCTCGCCCTCTGGTTTTTTCTTGTGTGCCCCATCCTCTGCCACGCCGAAAATTCTGGTCTCCTTGTAATTGAATTTGTTTAGCTCTGCTTAACATCTGGAACTGTTTTAGGAAGTTGTTTTTTCCCATACTGCTATTCGGTGCATTCTGTGCCAAGGTTTCTACTGATACATCAGACACATTCCTCTCCCATACATCCCTTTCTTCAGTCGGTTCGCCTCTAATTGTTTTCTCTCCAATCTCAGTGGGCTTTTGAGTTACATTCTCGCTGAACAAGTGATATATATATATATATATATTATATATATATATATATATATTATATATATATATATATATATATATATATATATATATATATATATATATATATATATATATATATATATATATATATTCACTGAAAAAACCATAGGTTATAGACCATATATAGTTAGGGATTCGCATTTACAAAACCTTAATTTACTCGCACAAAACCATAGAAATTCGCATATATAGTTAGTTGCAATAACTATATATCGCGCACCCGCAATCCACTGCTGATGATGTCACATATTACATCATTCATGACATGGTCAGTGACATCACTGATGACATCACTGATGACATCATCCAGTGTTTGTATGTTTCTGTAAAGTTAAAATATGTCTTACATATTGAAGAATGAGTGGATGTATAAGTGTCTGGATGAAGGATTTAGTAGGTGCATGACTGACTGTATGAGAGAGTGATTAAATGTGTCTCACGGAGTGCATGGGTTAGTGACTAAACTGTATTAATTTGTGCATCATTATGTCTGTTGTTCTGTAAACTGCTGCATGTGTTAATCAGTAGCTATATGAGTAACTATATGGGTTATTGATTGGTTGCCCAAGTATTTGTATGGGAGACTGAGTATGTGTGTGGGTGGCTGGGAGGTGTATGACTCTGTGCATAGATGTGTGAGCAGTTGATTCACTAGTTGTATGGGTTCAAACGTGCATGTGGAAACAGCTTTATGGGCAGTTGACTGTGTGCATGAGTGTATTGGTGAGTGAATGGATATCTCAGTGCTACATGTCAAAGTAAGTACATATGTAAAACACAGTACATGTGAGAGTTGACATATATAAATAACTGAGCATAAGAGCCAGTGAATGTAAGAGTGTCTGTATGAATCATTGTGAACTTGTATCAGGGGTTGTATAAGAGAGTAAATATGTGTTAGAATATGTTTGAATTAGTAAGGTGTGTATAACTGTATAGTTGAGGAAATGGAGGAGTGATTGATTATTTTCATGACTGACTAGATGTGTGAGTAACTCCATGGATGAGTGACAATCTGTGAGTGTCTGTTTATACTGATTGTATCTAAGGTTATATTAGAGTCTGAAGAGGTTCATCGTATTATCACATGAATGATATAATCAGTGATGTGATCAGTAATGTCAAATGAGATGTCATCAGTGATGTCATCAGTGATTTCATCAGTGATGTCATCAGTGATGTCACTGACCATGTCATGAATGATGTAATATGTGACATCATCAGCAGTGGATTGCGGGTGCGCGATATATAGTTATTGCAACTAACTATATATGCGAATTTCTATGGTTTTGTGCGAGTAAATTAAGGTTTTGTAAATGCGAATCCCTAACTATATATGGTCTATAACCTATGGTTTTTTCAGTGAATTTCAATGGTTTTTTAATAGCAAATATCAAAAGCTGTAAAATGTCAAGTACGTGGTAGGTAAAAACATTTTCGTATTTATGCACGCTGATGTGCTTTGAACGCTGCCCCCCCCCCCTCCTCCTCTTTTCTTTTAGGAGTATTCTCTCTTTGCAGATAGTGAAGGGTAGGTAACGTAAGCCTTTGCCCCCGTTGTAACCCGTCGTGCCTGCTTCCCTCTACATTTGATTGATTGTTATCCAAGCATTTACTGTTTTAGAATTGGGTGCTCTCATGCTGACGCCAGCTTAAATCTGAAACATCCAGAAACACTGTAGACTACCAATTCAATCAGTTCCGGTGGAGCCCCAACGTGACCCGGTAGAGAAGAACTTGCCCTCCCCTCTTTGACTGATTGTTCTTGTTGCCTGTCCCTTCTCTTGTCATATAACAGAACTTTTTGGACTGCTAAAAGGGGTTGTATTCCGACCGCTGGTTGGTGGAGACATTTTGACTATATTCTGGACCTGCGTTGTCGCGTAATGCGTCATATGACGCGCCGCGTTAGCGCACCCGGAAGTGCTCCGGTGCGCAACGATCCAGAGCGCGGCGCGCAGCGCGTAACGTAAGCATAACAGGTCATGTGACTTGCTAATAAAACTTTTCATTGGTTCATTTTACTTTTGTTATTCTAATGATGAAAGGCTTGGTTATATACCTAAAAATAACGCTTTTCATTGCTTTCGAAAAAAAATTTTTTTCCAAATGATGAAAGCCCCACCTTTTTTTTTTCACTCTGACTTGTAAAGCAAAGGACCCAGATGCATTTACAGTTTATCACTAACAATGTTCCAGGCTAATGTATTTTCCCTGGAAATTTACAACTGTCCTGCAAGTAAAATATTCCTTTTTCGAGAAAAAGGGTGTTTCTTCGTCCCATGAGGGAGCCGTTGAGCAAAAGAGGCTCGGCCTGCTGTCTTAGTCGCTGATAGGCATGAATATCAGATTCTTATCGATCACTTTATGTTGCAGAAGTAGAAAACACAACAGCCCTTGACCATTTTTCCTTACTGCGTTCCTGCGTATTATACCTTTTAACAGTCATGTAATTGGACTGCTTTATTTCACTTGCCTTTTACTGATTCGAAAACAGTGGCTATTATTCAAAACTTTACCAATGTAGGTACTACTACCATGTTTTTTTTAAAAAACCTTTATTGTGAAAATGTCAGTATACAAATACGGGCCTATAACCACATGGGCCGGCCACGGAGCAAACTGGAATCGTATATGATGAGGGCACATTTACACTGTTGAAGAACGTAACGGGCGACCCATTAGATTGCAAGAACTAAGGTGTCTAACATTTACGGAATCGGTGGACGTACATTTTATAATTAAAGTACGACAGGGCCAGTTACAATAAAATTATCTAGATATACATTTGCGGGCAAGTACCATGGGTGACGTTAATTCGAACTTTCAATAGTACAGTAATCAATAACACATCAGAACTTAATATCAATAGGGATGTCAAAATGTTCAATCAATTCTCGTCCCTGCTCGCCATGTGCTTCAAAACTGCATACGTATCTCGTGATATCAAGGTTGGGCAACCAGTACACAACAAGGAGTTACGAGTCCCATTTATACCGGCGCCATTTTGGGCGCGGCCAGGCAGGTCCAGGATATAGTCAAAATGTCTCCACCAACCAGCGATCGGACCAGAACCATTTTCGGCAGTCCAAAAATGTTCCGTTAAATGACAACAGAAGAAATAGGCAACACGAACAATCAGTCAAAAGAGGGGACGCTTTCGTGAATGGGGCCCATGCCCTAGCAGGCAAGCTTTCGAGTTCCAAGGTGTCCCAGGGCCATTTTAGTGGACCAGGCCCAAATCCAAAGAGCTGGCCACCATTTTGAGACTCCTGTTGCAGCCGGCTATCGCTGCACCACAAGAGTAACCGCAATTCAGCTAGATGGCGGCTCAGTCACTGTACCGCAAGAGCGGGCAGAACTCAGCTGGAAGGCGAGTCAAACGCTAAGAGGCACCCCACTGCAGATGAGGTGCCTCCACCTGGGGAAGAGGGAGAGGCCCGTTTGCGCTGCCTCCCCCCCCCCGGGCATCCCACGCCGTCTTTCGGCACAGCATTGTAGGATGGCCACACCGGTGAAACTTGCTGGACACCACCTCAGTGCCATCCGGATCTCAGCGCGTTCGAGTCACTGTACTGCAAGAGTGGGAGAAACTCAGCTGGACATGCCGTCTTTCGGCGCAGCATTGTAGGATGGCCACACCAGTGCGGCAACTTGCTGGACACCACCTCAGTGCCATCCGGATCGCGTCGCATTGTGCTGCCTTCGGCGTACTGTAGCAGCAAGAGTGACCGCAACTCAGCTGGACACGCCGTCTTTCGGCGCAGCATTGTAGGATGGCCACACCAGTGCGGCAACTTGCTGGACACCAACTCGGTGCCATCCGGATCTCGTCGCGTTGTGCTGCCTTCGGCGTATTGTAGCAGCAAGAGTGACCGCAACTCAGCTGGACACGCCGTCTTTCGGTGCAGCATTGTAGGATGGCCATACCAGTGCGGCAACTTGCTGGACACCACCTCGGTGCCATCCGGATCTCGGCGCGTTCGAGTCACTGTACCGCAAGAGTGACCGCAACTCAGCTGGACCCGCCGTCTTTCGGCGCAGCATTGTAGGATGGCCACACCAGTGCGGCAACTTGCTGGACACCACCTCGGTGCCATCCGGATCTCTGCGCGTTGTGCTGCCTTCGGCCTACTGTAGCAGCAAGTGCGGGAGCAACTCGGCTGGAAGGCGAGTAAAACGCTAAGGGGCGCCGCACTGCACATGAGGTGCCTCCACCTGGGGAGGCGGAAGAAGGCAGTTCGCGCCGCCTCCCCCCGGGCACCCCACACCGTCTTTCGGCGCAGCATTGTAGGATGGCCACACCAGTGCAACTTGCTGGACACCACCTCGGTGCCATCCGGATCTCAGCGCGTTGTGCTGCCTTCGGCCTATTCGCACAATGGTCCGCTACTGACGCCGCCTCATGGGCCAACGGGTTTTGTATGCTTTTCATAACCCAAAGCCGCATAACAGGTCATGTGACTTGTTTATATACCTTTTCATTGGTTCATTTTACTTTTGGTTTCCTAATGATGGAAGGCTTGATCATATGACCTAAAAATAATACTTTTCATTGGATTAAAACATTTTTTTTTCCCAAACGATGAAAGACCCACCTTTTTTTTTCTCACTCGGCAATCAAAAAAGGTTCCGTTAGATGACAAAAAAATCCGCGAATTATCGCGAATTTTTTTTTTTGTGTGTTCGCGCGGGTTTCTGCCAGTTTGCGAAGGTTTTGTACAATTTCGCAAACGCGAACTTACCTGTCGGGTCGCAAGTTTTGCGAACTTGTTGTTTCTACGTGTCCAGCCTGTTTGGGACACTCTTCTTCATCACTGCCACCCTCTGTCACCACTGCCACTCTCTGACTACTCATGCCACCCTCTGGCCCACCCATGCCACCCTCTGTTTCATCACAGCACCCTCTGGTTGTCCAGTGTACATTATTGTGGCAAAGCAAAGCACACCTTCCCTGCCTCAAGTGACCTGAATTAATTTGGGGCTGATTAATGTGTCACAGAATATTTTTTTAGCTGGCACCTGCTTCCTTAGTGCTTCCTGATTAGTGATCTTTTGCACTTGCTAAGTGCTTTCATTGTTGCAAAATTAGTTACAACACCTGCCCTGCCCCAACTGACAATAATGAATTAGGGGCTGATTAATGTGTCACTGGATTTGAACTTCCAGCCTGGCTCCTGCTTGTCTCCCTTAGCTGTAATTCAGGACCTTTGTGGCATATGTGTAACTATTCTGAGGGTCAGAGCAGGGTCACATAATAGTTGCAAGTAGGCAACTGAACTCTGGAGGGGCCCCTCAGGAAGCACTTTAGGAAATGGCTACTAATGATGAGCTTGAACTTTTGAACCTGGTAAGTAGTTTCAGTTTTGCTAAGATCGTATTTCTGCAATTTAGCGCTTATTCGCGGGGCGCGAAGTTGAACTGGGAAGCCGCGAACTCACGCGAACAGTGCGAGCAAGCCATTAAATCCGCTGCTCGCGGATTTGCGGATTTAGCGGGAAATTCGGGAATCTCGCGGATTGCGAATTTACCGAAAATCCGCAAAATCCGCGAGCGGAACGGATTTTCCGCCCATACTTACTACCAGGTCACGTTGGGGCTCCACCGGAACTCATCGAATTGATAGTCTACCGTGTTTCTGGATGTTTCAAACTGAAGCTGGCGTCAGCATGAGAGCACCACCATCTCTTAGCTCCGTCGTGGCCATTCCGCAAGCAATCATGGCAGCCGCTCCCCACCGGAAGCCTGCGGGAGTCGGGGGCCCCCAAGACTTTTGTAGAATCTTCAAGGCTGAGGGGACGCTTTCGAGAATGGAGCCCAAGCCCTAGCAGACAAGCGTCTGAGTTCCAAGGTGTCCCAGGGCCATTTTAGTGGACCAGGCCCAAATCCGAAGAGCCGGCTGCCATTTTAAAAGTCCTGTGGCAGCCGCCTATCGCTGCACCGCAGGAGTGGGAGCAACTCAACTACATGGTGAGCGAGACGCTGTAGCCGCAAGAGCGGGCGGTAAACAGCTGAATGGCGGATGAGGCACAGTGTAGCAAAAGCGGGCGGAATGGCAACTGAAACGGTAAAGGGGCGCCCCACTACAGCAGACGAGCCTCCACCTGGGGAGGCCCATTCACGCCGCCTCCCCCCCCCCCCGGGGCACCCCACGCCGTTTTTCGGAGCAGCATTGTAGGATACCAAAACTAGTGCGGCAACTTACTGGACATCACCTGGGTGCCGTCCAGATCTCAGCGTGTTCTGCTGCCTTGGGACTATTCGCACAACAGACCGCTACTGATGAGGCACAGTGCAGCAAAAGCGGGTGGAAAACCGCTAAATGGCAAGTGAAACGCTAAAGGGGTGCCCCACTACAACAGACGAGCCTCCACCTGGGGAGGCCCGTTCACGCCGCCTCTCCCCCACCCCCCTCCGGGGCGCCCCACGCCATTTTTCGGAGCAGCATTGTAGGATACCAAAACCAGTGCGGCACCCAGGTGACATCACCTGGGTGCCGTCCAGAACTCAGCACGTTGTGCTGCCTTGGGACTATTCGCACAACAGACCGCTACTGACCATTGTTGCTTCTGTTTTAATAAAAAAGGTGTTTACTGTTTTTGTTGCGATGTATATATTTATAAGTTATTAAAGTGTTATAATCCTACTACTTTGTTGGGGTGCTATATATTTTTAATGTGACACATAATTGTGAAGACTTTGATGTACAAAAAGGCATCCCTGGAATCTTCCGCTTCAGGCTCGGTCCCACACACCCTCACAGTGAGAATCCCCTCCCCAATCACAATACAGGATGGTTATCAGATAGTAGGAATGCTTGTGGTGTGACGGATCTCATCGGGTGGGGGCCTTGATCTACTGTAACTCCTTTGAAGAGGGGTGATTCTTTACAGTTGAGGCCATAAACTACATCCGCAGGGCTACGTGATAGCCTTGGACCGGCCTGGACAATCAGACACAAAGGAAGAGGAATGTCAGAGGGTGCGGTAGTGAATAGGGTGAAAGGGTGGTGTCGGGCGGGCACAGGGTGTGATTCTCAGGGAAGAGCAGCGCAGATGGGGGGAGGTTTATGGCCCATGCATAAGACAGAGAGCGGGGGTGACCAGTGCGTGGGGGAGATGCTTGCGAGGGTGGGAAGCCATGCTGAGGATCGGCGGCGTGCAGAGAGTGGGTCTGGTCAAGGCATCTAAAATGGCTGCCGTGCACGACAAAAGTGTGGCATTGGAAAAAAAGCAAGATGGCGCAGACAATGTTAATCAATACGAATTAATTTATAACAATTATTTTTAACAATATATTTACTCGCAGTGACAAAATGGCGGTCAACACTTCCTGATTTCCTTCGAATCGAACGTTAACAGACGTCACGATCGGCGGCGTGCCGAGAGTGGGTCTGGTCAAGGCATCTAAAATGGCTGCCGTGCACGAAAAAAGTGTGGCATTGGAAAAAAAGCAAGATGGCGAAGACAATGTTTATCAATACGGATTAATTTATAACAATTATTTTTATCAATATATTTACTCGCAGTGTCAAAATGGCGGTCAACACATCCTGATTTCCTTCGAATCGAACGTTAACAGACGTCACGCAGCAAAAAAAAAAAAAAAAGCTCACTCGCAGCCGCTGGAAGACAAGTATCAACATATATGAGCCTCCTCAGCCACCCTCAGAAAACATAGGGGGTCAGGATACGTCTCCCGTACCCCCTTATACCATTTCTCACATTGTTTTTCCTCCATCTTGTAATTTAATTTAATCAAAACACAAAATGGCGAATTCCCGTTTCGCGTCCCAGTTCACTACCCGGTTCGCGAACCGGAAAGCGCTTCTACCGCAAAAAATCAATATTTTTTTATTTGCCCCACGGGACCCTTTAATAACCCCAACATCATTCCTAGGGGGTCAAGAAGGGTCTACCTTGCCCCCTTTCATTAAATTCCCCCTTCGTTTTTCTCCTCCTCTTGTCTCTCGATCCTACTGAGAGACAAGATGGCGGCCACTCCGGACTGTTTAGAATGTTGACAGACACCGGGGAGCCAATCAGCTTCGCTTCGCAAAGCTCCGTTACGCGAAAAGTACGCGAACTGGTGCGCTATCCGGGACGCTGTCACAGATATATCTGTTTTTTTAAACGTTAATTTCTCAAAATCCACTGGAGAGACCCAGCAAAGGCACATCGGGCTAACAGTCCCTACAATTTTGCCAAGATTCGTGCAAATCCATTCAGCCGTTTGAGCTAAAAGTGAGGCCAAACGCCCTATGGAAAACTCAATGTTAAAAACGCGTTTTGGGACCCCCCTTTTTTCTCGGCCCCCCCTTGGCAAACCCCCCCCCAAATTTTCAGGGGCTGCTCAAAAACAAAATGTGCCATTTTCCTGAAAATTTCAGCTGATTCCGTCCACAAACGCCAAAGTTATTAGACATAGAATTTTCAAAAGTTACATAGAGAAAAAATCCTAACTATATATACCTACTGGCGACCGCCAGTAGGTAATATATATATATATATATATATATATATTCATTGAAAAAACCATAGGTTTCACACCAGTTATAGTTAGGAATTAGCATTTAAAAAACCTATTAAATTCACTGACAAAACCATAGGTTTCACACCAGTTATAGTTAGCTGGAAATTTTACTGACATAAAACCATTGAAATTCCCACGTTATAGTTAGTTGGACTCACTATAACTTGCGCGCCTGCAATGCACTGCTGATGACGTCACATATTACATCACTCATGACATGGTCAGTGACATCACTCATGACATCACATGGTTTTTTCAGTGAATTTCAAAGTTTTTTTTAATGCTAATTCCTAACTATATAAGACCTGAAAGCCCACCAGGAATCTCCAGTATGCGCCAGGGGACTGCATTGCAGAGAGGTGTAATGAAGCCACAACCCTTTTTACACCTCTCTGCAACGCAGCCCCATGCATGTTTGAAGAGGGGGAACTAATTCCCCTTGCATACTGGGGGCCCCTGGGGGCCAATTAGTCCACCTGGAACCTCCAGTATGCGCCAGGGGCTGCATTGCAGAGGTGTAATGAGACTATGCCCCTTGTTACACCTCTCTGCAACGCAGCCCACTGCCGCGTTTGCAGAGAGGGAACTAATTCCCCTTGCATACTGGGGGTCCCTGGGGTCAACTAGTCCACCAGGAGCCTCCAGTATGCGTGAGGGAGCTGCATTGCAGAGAAGTGTAATAAGGCCACACCCTTGTTACACCTCTCTGCAATGCAGGCCACTGGCGCGTTTGCAGAGGGGGGACTAATTCCCCTTGCATACTGGGGGTCCCTGGATCATATCTGCCCAAACACCGATATTCCGAACGATTGTAAATGACTTTTCTTGAGAAACATTTGGATTTGAATTATCATGTCCTATACTTTGGAATTTTTGAAAGACTGACTTTGAGGATGCTATAAATTACTCAAGTCTGCCCGAATTGTGTGGGTAAAATTGATACCTAGTCACTTTGAATAAGAATATACTTATGTCTCGTCTAACATTTGGAAGAAATATCTACTTATATGACAACTGGATACCGACATAACTTGAAGGAAATAATAACGCCCTGAAGAAGTTCTGTTGTACAGAACGAAACGTTTCGGCTGGCTGTGGTACATAAACTTAAGGAAAATAAAAGCATTTGAATATACACCAAGATTCAGCGCTTCAATAAGGACTCTAAGTGATATGATTTGATTGGACTCATTGTGAAAGTGGTGCTGTGCCAAACTATGGAATATTCTCCACTACTCTCTACTACTTACTCTCTCCTACTCCACTACTCTCAAATACTCACTGTCTACTACTCATTCTCTACTACTGTACTACTCTCTACTACTCTCTCTCTACTACTCACTCCCTACTACTCGCTACTCACTACTCCCTACTACTCACTATCTACTAATCTCTACTACTCACTCTCTACTACTCTCTCTCTACTACTCACTCTTTACTACTCACTACTACTCTATACTACTCATTCTCTACTTCTCACTCTCTACTACTCTCTACTACTCACTCTCTACTACTCTCCCTCTACTACACACTCTCTACTACTCTCTACTACTCACTCTCTACTACTCTCTCTCTACTAGTCTCTACTACTCACTCTACTACTCACTCTCTACTACTCACTACTATTCTCTTGGCTACTCATTCTCTACTACTCTCTACTACTCACTCTTTACTACTCTCTACTACTCACTCTCTACTGCTCTCTACTACTCACTCTACTACTTACTCTCTACTACTCTCTACTACTCACTCTCTACTACTCTCTACTACTCACTCTACTATTCACTCTACTACTCTCTACTACTCACTCTCTGCTACTCTCTCTACTGCTCTCTACTACTCTCTACTACTCACTCTCTACTCTCTATTACTCACTCTCTACTCTCTACCTCTCTCTTCTTCTCTCTCTACTAATCTCTACCTCTCTACCGCTACCTCTCTACCTCTCTACCTCTACACCTCTACCTCTCTACCTCTCTCTACACGCACACATATACACATATATGCATATATATATGCATATGCATTTATATATATGTATGTGTATGTAAACAGCTACTTTTAAAACTGTCATTCTTTTTCCCCATGGTACACTCCCCGGTACGCGCACCGGTGCGTACCGGGAGCTCCCCCCGCGAAAATAAAAAAAAAAATCTTTTTTTTTTTGCCCCGCAGGGCCCTTTTATGGCCCCCACATCAAACCTAGGGGGTCAAGGGGGGTCTACTCTGCCCCCTTATGGTAATTTCCCTCTTTGTTTTGGCCACCTCTCGTGTCTCGATCCTACCGAGACACAAGATGGCGGCCGCTACGGACTGTTTGGAATGTTTACAGACACCCCAGAGCCAATCAGCTTTCTGCGCGCAAGTCGCGTGGCGCGCCCAGTGCGCGTACCGGTGCGCGTACCGGAGCGCGGCTATAGATATATATATTTTTTTTAACCTTAATTACTCAAAATCCACTGGAGCACATATCTTGAGACATAGCAAAGGCACATCGGGCTACCAGTCCCTACAATTTTGCCAAGTTTGGTGGAAATCCATTCAGCCGTTCGGGCTAAACGTGAAATCGACCGCCCTATGGAAATTAACATGGGGAAAACGCGTTTGGGGACCCCCCTTTTATCTCGGCCCCCGCTTGACAAATCCCCCCCAAACTTTCAGGGAAGGACCGGAACGCCGCGAGGCCATTTTGAGGAAATTTTGAGGCAGATTCGTCAACCGGCGCCAAAGTTATTCCAAATAGAATTTTGAGATTTAACATTGAAAAAAATCCTAACTATAACTACCTACTGGCGACCGCCAGTAGGTAATATATATATATATATATATATATATATATATATATATATTACCTACTGGCTATCGCCAGTAGGTATATATAGTTAGGATTAATTCCCTATGGGATTTTTGAAAATTTTATGTCTAATAACTTTGGCGTTTGTGGACGGAATCGGCTGAAATTTTCAGGAAAATGGCACATTTTGTTTCTGAGCAGCCCCTGTAAATTTGGTGGGGTTTCGTCAAGGGGGGGCTGAGAAAAAAGGGGGGTCCCAAAACGCGTTTTTAACATTGAGTTTTCCATAGGGCGGTTGGACTCACTTTTAGCTCGAACGGCTGAATGGATTTGCACGAAACTTGGCAAAATTGTAGGGACTGTTAGCCCGATGTGCCTTTGCTAGGTCTCAATATATGTGCTTCAGTGGATTTTGAGAAATTAACGTTTAAATCAAGATATATATCTGTAACAGCGATCCGGTCCGCTTACTTTTCGCGTTTCGGAACTTTGCGCGCAGAAAGCTGATTGGCTCTCCGGTGTCTGTCAACATTCTAAACAGTCCGGAGCGGCCGCCATCTTGTCTCTCGGTAGGATCGAGAGAGAAGAAGAGGTGAAAAACGAAGGGGGAATTTAATGAAAGGGGGCAAGGTATCCCCCTCTTGACCCCCTAGGAATGTTGTTGGGGTTATTAAAGGGTCCCGTGGGGAAAAGAAAAAAAAAATGAGTTTTCACGGTAGAAGCGCTTCACGGGCCGCGAACTAGGCCGCAAACTGGTAGCGAAACGGGAATTCGCCATTTTGTGCTTCGTTAATTAAATTACTAGGTATAAGGGGGTGCGGGAGACGTATCCTAATCCCCTATGTTTCCTGAGGGTGGCTGAGGAGGCTGATATATGTTGATACATCTCTTCCAGCGGCTGTGCGTGAGCTTTTTTTTTTTTTGCTGCGTGACAGTCCGGAGCGGCCGCCATCTTGTCTCTCGGTAGGATCGAGAGAGAAGAAGAGGTGAAAAACGAAGGGGGAATTTAATGAAAGGGGGCAAGGTATCCCCCTCTTGACCCCCTAGGAATGTTGTTGGGGTTATTAAAGGGTCCCGTGGGGAAAAGAAAAAAAAAAAGATTTTTCACGGTAGAAGCGCTTCACGGGCCGCGAACTGGGCCGCAAACTGGTAGCAAAACGGGAATTCGCCATTTTGTGCTTCGTTAATTAAATTACTTTAAATTACTAGGTATAAGGGGGTGCGGGAGACGTATCCTAATCCCCTATGTTTCCTGAGGGTGGCTGAGGAGGCTGATATATGTTGATACATCTCTTCCAGCGGCTGCGCCATCTTGCCTTTTTTCCAATGCCACAATTTTGTCGTGCACGGCAGCCATTTTAGATGCCAGGCTGGTCCCAGGCTATCAACTACCCCTGCGGATGTAGTTTATGGCCCCAGCTGTAGAGAATTCAGACATGCCAACCCTCCCGATTCAGGCGTGAGACTACTGATTTCAGTGCTAGTCTCCCGCCTCCCGATTTCTGCAAGCAAAAACCCGGGGGCATATTACGAACAACTAGCGATAATTTTTGTCTCTAACTTGTTTAGAGACAAAAATTATCGCCGCACATCGGCGATTTTTATCGCAGATAAACCTTGCTATTATCGCAGAAAAGTCAGCGATATTCATGTATTATCGAGCAAATGCTCTTAGCCATGTTATCCACCTCCCATTGGATAACATGGCTAAGAACTGCTCAGGGCAGGTGTTAGATTTTGGAGATATTCGTGCTTAGCGCGAATATCTCCAAAAGTTGGTAATAGGAGATAGCGATGTTAGGGACTGTTTCCAGTCGCTAACATCTTGGCACGCCACTTTGCATGTCATTAGTGATAAGTATCACTGACATGCAAAGCGGGGCCCAAGATGGTCGCTATCTCCTTTTAGCTGTCACTAACTGGTGTTAGCGACAGCTTGGTAATAGGGAGATAATTTTATCTCCGCTTTCATGGCTTTTAAAGCCAAAAAAGCGGAGATAAACCCCCTTGATAATATGCCCCACGATTCCTTGGGGGTTTCAGCTGACAGGGCTTGGTATTGTGTTACATGGTAATTTTTCCAGGAAACGTCAGAGGGTCGATGCAGGGGTTCTAGAAGAGGTGATAAACCATTTAAGCCTCATGAACAAGCGCATGGTCTTTTAAAGATTTGTGAAGTACTCGGGGCGGCGGTGTGTGTGTGCCCTCTTTCAGGAGCGGGCGGGGGGGCACTGCCAGCAACTTGCCAGGTCAGGTAGTGTTCAACACGTGCATCACCCTTTCTCTGCCTGCTATTGCGCTCCATGCTTCGGAAAGGTAAGAAAAAGAACGTGCATTTGAGTTTGAAATGTCCGATCCTGCAGCAGCACACTTCCAAAGCCCACACATGACAATAACCCGATTCAAGGCCCCATTCACCCGTT
The DNA here is from genome assembly GCF_964263255.1 of Lissotriton vulgaris. NCBI lineage: Eukaryota > Metazoa > Chordata > Amphibia > Caudata > Salamandridae > Lissotriton > Lissotriton vulgaris. The sequence goes on along the minus strand of NC_141688.1, from coordinate 298,177,421 downwards.
TTTAAAAAAATAGATAACACTCCAACAAAGTAAGATTATAAAACTTTATTAACTTTTAACTATAATGAACGGAACAAAAACTAAAAACATTTAAACATTTTTCAACCCAAAAAGCAACAATGGTTAGAAGCTGTCTTTTGTGCGAATAGTCCCAAGGCAGCACAACGTGCAGAGTTCTGGACGGCACCCAGGTGATGTCGCCTGGGTGCCGCACTGGTTTTGGGATCCTACAATGCAGCACAGAAAAACAGCGTGGGGCGTCCCGGGTGGTGCGGGGGGAGGCCTCGTCAGTAGCGGTCTGTTGTGCGAATAGTCCCAAGGCAGCAGAACGCGTTGAGATGTTGATGGCACTGTGTCCAGTGTCCCATGGCTGACACAACATGTACGACAGGCACCCAGGTGATGTCCAGTAAACTGCCGCACTGGTTTTGGTATCCTACAATGCTGCTCCGAAAATTGGCGTGCGGCGGCCCGAGTGGGGGGGGGGGCCTGGGGGAGGCGGCGTGAACGGGCCTCCCCAGGTGGCGGCCATCCAGCTGAGTTGCGCCCGCTCTTGCGGCTACAGCGTCTCGCTCACCATGTTGTTGAGTTGCTCTCACTCTTGCAGTGCAGCGATAGGCGGCTGCCACATGACTCTCAAAATGGCGGACGGCTCCTCGGTTTTGGGCCTGGTCCACTGAAATGGCCCTGGGACACCTTGGAACTCGGACGCTTGCCTGCTAGGGCTTGGGCTCCATTCTCGAAAAGCGTCCCCTCAGCCGTGAAGATTCTACAAAAGTCTTGGGGGCCCCCGACTCCTGCAGGCTTCCGGTGGGGAGCGGCTGCCATGATTGCTCGCGGAATGACCACGACGGAGCCACGAGATGGTGGTGCTCTCATGCTGACGCCAGCTTCAGTCTGAATGATCCAGAAACAAGGTGGGGCTTTCATCGTTTGGGAAAAAAAAATGTTCTAAACCAATGAAAAGTGTTATTTTTAGGTCATATGACCAAGCCTTCCATCTTTAGGAAACCAAAAGTAAAATGAACCAATGAAAAGTTTTATAAACAAGTCACATGACCTGTTATGCGGCATAGGGCTACAAAAAGCGTAGAAAATCCGTTGGCACGTGAGGCGGTGTCAGTAGCGGACCGATGTGCGAATAGGCCGAAGGCAGCACAACGCGCCGAGATCCGGATGGCACCGAGGTGGTGTCCAGCAAATTGCCGCACTGGTGTGGCCATCCTACAATGCTGCGCCGAAAGACGGCGTGTCCAGCTGAGTTGCGGTCACTGTTGCGGTACAGTGACTCGAACGCGCCGAGATCCGGATGGCACCGAGGTGGTGTCCAGCAAATTGCCGCACTGGTGTGGCCATCCTACAATGCTGCGCCGAAAGACGGCGTGGCCAGCTGAGTTGCGGTCACTGTTGCGGTACAGTGACTCGAACGCGCCGAGATCCGGATGGCACCGAGGTGGTGTCCAGCAAATTGCCGCACTGGTGTGGCCATCCTACAATGCTGCGCCGAAAGACGGCGTGTCCAGCTGAGTTGCGGTCACTCTTGCGGTACAGTGAGTCGACGCGGCGAGATCTGGATGGCCCCGATGTTGTGTCCAGCAAGTTGCCGCACTGGTGTGGCCATCCTACAATGCTGCGCCGAAAGTCGGCGTGGGATGCCCCGTTGGCTTATGAGGTGATGTCAGTAGTGGACCGATGTGTGAATAGGTCGGAACCAGCACAAGGCGCCAAGATCCGAATGGCAAGTCCTGGATGTTGAGTGCCTCAGTTGAGAGTTCTGAGCAGTGCTTGTAAGACTGTCTGAAGCTTATTTGCACCTGCTGCAGCTTCACTATTGCCCTGGTGTGGCCAAAGGTCGCACATGACATAGGCGGCCGGCTCCCGAGGTCCGGCGGAACTTTTTTCCTTTTCCTTTCTGCTTCTTTTCCTACAATCCGTTTCATCTGAAGACACGACCAGGTCCCTGAATGTGTGCAGGGGGACGCTATTGATTGAATGAAAATGGCGGCTTGACACAAAGCTGACTCAAGCGTTACTGTTGATGCTATACAGACAAAAATTGGTTTTCAGTTTGTACATTCTTCAGGTTTTTTTTTTCCATCCAAGTCTGATTGAGAGTTTGTAGAAAAATGGCTTCAGATTTTCCACATACTACTCTTCAACATTCTTCCTAAATGTAACAATGTGAAACTCACTAGGAGAACGGCTGTTTCTGTTTCCTTTCAAAATGCTGCCAACAATATTTTCTGAATGGAAGACACCATCTTGTAGCATAAAGGGCCGAAAGGGGTTCTGGTCTGGCCGATGGTTGGTGGAGACATTTTGACTATATCTTGGACCTGCCCGGCCTCGCCCAAAATGGCGCCGGTATAAATGGGACTCGTAACTCCTTGCCCGCAAATGTATATCTAGAAAATGTTATTGTAAGTGGCCCTGTCTTATTTTAATTACAAAATGTACGTCCACCGATTCCGCAACTGTTAGACACCTTTGTTCTTGCAACCTAATGGCCCGCTCGTTACGTTCTTCTACAGTGTAAATGTCTCCTCATCATATACGATTTCAGTTTGCTCCGTGGCCGGCCCACGTGGTTATAGGCCCGTATTTGTATACTGACATTTTCACAATAAAGGTTTTTAAAACAAAACACAGTAGTAGTATTTACATTGGTAAAGTTTTTACTTTTAGTCACTGTTTTCGAATCAGTAAAAGGCAAGTGAAATAAAGCAGTCCAATTACATGACGGATAAAAGGTATAATATGTCGGAACGCAGTAAAGATAAATGGTCAAGGGCAGTTATGTTTTTCATGTCTGCAACATAAAGTGATCGATAAGAATCTGATAATCAGGCGTATCGGCGACTAAGACAGCAGGCGGAATCTCTTTTACTCAACGGCTCCGTCATGGAAGGAAGAAACGCCCTTTTTCTCGAAAAAGGAATATATTTTACTTGCAAGACAGTTGTAAATTTTCCGGGAAAGTACATTAGCCTGGAATATTATAACATATGTTTGAAAAAAAAATATTGTTCGAAAACAATAAAAAGCGTAATTTTTAGGTCATATGACCAAGCTTTTCTTCATTAAATTAACAAAAGTAAAATGAACCAATGAAAAGTTTTATTAACAAGTCACATGACCTGTTATGCTTACGTTACGCGCTGCGCGCCGCGCCTCGGATCACTTCCGGGTGCGCTAACGCGGCGTGTCATATAACGCATTACGCGACAACGTAGGTCAAGAATATAGTCAAAATGTCTCCACCAACCAGCGTTCGGAACAAAACCCCTTTCAGCAGTCCAAAAAGTTCTGTTAAATGACAACAGAGGGGACAGGCAACAAGAACCATCAGTCAAAGAGGGGAGGGCAAGTTCTTCTCTTCCGGGTCATGTTGGGGCGCTACCGGAACTGATCGAATTGGTAGTCTACAGTGTTTCTGGATGTTTCAGACTAAAGCTGGTGTCAGCATGAGACCACTACCATCTCGTAGCTCCGTCGTGGCCATTCCACGAGCAATCATGGCAGCCGCTCCCCACCAGAAGCCTGCGGGAGTCGGAGGCCCCCAAGACTTTTGTAGAATCTTCACGGCTGAGGGGACGCTTTTCGAGAATGGGACCCAAGACCTATCAGGGAAGCGTCCGAGTTCAAAGGTGTCCCAGGGCCATTTTAGTGGACCAGGCCCAAAACTGAAGAGCCGGCCGCCATTTTGAGAGTCCTGTGGCAGCCGCCTATCGCTGCACCGCAAGAGCGGGAGCAACTCAACTACATGATGAGCGAGACGCTGTAGTCGCAAGAGCGGGCGGTAAACAGCTGAATGGCGGAAGAGGCACAGTGTAGCAAAAGCGGGCGGAATGGCAACTGAAACGGTAAAGGGGCGCCCCACTACAGTGTGTCTTCAGGTCAAACGGATTGTGGGACAAGGTTCAGAATTGAAGAGTCATCAAAAGGCAAAAAGTTCCGCCGGACCCCGGGAGCCGGCCGCCTATGTCGGGGGCGATCTCAGGCTACACCAGTGCTATAAGACTTGGGGAGGGTGTCGGAGCCAAGCGTCTTCTCCGAGTCCATGGCCATCACACCGCCCCTCAGGGGCCTCCGTCAAGCTGTTTAGGAAGGTAACATATCACATTGTTTTCTAATGCAGTCAGGTCCACAAACGACACTCACTTACTTTGAGAATAGTGAAGCTGCAGTAGGTGGAAATAAGCTTCAGACAGTGTTACAAGCACTGCTTAGAACTCTTAACTATGGCACCCAACATCCAGAACTTATGCCATTTGAGAATGGCAGTGACATCGAAGCAACTCAGGGACCAAAACCATTAACGTACTTTCACGTATGAAAATCTTACTTGGGGAGGGGGCAGGAGCGAAGCGCCCCCTCCCAGTCAGCGCAACCACACCGTATGTTGAAAATTTGAAGCCATCGTTCTACAAAGTCAACCAAACTTGGATTGAAAAATCTAGAAAAATGTACAAACTGAAAACCAGTTTTGGTCTGCATAGCATCAGTAGCAACGCTTGAGTCAGCTTTGTGTCAAGCCGCCATTTTGATTCAACAAAGCACAGGCATTGAAAAAGGCTCAAACTCAGAACTCTGAACTATGGCACCCAACATCCAGGAGCTTGCCATCCGGATCTTGGAGCCTTGTGCTGCTTTCGACCTATTCACACATCGGTCCACTACTGACATCATCTTATAAACCAACGTTATGTAAATAGTTTTTTAATAAAATGTTTTACCCTGTTTCTTTGCTGGTGTGTTGTCTATATTTTTAATATTTGCATAGGGTTTGTCGTTATTTTGTGCGGGATGGGTGATGGAGCCGAGCTGTCTTGCAGCCCTCATGGTGTGGAGCTCAGTTCATCTCATTATTTTCGTATTTCTCATGAAGGGTTGTTCCTAATATTTCTATTTTAGCGAGGTCAAAAAGAGATCCAATTAGTGGCCTACTGATTTTGCTCGATTACTTTTATTTTTTTACACGATTTTTCACTATCTGCAAAGACTAAACAGAGTATTGCGACTTTGTGCTTGTTTGTAAATAGAGAATGATCCAAAGAGAACCAATTCTAAAACAGTAAATGCTTGGACAACAATCAATCAAATGGAGAGACAGGCAGGCACGACGGATTACAACGGGGGCAAAGGCTTGCGTTAACTACCGTTCACTATCTGCAAAGAGAGAGTACTACTAAGACAAAAGAGGGGAGGGGGGGGGGGTTCAGCGTTCAAAGCACATCAGCGTGCATAAATACGAAAATGTTTTTATCTATCACGTACTTGACATTTTAAAGCTTTTCATATTTGCTATTAAAAAACCAATGAAATTCACAGAAAAAACCATAGGTTATAGTGGATATATAGTTAGGAATTTGCATTTACAAAACCTTGAAAATTCAATGAAAAAACCATTGGTTTTAGGCCATATATAGTTAGGGATTTGCATTTACAAAACCTTATTTTACTCGCATAAAACCATTGAAATTCCATATATAGTTAGATGCGCTAACTATATATCGCGCACCCGCAATCCACTGCTGATGATGTCACATATTACATCATTCATGACATGGTCAGTGACATCACTGATGACATCACTGATGACATCTCAAATGACATCACTGATGACATCTCAAATGACATCACTGATGACATCACTGATGACATCTCATTTGACATTACTGATCACATCACTGATGATATCATTCATGTGATAATACGATGAACCTCTTCAGACTCTAATATAACCTTAGATACAATCAGTGTAAACAGACACTCACAGACTGTCACTCATCCATGGAGTTACTCACACACCTAGTCAGTCATGCAAAGAATCAATCACACCTCCATTTCCTCAACTATACAGTTATACAAACTTTACTTATTCAAACATATACTAACACATATTTACTCTCTTATACAATCCCTGATACAAGTTCACAATGATCCATACAGCCACTCACACATTCACTGGCTCTTATGCACAGTTATTTATATATGTCAACTCTCACATGTACTGTGTTTTACATATGTACTTACTTTGACATGTAGCACTGAGATATCCATTCACTCACCAATACACTCATGCACACAGTCAACCGCCCATACAGCTGTTTCCACATGCACTTTTGAAACCATACATCTAGTGAATCAACTGCTCACACATCTATGCACAGAGTCATACACCTCCCAGCCACCCACACACACACTCAGTCTCCCATACAAATACTTGGGCAACCAATCAATAACCCATATAGTTACTCATATAGCTACTTATCAACACATGCAACAGTTTACAGAACAACAGACATAATGATGCACAAATTAAGACAGTTTAGTCACTAACCCATGCACTCAGTGAGACACATTTAATCACTCACTCATACAGTCAGTCATGCACCTACTAAATCCTTCATCCAGACACTTATACATCCACTCATTCTTCAATATGTAAGACATATTTTAACTTTATAAAAACATACAGTCACTGGGTGTTGTCATCAGTGATGTCATCAGTGATGTCATTTGAGATGTCATCAGTGATGTCATCAGTGATGTCACTGACCATGTCATGAATGATGTAATATGTGACATCATCAGCAGTGGATTGCGGGTGCGCGATATATAGTTAGCGCATCTAACTATATATGGAATTTCAATGGTTTTATGCGAGTAAAATAAGGTTTTGTAAATGCAAATCCCTAACTATATATGGCCTAAAACCAATGGTTTTTTCATTGAATATATATATATATATATATATTTTGTATTCCAAAGGCTCTGCTTGAAAGGATCACTCGAGAGCAAGTAGGAATAAACCAAATTTATTGCTTGTGCAGGCAGATTCAGGTCCCGTTTTCTTTTTCCTCGCAGTCCCGACGCATGTGATCCCTCCTGGATTCTGGGATTTGTAGTTTGTTGTCTGCCAATAGTTAATTCTCATAGTGAGTTCTGCATCCACATATAGTTAACAAGTTCGTAGTGATTAGTGAGAACTCACCACGTTGTTCAGGCACACCAGTGTGCCCCGTTTTCTGTCTCTGCCTCCATTGATGCTGCAGCTTGCTCCCGCCATCACTCAGCCGTGAGTGTCACAGCGAGCCGGCCCCTTGATCCAAAACTCCACCCTCCAGTGACAAGGCGGTGCTCCTTTCCACGACGAAGCTGTCGTGAGTAAATTTTGTATTCCAAAGGCTCTGCTTGAAAGGATCACTCGAGAGCAAGTAGGAATAAACCAAATTTATTGCTTGTGCAGGCAGATTCAGGTCCCGTTTTCTTTTTCCTCGCAGTCCCGACGCGTTTCAGTGCTGTCCGCACTTTCTTCAGGGGAGACAAATGTTGATGCGGCGTTTTGGCAGCTCCTGTGCTTTGTAGCATGTGATCCCTCCTTCTGGATTCTGGGATTTGTAGTTTGTTGTCTGCCAATAGTTAATTCTCATAGTGAGTTCCGCATCCACATATAGTTAACAAGTTCGTAGTGATTAGAATATATATTACCTACTGGTGGTCGCCAGGAGGTAGTTATAGTTAGGATTTTTTTCAATGCAAAATCTCAAAAATCTATTGTGAATAACATTGGCGCCGGTTGATGAATCTGCCTGAAAATTTCCTAAAATTTGCCTCGCAGAGCTCCAGTCCTTCCTTGAAAAATTGGGGGGGGATTCGTCAAGCGGGGGTTGAGATAAAAGGGGGTTCCAAAACGTGTTTTCTCCATGTTAATTTCCATAGGGCGGTCGAACTCACTTTTAGCCCGAACGGCTGAATGGATTTCCACCAAACTTGGCAAAATTGTAGGGACTGGTAGCCCGATGTGCCTTTGCTATGTCTCAAGATATGCGCTCCAGTGGATTTTGAGTAATTTAGGTTCAAAAAAATATATATATCTATAGCATCGCCCCGGTACGCGCACCAGGGCGCTTACCGGGCGCGCCACGCGACTTGCTTATGGAAAGCTGATTGGCTGTCGGGTGTCTGTAAACATTCTAAACAGTCCGGAGTACTATGGGGAAAAAAGAATGATAGACTTTTCAAATATTGTATGTTTATTAATTGTTTTTTTTTTTTTTTTAAGTACCAACATGTAGGTACCAATGCAGAGTCTAAAATTTAATATACACAGTCTCCTTTGTAGATATCTTGCATGTTGTTACAGAAGTTATTGTGGTATATGGAATTCATACCATAGTCTGTCAGGAAAGCAGAAACAATATGGAGGCAGGAGATGATAAAGAGATGTTAAATACAGATTGGAGATAATATAGTGGGAGAAAGGAAGTAACTATGAGCAAACTTACTATGTAACACAAAAAAGTTGCACAGTATATTTTAAGTCTCACTTTATATTATATCTATTTTGGTACTATTACATAATTTACATATAAAAAAGAATAATGTCTCAAAAATCTTTTAATTTTTAAATTTATATTTATTGTTGTGATGTTTCAAAATCTAAAAGAATTTGTAACATTAATTCATCAGGTATGTCCTCCTTTTCATTCCATGATTCAATTTCTTCAACACATTTAATTAAGTCTTGGTCTACAGTGTGATCCAAAAAGTCTATTTCATCTTTGTCTTCCTTAGGATTGTTTTCCATATTAATTACAAATGAAATATTATTTTCATTTTGTTGTGCTTCCATTTTCTTGCTGTAAATTGCATAAAAAATAAATATATCAGTAGAGATAGGACGCTGTTGGGTTTAAGTTCAGACAGGTACTTGTGAGTTTTTAACAGTGAAGTTATCTTTGGGCAGTGTATGGTTTCAGGCAGGAAGTAGAACTATTAAAAAGTTCCTGTGATGAAGCCTAAGTAAATTCATAATTATACCAGAGAAGCCTAACTCAATCCATAATTATAATAAGCAAGCCTTTCTCAATGTCCAACTCTTACAGAGGGACAGTATATAACTATCTGAAAACGTTTTTCCAAATTAACAAGTGCATAACATAGTTCTCCTTTCAAATTAACAACTTACCTTCTTCAAAGTAGTTGAAGTTTTCTGTCAAAATTTTTTCCAAATGTACCTTAGGTAGTGTTAGTCAAAATGGCTGTGTTTCCCTCTCATTTTTCATATATATTCATGTACTTAACCAATCAAATGTCAGCACATAAAAGTACAAAATGTAAGTAACATTTTAATTGGTTGAAAATTCAAACAGTTTCATATGTGTTTTTGTCATGTAATTTACCTCAGGATATACCACCAAATTTGGGTAAATGGTAGGGACTGCTATGTAGTAGGGTGTATTCTATATTTGGTGTAAGTGTCTCCAGTGGTTTTTCTGTAAATTACTTTCCCACCTTTTTTTAGGGAGCGCTTACCAATGCGTGCCCCGGTACGCGCACCGGCAGCGTTACGGGAGTCCTCCATTTTGTGTTTCGGTACAATCGAGACACAAGATGGAGGATAAACAACGTTGGGAATGGGTAGAAGGGGGCACGGTAGACAGCCCCCGACCCCCTAGGTTTTCCGAGGGGGGCTTAGGAGGCTCATAAAGGCAAAAAAAAAAAAAAACCACATTTACATTTTTCGCGGGGGAAGCGCCCGGTACGCGCACCGGGGAGCGTACTTTGGTGAAAAATAGTGAAAAAAATTAGAAAAAGATAATCATTTGGAGTGATCAGAGGTAGGGTAGCCCTGAAAAGAGCTTTTGGGTTCTGTGTCTGATTTAGGAACCTACAAGTAGGTTCCAATGCACAGTCTTAAATTCAGGAGGAATATTCTATTCCCCTCATCTGAAAAGTGCACACCATCTCCTCTGTAGATGTCTTGAATGTTGTAACGCAAGTTGTTGTTGTATATTGAACCCATTCCAAAGTCTCTCATGTAAGCAGAAACAGATTTATTCACATGTTTCCGTGCTTTCTCAAATTGTGGACAAAATTGGTTGGACCAGTTCCATTTCTGTCTTTGGCATATATTGGAATATATCAAGGCAGTTTGTGGAAAAAGTGTCATCAATTGATCAAAAGTGTCCTTTAAAAGCATTTCCAGACCAACCCCAGTCATAGTGCCCAAATCATTTCCACCACAGTGCACTATTAAGAGGTCAGGGTTTGGCAGATACAAAAAGGTTTTCACCAATGGTATCAAATGATGACATCTCAATCCTCTCTGGCCAATCCACTTGATTTCCACATTTGATAAATCAAGGTTGTGATAATTTCTGCTTGCTGCATACCTTTGAGCCCAGTGGATGTAGCTATGTCCAATAATCCATACAGAATACATGATGAGAGAAGGTTCTGGTGCAGTCAGATGAAGTGTGGGAATGAAATGGCAGTTGGAACAGTAGGAGTTTACAAAAAAAAATTGTGAAGTTTCCCTGCTGTTGAATCACAAGCAATGATTGGTGGATTCAGATAGTTGAAAACTGAAATTTAGGGTGCATGGTTGTGTTGTGTGAAAGAAGCAATTTGAATGGTTAAGAAAAAGTCACTAAAAGCAATAATGCCCTGGATAAGCTGGTGTATTGAGAGGTCAAACATGTTTGCTGATTTAATTTGCAACATTGTAGAATAAACTTTTGAACCTGAGAGTTCAGGTAGGAGGGAGTTGCTATGGTAACAGATAGAAAGGTCTGAGAGGGGGAAGGGTGTTGGTTTGAAAATAGTGAGGGAAGACTTTTGATTGGTTGAAATAAGGCTTATGTGTGTAAAGTTAGAGATTTTATATGCCAGTCTTGGTTTCAGTGTATTGAGTACACACCTTTTGCTCTGCTAAAGAAAAATTGGTGTGTGTGTCTGACACTGTTTTCAATCTCCCAAAGCATTTGTAAAGGTAAGTAATGATTTATTTAATTTATATAGAGACTTGTTTGCTCTATGGAGAATATTTGGAAGCAGATAGTGAAGTTTCAGTAGTGAAATTGATTCCTTGTACATAGGACTTGTGCTGTGTTTCTAAAAAGTTATTTAAAAAACGATTTTGGGGTAAAAGAATGGCTTTTATATTTTTAAGTAATTATTAGTATTTGCCTCATTAAATAAATATATTTGAACCATTTAGAATAATGTCACTTGCATTACCTTAGATTTGGAAGCAGATTGAGATTATTTTTTATTGGTGTGTGGCATGGTTTTTTGAAATGCTTGCTATGAACATTTGCAAGATAGGGGATTTGTATTTTGTGAAACAGTGGGGTTTCAGTAGTGAAATTGAATGCTTGTACATAGGTCCTGTGTTGTGTTTCTAAAATGTTATTCAAAAAACGATTTTGGGGGCAAATCAATGGTATTTTCATTTGGCCCTTATTTATGATTGCTTTGTGCTGCTGGTACATCACTTTAAACATGGGGAAAAAGTAACGCTCTGGTGGCGCAAGGCCTTCATAAATAAGGCCCTGAGTTTTTTTGTTGTTGGTTTGTGTCTTGCTTTTTGATAATGCTTGATATCAACATTTGCAAGATAGAGGATTTGTATTTTGTGAAATAGTGAGGGTTCAGTATTGAAATTGAGTGCTTGTACATAGGATCTTTGCTGTGTTTCTAAAATGTTATTCAAAAAACGATTTTGGTTGAAAATCAATGGTATTTTTATTTGGCCCTTATTTATGATTGCCTTGTGCTGCCGGTGCATCACTTTAAACATGGGAAATAAGTGATGCTCTGGTGGCGCAAGGCCTTCATGAATAAGGCCCTGAGTTTGTTTGCTGTTGGTTTGTTTTTTGCTTTTTGATAATGCTTGTTATGAACATTTGCAAGATAGAGGATTTGTATTTTGGGAAACAGTGAGGTTTTTAAAAGTGATATTGAGTGGTTGTACATAGGTTTGCGCAGTGTTTCTTAAATGTTATTCAAAAAACGATTTTGGGGGAAAATCAATGGTATTTACATTTAGCCCTTATTTATGATTGCCTTGTGGCACCAGTGCGTCTCTTTTAACATGGGACGCACTGGTGGCGCAAGGCCTTCATAAAAAAGGTCCTGAGTTTTTTTGTTGTTGGTTTTTGTCTTGCTCTTTGATAATGCTTGATATCAACATTTGCAAGATAGAGGATTCGTATTTTGTGAAATAGTGAGGGTTCAGTAGTGAAATTGAGTGCTTGTACATAGGATCTTCGCTGTGTTTTTAAAATATTATTCAAAAAACGATTTTGGGGGAAATCAATGTTATTTTCATTTGGCCCTTATTTATGATTGCCTTGTGCTGCTGTTGCATCACTTTAAACATGGGAAAAAAGTGGCGCTCTGGTGGAGCAAGGCCATCACAAATAAGGCCCTGAGTTTGTTTGCTGTTGATTTGTTTTTTGCTTTTTGATATTGCTTGATATGAACATTTGCAAGATAGAGGATTTGTATTTTGGTAAACAGTGAGGTTTGAAAAGTGATATTGAGTAGTTGTACATAGGTTCTGCGCAGTGTTTCTTAAATGTTATTCAAAAAACGATTTTGGGGGCAAATCAATGGTATTTACATTTGGCCCTTATTTATGATTGCCTTGTGGCACCAGTGCATCTCTTTTAACAAGGGACGCACTGGTGGCGCAAGGCCTTCATAAATTAGGTCCTGAGTATTTTTGTTGTTGGTTTGTGTCTTGATTTTTGATAATGCTTGATATCAACATTTGCAAGATGGAGGATTCGTATTTTGTGAAATAGTGAGGGTTCAGTAGTGAAATTGAGTGCTTGTACATAGGATCTTCGCTGTGTTTCTAAAATGTTATTCAAAAAACGATATGGGGGGAAATCAATGGTATTTTCATTGGGCCCTTATTTATGATTGCCTTGTGCTGCTGGTGCATCACTTTAAACATAGGAAAAAAGTGACGCTCTGGTGGCGCAAGGCCTTCATAAATAAGGCCCTCAGTTTTTTTGTTGTTGGTTTGTGTCTTGTTTTTTGATAATGCTTGATATTAACATTTGCAAAATAGAGGATTTGTATTTTGGGAAACAGTGAGGTTTGAAAAGTGATACTGAGTGGTTGTACATAGGTTGTGCGCAGTGTTTCTAAAATGTTATTCAAAAAACGATTTTGGGAGCAAATAAATGGTATTTTCATTTGGCCCTTATTTATGATTGCCTTGTGCTGCCAGTGCATCACTTTAAACATGGGAAATAAGTGACGCTTTGGTGGCGCAAGGCCTTCATAAGTAAGGCCCTGAGTTTGCTTGCTGTTAGTTTGTTTTTTACTTTTTGATAATGCTTGCTATGACCATTTGCAAGATAGAGGATTTGTATTTTGGGAAACAGTGAGGTTTCAAAAGTGATATTGAGTGGTTGTACATAGGTTCTGCGCTGTGTTTTTTAAATGTTATTTAAAAAATGATTTTGGGGTCTAATCAATGGTATTTACATTTGGCCCTTATTTATGATTGCCTTGTGGCACTGGTGCGTCTCTTTTAACATGGGTTGCACTGGTGGCGCAAGGCCTTCATAAATAAGGCCCCGAGTTTTTTTGTTGTTGGTTTGTGTCTTGCTTTTTGATAATGCTTGATATCAACATTTGCAGATAGAGGATTTGTATTTTGTGAAATAGTGAGGGTTCAGTAGTGAAATTGAGTGCTTGTAAATAGAATCTTCGCTGTGTTTCTAAAATGATATTCAAAAAACGATTTTGGGGGCAAATCACTGGTATTTTCATTTGGCCCTTATTTATGATTGCCTTGTGCTGCCGGTGCATCACTTTAAACATGGGAAATAAGTGACGCTCTGGTGGGGCAAAGCCTTCATAAATAAGGCCCTGAGTTTGTTTGCTGTTGGTTTGTTTTTTGCTTTTTGATAATGCTTGCTATGAACATTTTCAAGATAGAGAATTTGTATTTTGGGAAACAGTGAGGTTTCAGAAGTGATATTGAATGGTTGTACATGGGTTCTGCGCAGTGTTTCTTAAATGTTATTTAAAAAACGATTTTGGGGGCAAATCAATGGTATTTACATTTGGCCCTTATTTATGATTGCCTTGTGGCACCGGTGCGTCTCTTTTAACATGTGACGCACTGGTGGCGCAAGGCCTTCATAAATAAGGCCCTGAGTTGCTGTGGTATAAACTTTAATATGTTGCAAATTAGTGTTTATATTGTTTGCTTTTTGTCATTACTTTGTTGTTTGCTAATAGCGGTCTTTAATGTGTTATTTTTTTCAGAACCACAGATTGAAATCAACATTTTAAAAGCAAGCAAAAATGCCGTCAATGCAAAGGAGTAGAAAAAATACCATACGTAAAAGAACAAAATCATCAAAGGAATTAAAGGAATCCTCTACAACAAGTACTTCAAAAAACACCAGAAAAGCTCCTGGTAAGACAATTAAGTATTTTCTTTGCAATTTATGTAGATCAAAAAGAAATGTTAACGGTAATGTGAAGATCCAGAAGCAGAGAGCAAATCTAAAAAGGAAGGAGAGGCCCTCAAAAAATGTCTCTATTGGAGCAGGAGAGAAGAGTATGGATAGCAATAGAAGGTTAAATCAATTTAGGGACATTCGTAGATGAATGTTTTGCAATAGGGTAGTTTTAAATTTGCTAAAAAATGAAAAAAAAGGTAAACAGAGAGCTGCTTTTTACAAGAAAAAGAAAAGTGTAGAGAAGATTGTTGATCAGGCTTTTGAAGTTAAGAAAAAAATATTTATTTTAGTAATCAATAGAATTAGGATACTTAATAAGGCAATTGATATTTTCAAATCGAACAGTAGATCGAAAAGAATTATTAATCGGACTAATTTTTGTGAAGTATTTTCTGGAGAATGGATGCATAGTTCAGGTTCTGAGCCATTTTTTAATGATGAGAGTTACTTTCAGGAAAATGATTTGGTGCATGCAGTTGACACCAGTGGTCGAGCATAGGAGGTGAAAGATGGTTGTGTGATGGAAAAAGAGAATCTTATGTCTAGAGATGCAGAAGAGATGTTAAGTGATGAAGTATTAGGGAGACGTACTAAGGGTCCAGTGTACACATGGAAGTGCAGTAGTATTTGTAGTGTGCGACAGGATTCAATCGATTTGCTTCGAAATTTCTTATGTACATATAGTAAGAAAAGTCTAAAACAAAAAATGAAGATCTAGCAAGAGTTAGATCCTTGCAGAGTAAGAGAAAACACAGGTTTGCATGGGCATTCACTGGCTTGTCTTTCTAGAAAAGTATGTCAGAGTGTTTTTCATCATTTTAGGATGTTAGCAGTGCATCATAATAAGGTGAGGAAATTAGTGAGAAGGTTGCATTATGAAAAAGTCCAGCACCTAAGCTTAAACAGTTAAACAGTGCTCTTTTGCATGGATCTGAAGTAGATGTGAAGACTATTTGTGAAGAAATTGAGTTTTGTTATTTTGGGAACAAAGAGGACAGTGTAGAAATGGATATAGTAATGGATGGTAATGTGGAAGACAATGTACAGATTTCAAGTACAGAAAAGTTTGACGAGGAAATTACCAAGTTTAAGGTGAAATCAAGTGAAAGGCCTAATTTAACTTGTGTGTGTTGTCGACAGACTCATTATAAGATTCAGACTAGGTTAGTTGATTTATATGCAAAATGTGAATTGGAAAATAATAGTGAATGGAAGGATTTTGTAAGTTATTTGTTGGTGGAGAATTCTTTTGATTTGAGTTTTGATCAGCGTATTTGCAATTATTATTTGAAAAAATTAAATGAAAATAGAATGCCTGCTAGAGCTGCTCATAATAATCTTCAGTTGATAGATATTCCTTCTGAGTTTATGGATTTAAATACTTATGAATCAATTTTGATTCAATGTGTTCATCCTTTTCAAGCTATTGTTCGCATGGAGCCTAAGATAGGAATATTACCTCCTACAGATTTACAAAGAGGATTAAAGGAAAGAGTTGTTTATTTGCCTCTAGATGTCAAGAAAAATATTGATACAATTGGTGTAGAAAGAGTAGAGGAGGATCCTCTGGTTATTTTAGTTAATGGGGTTCCGACAAAGAGTAAGAAAATCTGGCAAGATTTAGTGGATGTTAGTAAAGTCAAAAAGGCACCGTTGTATTTGGTCAAAAACAATGAGTACTACGAAGATGTAAGTGTTGGAGCAGAGGAAACTGCTACAGAAGAAGACAGTGATTGTTCAGATGGCCAAATTGAAAAAGTTGATGTGTCTAGAAGTGAAGAAATATATGAACATTATACTGTTCATCCTTTGCATTCCAAAGAAGTAATGGGGAATGCAATTGACTTGTTTCAAATGAAAGCAGCAAAAAGAAGTCCCTTTAGTGTATGGGAAGAAAGTTTGGAAGCTCTTTGTTTTCCAGTTATTTCCAACAGGTCGTGGTGGACGATATGACGATCGACCAGTTCAAATTCCTGCAGCTGAATACCGGACTTTAAGATTATATGCTGAAGATCCAAGGTTTCGGCAATGCATATTTGTTTCATCTACTGTATGAAAGTGATTTTGCTGGGCTTTCTTATGCAGTTAATCATATATTGAAAAGTGGAGCTCATCTGCAAAATGTTTCAGCAAGGGACTTTATGGAGAAAGTCAATCTGCAAGACAGTATTTTGGAATCTCAGCTAATCAATCTCATGGCATGTCATCGTGGAACAAATGAGTATTGGTACCGTCGTCATGGGGAATTGAAATGTATGCTAAGAAACTTAGGAACTCCTACACGGTTCCTCACTCTTAGCTGTGCTGAGTATGCATGGGACGACTTACTTCAATTTCTACGAGAGGCAACTGGAAACATACAAAATATAGAATTGAAAACAGCTGGAGAACTGTGTTCTTTGGATCCAGTGAATGTTTGCAGATATTTTAATCATACATTTGAAGCTATGATGTCTTATATTACCAACAAAAA
This sequence comes from Lissotriton vulgaris, assembly GCF_964263255.1. Lineage (NCBI taxonomy): Eukaryota > Metazoa > Chordata > Amphibia > Caudata > Salamandridae > Lissotriton > Lissotriton vulgaris. The sequence continues at coordinate 298,160,666 of NC_141688.1, read as the reverse complement.
AAATCCTCCCCTTGGAGAGGTTTTGGATTTCTTTTGGTGGAAGGAATATCAAGCGAGAGGTGCTCCTCATATACATATGTTGTTATGGATTAAAGATGCACCCAAATTTGGATTAGATTCGGATGAAACAGTGATGAGTTTCATTGAAGAGTATTCAACATGTGCTGTTCCAAAAACTACTGAAGAAAACAGTTTAAGGCAACAAGTTTTACATTTTCAATCTCATCATTGTGGAAAGTACTGTCATCGAAAATTCAAAAACAAGGAAAAGTACTACACGAAATGTCGTTTTGCGTTTCCACGACCAGTGATTTCTAAGGGAAGAGTAAATAATTTGATGTCATCTCTACGACATACTTTGACGAGGATATCTCCCAAAAAAAATAATTTAAAAAGAAACGAAGAGTCCAAGTACATCAACAACTGCAACCCAGTGATTTTGTCCATGTGGAATGCTAACGTGGATATTCAGTTCATTGCTGACAACTCTATTGCTGTGGCTCGATATGTGATAGCTTACATCACAAAAAAAGAAAAGACAGAACTGAAGGAAATGTGGGAGGACATTTCACATGAAAAGAGTCTAAGCAAGAAATTATACAGTTTCAGTCTGAAGATGTTGTCGCATCGAGAAATTGGAGCATATGAATGTTCTGATCGGTTATCATCAGCAAGTCTCTATGCCAAATCAAGATCAATCATTTGGGTGAGTCTAGGTCTTGCTGCAACACGAAACCGAGTTTTGAAATCTGTACAAGAAATTGAATATTTGGTGGAGAAAGAACCAAACAGTACAGATATTTTGAAGACAAATATGTTGGATACATACTATCCAAATAGAAGTACTCACCTTGAGAACACTTGTTTGTATGAAGTTCTGCAAAACTACAGTTATAAGAGGAACATCACAGAAGATATCAATAATGGAAAATATGCTGTCATTGGGTATGAAGGATGTCTAGTGAAGCAGAGAAAAGGCCATTTGATTAATCATCGAAAATTGAGTAGCGAAGCTCAAGACAAAAGAGAATTTTACTATTTAGCTCTTTTGCAACTCTTTAAGCCATGGCGTACAGAAAAGGAACTACTTGGAGATTTTCTCTGTTATGAAGATTCTTTTAATGCAACTAAGGATACCATAGAATGTCCTGTTTTTCCAAATTATCTGCAAATGTTGAATGAAGAAATAGAGCAAGAAACCACAATTGCTGAAGAGATTGCTAGAGACAGTACTCAAGACAGTCAGAGTTCTACTTCATTGAGTCAGGATCCACTAGGAGGACCAATTATCCAAAATGAAGCTGCCACTGCCATGGATGAGGTGGAAAGAGCTATGGAACAAGCTCAAGAGGATGGTAAAGCAACTAAACGTTGAGCAGAAAAAGATATATGACGAAGTTACAGAACAGATTGAACATGGATTCAGACATGAGAAAAAAGTGTGCTCATGTACATTATTTAAGCCTGTTCGCCTGTACGTAAGTGGAGAAGCGGGAACAGGAAAACGTTTTCTGATTAAAGCAATTGCGCACTTATTTGCAGAAAAGGACTGATTCACCGCTGTCTTGTGTTGTAGCTGCTCCAACTGGACTAGCAGCACATAACATTAAAGGGATAACTCTACATCGTTTACTGATGCTGCCAGTTGAGCATGATAATAAATTACATTACAACAAGTTATCTGGAGATGTGTGTTCTGAAGTTTCCAGAGTCCTGAAGAAAATGAAACTTCTTATCATTGATGAAGTAAGCATGGTCTCAAATCTAATGCTTGCTTTTGTGCATTTGAGAATGCAAGAAATTCTTAGAACAGAGTATGATGTGTTATTTGGAGGAAAACACATTATTATTTTTGGAGATCTATTGCAGTTGACTCCAGTAAAAGGACAACTAGTGTTTAAAATGCTCACGCATGAAGATACCAGGAAGTCCCTCGGAAGCATTGGAAACGTTAATATATGGTTACATTTTAAATATGCTGAACTGCTTCAAAATATGCGACAGGCAAAGGATGAAGATTATAAAAATATTCTACAAGACGTAAGAATCGGAAAAGTAAGTGAGCTTGGGAAAGAAGCTTTACATGCTCGATTAATTTCAAATTTGTATCCAAATGAAAACATTCTTCCAGAGAATATTTTTTAAAAAATGACCGAGAAGAAATCTGGGATATGTTTGATGCCAACTCTGCAAGAATGTTCCATCTTCAACAACAAAATGTTACAGTTAGAAAATGAAGAGATTGTCAAACTGGAAGCGATAGATAAAAAAGAGCATATGGGTGCAACAATTGTTTTGTCAGGAAATTTGAAATCAAAATTGGATTCATTAGAGAAAAGTATTTCTAAAACAGCTGGTTTTGAAAAGACTCTGAATGTGTGTTTAAATTGTCGTATCATTTTGAGAAGGAATTTAAATGTTGAAAGAGGTCTGGTAAATGGAGCAATGGGTTATGTTGTTGATTTTGTGAATTATAGAAATAGAGATGGAATTGAATTTTAAAAAATAAAATTTGATGGCATTGAGCAAGTACAACAAATCAGTTGTTGTTCTGCTAGATTTTTGCTTGTAAAAGACTTATATGTTCGCCGAAAACAGTTTCCTGTTTGTTTGGCATATGCGGTGACAATTCATAAATCTCAAGGTTTAAGTGTAGATAGTGCTTTGGTGAACATTGGAAGATCTGTGTTTAAAGAGGGTATGGCATATGTGGCATTATCACAAGTCAGAACTTTATCAGGATTATACTGTATTGAGTGTGATGAGACAAAGATTTGTGCAGATCTAGATTGTGTTAAAGAATACAATAGGTTAAGAAGAGAGTATGCTCCACATTTGCCTCAATATCCTCTGTTTGAAAAAACATGTGGTAGGCCGAAAAAGAAGAAATGAGAATAATTGCAGTGAGGTAGTAGCAAAAAGATAAAAAGTAGATGAAACTGTAATTCAAAACAGAAAGAAAAAGGATTCTGATGAAAATGTTGTTGGATTTCAGTTTGAAAACAGTTCTGGTGTCAACTGCTATGCTAATGTAGTGGTTAATGTTGTTTTTTTTCTTCAAACTTTACAAGAACAGATTGTTGAAAATCGGGATCAATGATTGTGTGGTTTATTGAAATCTGTGTTTGAGAAATGTAGCAGTGAATTCGAAATATTTTAGATATGTGTTCTGGTAAGGATAAATTTTCACAGAACATTCAGCAGGATTGTCAGGAATTTTTAATGTATATGTTTGGTGTTTTGGAAGATGAAGGTGTAGATGTAGATAATCTTTTCAGCCTTTCTTATCAATGGCAGCATGACTGCCACAATTGTAGTTCATCAAGTAATACTAGAATAGACACTGAAAGATTTATATATTTGACTTTACCAGACTGTAAATCAGTGTCATTTAAAAATCTAGTTAAAGCAGCAGATCATAATATGGTGTGTACCCAATGTAAGTGTCCTATGCTATCCACATTATTTATACAAAGTTATGGTCAGAATATCATTTTAGTTTTCCAACGATGTAGACCTAATGGAACTAAATTGACAACTTGTATCAAAAATGTTGTGGCTTCTCAGTTATCAATTTCAGGAAGAACCTTTACAACTGTAGCTATTATTTATCATGACCGTCCTTCGACAACATCAGGACATTATGCATGCTATTTAAAATGTAAAAAAGGTTGGAGTTACTGCAATGATTCTCATTTGACTAATAGACAACGTTTGCCTTATGACTTTAAAAATTCTTACCTAGTGTTTTTAAAATCAAAGTTTTAGTAAAGGTAATTGGCCTTTGAAGACAGGAATAATTAATAAAAGTTAGTTAGTTAGTTAATCTAATGTTTTAAAATTATTTATCTCATATAGGTACTGTAAGTGGATCTCATAGTAAAAAATACTCATGCATCTGACACAATTTGGCCGTAAGGAAAGTGTAAGGTATGATGTTCTTAGATCTTTTTTCATAGGAAGTCGATGAAATGGAAGTTATAGAGAACAGCAGACTTTTTTTCCACCAAAAGGGCCTTCACTATCTTCTATTTGGCCTCATGGAAAAGTAAGTGAATCAAAGATTAGTGTACATATATGAGTTGTAAGTTTTTATGTTTTTTTTTAAACACAATCTTTTAGATTGTGTTTTTTTTCCCGCTATTATATGATGAAGAGTTTGAACTCACTAATTTAAGTGAAATGTAATATATTCTGAGAACAGCAAAAATAAACAATGTGACATATTGTATAAGTTATTCTATAGTTTGAATTGTGTAATTTATATTGTATTCTCATTGTCTCACACCCATTTTCCTTTTTCCACCCTTATTTAGCTCTCTTTACTCACTTACACTGCCTTTTTTTCACTTTGTTTCATCGCTGTTCCTTTACTCCACTTCATTCACTCCTCAATCCAATTTCAACAGTCTGCATTTCCTCTCTCCCTTCCACCACTTTTCATCTTTCTCACATTGTCTCAGTAACACTGCTTTAGTTCTCTTCCCCTCTCTTTCCTTCTTTTGCTCCTTTACTCTTTTTCCTTTCTCACTCATTGTACTGCAGTTCACTTAGTCCTTCCCTTTGTTTTTCTGTGTACTTACTCTTTCACTCCTTTTTCCTCTATCGTTCTATATTAACCTCATTCCTTTCATCCCTTCACTCTGTGACTCCCCTTCACTCACTCTGTCATCTTCTATTCCTCTTTCTTATTAATAGTCCCTCATTTAGACTCCTCTCCTTTTCACTCATTTTCCTTTTACTTTCTTCTCTTTCTTGATTTTGTTTTGGTATCTCGCATTCTTTTAGTATCTTACTTATCTTCAGTAATTTGTTCTCTTTCTATTTCTTTTTCCCTCTTTTTTCTCTTTCTACATTACTTTATTTCTGTTTTTGTATCCTTCACTATTGCTATATTTCTTAGTAAACTTTTTTAGATTTTTTACCTCTTGACCTGTTTCTTCTATTTTAAAATATATATTTTACTAATTATAACTTGTTTTTTCTTTTGTCTTTCACAAATACAAAGTGTCGTTTAAAGATGCAAGTAGGTTTTCATTAATTATATGGTAAGTGTGACTACAAAATGTAGTTTATCATCACCCTTTTTATTAACCTCACTACTTTTTTCTCACCCTACCTCATCCCTGTTTTCTTACTCTGCTTCCCTCACTTATTCTTATCCTCCTTATTTACTTCTCTTTTCCTTACTTTCCTACCACATTCAACTTCTTTCAGTGCCCCTGCTCACCCACACTCCTTCTCTTTCATTTTATTTCTGATGCACTTAGTCCCTTTCTGACACTCCTTCCTTTACTCTCTCTGTTCTTTCTTTCTGTCACTCCCCATGTCTTACCCTTATTCACTTTTATCCACCCTCTTTCAATCCTCTTTACTTACGATCACTGCTATTTTCTGACCCTCCTGAACTCTCAGAAGTGGTCGCTCCTCTTCACGCTGCTCCCTAACTACATGCCAGACGGGTATCGTTTCTTCTAGACCACCGCAGCTAAGAAGCATGATATATTTATTTATAATTCACCCTCGTGCGCTTTAACTAATTAGCATAGCGCTAGTGTCCCATAGCACGCTGCAACGCTCCTCTATTGGTGCTGCCTGTATTAATTGTACTGTGCCTGATACTGCATTGTGCCTGATTGTGTCTTTATTTTTACCGCGTTTCTTCACACTCTCTGTGCCCCCAACCCCGATCGCTGTTGGCTTACTGCCATTTTGCTCAGATTGTTGTTGTTGTTTTACCTTCTCTACCCGACTCTCCACCCCGCCTCCCGCCTCCCTGCTGCTCCTCCCTCCCACAGATCATCAGGCTCCACTCTCCCGATAGCTCTCTGTGACCGTCCTAAACTACAGAAGCGGTCGCTCCTCTTCACGCTGCTCCCTAACTACATGCCAGACGGGTATCGTTACTTCTAGACCACTGCATCTAAGAAGCATAATATATTTATTTATAATTCACCCTTGTGCGCTTTAACTAATTAGCATAGCGCTAGTGTCCCATAGCGCGCTGCAACACTCCTCTATTGGTGCTGCCTGTATTAATTGTACTGTGCCTGATACTGCATTGTGCCTGATTGTGTCTTTATTTCTACCGTGTTTCTTCACACTCTGTGCCCCCAACCCGGATCGCTGTTGGCTTACTGCCATTTTGCTCAGATTGTTGTTGTTGTCTTGCCTTCCCTCCCCGACTCTCCACCCCGCCTCCCGCCTCCCAGCTGCTCCTCCCTCCCACAGATCGTCAGGCTCCACTCTCCCAATAGCTCTCTGTGACTGTCCTGAACTCTCAGAAGCGGTCGCTCCTCTTCATGCTGCTCCCTAACTACATGCCAGACGGGTATCGTTACTTCTAGACCACCGCAGCTAGGAAGCATAATATATTTATTTATAATTCACCCTTGTGCGCTTTAACTAATTAGCATAGCGCTAGTGTCCCATAGCGCGCTGCAACGCTCCTCTATTGGTGCTGCCTGTATTAATTGTACTGTGCCTGATACTGCATTGTGCCTGATTGTGTCTTTATTTTTACCGTGTTTCTTCACACTCTGTGCCCCCAACCCGGATCGCTGTTGGCTTACTGCCATTTTGCTCAGATTGTTGTTGTTGTCTTGCCTTCCCTCCCCGACTCTCCACCCCGCCTCCCTCCTCCCTGCTGCTCCTCCCTCGCCCCTCTCCTTCCCTTCCACTATCCATATATGACAATTGCATTTGCGCGAAGCATTCACGCGCAGCGGTCGTGCCCCTTGCGCGCCGATGGTGCGCCAAAGGGAAGCCCGTCTATGCCTGTCCGCATCTGGACCGCGCCCAGCGCCAGACCCCCTGGCCCCCGCAAACTGTACTCCTCCCGCCTAACGTATGACGCCGCCATCCTCCTAGCTCTTGACCCCAGAAGCACACCACAATGCTTCGTGGCTGCACCAGGACGTACCCACGGTCCCTTCGCCTGCCACTCCTGCAAGTTCTGATTGACAAAAAGGGACTCAGTTGTTCCTGAGGGAAGAGTAAAAAGTAACAAGGTCAAGGAGGGAAGAAGATTGGTAGGTGGGTAGTGCTCAGTGGAGTGTTACCCTGGGCATCCCATTAGTTGGAATGAATGGCCTCACACACTCTTGCAAGTGTCATGCTTCATCATTGGCCGTTGCTCCTCGTTGGACAGGCGGTGCAATGTCCAACGGGCTCACCTCTAGGAGGGGCTCTTTATCGGAGATCTTTTTTCCAACAGCCTGTGGGTGAAGTGCAAGTGAGGGGCCAAGTAAGAAGTGAATAGTGTAGGTGGGTGAGTTAAAATATAGCAAGGGATACCGGAGAGCAATTTATTCTGGTGGTTCCCGTACTATAAATAAAACCAGTGGGTGGCCTATGATCGCCAGAAGTTAGGTTCTGTATCACGATCTAGGACTACACAGCGTTCAGTGGGGTCAACATGTTTCTCGCTTCTGCAATTATGCTGCGATTCTTCAGGACCTTATATACATCTATCACAAGGAAAGACCTAAAAGTGTCAACCTATAAACATCAAATTTACTATTACTGTTGTACTACCTGGTTGTAACCGCTCCTGCCTAGTGGAGACAAAAGGGAAGAGTTATCAAAATCCAAGGACAACAGTTACCCATTCTTGACCGTGAGCACACTGTGATTACGTGAAAAGGAGTGACTCTGTGCCTGTGACATTCTGTGAGCAGTGACCAATAAGTATCCACTATATTCACTTTTATCGCATGTCACCTCTTTCACAAAATGAAATAGAAAAATATATAATAAAGGAAACTAAAAACAGAAAAGATAAATTAAAAACATGATAGCAGCAGTCTTATTCAAGGTGTCTATTTTGTCTATCTCTAGGGATTCCTTAGATACTCACCTACAGGTCAAGGAGTACAGGTGTCAACAGTACCCAGTAGGTGTGACATCAAGGGAGAGAGCCAATAGGGGTTTAATGGCTAGAGGGAAGACAAAGATATGTTTTTTCAAAATTGTCAGGGAGCACCCAGTGTCTGGGTGTTTCATTAGTGGACTGTTTTATCTATGTACTGAAGATCTCGCACCACCAGTATGCACCAATAGTGTTATAATACATTCATCTTATGTAGGCATCTATGCGGGTATGTAGGCACATATAGGTAATCATTGCCGTAGATCTGCCCCTGTAGAGTGATTGCCATGTTCATATTAATATAGGGGTCTCAGAGATGAACAAACACCACCAAAGTGCAGCGTTGGCGCTTAGCAGGCGCCACTTGTAGCGTGTTAAATATTGCGGTGTTGCCTAGTCTCAAAATGCATAAGATGCGATCTGGAAATCAGAAACACAGAGCCCTCGTGTTCAGTCGGATTGCCCAAACTGGCTGTGGAAGCGCCCGGTTGTACACCAAGTGCCTGGTGTCCGGGTCGGTCTATTAAACCCGCTGTGCTCCCAGGGGGTCGCTATAACAAGCGCGCCGTGTACTTACTTCTCAGAGCCTTGGTCAGAGCTCTTGCGCCTACCCATCGCTACCGGGATCCGGATAGTATCGGGTCCCCGGTATGTTGCTGTATTTGTTACTCGTTTGGGGCGTCACCCTCGTGACTCGTAGGTCACGTGTTAGGTTATGCAAACTTGGTCGCCATCTTGGAAGGGGGATTCCAAGTGCACTCACACTGAGAAACTCGTGTTTACATTGAAGGGAGTTGTTGGATTCATAGTACTCTATGGCGGTAGTTATTAGTAGGGTAAATCTACAAAAACGAATGGGTCAGCCCTCTTATATTAAAGAATTAATCGGGCATATCACATCTCTCGTGTGAACTGGCGTTAAATATGGGCGCCATCTTGGAAGAGTGTAAAGGTGAACAATGAACCCCTTCTTGTATAGGTATTGTCCCAATGAAGCTCTATATGTATAATTACAGTGATCAAGTTATATCATTGGGAGACACTACATGGACATGGGCTGTATGTGTTCAGCTCCCTGTTGGTACCGCCACTCTAGATATGGGGTAAATACTGCAGAATATTACAGACTATTATGTACCAAAACTGGGACATGGACAGTCGATATGTTTACAGACTGCTCCACGGGATGTCTTCGTTGAGCCCCCGTTTGTCTGATGATAACCTATGTATCCAACGCTGCTCTTTGTGGAACAGGTCCTGTTTAGATCTGCTGTTAGGTGTTTCCAGGATAACCCACCAAATAGAGTCAGCAGTGTGGTTATGTTCCAGGAAGTGACGACACATCTTCGTGTTAGACTTTTTGCATCGGATATTACTGCGATGCTCCGATATACGAGTCTTGACCAATCTGGTGGTCATGCCCACATATTGTAATTCGCAAGGGCACCTAATGAGGTAGAAACAATTGGAGGAATTACAATTGGTGTGATTACGAATTTCCCAAGTGAATGTCTCGGTCAGGTTGATAGACTTGGTGACATTGGTAAAGGGGCAAACGCTGCAGGAGCCACATGGGTAGTGTCCCTTCACTGGAGGGAGTTGCCATAATGTGTTCTGTCTGCGAACTGTATTATGTTTTGGTCTGGTATGAACCAGGACATCTTTGATGTTACTGGACCTTTTGAAGGCAAACCTAGGGATCTCCAGAGTCAGCTCTCCTGTATTAAGAATTTGCCAATGTTTCTTGACAATTCTCTTAATGTCATTAGAGATCGGTGTAAAGGTCATAGCACACGTCAATGGCATGGTCTCTTGTGAGGTTCTGATGTTATCCTCCAGGAGTGCCTCTCTATTGTTGTTCTGTGCCCGCTTCCGAGCTTTGTAAATCTCCCTGGTGGGGTAACCTCGTTCTTTCAAATTTCGTGAAAGAATACTGGATTCACTCCTGTAGTCAGTGAGGTTGGTGCAATTCCGCCTTACCCGCAAAAATTGCCCGAAGGGAAGGTTCAATCTCAAAGCTCTCGGGTGGTGGCTGGTAAAAAGTAACAGACTGTTCCGGTCAGTAGGCTTCTGGTACATTGTGGTGTTGATCTTGCCCCCTTCCAGTCTGATAGTGAGGTCAAGGAATGCAATCCTGGAGTCTGAGGCAGTGATTGTGAAATTCAAAAGGTTATTCAGGGTGTTCAACCACGCAAAAAACTCCAGGTATTGGTGTGTTGTCCCTGTCCAAAGTATGAGGATGTCATCAATGAACCTCCTCCATAGTATGATGTTAGACTGGTAGGGGTTCATTGGTCCATTAATGTATTGATCCTCAAAGTCTGCCATATATAGGCATGCCACCGAAGGGGCAAAGGTACTGCCCATAGATGTACCCTGGGTCTGTTGGTAATATTGCCCTTTAAATTCGAAAAAGTTCTGAGTCAGGGCAAGTTCAGCACATTCCATGATGAAGGAAGGTGGTGTTGCTGATGTCCATACTTCCATGTTGAGCGTCCTCTCTATAACCCCGAGTGTGGCCCTCTGTGGGATATTGGTGTAGAGGGCCTCCACATCAAGGGTTATGAGGAAGTCAATGTGGGTGCCCTCCTGTAGATTGTCAAGGAGGCATAAGACATCTTTGGTGTCCTGCACATAGGAAGGGATTCTCTTCACCAGGGGTTGCAGGAAATAATCACAAAATTGTGATAAAGGCTCCAAAATGGAACCAATCCCTGACACAATCGGGCGTCCAGGTACCGGCGTTGTGCCCTTATGAATTTTGGGGAGGGTGTAGAAGTACGGTACTCTTGGATCCTTCTTAACAAGAAATTCAGCCTCTTTCTTGGTAATCCATTCCTGGCACTCTGCAGATTCCACCAATCCTGTAATAGTGGTTGTTAGCCGTGCGGTGGGGTCAGCCGGGATAGGGGTATAGTAACGTCTATCCCCTAGTTGTCTTAGGCATTCTGTTTCATAGTCTTTAGTGTCCATTAAGACGGTGGCCCCACCCTTATCAGCCTGTTTAATCGTGATTGTTTTGTCATTACCCAAAGAGTTGAGTATGTGTTTCTCCATGTTGGACAGATTCTGGAATTTCTTACATGGTCTCAATGTCCCAATGTCCTTGAGCACAGCCTGCTCATATGTTAGGACTTCGTTGGGTATCATCCCGCTGTGTGGTGTAAAAGTAGATGGATTGTGGAGACCCGAGTCAGTGCGTGTCTCGACGGTTTTTCCATCAAAGAAAGCTCTCAGTCTAACTTTCCTGAAGAATTTCTGAATCTCACAAGTCAGTTCAAAATTGTCTGTTTTCGGGGTGGGCACAAATCCCAATCCTTTCTGGAGGACCTTTTCTTCTGGTATCGAGAGTTGGCGTGATGAAAGGTTCACCACAAGGCTTACTTTCTCCCTGTCCTGCTCCTCGTTTCCACCCCTGTGGTTTGTGTGTCCTCCCACTGGACCCTTTTGTCCGGAGCGTTTCCTCGCCTGCGCCCGCGCCCTCTGCCCCAACCTCTGTCTAAAAAAGGCTGTTGGTTCACATTTTGCGGGGCAAACTGAGGGGGGTATGCGGGTCCAAAGGGGTTCATGGGGTGTTGGAACTGTGGAAAGTGCCACATCGGAGGACCTTGGTAGGGGGGTAGTTGAAAAAAGGGTTGTCCCCTTCTCCCTCCTCTATTGCCTCTCCGGGGTCTGGGTTGCCATTCGTCTCCACTGGAGTTATCATCGGTGTTGGAGCCTCGCTTTGAAGAGGAGGCACTTGAGTCGGAGAGATACCCTGACCCCGTGGGGACAAAGTCGTCCTTGAGATAAGGATAAACTTTCTCTTTGGAGAATCTGTCAATATCCTTTTGTAATTTTGCCACTTTTTGTTTCATCAAGAAATCCTTGTGTTCTGTGATTTCTTTGTTAAGCTCTGTCAACTTGGTCTTAAAACCAGTGTTCTGTCCAGAGTTTTTTAAGGCGCTTTCTGCTGCCTGGATTTTAGTCAGGAGCTCATCAGCCAACCGTTTGGCTGTGTTAACCAGAAGAATCAGTAAGTCATGCGTACATTTCCAAGAAATGAGAGACCATTCTATCTTAAATTGGCCGTCCTCCCAGAAAATTCTGGGGAAGTTCTTGACAATGAGACCGTTGGGTGCTATTTTAGCCTTAAAGTATTCTGCCATTAATGCTCCATGTAGTGTGATTCGGACCCACTCTCTTTTCATGTCAGAGAGTGCTTTCCAATCAGTGGAGTTGCTCCCTGTTGCAATTTCTAGGTCCATGCCTAGCATAGATGGAAGCCTATGAATAGCTGCTGCATCATCATCACCAAAACTGAGTCCTTGTCCGTCCATCGTGGGACAGTACGGAGCTCTCTGGTGAAAGTGAAAGGAAAGATCAAGGGGGATATTACTCAGTGGTATATCAACCCGGTCCAAGATACATTGGTCAAGGACTCAGAAAGAGGAGGGGGATAGAGGAACACTTACCCACCAAGTAGTATATATACCCCACGGTGATTAGCCGTGCCAGATATGTAACAAAGAAGGGGTAGCAGAATTGGATCAAGTGTTGATCCTTAGGCTCAATTTACCATTCCAAGAGAGAAGAAGAATGGAAGGTCCAACCTGAGTCAGAGCCCCAAGTAGCAATGATTGACAAAAAGGGACTCAGTTGTTCCTGAGGGAAGAGTAAAAAGTAAAAAGTAACAAGGTCAAGGAGGGAAGAAGATTGGTAGGTGGGTAGTGCTCAGTGGAGTGTTACCCTGGGCATCCCATTAGTTGGAATGAATGGCCTCACACACTCTTGCAAGTGTCATGCTTCATCATTGGCCGTTGCTCCTCGTTGGACAGGCGGTGCAATGTCCAACGGGCTCACCTCTAGGAGGGGCTCTTTATCGGAGATCTTTTTTCCAACAGCCTGTGGGTGAAGTGCAAGTGAGGGGCCAAGTAAGAAGTGAATAGTGTAGGTGGGTGAGTTAAAATATAGCAAGGGATACCGGAGAGCAATTTATTCTGGTGGTTCCCGTACTATAAATAAAACCAGTGGGTGGCCTATGATCGCCAGAAGTTAGGTTCTGTATCACGATCTAGGACTACACAGCGTTCAGTGGGGTCAACATGTTTCTCGCTTCTGCAATTATGCTGCGATTCTTCAGGACCTTATATGCATCTATCACAAGGAAAGACCTAAAAGTGTCAACCTATAAACATCAAATTTACTATTACTGTTGTACTACCTGGTTGTAACCGCTCCTGCCTAGTGGAGACAAAAGGGAAGAGTTATCAAAATCCAAGGACAACAGTTACCCATTCTTGACCGTGAGCACACTGTGATTACGTGAAAAGGAGTGACTCTGTGCCTGTGACATTCTGTGAGCAGTGACCAATAAGTATCCACTATATTCACTTTTATCGCATGTCACCTCTTTCACAAAATGAAATAGAAAAATATATAATAAAGGAAACTAAAAACAGAAAAGATAAATTAAAAACATGATAGCAGTAGTCTTATTCAAGGTGTCTATTTTGTCTATCTCTAGGGATTCCTTAGATACTCACCTACAGGTCAAGGAGTACAGGTGTCAACAGTACCCGGTAGGTGTGACATCAAGGGAGAGAGCCAATAGGGGTTTAATGGCTAGAGGGAAGACAAAGATATGTTTTTTCAAAATTGTCAGGGAGCACCCAGTGTCTGGGTGTTTCATTAGTGGACTGTTTTATCTATGTACTGAAGATCTCGCACCACCAGTATGCACCAATAGTGTTATAATACATTCATCTTATGTAGGCATCTATGCGGGTATGTAGGCACATATAGGTAATCATTGCCGTAGATCTGCCCCTGTAGAGTGATTGCCATGTTCATATTAATATAGGGGTCTCAGAGATGAACAATCACCACCAAAGTGCAGCGTTGGCGCTTAGCAGGCGCCACTTGTAGCGTGTTAAATATTGCGGTGTTGCCTAGTCTCAAAATGCATAAGATGCGATCTGGAAATCAGAAACACAGAGCCCTCGTGTTCAGTCGGATTGCCCAAACTGGCTGTGGAAGCGCCCGGTTGTACACCAAGTGCCTGGTGTCCGGGTCGGTCTATTAAACCCGCTGTGCTCCCAGGGGGTCGCTATAACAAGCGCGCCGTGTACTTACTTCTCAGAGCCTTGGTCAGAGCTCTTGCGCCTACCCATCGCTACCGGGATCCGGATAGTATCGGGTCCCCGGTATGTTGCTGTATTTGTTACTCGTTTGGGGCGTCACCCTCGTGACTCGTAGGTCACGTGTTAGGTTATGCAAACTTGGTCGCCATCTTGGAAGGGGGATTCCAAGTGCGCTCACACTGAGAAACTCGTGTTTACATTGAAGGGAGTTGTTGGATTCATAGTACTCTATGGCGGTAGTTATTAGTAGGGTAAATCTACAAAAACGAATGGGTCAGCCCTCTTATATTAAAGAATTAATCGGGCATATCACATCTCTCGTGTGAACTGGCGTTAAATATGGGCGCCATCTTGGAAGAGTGTAAAGGTGAACAATGAACCCCTTCTTGTATAGTTATTGTCCCAATGAAGCTCTATATGTATAATTACAGTGATCAAGTTATATCATTGGGAGACACTACATGGACATGGGCTGTATGTGTTCAGCTCCCTGTTGGTACCGCCACTCTAGATATGGGGTAAATACTGCAGAATATTACAGACTATTATGTACCAAAACTGGGACATGGACAGTCGATATGTTTACAGACTGCTCCACGGGATGTCTTCGTTGAGCCCCCGTTTGTCTGATGATAACCTATGTATCCAACGCTGCTCTTTGTGGAACAGGTCCTGTTTAGATCTGCTGTTAGGTGTTTCCAGGATAACCCACCAAATAGAGTCAGCAGTGTGGTTATGTTCCAGGAAGTGACGACACATCTTCGTGTTAGTCTTTTTGCATCGGATATTACTGCGATGCTCCGATATACGAGTCTTGACCAATCTGGTGGTCATGCCCACATATTGTAATTCGCAAGGGCACCTAATGAGGTAGATACAATTGGAGGAATTACAATTGGTGTGATTACGAATTTCCCAAGTGAATGTCTCGGTCAGGTTGATAGACTTGGTGACATTGGTAAAGGGGCAAACGCTGCAGGAGCCACATGGGTAGTGTCCCTTCACTGGAGGGAGTTGCCATAATGTGTTCTGTCTGCGAACTGTATTATGTTTTGGTCTGGTATGAACCAGGACATCTTTGATGTTACTGGACCTTTTGAAGGCAAACCTAGGGATCTCCAGAGTCAGCTCTCCTGTATTAAGAATTTGCCAATGTTTCTTGACAATTCTCTTAATGTCATTAGAGATCGGTGTAAAGGTCGTAACACACGTCAATGGCATGGTCTCTTGTGAGGTTCTGATGTTATCCTCCAGGAGTGCCTCTCTATTGTTGTTCTGTGCCCGCTTCCGAGCTTTGTAAATCTCCCTGGTGGGGTAACCTCGTTCTTTCAAATTTCGTGAAAGAATACTGGATTCACTCCTGTAGTCAGTGAGGTTGGTGCAATTCCGCCTTACCCGCAAAAATTGCCCGAAGGGAAGGTTCAATCTCAAAGCTCTCGGGTGGTGGCTGGTAAAAAGTAACAGACTGTTCCGGTCAGTAGGCTTCCGGTACATTGTGGTGTTGATCTTGCCCCCTTCCAGTCTGATAGTGAGGTCAAGGAATGCAATCCTGGAGTCTGAGGCAGTGATTGTGAAATTCAAAAAGTTACTTTTTGAATTTCACAATCACTGCCTCAGACTCCAGGATTGCATTCCTTGACCTCACTATCAGACTGGAAGGGGGCAAGATCAACACCACAATGTACCGGAAGCCTACTGACCGGAACAGTCTGTTACTTTTTACCAGCCACCACCCGAGAGCTTTGAGATTGAACCTTCCCTTCGGGCAATTTTTGCGGGTAAGGCGGAATTGCACCAACCTCACTGACTACAGGAGTGAATCCAGTATTCTTTCACGAAATTTGAAAGAACGAGGTTACCCCACCAGGGAGATTTACAAAGCTCGGAAGCGGGCACAGAACAACAATAGAGAGGCACTCCTGGAGGATAACATCAGAACCTCACAAGAGACCATGCCATTGACGTGTGTTACGACCTTTACACCGATCTCTAATGACATTAAGAGAATTGTCAAGAAACATTGGCAAATTCTTAATACAGGAGAGCTGACTCTGGAGATCCCTAGGTTTGCCTTCAAAAGGTCCAGTAACATCAAAGATGTCCTGGTTCATACCAGACCAAAACATAATACAGTTCGCAGACAGAACACATTATGGCAACTCCCTCCAGTGAAGGGACACTACCCATGTGGCTCCTGCAGCGTTTGCCCCTTTACCAATGTCACCAAGTCTATCAACCTGACCGAGACATTCACTTGGGAAATTCGTAATCACACCAATTGTAATTCCTCCAATTGTATCTACCTCATTAGGTGCCCTTGCGAATTACAATATGTGGGCATGACCACCAGATTGGTCAAGACTCGTATATCGGAGCATCGCAGTAATATCCGATGCAAAAAGACTAACACGAAGATGTGTCGTCACTTCCTGGAACATAACCACACTGCTGACTCTATTTGGTGGGTTATCCTGGAAACACCTAACAGCAGATCTAAACAGGACCTGTTCCACAAAGAGCAGCGTTGGATACATAGGTTATCATCAGACAAACGGGGGCTCAACGAAGACATCCCGTGGAGCAGTCTGTAAACATATCGACTGTCCATGTCCCAGTTTTGGTACATAATAGTCTGTAATATTCTGCAGTATTTACCCCATATCTAGAGTGGCGGTACCAACAGGGAGCTGAACACATACAGCCCATGTCCATGTAGTGTCTCCCAATGATATAACTTGATCACTGTAATTATACATATAGAGCTTCATTGGGACAATAACTATACAAGAAGGGGTTCATTGTTCACCTTTACACTCTTCCAAGATGGCGCCCATATTTAACGCCAGTTCACACGAGAGATGTGATATGCCCGATTAATTCTTTAATATAAGAGGGCTGACCCATTCGTTTTTGTAGATTTACCCTACTTATAACTACCGCCATAGAGTACTATGAATCCAACAACTCCCTTCAATGTAAACACGAGTTTCTCAGTGTGAGCGCACTTGGAATCCCCCTTCCAAGATGGCGACCAAGTTTGCATAACCTAACACGTGACCTACGAGTCACGAGGGTGACGCCCCAAACGAGTAACAAATACAGCAACATACCGGGGATCCGATACTATCCGGATCCCGGTAGCGATGGGTAGGCGCAAGAGCTCTGACCAAGGCTCTGAGAAGTAAGTACACGGCGCGCTTGTTATAGCGACCCCCTGGGAGCACAGCGGGTTTAATAGACCGACCCGGACACCAGGCACTTGGTGTACAACCGGGCGCTTCCACAGCCAGTTTGGGCAATCCGACTGAACACGAGGGCTCTGTGTTTCTGATTTCCAGATCGCATCTTATGCATTTTGAGACTAGGCAACACCGCAATATTTAACACGCTACAAGTGGCGCCTGCTAAGCGCCAACGCTGCACTTTGGTGGTGATTGTTCATCTCTGAGACCCCTATATTAATATGAACATGGCAATCACTCTACAGGGGCAGATCTACGGCAATGATTACCTATATGTGCCTACATACCCGCATAGATGCCTACATAAGATGAATGTATTATAACACTATTGGTGCATACTGGTGGTGCGAGATCTTCAGTACATAGATAAAACAGTCCACTAATGAAACACCCAGACACTGGGTGCTCCCTGACAATTTTGAAAAAACATATCTTTGTCTTCCCTCTAGCCATTAAACCCCTATTGGCTCTCTCCCTTGATGTCACACCTACCGGGTACTGTTGACACCTGTACTCCTTGACCTGTAGGTGAGTATCTAAGGAATCCCTAGAGATAGACAAAATAGACACCTTGAATAAGACTGCTGCTATCATGTTTTTAATTTATCTTTTCTGTTTTTAGTTTCCTTTATTATATATTTTTCTATTTCATTTTGTGAAAGAGGTGACATGCGATAAAAGTGAATATAGTGGATACTTATTGGTCACTGCTCACAGAATGTCACAGGCACAGAGTCACTCCTTTTCACGTAATCACAGTGTGCTCACGGTCAAGAATGGGTAACTGTTGTCCTTGGATTTTGATAACTCTTCCCTTTTGTCTCCACTAGGCAGGAGCGGTTACAACCAGGTAGTACAACAGTAATAGTAAATTTGATGTTTATAGGTTGACACTTTTAGGTCTTTCCTTGTGATAGATGCATATAAGGTCCTGAAGAATCGCAGCATAATTGCAGAAGCGAGAAACATGTTGACCCCACTGAACGCTGTGTAGTCCTAGATCGTGATACAGAACCTAACTTCTGGCGATCATAGGCCACCCACTGGTTTTATTTATAGTACGGGAACCACCAGAATAAATTGCTCTCCGGTATCCCTTGCTATATTTTAACTCACCCACCTACACTATTCACTTCTTACTTGGCCCCTCACTTGCACTTCACCCACAGGCTGTTGGAAAAAAGATCTCCGATAAAGAGCCCCTCCTAGAGGTGAGCCCGTTGGACATTGCACCGCCTGTCCAACGAGGAGCAACGGCCAATGATGAAGCATGACACTTGCAAGAGTGTGTGAGGCCATTCATTCCAACTAATGGGATGCCCAGGGTAACACTCCACTGAGCACTACCCACCTACCAATCTTCTTCCCTCCTTGACCTTGTTACTTTTTACTTTTTACTCTTCCCTCAGGAACAACTGAGTCCCTTTTTGTCAATCATTGCTACTTGGGGCTCTGACTCAAGTTGGACCTTCCATTCTTCTTCTCTCTTGGAATGGTAAATTGAGCCTAAGGATCAACACTTGATCCAATTCTGCTACCCCTTCTTTGTTACATATCTGGCACGGCTAATCACCGTGGGGTATATATACTACTTGGTGGGTAAGTGTTCCTCTATCCCCCTCCTCTTTCTGAGTCCTTGACCAATGTATCTTGGACCGGGTTGATATACCACTGAGTAATATCCCCCTTGATCTTTCCTTTCACTTTCACCAGAGAGCTCCGTACTGTCCCACGATGGACGGACAAGGACTCAGTTTTGGTGATGATGATGCAGCAGCTATTCATAGGCTTCCATCTATGCTAGGCATGGACCTAGAAATTGCAACAGGGAGCAACTCCACTGATTGGAAAGCACTCTCTGACATGAAAAGAGAGTGGGTCCGAATCACACTACATGGAGCATTAATGGCAGAATACTTTAAGGCTAAAATAGCACCCAACGGTCTCATTGTCAAGAACTTCCCCAGAATTTTCTGGGAGGACGGCCAATTTAAGATAGAATGGTCTCTCATTTCTTGGAAATGTACGCATGACTTACTGATTCTTCTGGTTAACACAGCCAAACGGTTGGCTGATGAGCTCCTGACTAAAATCCAGGCAGCAGAAAGCGCCTTAAAAAACTCTGGACAGAACACGGGTTTTAAGACCAAGTTGACAGAGCTTAACAAAGAAATCACAGAACACAAGGATTTCTTGATGAAACAAAAAGTGGCAAAATTACAAAAGGATATTGACAGATTCTCCAAAGAGAAAGTTTATCCTCATCTCAAGGACGACTTTGTCCCCACGGGGTCAGGGTATCTCTCCGACTCAAGTGCCTCCTCTTCAAAGCGAGGCTCCAACACCGATGATAACTCCAGTGGAGACGAATGGCAACCCAGACCCCGGAGAGGCAATAGAGGAGGGAGAAGGGGACAACCCTTTTTTCAACTACCCCCCTACCAAGGTCCTCCGATGTGGCACTTTCCACAGTTCCAACACCCCATGAACCCCTTTGGACCCGCATACCCCCCTCAGTTTGCCCCGCAAAATGTGAACCAACAGCCTTTTTTAGACAGAGGTTGGGGCAGAGGGCGCGGGCGCAGGCGAGGAAACGCTCCGGACAAAAGGGTCCAGTGGGAGGACACACAAACCACAGGGGTGGAAACGAGGAGCAGGACAGGGAGAAAGTAAGCCTTGTGGTGAACCTTTCATCACGCCAACTCTCGATACCAGAAGAAAAGGTCCTCCAGAAAGGATTGGGATTTGTGCCCACCCCGAAAACAGACAATTTTGAACTGACTTGTGAGATTCAGAAATTCTTCAGGAAAGTTAGACTGAGAGCTTTCTTTGATGGAAAAACCGTCGAGACACGCACTGACTCGGGTCTCCACAATCCATCTACTTTTACACCACACAGCGGGATGATACCCAACGAAGTCCTAACATATGAGCAGGCTGTGCTCAAGGACATTGGGACATTGAGACCATGTAAGAAATTCCAGAATCTGTCCAACATGGAGAAACACATACTCAACTCTTTGGGTAATGACGAAACAATCACGATTAAACAGGCTGATAAGGGTGGGGCCACTGTCTTAATGGACACTAAAGACTATGAAACAGAATGCCTAAGACAACTAGGGGATAGACGTTACTATACCCCTATCCCGGCTGACCCCACCGCACGGCTAACAACCACTATTACAGGATTGGTGGAATCTGCAGAGTGCCAGAATGGATTACCAAGAAAGAGGCTGAATTTCTTGTTAAGAAGGATCCAAGAGTACCGTACTTCTACACCCTCCCCAAAATTCATAAGGGCACAACGCCGGTACCTGGACGCCCGATTGTGTCAGGGATTGGTTCCATTTTGGAGCCTTTATCACAATTTTGTGATTATTTCCTGCAACCCCTGGTGAAGAGAATCCCTTCCTATGTGCAGGACACCAAAGATGTCTTATGCC
Source organism: Lissotriton vulgaris (assembly GCF_964263255.1). Lineage (NCBI taxonomy): Eukaryota > Metazoa > Chordata > Amphibia > Caudata > Salamandridae > Lissotriton > Lissotriton vulgaris. The sequence goes on along the minus strand of NC_141688.1, from coordinate 298,139,986 downwards.
TCCTTGACAATCTACAGGAGGGCACCCACATTGACTTCCTCATAACCCTTGATGTGGAGGCCCTCTACACCAATATCCCACAGAGGGCCACACTCAGGGTTATAGAGAGGACGCTCAACATGGAAGTATGGACATCAGCAACACCACCTTCCTTCATCATGGAATGTGCTGAACTTGCCCTGACTCAGAACTTTTTCGAATTTAAAGGGCAATATTACCAACAGACCCAGGGTACATCTATGGGCAATACCTTTGCCCCTTCGGTGGCATGCCTATATATGGCAGACTTTGAGGATCAATACATTAATGGACCAATGAACCCCTACCAGTCTAACATCATACTATGGAGGAGGTTCATTGATGACATCCTCATACTTTGGACAGGGACAACACACCAATACCTGGAGTTTTTTGCGTGGTTGAACACCCTGAATAACTTTTTGAATTTCACAATCACTGCCTCAGACTCCAGGATTGCATTCCTTGACCTCACTATCAGACTGGAAGGGGGCAAGATCAACACCACAATGTACCGGAAGCCTACTGACCGGAACAGTCTGTTACTTTTTACCAGCCACCACCCGAGAGCTTTGAGATTGAACCTTCCCTTCGGGCAATTTTTGCGGGTAAGGCGGAATTGCACCAACCTCACTGACTACAGGAGTGAATCCAGTATTCTTTCACGAAATTTGAAAGAACGAGGTTACCCCACCAGGGAGATTTACAAAGCTCGGAAGCGGGCACAGAACAACAATAGAGAGGCACTCCTGGAGGATAACATCAGAACCTCACAAGAGACCATGCCATTGACGTGTGTTACGACCTTTACACCGATCTCTAATGACATTAAGAGAATTGTCAAGAAACATTGGCAAATTCTTAATACAGGAGAGCTGACTCTGGAGATCCCTAGGTTTGCCTTCAAAAGGTCCAGTAACATCAAAGATGTCCTGGTTCATACCAGACCAAAACATAATACAGTTCGCAGACAGAACACATTATGGCAACTCCCTCCAGTGAAGGGACACTACCCATGTGGCTCCTGCAGCGTTTGCCCCTTTACCAATGTCACCAAGTCTATCAACCTGACCGAGACATTCACTTGGGAAATTCGTAATCACACCAATTGTAATTCCTCCAATTGTATCTACCTCATTAGGTGCCCTTGCGAATTACAATATGTGGGCATGACCACCAGATTGGTCAAGACTCGTATATCGGAGCATCGCAGTAATATCCGATGCAAAAAGACTAACACGAAGATGTGTCGTCACTTCCTGGAACATAACCACACTGCTGACTCTATTTGGTGGGTTATCCTGGAAACACCTAACAGCAGATCTAAACAGGACCTGTTCCACAAAGAGCAGCGTTGGATACATAGGTTATCATCAGACAAACGGGGGCTCAACGAAGACATCCCGTGGAGCAGTCTGTAAACATATCGACTGTCCATGTCCCAGTTTTGGTACATAATAGTCTGTAATATTCTGCAGTATTTACCCCATATCTAGAGTGGCGGTACCAACAGGGAGCTGAACACATACAGCCCATGTCTATGTAGTGTCTCCCAATGATATAACTTGATCACTGTAATTATACATATAGAGCTTCATTGGGACAATAACTATACAAGAAGGGGTTCATTGTTCACCTTTACACTCTTCCAAGATGGCGCCCATATTTAACGCCAGTTCACACGAGAGATGTGATATGCCCGATTAATTCTTTAATATAAGAGGGCTGACCCATTCGTTTTTGTAGATTTACCCTACTAATAACTACCGCCATAGAGTACTATGAATCCAACAACTCCCTTCAATGTAAACACGAGTTTCTCAGTGTGAGCGCACTTGGAATCCCCCTTCCAAGATGGCGACCAAGTTTGCATAACCTAACACGTGACCTACGAGTCACGAGGGTGACGCCCCAAACGAGTAACAAATACAGCAACATACCGGGGACCCGATACTATCCGGATCCCGGTAGCGATGGGTAGGCGCAAGAGCTCTGACCAAGGCTCTGAGAAGTAAGTACACAGCGCGCTTGTTATAGCGACCCCCTGGGAGCACAGCGGGTTTAATAGACCGACCCGGACACCAGGCACTTGGTGTACAACCGGGCGCTTCCACAGCCAGTTTGGGCAATCCGACTGAACACGAGGGCTCTGTGTTTCTGATTTCCAGATCGCATCTTATGCATTTTGAGACTAGGCAACACCGCAATATTTAACACGCTACAAGTGGCGCCTGCTAAGCGCCAACGCTGCACTTTGGTGGTGTTTGTTCATCTCTGAGACCCCTATATTAATATGAACATGGCAATCACTCTACAGGGGCAGATCTACGGCAATGATTACCTATATGTGCCTACATACCCGCATAGATGCCTACATAAGATGAATGTATTATAACACTATTGGTGCATACTGGTGTTGCGAGATCTTCAGTACATAGATAAAACAGTCCACTAATGAAACACCCAGACACTGGGTGCTCCCTGACAATTTTGAAAAAACATATCTTTGTCTTCCCTCTAGCCATTAAACCCCTATTGGCTCTCTCCCTTGATGTCACACCTACTGGGTACTGTTGACACCTGTACTCCTTGACCTGTAGGTGAGTATCTAAGGAATCCCTAGAGATAGACAAAATAGACACCTTGAATAAGACTGCTGCTATCATGTTTTTAATTTATCTTTTCTGTTTTTAGTTTCCTTTATTATATATTTTTCTATTTCATTTTGTGAAAGAGGTGACATGCGATAAAAGTGAGTATAGTGGATACTTATTGGTCACTGCTCACAGAATGTCACAGGCACAGAGTCACTCCTTTTCACGTAATCACAGTGTGCTCACGGTCAAGAATGGGTAACTGTTGTCCTTGGATTTTGATAACTCTTCCCTTTTGTCTCCACTAGGCAGGAGCGGTTACAACCAGGTAGTACAACAGTAATAGTAAATTTGATGTTTATAGGTTGACACTTTTAGGTCTTTCCTTGTGATAGATGTATATAAGGTCCTGAAGAATCGCAGCATAATTGCAGAAGCGAGAAACATGTTGACCCCACTGAACGCTGTGTAGTCCTAGATCGTGATACAGAACCTAACTTCTGGCGATCATAGGCCACCCACTGGTTTTATTTATAGTACGGGAACCACCAGAATAAATTGCTCTCCGGTATCCCTTGCTATATTTTAACTCACCCACCTACACTATTCACTTCTTACTTGGCCCCTCACTTGCACTTCACCCACAGGCTGTTTGAAAAAAGATCTCCGATAAAGAGCCCCTCCTAGAGGTGAGCCCGTTGGACATTGCACCGCCTGTCCAACGAGGAGCAACGGCCAATGATGAAGCATGACACTTGCAAGAGTGTGTGAGGCCATTCATTCCAACTAATGGGATGCCCAGGGTAACACTCCACTGAGCACTACCCACCTACCAATCTTCTTCCCTCCTTGACCTTGTTACTTTTTACTTTTTACTCTTCCCTCGGGAACAACTGAGTCCCTTTTTGTCAATCATTGCTACTTGGGGCTCTGACTCAGGTTGGACCTTCCATTCTTCTTCTCTCTTGGAATGGTAAATTGAGCCTAAGGATCAACACTTGATCCAATTCTGCTACCCCTTCTTTGTTACACACACTCCTGCAAGTTCGCCTGCATCAAGACCCACACAAAATCCACTAACTCCAAACACAGCTCCGACTCTAACCACCTGAAATGCATCCTGCTGAACACCCTCTCGGTCCATAGGCACGCCACTGAACTCTGGGACCTACTCGACACTGCTTCACCAGACATCGCCTTCCTTACAGAAACCTGGATGAACGCATCCTCAGCGCCCGACATCGCCATAGCCATCCTGGACGCTTATAAGATCATCAGAAAAGACCGAGCCAACCAAACTGGAGGAGGTATCGCCATCGTCCATAAGAACACCATCAGAATCACGACCAGCTCCGACATTAACATTACACCCGCCGAACACCTCCACTTCCAGATCCACACCGACCCCAGGACCACACTTAGAGGCACCCTCATCTACAGACCACCAGGAACACGTAAACAATTCAGCGAGACATCACTGACTTCATTAGCCCACATGCCCTCGCCTCCGAGAACTACATTTTACTGGGAGACCTCAACTTCCACCTGGAAAAGAAAAACGACAGCAACACCACCACCCTTCTGGACAACCTGGCAAGTCTCAGACTCAGACAACTTGTTGACACCCCCTCCCATGTAGCCGGACATACGCTAGACCCAATCTTCACCTCCAGCAAACACATCTCCTTCGATCTCACCACAGCTCTCCATTGGACGGACCATAGTTGTGTTCACTTCAGCTACAAAACTACCTCGACCCACAACCCCCCAAAACCTATTCCGCGAAGAAACTGGAACAAAATCACCACCGACCAACTCTTCACATCGCTCAACCACAACCCTCCCGCCCTCTCATCAGACCCCAACCAAGCTGCCACCGAACTCAAACAATGGATCACTCACAGTGCTGAAGAATTAGCACCCCTAAAAAAGCACCAAACCAAACAGGGTAGCAAAAAGGCCCCTTGGTTCAACGATGACCTTAAGATATCCAAGAAACTATGCCGCACTCTCGAGAAAAGATGGAGAAAAAACCCAACTACTGGCAACCTGACATCCTTCAAAACAGCCACCCGCAAACACCACCAACTGATCCGGTCCACCAAGAAATCAGCATTCAAGGATCAACTCGACAACAACGCCCTTAACAGCAAGGAACTTTTCAACATCGTCAAACAATTTACCAACCCCACCGCAGCCTCTAACGACATTACTCCTTCCCAAGACCTCTGCGATTCACTATCCTCCTTCTACAATAAAATCGCCAACATACATAATAGCTTTGAGGACATTTCGAAAGAACAATCCACTCCACCCACCTCCGAATCTAAACCGCCCTCTAATAACCTTAGCGCCTAGAACCCAATCAACACTGAAGACACCATCTGCCTAATGAACTCCATCCACTCAGGTTCACCAACCGACCCCTGTCCCCACCACATCTTCAACAAAGCAGACTCCATCATCACACCCCATCTCGGTGATGTCATCAACTGCTCCTTCAACTCCGCCACCTTCCCAGACAGCTGGAAACACGCCGAACTCAGCGCCCTCTAAAGAAACCCACAGCAGACCCCTCTGAACTTAAGAACTACCGCCCCATCTCCCTCCTCCTATTCCCGGCCAAAGTCATTGAGAAAGCCGTCAATAGCCAGCTCACCGCCTTCCTTGAATCCAACAACTCCCTCGACACCTCACAGTACGGCTTTCGAGCCAAACACAGCACCGAAACCGCCCTCATTGCAGCGACAGAGGACATACAAACACTACTAGACAATGGGGAAACAGTGGCCCTCATCCTACTTGACCTCTCCGCCGCCTTGACACAGTCTGTCCTAGCACCCTCATTCAACGCCTCAGCAACATCGGCATACAAGGAAAAGCCTTGGACTGGATCATCTCGTTCCTCCCCGGAAGAACCCAGAGAGTCCGACTTCCCCCATTCAAATCAGAGGCAACCGAAGTCATCTGCGGAGTACTACAAGGATCATCACTCAGTCCCACCCTTTTCAACGTTTACATGAGCCCACTCGCATCCATCGCGCGACAACACAACCTCAACATCATCTTCCCTCACCAAAGACCCTAACACCGCCAAAACGAATCTTCACAAAGGCATGAAAGAAGTAGCCGAATGGATGAAAAACAGCCGCCTAAAACTTAACTCAGACAAAATGGAAGTCCTCATCCTAGGATCATCCCCCTCTGCCTGGGACGACTCATGGTGGCCATCGGCCCTGGGCACAGCCCCCATTCCCACAGACCACGCACGTAACCTAGGCTTCATCCTAGACTCCTCCCTCTCAATGACCAGACAAGTCAATGCCATCTCTTCCTCTTGCTTCAACGTACTTCGTATGCTCAAAAAAATCTTCCGTTGGATCCCCTTCGAGACAAGAAAGACTGTCACCCACGCACTGGTCACTAGCCGACTGGACTATGGAAACACCCTCTACGCCGGAATCACAGCCAAATTACAGAAAAAACTCCAACGCATGCAAAAGGCATCAGCCAGACTCATATTGGACATCCCTCGCCAAGATCACATCACCGGTCACCTGAAAAACCTCCTCTGGCTTCCCGTCAACAAAAGAATAACATTCCATCTCCTCACCCACGCACACAAGGCCCTCTACAAACTAGGACCCGAATGCCTCAACACACGACTGTCCTTCTACACACCCACCCTCCAACTAAGATCTTCCAATCAAGCCCTCGCCGAAGTCCCGCGCATCCATAGATCCACCATGGGAGGAAGATCCTTCTCCTACCTGGCAGCCAAGACCTGGAATTCTCTCCCCACTCACCTCCGCCTTAAACATAACCACATATCCTTCAGAAAGGAACTTAAAACCTGGCTATTCGACAAATAACGCACCCCCTCCCCCAAGCGCCTGGAGACCCTCTGGGTGAGTAGTGCGCTATATAAATACTTGAACTTGAACTTCCCTCCGTCACCATTGTTCCTTTTCTCTGGTTCCGTCACTACCTTTCATTCCACATCCTTTACTCTCCTTCCTTTTACTGTCATCACCCATTCACATTCTCCCAGAACATCTGCTTTAGTTTTCTTCCTCTTTCTTCTCTTCTTTTGCTCCCTTATTCATTTTCCTTTTTTCAGTTACTTCCTCTTATACCTTTTCTCTGTTTTACTATCTCTTACACAGTCCCTCTGTGTTTCTCCCTCTAGCTCTCCTTCTCTTTACACCACTCCTTTTTTTTTTCTTTTTTTTTGTTGGTGCGCTGACGGGACGCGCCCCAGTACGCGCACCAGGGCACAGACCGGTACGCGCACCAGGAGCACTCCAGAGTGAAATATAAAAAAAAGAATATACAATATAAGATTTATTTTTAGAAAAACATACCTTTCTAAGCTATAGATATTTGCGAAAAAATAACCTTAGAAGTTCACTAAAAAACACATAGGTATGAGCCCGTATAAAAAGTTAGGAATTAGCATTTAAAAAAACCTATGAAATTCACTGAAAAAACCATAGATTACACAACAGTTATAGTTAGGAATTAGCATTTAAAAAACCTATGAAATTCACTGAAAAAACCATAGGTTTCATACCAGTTATAGTTAGGAATTAGCATTTAAATAACTTATTAAATTCACTGAAAAAAACATAGGTTTCACACCAGTTATAGTTAGGTGGAAACTTTACTGACATAAAACAATTGAAATTCCCACGTTATAGTTAGTTGGACTCACTATAACTTGCGCGTGTAATGCACTGCTGATGACATCACATATTACATCACTCATGACATGGTCAGTGACATCACTTATGACATCACTGATGACACCATCCTTGTGACAGAGTGACTGACCTCCTTTCACTGTAAAGTAACCCTTGAAACACATATTCAAAAATAGGAACTAAAATTTTGAATAAAATAGAGATACCCATACCAGTTACAACAACCAATTCAGTAATACCACCATCTATATACACATCCACTCATTCACTAACTGTTCTATATAGTCACTCATACATATACTCACTTATCATATGTAGTTAAACACCTATACATCCGTTAACACACTGACAGTCTTCCAAAACTTGCTCACACATACTCACACATGCAAATAAACTATAGAACATCCATTTTTTTTTGCATATACAGCTATACACACACTACCACCTTACTTTAGGGAAACTTACACATACTTACTCTCTTAAACAATCACTTATAGAAACACATACTTATTAAAACAAGAACTCTTTCAATCTCTCACTCTCACATATACTCACTTATATACATCAATACTCACATATACTAGATTAAAACATATGTAGTTACTGATAAAGACACTAGTGAGACAGTCATTCACTTACTAACATATATATATATACACACTCATTCACCTATACAGTCTGGCACATATGCTGTCTTCAAAACACATACAAACAGTGAGTCAGTCATTGATGCATCTATGTGCTAAGTAACACCCCCACCAAATCAAAAAGACAATTATAAAGATACTAAAAAAAATCTAATAACCCATATACACACACATGTAGCTACTCACCAACTCATGCAGCCACTTATACACAAAGTGAAACACTGATACAAACATTTAAATATTTAAACAATACTCGCAAATATATGTATTCACTATGATACACTTAAGCCAGGTAACCAATTAATAAAAAAAAAAAAACATCCAATAAGACACTTATTGAAACATTTATTCTTCCATCGACCTTTACATATACATATATAAAACATGTTTATTTTTCAGAAAGACACACATTCACTGGATGTGTCATCAGTGATGTCATGAGTGATGTTACTGACCATGTCATGAGTGATGTAATATGTGATGTCATCAGCAGTGCATTACACGCGCAAGTTATAGTGAGTCCACCTAACTATAACGTGGGAGTTTCAATGGTTTTATGTCTGTAAAATTTCCACCTAACTATAACTGGTGTGAAACCTATGGTTTTTTCAGTGAATATATATATATATATATATATATATAGATAGATATATATATATATAGATATATATATATATATATATATATATATATATATCTATATATATATATATAGATATATATATATATATATGTAGGTGTGAACAATCGCTTTCTAAGCGCGAAACGCGTCACAAGGTTTTATGAATTAATAAACCCTTTTTGCTCTGGAACACTGTCCTGACTCCTGTGACTGTTTTACCAAGTGCTCGTCGGTACGCCGTTTCTTCTGGAATGTTGATTCCGGCTGCTCCGCCGGATACGAGCCACCTCTTAAAGTGGTCGGATTGCCAGCAGGAGCCTCTCTGTTAAGTATATATATATATATATATATATATATATATATATATATATATATATATATATATATATATATATATATATATATATATATATATATATATATATATTACTACACGTTCCTGCGTCCATGTACTGGTTTCAGAAAAAAGTGGCTAGCACGCTGGTATCCAGTGTAAAGATTTATTATCACCAAACCCCCCTCACCCCAACAGACGCGTTTCGCCTTTGCAGGCTTAGTCAGTGAAAAAAAAAAAATATATATATATATATATATATATATATATATATATATATATACACACATATATTTATTACCTACTGGTGGCCGCCAGTGGGTAGTTATATTTAGGACCTATTTTCCATAGGAAATCCGCAACATTCTATTTGGAATAACTTTGGTGCAGGTTGACGAATCGTCGCAAAATTTTAAAAACTGGTGGGGCGCTCCGGTCCGCTCCTATTCTGAAAGTCTTGGTGTGATTCGTGAAGCAGGGGCTGAGAAAAAAAGGGGGGTCCCAACACGTGTTTTCCCGATGCAATTTTCCATAGGAACCGTTAATCACGGCTACAGTCTGAACTGGTGAATGGAATTACACCAAATTTGGCAAAGAGGTAGTCCTTGGTTCAGACTAGTAACTTTTGCTTAAATGGTTAAAATCGGTTCAGTAGTTCCTGAGAAAATTAGAATGAAAAATACATATATATCTATGACCTCGGTGGATCCGCGCATCTTGCCCACACTCTAAGCGCACCGTCCCGATCACGTCCTGATTGCTAAGTGGCTGTCAAGTGGTTGTTAACATTCAAAACCAGCAAGTGTTGGTAGCCATTTTGTGCCTCAGTAGAAGCGAGGATCTAGTAAATAGTGGGACAAGTGTTTAAAAGGTATAAAGGGGCATGTAAGAAATATTTGGAGCATCTATACCTGCTTATGGGGTCCCACAAGGACCCCTAGAGTCCCAAAAACATGTTCTTTTGGGGGTAAAAAACAGTGGAATGTGCGTTGGGTGCATGGATTCGCTGTAATAAAAATAAAAACTAAGCAGGTCTCCTGTACTTGTTTAAGCATTAGCTACCTGGAAGGGCCAAAATCTGGGGTCTAAAATACTATACTTGATGGGGGTCCAGAGGGTCCTGTAGCTCAGGGACTGCCATTCCTCGGTGCTTCAAAATACATGGGTGAGGGAGTTCAAAGGTCTGTCTAAGCCCGGGGGATTACCACCTTCCGGGTTTTTTATATTTTGGGAGGGGGGCGATGTGCTTTCCATTCTGGAGCAGTTGAAAGCCTTGGGAAACACCACTCCCCAGGAGCAGCTCCTGCTGTGTCTCGGGGTGTCTACCTCCAGGACACTGCTGTTTGCTATGGCAGGGTGGGAGTCAAGGTTCCCACTGTGTTATAGCAAACTTGAGGTCTATTAACAAGTGCCGGTTTGCGGCAATTTTTGTAAAAAAAGCCAAAAATGCAGTGAAAATTATATCGCCCTATTTACTAGGTGACGCTAAGATGCATTAATGCATGTTAGCAGCTGGTTTACTAAGGGCTCGCCTCGTATCTCCAAAGAGTTGCAATGTAGGTGTTGTCAGTGGGAAGGTAGGTGTTTCTATGAGAATATAAAAAGGTTGAGGGAGGTAAGACAATACCATTGTATTTACAAGGCGGCCCTGGATTTGAGGACCAATAGGAAAACTAATTGCGGTTTATGTCGAATCCTAACATCTGTTCTGAAGTAGACTTTAGAGTTTAATATGCGAGGTGGTAGATTTTCAAGTTCCTTGCATCACTATTGCATCACTTTTAACTTGGGGAAAGTGACATGAAAGTGGTGCAAGGGGCTTGTAAACCTGACACACAGTGTTCTGTCTTAGTTTGCTTTCCTTTCTGTCATGTAGAGGATCCTGGGAAAATATAACGGTTTCTGTACAGCCAGTACCTTTCAACTCTACCTCCAACACTGCTTACTGCCTGTTACCATAGTAACAATTCATGGAATAATTAAGTGAGCACACAGGTTACAAGTTCACCACACTATGTTGCTAATCGAAACAGTTACTGTGCTGGAGTTTTTAAAATTTTCCATAGGAACCGTTAATCCCAGGTACAGACCTTGGTAAAGAGCTGGTAAAGAGTTAGCCTCAGTGTTATACTTCTAGTTATAAACATCATTTCTATTTTAATTATTTAATGTTTTGTAAGCATATGATCATCACACTAAATAATCGTGAAATGTTGTCAGAAAAAGAAGACGTATATAGTTTTTTTATTAACTTTTATTAAAACAACAATAAATAACTAGAAAAATTACTTTAAAATAACAATATAATAAACAACTAGAAACATAACTTTAACATAACAATATAATAAACAAAATGTTCGATGGACTCCAATACAAGGAGGGTAGATAACCTGCAAAACAAAAATGAAAATAAGTGTTTAAAATTAGATTGATGTGACTGAATGAGGTCAAAGATCAAAAATTAAGGTAACACTTGAAATTTGTTAATTTGCACGTCTGTAGTGTGCCTGATACATTCCACATCTCTTATAGGCCCGCGTTCAAGAGGTGTCTGTACAGAAGTGCCTACTGCCTCAGATTTACAGTATGGACCAACAGGTCTTTAAAATGATTCAGAGATGAGACAGAATTAGGTGAGAGATCACGTCATTATGCAGGATAATATTCTTTTTTTTGGAACACTTTTATTCGGAGGCATTGTGTATCTAGGTCGCTCTGCTTACCTTGTGTAAACACTGTGACCAGCAGAGTTCACAACTTCAACTCAGCTTTCGTTCTACACTGCAGACTGGATGAAATTCAGCCTTGATTTTTTTATTGGCAAAGTGGACAGCAGCGTCCATAACTTTAAAAGAGAAAGAGAAACAATGTGAGAGAGAGTGAGAGAGAGAAAGAGAGAAAAAACGACATTAAAAGTGTGAGAGAGAAAGTAATTGAAGGAGCAGGAGAGGAAGTGTTAATACTAGAGAAAATCTTCGTAGCTCACCTTTTTGCCTCCGTTGTGTGTCCAAGCATGTACCGGTTCATAGTGCCCCCTCAAGTTTAGTGATCTGAAAGATAGTATCGAGTTAGTAATAGCATAGTACGTACAACTGCACAAGTATATTTTTGCTTTATGTCTTTGTACACTCAGGATACTGTATTTCATCAACTTCCACTGCAAGGTGGTGTTTGTGCAATGTTTTTCTTCCTAACTAGTATACCCCAGGTACTCCCACTGCATAGCTGTGAGTTCTCATTACTGTGTATCCAGACTGTTGCATCCCATTGACTCCCAGAGTCCAGAGGTGAGTGCTTCTTCTTGCACATAAGGGGCAGATTCATAAGCTTCTTGCGCCACTTTTGCGTCACTTTTCCTATGTTAAAAGTGACGTAAAAGTGGCTCAAGGGCTTGTAAATCTGCCCCTCAGACTGTTGCAAACTATCCACTTCCAGTGCCCAGAGGTTATTGTACATTCGTACGCAGTCAAACTGCTGCACACTATCCACTATCTCCGCCCACAGGTGACTTCTCGTTGCTTTGGAAACAAGCTTCTTTGCTCACCTTGTGCCATTGGCGTGATTCAAAGAGGGTGCACCACGTGTCGCAGCAGCCTTCTCAGAAGTTGTTACGATGGCCACGCATCATCGCAGAATCCTCCACCGTTGAGCTTTGGAGGCGTTTGTGGAGGGGAGGATGCCAATTTGTTTAAGCACAACCTGTAAGATAAAAAGGAAGTTAATATTGTGCGTCATTTCTTTATCAAAGGAGAGAGGAAATTAAAGAGTAACTGAAAAGAATATTCGCAGCTCACCTTTCTGTCACTGATGTGTCTTTCACCACGTGCCAGGACATAAGGCACCCTGAAGTTTTTCATCTAAAAGATAGTAAAATAAAGACGTTATGATTGGTAATTGTTACTATCTTCATGTGAAGTAGAATTACATCGCCCTTTCTCACACCTTCCCTCCCGCATTTAAAAAACAACTATTTGTACAGTTCCAACTTGTTTAATAGGCTTCTATTTTTGTAAAATTACTATAGTAGTAATGTTTTTTATCAGGTTGTGAAAGCAAGTGGTGCGCAGTGATACACGTGCTTTCGATCATCACAAGCGATGGACATTTGAGTGATCATAAAATGTTTCCTGCTATTGGAAAAAAAATACAAATCCAACAAGATACGTTATATACAACTGCGTACACGTAAATCACTGCGTTGCCTTTTTTTATTCAGTCTGCTGCACCCCATCTACTCCCTCCGCTGTGCACCCAGGCCTCACTGCTCACCTTTTTGTGGACAGGGAACCTTGTACATCATGCAGTCCCGCTCTGCCACCAAGAAGACTCACATATAGTGTTGAGTCTTGATATCACTATGGCTAAGGACATACTGGTGCATCTATCTTCATCGCAGGTTCCTCACGCGCTCAGTCCTTGCGGTACCACTAACTCAGTGACCAAAGAGGCCACGCATGTGGTGGTGGGCCCATTGTTCGGTAGTTTGGGCCTACATGAGGCGTCCGAACAACTGGGACGGGCCACCGCAGCGCTTGCAATGGGAGCAACTATAAAGGGGCGTAGAGCACATGCGTCCCATCTTTTTTATTGGTAGGGTGACGTGTGTAGTGACATATGTGTTGGATGGGTGCGGTGTAGGTTTATACCTGCCATGAGGAAGTGTGTGTGCCGTTCTGACAACTCAACATGTAAGTAAGAAATCACTACAATGGAAATCTGGGCCACGTACGTACCGTTGTTGTGTTTTCCTGGTAGTGTAAGCGGACCCGGCTGGCCTGTCGTATGCCAGTGCAACGCGAGGTTGTGAACAATGACTCCGGAGCTATGGGCATGGTTCAGTTGTGAGCTATATGAGAAATCAACTGATTCGGGTGTCCGTGTTGTAGTGCTGCCGTCACCCGGATCTTACACGCAAATGTGTCATGATGTCTGTAAAGTCCCACAATATGGCTAACATGGAAGGTACAGGGTATCAGAAACCCTATTTTCATTCATAGTTGTACACATAAAAGATGGTGGACATGACGTATTTCTGCGAATATGAATGTTTGTTGTACATTCAGTGGACTGTTGTAGCTCTAGTAATACATGGCTGTGAAAGGTTTAAGTTGCAGTTTTTGGCACATGAAAGGCAGATAATATATATACGTATGTGGTCATTCAAGCATACTGTCGAGTTCTGTTCACATCCTGTTATTGTAGAGTAATAACGTAATCTCTGCGCGCCAGAAAATGTACTGTAAATAGGGTGCTCATGTAAACTGCTGATATAGTTTTGGGTTGACTATGCGCTATATAAATATGCTAATAAGAAAAAAGGAGGAATAGCTCACACTTACTGTAAGAGGTAAGATGGTTTTATACGCTATTTATAGCACAAAATAATGTGGTAGGGCGCAGGAGCAGCATTTTACAAACATAAGAAATACACAGACACAGAAAGATAGTTGAAGTGCTTACGGGCACGTGTGCTTGACTTCATTTTATTACGTTGCTGTTGGTAACAAGTAGAAGTAGTGGGTTGTCTTGAATTTAAACATCATGGAGGGGCTGGATGGCTTGGGATTGTGCTGATTTTTCTGTGATTTTCGTTTTTTTGGCCTGTTGTGGACAGGCCATGTGGTTGGGGGCCATTTTGAGTGCTGCTACAGGCCCTGGCCATGTGCTGTGAGGGAGGGGGCCATTTTGAATGCAGGCAGTGTTTTCAGGCCTGCACCCATTTTGACTAGCTTTCATCCATTATGCTCAGGGGTAGTGAGTGGTGCATGGGCCTAGTCTTTCTGTGGGTTGTCTTGAATTTAAACATAATGGAGGGGCTGGATGGCTTGGGATTGTGCTGATTTTTCTGTGATTTTTGTTTTTTTGGCCTGTTGTGGCCTTTTCACCAGGCGTAGTGAGTGGTGCATGGGCCTAGTCTTTCTGTGGGTTGTCTTGAATTTAAACATCATGGAGGGGCTGGATGGCTTGGGATTGTGCTGATTTTTCTGTGATTTTCATTTTTTTGGCCTGTTGTGGACTGGCCATGTGGTTGGGGGCCATTTTGAGTGCTGCTACAGGCCCTGGCCATGTGCTGTGAGGGAGGGGGCCATTTTGAATGCAGGCAGTGTTCTCAGGTCTGCACCCATTTTGACTAGCTTTCATCTATTATGACCAGGGGTAGTGAGTGGTGCATGGGCCTAGTCTTTCTGTGGGTTGTCTTGAATTTAAACATCATGGAGGGGCTAGATGGCTTGGGATTGTGCTGAGTTTTCTGTGATTTTCGTTTTTTTGGCCTGTTGTGGCCTTTTCACAAGGGGTAGTGAGTGATGCATGGGCCTAGTCTTTCTGTGGGTTGTCTTGAATTTAAACATTATGGAGGGCATGGGATTGTGCTGATTTTTCTGTGATTTTTGTTTTTTTGGCCTGTTGTTGTGGCTTTTTCACCAGGGGTAGTGACTAGTGAGTGTTGCATGGGCCTAGTCTTTCTGTGGGGTGTCTTGAATTTAAACATTATGGAGGGCATGGGATTGTGCTGATTTTTCTGGGTTTTTTTCGATTTTTTTGGGGTGAATAACTGAACTGATGTTCCTCTGTCTTCCATTGCTTTTAGGTGCACAAGACTCAAGAGAACCACCAGTGCCAGGAAGAAGTCCTGCAGCGGTGTGTGTGTGCAGCATAACGTCACGCAACGTCACGTCTGGCCACAGTCAACTCTGCAACTCGTGCAACTGCGGCCTGCTGTTCTGTCCTGCTCTGAAGAAGATGGGCCCCAAAAAATTTCTCCGTAGCTCCTCTAGCAAGAAAGTTGCCAGTAAGGAGCAGAAGAAGCAAGTTACCAAGGAGGCTGGTGTGCCGGCCGGCCGCTGCGTTTTTTGGGAGTAAAAAAAAAAGTACGCCTGCAGCAGCAGCGGGATCTGCTGGGGACCAAGCTGGGAGCAGCACCCCCGCTCCATTGGGCTCAGTGCCTCCACCACCACCACCAGGCCAACTTAAGTCAAAGCCCTTGAGTGCTGCACAGGCAGTCAGTGTACTTCTTCAATCACCATCGACCAGTGATATTGGCTCATCGCAAGAAAGTAGCAGCAATGTCCCTGAATCAACACAGGTTGTTGTAACTCATCTGACAAGTGTTGAACAACCACAGCCGCAACAACAACCACATGTGCAAGTACAAGCCCAAGTACATGTGGAAGGAGAGGCAGCGCAAGGAGATGCGCAAGCAGAGGTGCATGGAGGGTCACAAGTGCCCACAATAGTTGTTCCTCCCGAAGTAGGGGCACATCAGGAAATCGACAATCAAACCGAGGTATCATTTGAGGAAGCCACTCCTCCTGATGATCATTCATTGTCTTCCACATCCCTAGCAAGGAAAAGATCAAGGGGGGTGTCTACATCTTCTTCAAGCCCACCTCCTTCTGATAATACGGATCCCAATTGGGAACCAGCATCACGGCCGTCTGAGAGTGAGGCACACCATGATCTGACAAAGGTAACTAAGCGTAAAAGGAAGTTCGTCGAAAAACTCATAGCTATGGAGTGTGATGAGACTCAACAAGAAGTGACGGATACTGCTGCTGATGAAGCCTCTCACGACGACGAGCCAGTCATCATAAAGGTCACTGCAGCCCCAGCGGGCATGCAGCAAAAAGACATATTGACCCTAGCCCGAGAAGCTGCTGAGGGTGATGATGTTGTCGACGAGGAGGCAATAGAAGAAACACCACAATCATTGGAGTTAACTAGTACACCAACACCTACCGCTTCCATATTTCTTAGTCGCCAGAAGGGACCTCCATCCACCTCGACCTCAATTAGTGGTGGTGAAAGTGCAAAACGTACTGAAGTTCGGCAATCCACATCCTCCACTTCATCTGGCATTAGCAGCAGGACCACCATCACCAGTATCGCCGCCTCCTCCGGCCCCCAAAAAACATTTCAAGTCCGCAGTTTGGGACTTCTTTAGTGTTTCCACAAAAAAGGAAAACCTCGCCATTTGTAGCATTTGTAAGTTGGCAGTTAGTCGTGGTAAGTTTGGTTCCAACTATGGTACCGGAGGCCAGAGAGGTCATCTTGAAAGAAAGCACGCTGTCCAATGGTTTGCGTACCTACAGGCGATCAAGGAATCCCGAATTGCACATAATGCTGTTTCATCTGATGATGACGAGGAGGAAGAAGACGTGTCAAACACTTCACTTACACCCAGTACCCCTGTCAGCAGCACACCCCATGTGAGCCACACTAAGAGTGTGGGAGAGAGTGAGACACCAATGCGCAAAAGTTCATCAGCGAGCATAACTGGGTCGAAGATATCATCATCATCCCGTAAATGCTTGGTCCAGGGCAACATTAAAAAGATGTTGTTTACAGAAGCGCAATATGAACGCAACCACCCACTGACGCGTCTGTATAACACTAAGCTGGCTAAAATGCTAGCTCTGGACCTTATCCCTTTTTCTTTTGTAGAAGGGGTTGGTTTTCTAGAATTAGTGGCAGCGCTCTGCCCTAAATGGAAGGTTCCTAGCCGGTTCTATTTTGCCAGAGTTGCGGTTCCAGCACTACATGAAGATGTGCTGGAGGTGATTGGGGCAGCTTTGCAGAAGAGTGCTGTTCACACTGTACATCTGACAACAGACATGTGGACCAGTGGCGCAGGCGCTGATTACATGTGCATCACTGCACACTGGGTCTCTTTTTCAGGGGTTAAAGCAAAGCTAAATGCAGGTGTTGACCCGGACCAAGTTTTCAAAGCTGCTCGGAAACATGCAACACTAGCCATGTTTGGTTTGGAGAAACATCACACAGCACAAAACATTTTGGATGAGTTTAACACAAAGGTCCTTGACTGGCTGTCCCCCAAAAAACGCCAGATTGGTTATGTTTCCACGGATAATGGCGCCAATGTAGTTAAGGCCATGGAGCTGGGTCACTATTTCAGAGTGCCGTGTTTGGCGCACTGTATAAACCTGGTTGTCAAAAAATTCTTGAGTGATAAAGAGAGTCCACCGTACGAGGTAGTGGAGACCTGCCGAAAAATGTGCAACCATTTCAGCCATTCTTTTAAGGCCCAGAAGCATCTGAGGAGCCTGCTACATGACCGTCGAATGCCAGTGAAAGCACTCATCCAGGAGGTGACAACACGTTGGAACTCAACCTTCTACATGCTTGAGCGTCTGTATGAGCAGTATACGGTACTCGATCAATATTTCTTAACACAGGGTACAGCTCAGAAGGACCTGAGGATGGGTGCGGAGCAATGGCACATAGTTAAAAGCCTGACACGCATGCTTCGTCCTTTTGAGGTCGTCACGCGTGCAGTCAGCAAGGAGGACTGTAATTTGGGAAAAGCTATCCCATTGTTGTACATGCTTGAGCACCAACTGAAGGAGGTGTGTTCTGTGTTTCAAAAAGATGAAAAAAACAAAGACCGTTTTGTTTTGGCGGAGAAATTATTAGAGCGCCTACGTGGTGATGAACGTCTTAAAATGATCCACTCAGAACAGCATTACATTTGTGCTACTATTCTGGATCCACGCTACAAAAAGGCGCTGGCAGGCCAAGCATTCTTTCCTTTTGATGATGAACATGTTCCAAAGTACAAACGTTGGCTAGCCTTGTCAGCCAAGAGGTTTGAAAGAGAATGGCAGAAATTTTAAGGAAAAGGCAGTACATCAGCATCAGCAGGCCATCCCCAGTCAAAACAATCCACTTCTGCACCTGTGGCTGTGGCACAAGTGACCTCCCAGCCGTTAAAGACACCGGCAACCAGATCATCTGCACCAGACACAACAGAAACATTGGAGGCTGAAGAGGATTGGCTAGCTCGGCTTGGGTTTGGTTCTCAAAAGTTCACAGGCACAGCAACAGCTAAGCAAAGTGGAGGAACCTTGGATGAGGACCTTGAGTCGATGGTGAAGGACTATCTGAATGACTCAACAGAGGTCTTTGTTAATGCTGCTGACCCATTGGCGTATTGGCATGGGAAAAAAGAATTGTGGCCACAGCTCTCCAACCTGGCTTTAAACTACTTGTCTTGCCCACTCGCAAGCGTGTCTGCTGGTGCCATTGTAACTCCCAAACGGAGCCACCTCTCGCCCAAAAATGTGGAGAGGTTAACAATGATCAAGATGAATCAGCACCTCATACCACCAGATTACAGAGTACGAGAAAGTGCGCCGGATGAAGACGAGGTGGACAGCAACGTAGATGAGGGAATTTCTACTCTGTCAGGTGACACTGAGCTCACCCTGCCTGAATTCGCAGAGTATGAAGACGAAGCCTTATTCTTATTCCTGGACCTTAACACCGAGCCCTGAAAATGAGACAATGAACCAATAACTTTCTTTTTCGTCCTTATTCACTTTCATTCCTGTGTGTCTGTCTTTCTTCGTTGTGCACAGTTAATATATTTCAAACTTTAATCACAAAAACAAGCCCATCAGCATACTGTCTTCACTTGTTTGCTTATTGATTTGAAGGTGCCGCAGTCTGCATTCCTCAGGTTCACAAGTTCAGACGAACATGCTCCTCTATCCTCCTCCTCCAGACTCCTATTTCCATCAAAGCAGAGGGCTGGATTACGCCCAATGAAGAAAGACTCAGCACTTGTGGGGGTGTTCTACTTCTTTGCGGGTGAGTTGACGGCTCTGGGGCCATTGCTGGGAAGCTCCAATACTGGATAAAAGTGGTTTGGACCAAATCGGAGGCGGAATTTTTTTGTGTTTTTGCTGACTTGCTTGCCTTTGAGGTGCTCTTTGGGGGGGTTCCGGCTGTTTGTGGGTGAGTTTCAGGGTCTAGGAGCACTGCTGGGACAGTCTAACCTTGATTGCATTTGCTTTTCAGGAAATCCGTTGTGGTAAACCGGAGTTATGGCCTAGCTACACAGCGCGTTTGGACCGAAGGCCGAGAAATATTGTAAGTATGAGATTTTGTTTTTGGGCTGTTTGGGGGTGTTGTGCTTTTTGGCCGGTGGGTTGATGGGTCTTGGGGCATTCCTGGGAAGGTCTAAAACCGGATAGAAGTGGTTGAGACAAAATCCACACTGATTTTTTTTTGCTTTTTCTGACATTTTGTTCAATGTAGCATTTTCGGGGGCCTGTTTGGGGGGGCTTACTGGTGTTTGTGGGTGGGTTTCGGGGTCTGGGAGCACTGCTGGGACACTCTAATCTTGATTGCATTTGCTTTTCAGGAAATCCGTGGTGGTAAACTGGAGTTATGGCCTAGCTACACAGCGCGTTTGGACCGAAGGCCGAGAAATATTGTAAGTATGAGATTTTGCTTTTGGGCTGTTTGGGGGTGTTGTGCTTTTTGGCGGGTGGGTTGGCGGGTCTTGGGGCATTCCTGGGAAGGTCTAATACCGGATAGAAGTGGTTGGGACAAAATCCACGCAGATTTTTTTTGTTGCTATTTCTGACATTTTGCTCAATGTAGCGTTTTCGGGGCCCTGTTTGGGGGGCTTCCTGGTGCTTGTGGGTGGGTTTCGGGGCCTGGGAGCACTGCTGGCTATAGATACTTTACTTTGCAAGAGGTTTGAAGCAAATCCATGGTGGCAGAGGGGAGTTAGGGCCTAGCTGCACAGCGAGCGCGGAGTGATTTGGGAAATTGGCAAAAAAATTACTAAGTCCCCATTTTTGTACTTTTGCTCTTTGGCTGTTTGGGGGTCTTCTACTTGTTTTCTCCTGGGTTGACAGCTCTGGGGCCATTGTTGGGAAGCTCTAATACCCGATAAAAGTGGTTTGGACCAAATCCGAGGCGGACATTTTTTGGCGATTTGCTGACTTGCTTGCCTTTGAGGTGCTCTTTGGGGGGGTTCCGGCTGTTTGTGGGTGAGTTTTGGGGTCTGGGAGCACTGCTGGGACACTAATCTTGATTGCATTTGCTTTTCAGGAAATCCGTGGTGGTAAACTGGAGTTATGGCCTAGCTACACAGCGCGTATTGGCCGAAGGCCGAGAAATATTGTAAGTATGAGATTTTGCTTTTGGGCTGTTTGGGGGTGTTGTGCTTTTTGGTGGGTGGGTTGGCGGGTCTTGGGGCATTCCTGGGAAGGTCTAATACCGGATAGAAGTGGTTGGGACTAAATCCACAATGATTTTTTTTGTTGCTATTTCTTACATTTTGCTCAATGTAGCGTTTTCGGGGCCCTGTTTGGGGGGCTACCTGGTGCTTGTGGGTGGGTTTCGGGGTCTGGGAGTACTGCTGGCTATAGATACTCTACTTTGCAAGAGGTTTGAAGCAAATCCATGGTGGCAGAGGGGAGTTAGGGCCTAGCTGCAGAGCGCGCGCCGAGTGATTTGGGAAATTGGCAAAAAAATGACTAAGTCCCCGTTTTTGTACTTTTGCTCTTTGGCTGTTTGGGGATCTTCTACTCGTTTTCTCCTGGGTTGATGGCTCTGGGGCCATTGCTGGGAAGCTCTAATACCGGATAAAAGTGGTTTGGACCAAATCCGAGGCGGAAATTTTTTGGTGTTTTTGCTGACTTGCTTGCATTTGAGGTGCTCTTTGGGGGGGTTCCGGCTGTTTGTGGGTGAGTTTCAGGGTCTAGGAGCACTGCTGGGACAGTCTAACCTTGATTGCATTTGCTTTTCAGGAAATCCGTTGTGGTAAACCGGAGTTATGGCCTAGCTACACAGCGCGTTTGGACCGAAGGCCGAGAAATATTGTAAGTATGAGATTTTGCTTTTGGGCTGTTTGGGGGTGTTGTGCTTTTTGGCGGGTGGGTTGATGGGTCTTGGGGCATTCCTGGGAAGGTCTAATACCGGATAGAAGTGGTTGAGACAAAATCCACACTGATTTTTTTTGCTTTTTCTGACATTTTGTTCAATGTAGCATTTTCGGGGGCCTGTTTGGGGGGGCTTCCTGGTGTTTGTGGGTGGGTTTCGGGGTCTGGGAGCACTGCTGGGACACTCTAATCTTGATTGCATTTGCTTTTCAGGAAATCCGTGGTGGTAAACTGGAGTTATGGCCTAGCTACACAGCGCGTTTGGACCGAAGGCCGAGAAATATTGTAAGTATGAGATTTCGCTTTTGGGCTGTTTGGGGGTGTTGTGCTTTTTGGTGGGTGGGTTGGCGGGTCTTGGGGCATTCCTGGGAAGGTCTAATACCGGATAGAAGTGGTTGGGACAAAATCCACGCTGATTTTTTGTTGTTGCTATTTCTGACATTTTGCTCAATGTAGCGTTTTCGGGGGCCTGTTTGGGGGGCTTCCTGGTGTTTGTGGGTGGGTTTCGGGGTCTGAGAGCACTGCAGGGACACTCGAATCTTCATTGCATTTGCTTTTCAGGAAATCCGTGGTGGTAAACTGGAGTTATGGCCTAGCTACACAGCGCGTTTGGACCGCAGGCCGAGAAATATTGTAAGTATGAGATTTTGCTTTTGGGCTGTTTGGGGGTGTTGTGCTTTTTGGCGGGTGGGTTGGCGGGCCTTGGGGCATTCCTGGGAAGGTCTAATACCGGATAGAAGTGGTTGGGACAAAATCCATAAGGAAAAGCCTTTTGGCACTTTTTGTAACTTAGGGTTCATTAGGGTTAGCTCTAGCAGCAGGATTGCATGTGTTTTGGGGTGTTCTAGATTTTTTGCAACTGAGTTCTGGGGTCTTAGAGCACTCGTGAGAATGTGTAATTTTGGTTGCAAGTCATTTGAAGAAAATCCATGGTAGGAAAGGGGGGATTTGGCATAGTTAAAGAAAGCCTCTGCCACTATTCTTAACTTAGGGCTCGTTAGGGTTAGCAGTATTTCTATTGCATGTGTTTGGGTGGGGGGGTTTTCGAGTCTTGGAGCGATGCTGGCTATGGATACTTTTGCTTGCTTGCAAGTGGTTTGAATACAATCCACGGTGGGTAAGGAGGTATTTGGGCCTACTTTTACTTTCGAAGTACGTTTTGTCACCAGATTTCTGCTAGGCCTCGTTTTTTGAGATCTGATTGTCGGTCTTCTACATTTTTGCAACTGGCTTTAGTAAGGGTCTGGGTGGAAGCACTGCTGGGAAGGTCTAATTTTGCTCTAAAACACAGTTTACAGTACACCTAGCTTGAGGGGAAAGATCCGCTAAATTAATTCACCTATACTTATTTATCCTTGAAAAGGTGACTCAGACAGAGAACGCACTTTCAAAAATGTTGTACTGTCTATTAGGAAAATCACAGTGTGACTTTTTGCACTACACAGCATGCATACCTTATATTTATTCATCAGTGCTGTTTTTCGTTCAATAATTAAGGGCCGGGTTTCAGTCTGCAATGGGGAAAAAAGGATGGAGTCAGACTTCACATTAGCGAGCCGCAATTCAGCATCCGCCAGGCAGGCAGTGTACACACAGGGTGTCTTCTGGTCACCAACATTGATGGACGAAGCGTCAGCTGGAATGGAGGAGTGCCGCTAATAAGAGGAATTGTTTGCTGCATGCAACTTGCTTACCAAATTCAACAGGACAACTACAACAATACAGATACAGTATCCATTATTTTATTCAATGAGTGTGTGACTGCATTTCTTGGATCTCTCTCTGCTTCTAAATTGATCCCTACAGCCATTCTATATGTTTTACTTCGGCTATTTTTTTAACCTAATTTAATGTAGCCCTGTACTGTCGCGTTCTAGCATTCACGGTTGTCGCAAGTACTACTTACTTTTCTGTAACAATGCATTCAGTAGTGCATGCACTTCCTTTATGTCACGTAAAAGACTTATGGTTACCTTTGTAACTAAAAATTTCTTTATGTTCAATTATTGTTTGTCCATGCTGTGCTTTTTTTTTCTCTCAACAAAACCTACCCAAAAAGAAACCCCCATTCCTATCCATTTTACAAACCCTAACCCTCTTCCCCCGGGTTGTGTGGTTTTGCTTGATGTGTGACTAACTGACATCAATAATTCCACACACTTGCTGGGGAGGATAAGGTCATAGCAACAGGCTGGTGAAGGAATCTGAGGATATATTCTAGACTTACTCAGCTTCAGTACTATTTCTTGTAGTATTAGCCAATGTCAAAAAAATGCTACGCAAGTACAAGTTATACTATAAATACTTTACCATTTGTTAGTCTACATTGTGGCACTGTTGTAGTCTAGTGTACTGTCACCTGCTATATTCTCTATCGTACCGTTGTAATGCTACAGTAAGGACAAACAAGGTTTCATTTTCTTTTTTTCCATAGCCATGCAACTGCCACTGTGTCACACCACTAGTACCACCACAAGGAGGAGGAAATTTCAGCCGCCCTGGATTGCAACCTTAATCGCCATTTCCCGTGGAGCCAGCCCTGGGCCTAGCCCTACTTTCAAACAGAAATTACGGGTAAGATAAGCGTTTGGTTGGAGGTAGTATAATGGAGTATTAGGAGAGACGAAAGATTGACGGTAGTACTACTAAAGTCCTAGGACTATTCAGGAAAACAAACTTACTGTTAAACCCCCACCCACTAGACTCAAAAGCAGTAAAAAACAGGTATGGTCAGATAAAGTTTCAAAAAGTATATCTTTATAGCCCTAACACAATAATCTCCCGCAAGACCCTCCCTAACCCCAACGATTGTCCTTCAAAAGTCCCCAAAAACCCAACTCCCAATTCCCACCCCCCCAAAGTCGCTAAAAAAGGGGCAAGGGACACTATTGCAGGGTGCTGTTGACTT
Source organism: Lissotriton vulgaris (assembly GCF_964263255.1). Taxonomy (NCBI): domain Eukaryota; kingdom Metazoa; phylum Chordata; class Amphibia; order Caudata; family Salamandridae; genus Lissotriton; species Lissotriton vulgaris. The sequence continues at coordinate 298,115,465 of NC_141688.1, read as the reverse complement.
TAGCAGCCAGGGCATCATGCTCCTTGCAGAGGGTGGCATGTTCGATGCGGAGGCCCTCCACCAAGTTCTTATAGTTCAGGACCGCCTGCTCCAGGTAGGACAGTCTGAGGGATAAGCGGCGCCGGCGTGCCTTGCAAATCCTGTGGGGGGCAGCTGCTGTCTTTGCTGCTCGGCGGTGGAGTTTGGCTTTGGTAGCCCGGCTCCGTACCGCTGGAGCACTGCGCTGGCTGGCAGCCCTCAAGGAGGAGGATGCAGCTGTCCCAGTGGACGTTGTTGTATTACCAGAACGCGTCTCCTCCTCCTCCAGGGCCACCAGCCGCCGATATTCAGCGACAGTGGCATCCAGCCTCCATTGCCGGGCCATTCGAGCCAGCTCCTTCCTCCTTGATGGTCTCTTGGATTTGGAAGGAGCAACTACATGAAGAAAGAAAGACATAGTCTGTAACCAATGCTCCTTAAGATTAACACAAAATGATTGAGCAGAAAGTTGTCACAGTACAAGTAGCAAATTGAAAGCACAGTACATAACTATTGAGGACAGTATCTATGTAACCTCCGACTTCTTCATCCTTGCTCTTACATTAGTGGGAGTTTAAGGAACAAATTCTACGAGCACTATGGACTTCCATTACAGTCGACTATGACAGTACACCAGTCTTATTCTTCTTCTTCTCTCTTGTTTAGGAAAATTGGTACGTTATCTTATGCAAGCCGGCATAATGCCAGCGCAGTGAACTTGCACCCGAGAAAAACAGACGCACACCATGGTGAGGGAGACAGACTTGCGTTACTGTACCGGTCCAGTACATGCAGGTGGTGAAGCTCTTACTGTTCTATTACGGGTGGCACTGAATACTCCGTTAAAAGGGCTACTGCTTAATTAATTTAGCTTTCACCCTACAGTGCAAATTAGTATTAGAAAAGGAAAATGAAGAAGCTAAATAATCTGATTATCTATCACTTCACATGGGATGTATTTGATGACATATGGGATGACTTTATGTGCTTTGCTTAATATTGAGTGAACAGTGATACACCCACACATGAATGACGTACTACTACTAAACTAAAGTTATTAAGAGAGGTAGGGAGTGTCCACCGTAATAACCGGATATATGCTGTGCTTGCAGTTGCAATACAAACTACTTCTACTATTCATGGTAGTATTTGGACAAAATTACAACTTCTTTTCCTTGCCTTTCCTACACTGGAATGGACTTGCGGGTGCGGTGTTACATGCTTTTCAAAGTAACACTTAGTTCATCCAGTGACCGTCTACTCCCTCTAGATACACATATGCTATCTGAGTCAGATAGTACCATGAATGATCCAGGCATCCATCCATTCAAAGTATATGCACACATACACTTTCTGTTTCACCCACCCAGGCTGTTCTCCTTCCACCCATCCTTGCTTCATCATTCACCCAGCCATGCACCATACCATATTCTTTCCTTCCCAGCCACCTCGGGGACCAAGCAAACACATATCATTCTTCTTTGCCAGTCATCATTACATTTCTCGTCCTTCCACACTTACTTACACCCTTCTTTCGCTTTTCGTTCATCCCATCCATCAAGTTCATCTCAGATCTGATTGGGATTCTTCTCGCCAAAAACTTCACAACTAAGTCGAAGTACATTTAGAGGAGGCTACTACCTGGTTTATTTATAATACACCCGTGCAGAAAGCACACTCTGCAGTCTTCAATCTCAATGAGTAAGGAATATATAGCTTACCACTGCCCGCCACCACCGTGTCATCCCCCACAGAATGGTCCGGCACTTCCACCGCCTCCTCCCCAGAGTTGTCCTCCTCGTCCAATGCCACCACCACCTCCGCGCTGGCCCCGCCTCCAGATGTTCCACCTACAAAGTACATTTAATAATGTTAGAATACGCCACTCACTACTATATAATATTTGGTCTAGGAGGAAGAAAAAAATGTGAAAAAAACAGTATATAATTTAATAAATTGTGACTGTCTACTCTAAAGTAAAAATGTCCCTTTTTCCAGGGAAGGCTGTTGTCTTGCTGCACGTTTTGGCACAACTGATGAATGCTTGCTTTTTATTTTTAACACGCAACACTTTTTCTCCTAACAGACAGAAGCTTGACTTCTAAGAACACGAGCAGGATCAAGTTCAAACCAGGTGAGAGCTCGGCTCGACCACAAGAAATGTGTCCAATTAATCGTCAGCACTAAGCACTTTTCCATTTTCAGTTAAACGTTTACTTTTATGACAAACTTGATTTTAATAAATGTGTTTACTTTTAATAAAGCTTTTAAACTTAAATAGACTCTGTGGTTTTTGGTCCTCCAGACTAGAGTGGATGATCTAAAGGTTTTGCAATTTTTTCAAGCATTAGTCCGTGCCTCTGACATCATTGGGGAATAATCATAATCATCGGTGACTTTGGGAGCTAAATGACTGCCACACTATCTAGTCAGTAAGGAGATTGGGGGTTCAACTACAAAGTCTGTTATCACTGAGGTATGTGGAAAGTCTAACAGCACCTATTATAATTGATAAGCTAAGCAATGCATTATTTAGTGTCCATAGTTCTGTTTGTGCAGATTTGTCCCTGCAACACTAGTAGAATGGATTGTCCTCCTATCCAAACCAAAAGTAAAGTAGTATCTTATTCCTTCTTGGTGGTCATTCACCTTTTTATTGTTGGCAATTGTCAAAGCATAAACATTTAGAAGACTTGAAAAGACATTATGGACAATCCCAGTGGACTGCACTCTGTGCATAGGGCTATTGCTGACTAGAATGGGAGTCCAATGAAATTGCCAAATGTGCAATCTTAGTTGGCTACACATACAGACTAATAAGAATAATCTAGTAATACCACACGGAGTCATAGTCGAGGCAGGATAAGAATTTAGATCCAGTCTACAAGAATATCAAAGAAGATTTAGAAAAAATCGAATGAGGAACGCTGGGAAAAAATAAGTACTCTATATTAAAATTAAAACTTACTGGGGCCAGCAAAGGAGCCCTCGCCTGCCCGATCCTGGCCTGCATCCTCAACAGCACCCTCCTCCTCCTCCTGTGTCCTCCTCTTGCCCCTGGGGGAAGCTGATGTACAACATGAAAGAAAGAAAAACAGAAAACATGGATGATATTTGTCAACCAAATCAAACATTTCAAAAGAACTAACAAAATATTTTGGCGAAATAGCAAATAGACAACTATTCAATGGGATATATTATTGACCAATCTCATGTGGTCTACTACGTTATTAGTATTGCTTGATTTGCGGACCGTCGAATTGTAAACTTCTTATGTAACTCACTACACAAAGTACTAAAAAGGTTTGCCTAGGATTGGCAGGCAGCAGTCCGCAGCACGCGAAGTGACAGCCAAAGTTCACCGTGATTGCAGATCAGCGACAACACTAAAGTTTCCTACTACATTAACCAGTCATTAAAATACTCAAACTATCAATCCACCACCACTATTTCTTCTTATCGCCATGTGTACAAAGGAAGGACTGGACTTGAGTCTGTAGGGGCTGATTTAGAATATAGACGCATACTAGTGCACAATTAAAACAACCAAACTCGCCCAAAGAACATCGAGAACAAGTCGGGTCTGGGTTTGAGTCAAATCGGACATTTAATGTGCAATATTGAATGACAAATTGTGAATGTCTGTGTTTGTTTTGTCTCTCTCCCCCACAATTCTTTATGTCTCTATTGAATTAGAGTAGGTCTTCCTTTTTTATTAATTGTTTTATTAATTGTTTGATTAATGCAGTACATACATGTTTCATTCGTGTTTTTAATATAATCATGTGGTGATGTTTTTATAAGTTGTGGATAGAGTCCTTTTCAACTCTATTTTTATCAAGTGTTTTGTTCATATGATTCGGTATTGACAATTGTTTTAATAAAATATTTGTATATTTTCTTACAAAGAATGCTGCCATGTTTATGATTTAACTTTAAGTTTCTTGTGTCCAAGACGAGTATTTGGGCTTCAATAGCTATTGAATTTAGCCAAGGGAAAACTTATTTACACTGGGGCTGATTTAGAAGCCCCTTGCGGCTCTTTTGCTCCATTGTTGCGTGACTTTTGTGACGCAGCGGCAGTACAAAAGAGGCGCAATGGTGCGGCGTATATTAACAACGTGACGCATATGGGAGATGCATCACTTTGTAAAGCGCTGCGCCATCAGGAGACGTTCCGGCGCAAGGGAGGGCGTTCCTGCGCAGGAACGCATCCTAAAAGTGGCTGAGGGAAATCTACAAGATTTCAATCACTCACTTAAATGACAATGATGCGTGACTCAAACCCTGCGCCTGCTTGAAGCAGACGTACGGCTTGACGCAGCTTTGGGGAGATAGGGCACCCCAGAGCATTGATGGAGCTGCGCCATCATTGTGACACAACTTCAGCAATGCGCCGTCCTTACGGCACAGATGCATAACGCTTTGGTGACGTTTTGGGCCCATTGTAAATACGGCGCACCATGGGTGATAGTGGCGTGGCGCACAATTACTGGCGCATCCCTGCTACTTTGCAGGGATGCGCCGGTAATTAAACATCTGAACCTTAGTGTGTAGCATTACGTAGTTCTTTAAACTACACTCATACATAATGTCACTGGCCAATGAAATGAACACAAAATCGGAAACAAATAAGCATAGTAGCTACACTACTGAGAAGGAGAGCAGTGCACCTAAAATGCACAGAAGATTTTGAAATATAATATACCTACAATGTAATGAGCAGCATTATTGCTCTTGGTAAAAAAAAAAAAAAATTACAATATAATTAGGTGTGAGCGGGAAATCCGTTACGCTCGAGGATTTTGCGGATTTTTGGGAAATCCGCAATCCGCGAATTTTGGGGATTGCACAGGAACCACTAGATAAAATGAAGCAGGTGCTGCTTTATTTTATCTAAGTGCTTCCTGTGCAAGCTAACTTTGTAACTATTTTACAACGGCGCTGGCAGCTTGCTGGCGCCATTGTAAAATAGTTGCATGGCTGGGCACAGGTCTGCAGCTCACTCAAGGGACCCCTGCGCCCTTCGGGGCGATTGCATAGTAACACACACATGGTCGCTCGAACTAGTTGATGCTCAAATTCAGTGACTCATTCATTAGCCCAAAAACAATCGTGAGCGTCGTCGAGGCTGGACAGGTGTGCCTTCTTCCAAATCTACCGTGGAAAATCAGTTGTGATGCTGGATAGGCTTTGCATCCTTGACTTTCACGAGCGCAATACCCGTGCTGTTCCTGTGACCAGGAGCTTCTTTCTCTTCATCTGCTGAACTGATCTTTCTCTGACCTTTTATTCACACAAGAGGCACATACCCTACTGGGCACATTGTGTTCGCACGGGTTTCTGCAAGTTCGCACGCGTTTTGTACAATTTTGCAATTTGCGAAATTGTACAAAACCCTCGCAAACTTGCAGAAACCCGTGCGAACATAAAAAAAAAAATCTGCAAATTCGCGGGAATTCGTGGATTTTGAGGATTGCGAGTTCGCAAATCCGCAAAATTCGCGAACGCGAGATTCTCAAAATTCGCCCATACTTAAATATAATAACACAGCAGGAGAAAACAGAGTAGTAAAGAAATAGCTACTACTACTACTCACCAAGCCCGGGGATCTCGAGGCCAAGCAGGTCGAGCAGATCTCGTTCACGGGTCAGGACATCCGTCCAGCGGTGGGTGGCCTGGATGTAGGTGCGCCGGACCCGAGAGTGGTGGTACATGGCCCGGCACACCTTATCCCACCGCTTCCGGCAATCCCGCATCCCATACCCACCTCCGATCTTGCCGCCTGCCATTATGGTCCTGGGGAGGTGGCGCTGTACATAGAACAGTAGTGCGCCCACCTCCTCCGGGCTGAAAATCTCCCGGGGTGCGTCTGTCTCCCCCCTCAAACGCCTGCACGGGAGCCGGGCACGGGGTGGGGGACCCTTCCCTTTCTCGGGATGCTTCCCGGCTCCCTTCACCATGGTCTGGGCGGAAAGGAATAAAGAAAATAGAATAGGGAAGAGAAAAAAAGAAAAGAGTTTAAAAAAGTAGTTTAAAATTAACAAAAAGTAGCAGTAAACACAAAAATATAGGGCTAGAATAATAGAGGGGTAAGGGGTAAGTTTGCGTGAGATGTTCCTTGCGAACATTCGCGAAATTGTACTTGCGAGCCGCACACTTTGCGAGATTACACTTCGCGCCCGGAAACGGAAATACGTCATGCAAACAAGATGGCCACGCCCTTGAACGACCGCGAGGGTAACTTCGCACCTTGCGCTACAAGCTGCTTGCGAAAACGCACAAAACCTTGCAAACTAACACGCCGCAAAAAAGAAATCGCATATTCGCACAAATTTGTGGTTTCCGAATCCGATCTCGCGCGTGTTCGCGCCCCGCGAATTCCGCGAAATTGCAGAAAAACGAGTTTTGCAAAACTGAAAGCAATCTGCAGGTGCAAGAGTTCAAACTCATCATTAGTAACAATTCTGACTGGGGCCCCTCCAGAGTTCAGTTGCTAGTTGCAACAATTGTATGACCCTGCTCCGACCCTCACAGCAGGCTCATAGAATAGCTAGAGGTAGGCCACAAAGGTCCTGGAAAAAAAATTGCACTGCAACAGAAAGCAAATTACTGATAAGGAAGCAGGTGCCAGACCTGGAATTCTAAAACAGTGACACATTAATAAACTAACCCCAAATGGATTCATGTCAGTTGAAGCAGGGCAGGTGTGCTTGCTTTTCCCCCCCCCATCATCTACAGTGATGATGAACCAGAGGGTGGCATTGATGTAACAGAGGGTGGCATGGGTGAAAGAGAGGGTGGCAGTGGCGAAACAGAGGGTGCTGGGAGGCTGTGATGATGAACCAGACGTAGAAACAACATAGTCGAGACCGTTGCGAGCCGACAAGTAAGTTCGCAATTGCGAACTAGTACCAAATCCTCGCGAACTGCCAGAAACCCTTGCGAACACAAAAATTTGCGGATTTTGCTGACTGCGAGTTAGCAAATTCGCAAATGCCAGATTCGCAAAATTCGCCCATGCTTAGAAATAATACACAGAAGATTCTATAGTAAAGGGTTCATGAGTTGTGGTGCACAAAGGTAGGGTCGTTTGTGTGGAATCTGCGAGGATGCGTAGTGCAGGCAGAACAAACTGGTAAGAATGTCTTTTGGCAACTGAATTTTGCCTTCATAAGGCCATGTGGAGATTATTTATGGTGCACTGAGTTAGTGGTACGTCTGGTGCTCAGCGTGTGCTCACCTTGTGATGATGCGTGGTTCGAGCAGTCTGTACTAAAAGCTTTAGCTGTTGCATACTGGACTGCATGAACTTTGAGGGGGAAAAAAAACCTACCATCAATGGTTATCCATTTCTCTATAAACTAGGTATAGTCAAGTTGTGACCTGTGGTGTCTGCAGTGAAGACCACCCCTGAGTGTGTCTTTGCACTTGCAGCATGAATTTTGTTTTTCAACTAAACCTAGGACTGATATAAAAGATGTTTTTGAAGGAAGGCTACTACAGAGATATTGTATAGGGTTTGATAGATGGTACACTTTGTTTGGTATTGCACTGCACAAATTATGAATGAAGAGTCAGGTGAATTCTTCTTGAATACAGCCACGTGGCGATGAATTATGGTGCACTGAGTTAGTATTTCCTTAGGGATTGAGCGTGTACGTAACCTGTGAAGATGCGTGGTCTGGGCAGGCCGCACTGGGGTTAATGTTTTTGGACTACTGAATTTTGCATTAATAAAGCCTTGTGGTGAATATTTATGGTGTACTGAGTTAGTGGTAGGTCTGGTATTTATCGTGTGCTCACTTTGCGATGATGCGTGGTCTGAACGGGCTGCACTCAAAGCATTGACTTTTGCATACTGGACTGCATGTACTTTGAGTGGGGAAAAAAAATACCATTGTTGGTTATCAATTCATCAGCAACCAAATGATCAGAATAAGATGATTTTTCTAGTGGTGTAGTCATTTTTGTCTCCAAAAAAGAAATTCAGGTTTCAATGAAGAAAAAGAGAGGTTCATACTGTGACCTATGCTGTCCGCAGTGTATACTGTCATTAAGTGTGCCTTTGCACTTGCAGCGTGAATTATATTATTCAACTACATCTATAAGTGATATAAAATAAGTTCTTAAAGGAAGCATATTAAAGGGATATTGTATAGGGTGTGATAAATGTTATACTTAGTTTGGTATTGTACTCTGCAAATAATGAATCAACAGCCTAATCAATTGTGAGCTCTGATGACCGCAGTGTAGGCAGGAGGCAGCGGTTAGCAAGAGCCCACGGCCACGTGGCCTTGAGTAGAGCTGCACAGTATTGGTAATTTAGCGTGTGTGCAACCAGCAATAATAAGTGGTACACAGAGTTAGTGGCACCTGACGCAACAATGTTAATAAAATCAAGTTCTTATAAATAATTTTGTTTTTTACGGGGCTAAGTTGGAGTAGATCTCCAAAATCTATGATATGTTTTTCTTTAAATAAGACATCTGAGTCAATACGACTATAGTATAGATTCAAAGCTGACTTGAAGTTGTGAAACCTGCTGTCCGCATTGTATAACGAAGGCAGTACTGAGCACAGATATGGATGAATGATTTTAGTCTCTAATTTTAACAAAATTAGAACACATACAGTACAACTGTCTCTGTATTAAATAGGTGAAGGGTGAATTCCCTACTATCCGTAGTGTAGATGCAAAGTTGAATTCAAGTTGTGAACCCTGCTGTCCGCAGAGTGGATCGAAGGCATAAAGGAATGCTTTTTGTCACTTATTTAAACAAAATCTGAAGACATATAGTAGAATTGTCTCTGCATTAAATAAATGAAGGCTGAAAATCCTACTGTTCATACTTTAACAAAATCTGAGAACATAGTACAATTGTCTGCTTTAAATAAATCGAGACTGAATTCAATGTTCTCTGTAGTGCTGATGCGCCACTGGTATAAAAGTTGTAAACTGTATTGACGGCCCTATAGATCGAAGGCAGTAGTCAGCACAGATACCGACGAAGAATTTTTATCACTTATTTTAACAAAGTCTGAAGACATAGAGTAGGATTTCTCCTCCTTACATAAATGAAGGATAACTTCAAGGCTGTCCGTTGTGTAGATCCATAGCTGAATTCAAGTTGTGAACCCTGCTGTCCGCAGTGCAGATCGAAGGCAGTAGTCGATACAGATATAAGTCTGCGGTGCTGTGGCACTGAGTTTGCAATCTGCCTGTATCGAGGAGGCACGTGGTCATGGCGGCAACCACGTGGCAGGGTGAGGACCTACGCTGTGGCAGAGTCTTTTCTCTTTGCAGAAGTGAACCGCGCCCAAGGCGTAGTCTAATTATTTATAGTCTTACGCTGGAGCTGCGTACGTTGGATCAGCCCAATCCAGTTCTGCTTCAAGGGGGGGGGAGACAACACAACAATATGACCAAGATATTCCCCAGAGTCTGGGATAATATAGTTACGTCCACTGTGCAGTACACACGCATCAATGGTATATCTACACACGGAAACGTTTTTGGTTTCTATCGTGAGTTGTGTATAGCATTTCACCGGTAGTCTTGGCAATGTGTAAATTATGGTTGATGTGCGCAGCGCAAAACATGACAATGGGCCTTCCTAAAATAATACATCCATGTCATGAGTGATGTAATATTTGACGTCATCAGCAGTGCATTGCGGGCGCACGAGTTATAGTTAGCTGAACTAACTATAACGGCGGAATTTCAAAGGTTTTGTATAAGTAAAATAACCAGTTAAATATAACTGGTGTGAAACCTATGTTTTCTTCAGTGTGTGTATATATATATATATATATATATTCAATGAAAAAACCATAGGTTATAGACCATATATAGTTAGGAATTCGCATTTACAAAACCTTATTTTACTCGCATAAAACCATTGAAATTCCATATATAGTTAGTTGCGCTAACTATATATCGCGCACCCGCAATCCACTGCTGATGATGTCACATATTACATCATTCATGACATGGTCAGTGACATCACTGATGACATCACTGATGACATCTCAAATGACATCACTGATGACATCTCAAATGACATCACTGATGACATCACTGATGACATCTCAAATGACATCACTGATGAAATCACTGATAACATCTCATTTGACATTACTGATCACATCACTGATGATATCATTCATGTGATAATACGATGAACCTCTTCAGACTCTAATATAACCTTAGATACAATCAGTGTAAACAGACACTCACAGACTGTCACTCATCCATGGAGTTACTCACACACCTAGTCAGTCATGCAAAGAATCAATCACACCTCCATTTCCTCAACTATACAGTTATACAAACTTTACTTATTCAAACATATACTAACACATATTTACTCTCTTATACAATCCCTGATACAAGTTCACAATGATCCATACAGCCACTCACACATTCACTGGCTCTTATGCACAGTTATTTATATATGTCAACTCTCACATGTACTGTGTTTTACATATGTACTTACTTTGACATGTAGCACTGAGATATCCATTCACTCACCAATACACTCATGCACACAGTCAACCGCCCATACAGCTGTTACCACATGCACTTTTGAAACCATACCTCTAGTGAATCAACTGCTCACACATCTATGCACAGAGTCATACACCTCCCAGCCACCCACACACACACTCAGTCTCCCATACAAATACTAAGGTAACCAATCAATAACCCATATAGTTACTCATATAGCTACTTATCAACACATGCAACAGTTTACAGAACAACAGACATAATGATGCACAAATTAAGACAGTTTAGTCACTAACCCATGCACTCAGTGAGACACATTTAATCACTCACTCATACAGTCAGTCATGCACCTACTAAATCCTTCATCCAGACACTTATACATCCACTCATTCTTCAATATGTAAGACATATTTTAACTTCACAGAAACATACAGTCACTGGATGTTGTCATCAGTGATGTCATTTGAGATGTCATCAGTGATGTCATCAGTGATGTCACTGACCATGTCATGAATGATGTAATATGTGACATCATCAGCAGTGGATTGCGGGTGCGCGATATATAGTTAGCGCAACTAACTATATATGGAATTTCAATGGTTTTATGCGAGTAAAATAAGGTTTTGTAAATGCGAATTCCTAACTATATATGGTCTATAACCTATGGTTTTTTCATTGAATTTCAATGGTTTTTTAAATGCAAATTTCTAACTATATATGGTCTATAACCTATGGTTTTTTCAGTGAATTTCATTGGTTTTTTAAAAGCTAACATCTGTAGCTGTAAAATGTATTATTCTTTAAATCCCAAAATATATTTAGATGTTTATTGATAATTTTTTTTTTAATATTTTTTTTCTTCGCTTCTAGTTCGCGAACCGGGAAGCTTTCCGTTAGCTCATCTTGATGCCGCGATCTAGTCCGCGAACCGGTCAACGTTACGTTAGCGGAACAGTGACGCGCCGCGGAAGCGCGACGTATCACGTTATCGCGTAATGCGTCTAATGACGCGCCGCGTTAGCGCTCCCGGAAGTGCTCCGGACCGCGAACCGGAAGCGATCTGGGACGCGGCGCGCGCCGCGTAACGTAAGCGGAACAGGTCATGTGACTTGTTTATCAAACTTCTCATTGGTTCATTTCACTTTTGGTTTCCAAATGATGTATGACTAGGTCATGTGACCTAAAAATAACACTTTTCATTGGCTCAGAACTTTTGTTTTCCCCAAATCAAGTAAACCCCTCCTTATTTCCTCACTCTGACTTTCATCTTGGTGAGAGAAAGACCATTTATCTGAAGATCCACAATGGCTTCCATTGTTGCTGCAGCTGGTGCACCCCCACCACCACCTCCACCTCCCCATAAGAAGAGAGGACCACCCAGTCAAATTATGACTAACAGAGAGGAGGAAGATGAGGAAGAAGAAGAAGAGGAGAGAGAGGGACAACAATTTGTTGATGAGTTGCCCCGGGTTTCTAAACGAAAAACCAGTTTCATCTGGCAGTTTTTCACCATCCCTCCTGGAACCAAGAAAGTGAATGCAAAATATGCCACCTGCCTCATCTGTGACCACAGATTGTCGAGAGGCACAGAAAAGAAGTACAGTATGGGGAACTATACAATGCACCGTCACATGAGCAGGTGGCATCCCTTGAACTACAGCCGGGCTGAGTTGAGGGATCTTGAAGACAATCCGACGGCAACTCCTGTGGCAAGATCTACATCCACATTGTCTTTGACGGGAAGAGAGGCACAAGAGACTGTGCCAAACATCCAACGTAACTTCCAGCACATGAAGGTGTCTTGTATTTACTGTGGTGCTATGCTGTCATATGGCAACATGAGTGTCAACCTCATGAACATTGCATATGAAAATCATAAGTGCCCTAATGCACCCAAAAAGTAATTTTCTTTTTTTTTGCTCCAGTTGAGCCGTTTTGAAAGCCTGTTTTTTGTTGTCTCCCCTCCTTAAAAAACACAAAAAAAACATAAAACAGTTCTAAAAATACAAAAAAATCAAAAAATGTTCAAAAAATTACAAAAAAAACATAAAACAACAAAAACAAAAAAAAACAGTTCTTTTCAGAACTACCTCCCCTTTCAAACAAAATTGCTAGAATGTTTATCACTCTGGCAAGCTCTATTTCTTTTGGTTCGCTTCAAGTTCGCTGACCGGTTCGCGAACTTTAAGCGAACTAAAAAAAATATTTTTTTAAAAAAAAAGAAGAGTTAGTATAAGGGAAGTAAACAGAGAATAATGTAAAAAGAAAGACAGCTAGAGAGAGTAAATGAGAGATACTGTCAATGACATCATCAGCAGTGCATTGCGGGTAAAAAGAGTGGAAAACATTTACCTTATAATTCTTGTTACCTTTTTTAAATATTTTTTCATACTTTCAATCTGTAAAACAAAGAACAAACATTTCAAAAAATATTAAAACATGTATTTAAAAATTAGAAAAGACAAGGGAAAAGGTTCAAAAACAAACAGTTTTTCAACAACTTTGACATTTACAGAAGTCTCTGCTTCTCTACGTTCCCTACACAATCCTAAAGATATATATTCGAAAGAAACTGTATCTTGATATTGCTGAACTGAGGCCTATTTTGAAACATGATGTTTTTCTTGCACTGCTAATGTCTCACAATAGTGATGCAATAGCAGCGCAAAAAAGATGTAAAGTCATAATAAAATTGTGTCTAACATTGTAAATGATTGTTTTAGGATGCAAATAAGATGTGTGCTTTCAAGAGCTTTCTTTGAGGTGAGGCCTCTTTTTTTTATAAAAAAAAAACACTACCCAGAAGTACAGCACTCTAAGCATTAAAATTGATATTTACAGAACTCACCTTACCCATATGTACCACACATTTCTAAATGTATATCATAAGGACAAAAAGCATAACATTAATTATACATGTTAAATGGTTTATTTTTGCTGTTCTCAGAATGTATCAAATTTCACTTAAATCAGTGACTTGAAGGTATTCATCATGTAACAGCGGGGAAAAAAAAACACAATCAAAATGACTGTGTTTAAAAAACCCATACAACCTAAGAAATCTGATTTCAAAACTTCTTAAAATTAACTTACTTTCAATGACGTCGAAGGATCTCCTATAAACAGCATCCACTCTGTTGTGCTTTAAATATTTTCAGCCCGCCACTTTCTGAAAGAAAACCTCCATCGATACGTGAAATATGTTACATAGAAAAAAAACTTCTCTCATTATATCACATGTTTCCACTAGGCCAAATCATGTTGCCGCGATTCGCAAATCTTGTAATTCTTCCAATCAAATCCCGACATTTTCTATTTTCGCAACTTTCAAAAATAAAATATTTGAGATTATTTTCACAATCCTGGACTACTAATATCTTACTCTTCTTTGTCAGTCATGTTCTCCTTTTCCTATGACACTGATACTGCTTACTATGAAGCAGACTTACTTGCATTAGGTTTATATAGTTGAATTTTTAATCGAGACAGCATTGCAGACTTACATTCCCTCTACTTAAAATTTTGGTTTTAAAAACACCAGGTAAGAATTTTTAAGGTCAAACGGCAATTTTTTTTTGAACGTTACAACAGAATCATTACAGAATGACCAGCCGTTTCCAGACTTTAAGTAAGCTGTATAATGTCCTGATGTTGTTGATGGACCATCGTGATAGATAATTGCTACAGTAACAAAAGTCCTCCCTGATATTGACAGCTGAGAAGCCACAAAATTTTTTATTAAAGTTGACAATTTTGTTCCATCAGGCCTACATCGTTGCATCATTAAAATGACATACTGGCCATATCTACGTATAAATAATGTTGACATCATATCACATTTACATTGGCTACACTCCATGTTGTGATCCGCTGCATTTACTAGCTTATTAAAGGAGACTGATTTACTGTCTGGCAAAGTTAAATATATAAATCTTTCTGAGTCTACACTAGTAGTACTTGATACCATACAGTTCTCGCAGTCATGCTGCCATTGATAAGAAAGCCCAAACAGGTGATCTACATCTACACCCTCAACTTGCAATATATCAAGCATATACATTAAAAACTCCTGACAATCTTGCTGATTATTTTCAGAGAAGTCTGTTTGACCTGAACATTCATCTAACAGATAACGAACTTCAGACACACTTTCTACTTTTGTTCGATCACTGCTACATTTCTCGAAAACAGAATTCAACAAACAGCATAAAATTTGTTCAGAATTCAACAGAATCTGTTCTTTTAAACTCTCTAGTGAAAAGAGAACATTAACCACTACATTTGCATAGCAGTTGACACCAGAACTGTTTTCAAATTGAAAACCGACAACATCTTCAACAGAATCCACTTTCTTTCTGCTAACAATTTTCGGTTCATTGACTTTTAGTCTTTTTGCAACAACCTCCCTACTATTACTGCTATTTCTACGTTTGCGGCCTACCACACGTTTCTCAAACAAAGGATATTGAGGCAAATGTGGCGCATACTCTCTTCTTAACCTATTGTATTCCTTAACACAATCTAGATCCGCACAAATGTTTGTGACATCACAGTCAATCAAGTACAATCCCGATAAAGTTCTAACTCGTGACAATGCCACATATGCCATACCCTCCTTGAACACAGAACTGCCAATATTCACCAATGCACAGTCTACACTTAAACCTTGCGATTTATGGATTGTCACCGCATATGCCAAGCAAACAGGAAACTGTTTACGGCGAACATATAAATCTTTAACAAGCAAAAACCTAGCAGAACAACGACCAATTTGCTGTACTTCCTCAATGCCATCAAATTTAATTTTTAAAAATTCTATTCCATCTCTATTTCTGTATTTCTCAAAATCAACAACATTACCCATTGATCCATTTACCAGACCTCTTTCTACATGTAAATTCCTTCTCAAAATAATTCGGCAATTTAAACACACATTCAAAGTCTTTTCAAAACCCGCTGTTTTAGATATAGTCTTCTCTAATGAATCCAATTTTGATTTCAAATTGTCTGACAAAATAATTGTTGATCCCATATGCTCTAATTTGTCGATAGCTTCAAGTTTCACAATCTCTTGCTTTTCTAAATTCAACATTTTGTTGTTGAAGATGGCACATTCTGCAAGAGTTGGCATGAGACATATCCCGGATTTCTTCTCAGTAATTTTCTGAAAAATATTCTCAGGCACAATATCTTGTTTGGGATACAAATTTGACAGTAACCGTGCATTTAAAGCTTCTTTCCCATGCTCGGTCACTTTTCCAATTCTAATATCTTGTAGAATATTCTTGTAATCTTCATCCTTTGCCTGACGCATATTTTGATGCAGTTCTGCATAATTGAAGTTTAACCATATATTGACGTTGCCAATGCTCCCTAGGCACTTCCTGGTATCTTCATGCGTGAGTATTTTGAACACAGGTTGACCTTTTACTGGTGTCAGCTGTAGAAGATCTCCGAAAACAATAATGTGTTTCCCACCAAATAAGACATCATATTCAGTTTTAAGTACTTCTTGCATTCTCAAATGCACAAAGGCAAGCATGACATTGGAAACCATGCTTACTTCGTCAATGATAAGTAGTTTCATTTTCCTCAAAACTCTTGAAACTTCACAGCAAGCATCTCCAGATAACTTGTTGTATTGTAATTTGTTGTCATGCTCCACCGGCAGCATCAATAGACGATGCAAAGTAATACCTTTAATATTATGTGCTGCCAGTCCAGTAGGAGCGGTGACAACACAAGACAGCGATGACTCAGTCCTTTCCTGCAAATAACAAGAGATTGCTTTAATGAGGAAACTTTTTCCAGTTCCCGCTTCTCCACTCACGTACAGTCGGACAGGCTTCAACGACGTACACGAGCACTCTTTCTTCTCATGACTTAATCCGTGCTCAATTTCCTTGGTAACTTCATCATATATTTTCCTCTGCTCAACGTTGAGTTGTTTTTCCAAGTCTTGTAAGTTAACTGAATCCTCCTGAGCATGTGCCATGGCTCTTTCTACTTCATTCATAGCAGTGGCAGCTTCATTTTCGATAATAGGTCCTCCAAGTGGATCTTGACTCAATGAAACAGAACTCTGACTGTCCTGAGAACTGTCTCTGGCAATCTCGGCTGCAATCGTTGCTTCCTGCTCAATTTCCAAAGTTAGCATTTCTTGATATTTAGAAAAAGCAGGACATTCTATGGACTCCTTGGCTGCATTGAAAGAGTCTTCGTAACAGAGGAAATCTCCAAGCAGTTCCTCTTCTGCACGCCAAGGCTTGAAAAGTTGCAAAAGTGCTAAATAGAAAAACTCCTTTTTTTCTGGAGATTCGCCACTTAATTTTCGATGGTTTACTAATTGGCATTTTCTTTGCTTGACCAGGCATCCCTCACTTCCAATTACAGCATACACTCCTTTCTCAATATCTTCTTTGATGTTCCTCTTGAATATATAATTTTGGAGAACCTCATATAGACAAATATTCTCAAGGTGACTGCTTCGATTTGGATAATATGTATCCAACATGTTGGTCTTCAAAATGTCGGTACTGTTTGGTTCCTTTTCTGCCAAATACTCAATTTCCCGAACAGGTTTTAGAACTCGATTTCGCGTTGCAGCAAGACCAAGACTCGCCCAAACGAGACTCCTGGATTTGGCATAGAGACTTGCTGAAGACAATCGATCAGAACATTCGTAAGCTCCGATTTCTCGATGCGACAACATCTTCAGACTGAAACTGTACAACTTCTTGCTGAGGCTCTTTTCATGGGAAATGTCCTCCCACATATCCTTCAGTTCGGTCTTTTCTTTTTTGGTGATGTAAGATGTCACATACCGAGCCACAGCCATACAGTTGTCAGCCACAAACTGTATATCCATGTTGGCATTCCACATGGACAAAATCACTGGGTTGTAGTCATTGATGTACTTGGACTCTTCGTTCCTTTTCAAATTGTATGTATTCTTGGGTGATTTCCTCGTCACATTATGTCGCAGCGAAGACATCAAACTGTTCACTCTTCCTTTAGAAATCACCGGTCGTGGAAAGTTGAAACGACATTTGGTGTAGAACTTGTCCTTGTTTCTGAATTTACGACGACAGTACTTTCCACAACGATGGCTTTGGAAACGTAGAACTTGTTCTCTTAGACTTTTCTTCTCCGTTGCGTTTGGAACAGCACACGTAGAATACTGTTCGATGAAATTCATCACTAAGTCATCCGGATCTGTTCCAAATTTAGGTGCATCCTTGATCCACAGCAACATATGTATATGAGGGGCACCTCTTGCTTGGTACTCCTTTCTCCAGAAGAAATCCAACACCTCTCCAAGAGGTGGATTCTTTTTATTTGTGATGAAAGACATCATAGCTTCAAATCTATGATTGAAGTACCTGCATACATTCACAGGATCCAAAGAACACAGTTCTCCAGGTGTCTTGAATTCAATGTTTTCAATATTTCCATTTGCCTCTCGTAGAAATTCAAGTAAGTCATCCCAGCCATACTCGGCACAGCTCAGAGTGAGGAACCATGTCGGAGTTCCTAAGTTCCTCAGCATACATTTTAAGTCACCATGACGACGGTACCAGTACTCATTAGTACCACGCTGACACGCCATGAGATTAATTAAGTGAGAATCCAAAATACTGTCTTGGACATTGACTTTATGCATAAAGTCACTTGCCGAGATGTTTCGCATCTGTATACCACTTTTTAAGATGTGGTTCACTGCATATGACAGTCCAGACAGATCGCTTTCAAACAGGAGATGAAACAAATAGGGAATGCATTGCCGAAACCTAGGATCTTCTGCATACAATCGTAAAGTCCGGTATTCAGACGCAGGAATTTCACGAGGTCGCTCATCATATCTTCCTCCTTGACCTGTGGGAAATAGCTGTGGGAAACACCGAGCTTCCAAACTTTCCTCCCAAACACTAATGGGACTCCCTTTGGCTTGTTTCATTTGAAACAACTCAATAGCATTCCCCATCACTTCCTTGGAATGCAAAGGATGAACACTATAATGTTCATATATTTCTTCACTTTTAGAGGCCTCTACTTTCTCAATTTGGCCAGCACACAAATCGCTATCCTCTTCATCACTTACTTCCTCTTCTGCAACATATACATTCTTATAGTACTTATTATTTTTCTTCAAATACACTGTTGCCTTTTTGACTTTCCTAACATCCACTAAATCTTGCCATATTTTCTTATTCTTTGTCGGAACCCCATTAACCAAGATAACCAGAGGTTCCTCTTCCACTTTTTCTATTCCAATTGTGTTAATGTTTTTGTTCAAATCTAGAGGCAAATAAACAACTCTTCCCTTTAATCCTCTCTGTAAATCTGCTGGAGGCAATTTCCCTGTCTTTGGCTCCATTCTTACAATAGCCTGAAAGGGATGGATACTTTGAATCAAAATAGATTCATAAGTATTTAAATCCTTCAATTCAGAAGGAATCTCAACCAATTCCAGATTATTATGAACTGCCCTAGCAGGCATCTGGTTTTGGTTTAATTTATTACAACAATAAGTACACACACGTTGATCCGATCCCAAATCAAAATAATTTTCTACCATCAAGTATGTGGCTAAATCCTTCCATTCACTATTATTTTCCCTTTCACTTTTTGCATATAAATCCACTACCTTAGTCTGATTCTTATAATAAGTGCGTCGACAACATACACAAGTGAAATTAGGCCTCTCACTTGATTTCATCTGAAACGTGGCAATTTCCTTCTGAAAATTATCTGTACTGGAAACCTGTACATTATCTTCCACATTACCCTCTACTTCAGGGTCAATTTGAACATTCTCATCTTTACTACCAAAGTAACAAAACTCAATTTCTTCACAAAGATTCTTCACATCTATTTCAGAACCATGCAAAAGAGCAGCACATAACTGTTTAAGCATAATTGCTGGACTCTTAGCATAATACAACATTCTCACTAATTTTCTCACTTTATTATGATGCACTGCTAGCATCCTGAAATGATGAAAAACACTCTGGCATACTCTCCTGGAAAGACAAGCCAGTGAATGACCACGCAAACCTGTCATTTGTCTCACTCTGCAAGGATCTAAATCTTGCAACAACTTCATTTTCTGCTTCAAACTTTTCTTATTAAATGTCCGTATAAAATCACATAGCAAATTGATGGAAACCTGTCGCACACTGCAAATAGAACTACACTTCCAAATGTACACAGGACCCTTAGGACGTCTTCCTAAAACCTCATCACTTAGCGCCTCTTCTGTCTCTGTTGTCACAAGTAGTTCTTTTTCAACTGGACAACCATCCTTCACTTCATAAGCTCGACCACTGATGTCAACTGCATGCACCAAATCATTATCCTGAAAATAAGTCTCCTCATTAAAAAATGCCTCAGAACTTGAACTATGCATCCATTCTCCAGAAAAAACTTCACAAAAGTTAGTACGATTTACTACTCTCTTCCATCTACTTTTTGTTTTGAAATCAGAAATTACCTTGCTTAGTTTCCTAATTCTATTGATTACCAAAATAAACAACTTTCGCTTGATTTCAAAAGCATGATCAATAATTTTCTCTACATTTTTCTTCTTCCTATAAAATGCCGCTTTCTGTTGGCCTTTCTTTTTAATATTTTTCAATAAATTAACTAATATCCTATTACGAAACATTCGTTGTCGAATGTCCCTAAACTGTTGTTTCCTTCTACTATCATGCACAGAGTTATCTCTTCCTCTACCAGTAACATTTGTGATGGGTCTCTCCTTTCCATTTAAATTACTTCTCTTTTTGTTAAGAGACACATTTTTTTGAGCAAAATTTTTTTTACTACAAATATTTCTTAAGAATGATTTCGTGCTCTTACCCGGACCTTTCTTGGTGTTTTGACAAGTATTTGGGGAAGAGGACTGCTGCAATAAAACATCATCCTGCTGTCTTTGACGTTTTCTAGCCTTTCGTATTCGACTTCTGGAAGGCATTTTCCAAACTATGAAAGAATCTGCAGTTGAATCTGTGAAAAAATATAATATAAAATGTTATTAACCACTATTACCAAACAGTAAATAAATAACAGTCATCTAAAACTTAATGCTGTACTAATTATTTAACATAGCAAATATTTTCCACCAGCACTGCATCACAAAAATGACACTCAATGGTACAAAACAGGCATACAACACTCATAAATCACTCCCTAATATTTTAAATCATTAATTCAGGATGACGATAAGATGTAGCCTATCTAAAGGTTTGTTTAGGCCCAGATCTTTGGACTGGGGTGAATGTGTGTCATTGATCCACATTCAGTCCATCACCTGTTTTGTTTATTTGAGGTGAGGCCAACACATGGTTGCAGATAAGATTTTCACTGAAAAAAAACCAAGGTAAAAAAACATGTGAAGGCCTACCAATGAAGTAAATCATTAAATGAAAACCAATACATTTCTGGAAATATGCACTACTAGTGCTTCATAAGATGTTTTGGATCATATTTATAAGTTATTTGAGTATCTAGTATGCTATTTTACATTCTTCATGGTGCAAATTTATTGTAAATACGCTCCCACCTGCGGTTGGCAAATTTAGATTTTGATTATGGGAGTTAGATAGGCATGTTAATAATTTCCCAAAAATGGTATATAACCCCAAACAACCTTTGAAGCAAATGCTCTTAGCCATGTTATCCACCTCCCATTGGATAACATGGCTAAGAAATGCTTGCAAATGTGATAAAAAAAGGCCTGCAATGCATGAATAACGCAGAAAAATCAGCGATATTCATGCATTTTCCAACAAATGCTCTTAGCCATGTTATCCACTTCCTATTAAATAACATGGCTAAGAACTGCTCAGGGCACCATGAGG
The DNA here is from genome assembly GCF_964263255.1 of Lissotriton vulgaris. Taxonomy (NCBI): domain Eukaryota; kingdom Metazoa; phylum Chordata; class Amphibia; order Caudata; family Salamandridae; genus Lissotriton; species Lissotriton vulgaris. The sequence goes on along the minus strand of NC_141688.1, from coordinate 298,094,075 downwards.
AACGCTTTCCATTTAAAAAGGGAAAAATAACATCAAAGACACTAAAATGCCTTCTAAATATGAACCCAAACAACCTATGAAGCAATGTGAAAAAAAACTGCCGCAATGCATGAATATAGCAGAAAAATCAGCGATATTCATGCATTTTCCAACAAATGCTCTTAGCCATGTTATCCACTTCCTATTAAATAACATGGCTAAGAACTGCTCAGGGCACCATGAGGAACGCTTTCCATTTAAAAAGGGAAAAATAACATCAAAGACACTAAAATGCCTTCTAAATATGAACCCAAACAACCTATGAAGCAATGTGAAAAAAAACTGCCGCAATGCATGAATATAGCAGAAAAATCAGCGATATTCATGCATTTTCCAGCAAATGCTCTTAGCCATGTTATCCACTTCCAATTAAATAACATGGCTAAGAACTGCTCAGGGCCCCATGAGGAACGCTTTCCATTTAAAAAGGGAAAAATAACATCAAAGACACTAAAATACCTTCTAAATATGAACCCAAACAACCTATGAAGCAATGTGAAAAAAACGGCCACAATGCATGAATATAGCAGAAAAATCAGCGATATTCATGCATTTTCCAGCAAATGCTCTTAGCCATGTGATCCACTTCCTATTAAATAACATGGCTAAGAACTGCTCAGGGCCCCATGAGGAACGCTTTCCATTTAAAAAGGGAAAAATAACATCAAAGACACTAAAATGCCTTCTAAATATGAACCCAAACAACCTATGAACAATGTGAAAAAAAACGGCCACAATGCATGAATATAGCAGAAAAATCAGCGATATTCATGCATTTCCCAGCAAATGCTCTTAGCCATGTTATCCACTTCCTATTAAATAACATGGCTAAGAACTGCTCAGGGCCCCATGAGGAACGCTTTCCATTTAAAAAGGGAAAAATAACTTCAAAGACACTAAAATGCCTTCTAAATATGACCCCAAACAACCTATGAAGCTCTAACAGTACATATCCTAAAATTTAATTCATTTCAAAATTCGTTTTTAAACACAGCATATAAATCAATTGTATACCTGCATTCATGAAGAAATGACTAAAAATGTCCTTGAGACACATGAAAGTGTTTTCTGGAATGCCCTAGCACCATTTTTGGGACACTATTAACATGGCTAGGTAACTCCCATAATCAAAATCTAAATTTGCCAAGCACAAGTGGGAGCGTATTTACAAGACACTTGTCCCATGAGGAACACTTTACATTTTAAAAGGCGAACACAACATCTTAGACACTCAAATACCTTATAAATATGGCCCAAAACAACCTATGAAGCTCTAGCAGTACATATCTAGAAATGTAATTGATTTCTTAAATCGTTTTTAAAAGCAACATATCTGTTTCAGCTTACATAACAGACCATGAAATGGCCTCCATGTATTACAATATCTTGTGTAACTGCATGCCAGAATGTTACACCAAATATGCAATTATAATTTCTCTTTGAAACTAATTCTATTAGTATATCACTAGAGACAAAACCACATTTTAAAAACACAGCTTTCTTCATCATTTTCTCCTTAAATCATACTATTCTCTATCTAAATTAAATAAATCTTTTCTCACCTTAGCAAATATTTTTTGAGTTTTGAAAACAGTCTCAGAAATACACCAAATTGTCTTCAGCAGAAGAAAAAGGATGCACTCCAAAGGCTGCAGCTATTGAAAGCACAGAAATACAGATATTCTTTTCACATATCTCTCATATTAGCCAATCATACCTCTTCCCTCACTTTTTTCAAATCAAAACCCTTCCCCCCTCTGCCCTGTCTGCCTTGTTTCCATAGCAACCACCTCCTGGAAGACCTCTCATGTTTGCAAATTCACACAACAATGTTTCAATTGAACTCTGAACTCTCAGTGCACCTGCGTATCCAGTGCAATCTTTCATTAAATGTTTCTTCCTTGACCATTCAAATTACATCTTTCAAAGAACACATCCATGCACCCTAACTTTCTGTTTTCAGAAATGGAAATGCACCAATCACTGCTAATGAATCATTAGCATTGTAAATCCACAGTTTTTTTTCTTTAGAAACTCCTACTGTTTCAACTGCCCTTTCATTACCACACTTCATCTGACTGCAGAACAACCTTCTTCCACCATGTTTAACGTCTGGATTGTTGGACATAGTTACATCCACTGGGCTCAAAGGTATGCTGAGAGCAGAAATTTACACAACCTCAATTTACAAGATGTGGAAATTAAGTGGTTGGGCCAAAGAGGATTAAAATGTCACCAATTGATACCATTGGTGAAAACCTTTATGCATTTGCCAAAACCTGACCTGTTAATAGTGCACTGTGGAGGTAATGATTTGGGCACTTTGACAGGGGTAGGTCTGGAAATGCTTTTAAAGGACACCTTGGAGCAATTAATGGCACTTTTTCCTCAAACTGCCTTGGTATATTCCAATATATGCCAAAGACAGAAATGGAGGTGGTCCAACCAATTTTGTCCACAAATTGAGAAAGCGAGGAAGCATGTAAACAAATCTGTTTCAGCTTACATGAGAGACCATGGAATGGGCTCTCTGTACAACAATAACTTGCGTTACTACATGCAAGATATCTACAGAGGAGATGGAGTTCACTTCTCAGATGAGGGCAACAGAATTTTCATTCTGAATTTAAGACTCTGCATTGGTACCTACTTATAAGTACCTAAATGTACCATAAACCCAAAAGCTCTTCTCAGAGCTACCCTACATCTGATCACTCACAATTATTATTTTTCTCTAACTTTTTTCACTAATTTTCCACAAAATTCGCTCCCCGGAGCGCTACCCGGTTCGCTAACCGAAAGCTAACCTCGCGGAATTTTTTTAAAAAAAAATTTTTTTCCGCACATATAAGCCTCCTCAGCCACGCTCAGAAAACCTAGGGGGTCAAGATAAGTCTACCATGACCCCTTCTACCCATTCTAAACATTATTTGCCCTCCATCTTGTATCTTAATGCGAACGAAACACAAAATGGTGGACTCCCGTGACGCTTAAGGTTCGCTAACCGGGCAGCTTCCCGGAAAGCGGTCCTAAAAAAAGGCGGGAAAGTAATTTACAGAATAACGACTAGAAACACTCTCACCAAATATAGATTAGCTCATACTACATAACAATCCCTTCCATTCTCACAAATTTCATTGAAATTCCATTTAGCCATTTAGCCTGTAGACCTCTCCAAGTACCGTGAGGTAAATTACTTCACAAAACACATCTGAATTGTTGGAATTGACAACCAATGAAAATGTTACTTTCATTTTCTACTTTTATTACCTGACATTTGATTGGTTATATACCTGTATATATATAAAGGGAGAGAAGGAAACACAGCCATTTTGACTACTACTTCTTGTTGTACCTCCTATTTCAAAAGCTTCAAAAAACTTCAACTTCTTTGTGAAGGTAAGTTATAATTTAATATATTGTGCACTATGACTTAATATAGTAGACTTTTTCTGCTACATATACACTATCCCTCTGTAGTAGTAGTGTCTTGGTTAAATCACATACACTTTTTTTTAGTCCTATTTCCACTCTCATACTATACACTGCCAAAAGATAAATTCACTGATAAAAACTGCCTATCTAAAATTAATCCCAACAGTGCCCTATCTCTACTAATATATATTTTTTTAATCCAAATTTCAGGCAAAATGGAAGGCGAGCAGCAAGTTTCATTTTCGATTGAACTGAAGGAGAGCAGCCAAGACAAACTTGATGACTTTATGGATGACAGTAGAGACCACGAACTTCTACAATGTGTTGAAGCAGTAGACAACTTGCTTCAAAATGAAAAACAATTACACCCTATAATAAATTATGACATTTCTGACAATGAAATGTTAGAAAATTTAATAAAGTATGAAACACAATCATAATAAAAAAAATAAATAAATAAAGAAAACAAAAAAAAACAAGAAAAACAACAAACAATTAACATACAGTATTAGAAAAGTCTTTCATTCTTTTATCCATAAAGTTCGCTGCCCAGAAAGCTATCCGGTTCGCGAACTTGGCGCTTACCACGCAAAAAAAAATTTTTTTTTTTGGACCCTCCTAGGCCCTTTTAAAACCTCCACATAAAACCTAGGGGGTCAACGAGGATCTACTATGCCCCCTTATGGTAATTTCCCCCTTTGTTTTGGCCTCCTCTTGTCTCTCGATCCTACCGAGAGACAAGATGGCGGCCGCTCCGGACTGTTTAGAATGTTGACAGACACCGGAGGGCCAATCAGCTTCTCATCGCAAAGTTCCGTTACGCGAAAGGTTCGCTAACCGGATAGCTGCCCGGAGCGCTGTTACAGATATATATCTTGATTTAAACGTTAATTTCTCAAAATCCACTGAAGCACATATATTGAGACCTAGCAAAGGCACATCGGGCTAACAGTCCCTACAATTTTGCCAAGTTTCGTGAAAATCCATTCAGCCGTTCGGGCTAAAAGTGAGTCCAACCGCCCTATGGAAATTAACATGGGAAAAAGGCGTTTTGGGACCCCCCTTTTTTCTCGGCCCCCCCTCCACAAAACCCCCCCAAATTTTCAAGGTCTGCTCAGAAACAAAATGTGCCATTTTCCTGAAAATTTCAGCCAATTCCGTCCACGAACGCAAAAGTTATTAGGCATAGAATTTTCAGAAATCCCATAGGGAAAAAATCCTAACTATATATACCTACTGGCGACCGCCAGTAGGTAATATATATATATATATATATATATATATATATATATATATATATATATATATATATATAACAAGGAAGCGACATGCTGCCGTGCATATCAAGAGAAAAGGCTGCACCCTGAAACATGAGGAATCACTGCATTTTATTAAGACAGCACTAGTCTCCGAGAACGCGTTTCAGCTGCTCAATCAACATTTGTCAACTCACAATCACCATTTCTAACCATTATTTATATGTCCACATCATGTAATTTTATTATGGTTACCATGAATATAATTGTATGTCCCTCTTGCAAGCCCCTATACATCATATAATAAGTGTTCCATCATATCACAATCAGTATTGTGTGAATTAATTTCAATAGGAAGCTTGCGGATATTCAGGTGTAAAATGTTCAAATTTTGTGATCCATTAACACAGAGGTCATAATACATTTTACAACTGCATAACAATGCTAAAAGGTCAAGTGCTTTTTTTTAAATGTTACAGACCCACGTTCCCCACGCTTGGTGCTTTGCCAAGTGGTGCCAACATAGAACTGGTTCTATACTACATGATCTGCAAAAGAGTCTATCACTTTATTTTATATCTTTATTTCACTTCACATCAGCACAACATTTCACCCTTAGTATAATTGAAGAGCCAAATGTAAGGCAGGTTGAAAATACTTGATTCACAATGGCAACCACTGTTGGCAACATACTTCTTTCTACATGTTATAACAACACACAATGGAACACATGTCACAACTTCAACAAGAGAGAGAAGCAGGAACATCAATAACTTAGACTCAGAGAGAAACAAATGCAGCATTTAAACCATCCACCAAATCTATCTGAGGGACAGATGGACTTCCGGGGTCATGACCTTCTGTGAAGCTGTGGCATGTCAGCTTCTCCTGGGTTAGGCGCTCACTGAAAGTAAATATGAGAAAACACTTATAAGTTGTTAAAGTGTGAGAAGACTCTTCCATCGACTGAACAGCAAAATTCACTTAGGTTTTCATGATACCCAAGGAATATGTACTGTGCACATTTACTGAGGTGATTATTTGCATATTAGTTGATCATTCTAAACTATGAATGGGTTGTATTTTTATTGTGAATAATTGAGCCCAACCACATGATAGAGCTGGTCAGCAGCACTTTGGGATCATTCAGAACCCAGCAGTCAGAGTATGGAGGCTGCTGGGGCTGCAGAAGCACTGTCTCCACCCATGCCATGACAGATCATCCATCCTAATTAGCTGTCACAGTTGTAGCAGAATTATTTTTGCTTCTCACAAACACCCAAAACAGATTTATTTCCAAGAACAAACAAAACCAATGTCCCTGACATGCAATGTGTTTTCACCAAGCCATTGGAGACCACTCTTGTTTTCCCTGTCCGGTTCTCCATGTCTCCCATGGCAGACACAGGCAAGGCAGATCTGCTTTGGGAGGCCCCCCCTAATTAGAGTAGGTTTAATGATGCATCAAAGGCAGAGACATGTGGCATATGGCTTACTGTCAGTGGAGGCTGCACCCGCAGTTGTCCAACTCCTAATAAGAAGGAGGAGGACTAAGAGTTTCCCCGAGCAGTACCCCACTAATTCACAACAGGACTCCCCTCGTTAAAACGCTGATCCTCTTTGTCTTCCATATTACAATGGTGGGAGAGGGGAACATTTATTTACTGGCACGAGTGCCCTTCTTTACATAGCTTCGACAGTAGAAGCGATATGCCCTGTAATGCCAATTAGCAGCAGGACTGCTATTCCACCAACTGCTAAATGACCCCCTTTGTCTTCCATTGAAAGGGCATGACACATGTAACTACTACCAGAGTTAGATGGTGGAAGATGAGGCTATTTAATAATTGCCACGAGTGCCCTTAACACATGTAACTACTGCCAAAGTTCGATGGTGGGAGACAAGGTTATTATTTGCCACTAGTGCCCCATGATACGTCACTACCACTAAAGTTAGATGCAAGAGAAGTAGCTATTTATCAATTTGCACTAGTGCCCTTTGTTGTAGGCATCCTCAGAAGATTTGAAAAGGTCCAACAGTAGCCACAACTGTATCTGAAATTGTATATGAATCCCACACACTGACTTCAGGAGTGAGTGAAAAATTATTTCAGAAATCTCAGGGATTCAAGATGTTGTTTTTTATTAGGTAAACCTATATGTGTATTTTAATCCTTTTCTGCTGCTACCTCACAAATTCCAATCACTCACAGAGTTGTGCTCATTGATCAGACCGCAACAATCCTCCACATATGGACCTTGAATGCTGAGTATTTAAGGTCAATTTATACTTGCATACTATAGTTTCTCTGCCACTGCTACACTATATATTGCATATTGCTCTGTGATCGAAATTGGACAACCCTTCACTAATTGACATCACATGTGATAGCCAAGGTAAGACCTTCACAAAGTAAGGTCCCATGTGTTGGAACTTTGAGTATTGGTAGACATGTGAGTGGTTTGGCCTTTCAATGCACTAGGGTCACATCCTTATATCCATTCCTTGTACAGTTTGTATCAATGTCTTCACCTCATAAGCCAAGAAAAACACCTTCTTGACCCTTGTAGTTAATGAGTGGAATAAAGGGCCAACTTGTGCTTTTTGTACACACTATATTCTTGCTAGAGCATTGAGTAGCTCTTCTGTGTAGGCTCAGCACACAGCAGAGCGTACAGGCTAACCCCATGAACAGTAAACTAGAGCACATGCCTTGGTTTAACATCTGCCTTCTGACACTTCTTCTCAGATAAGAATAAACACATCCCTGCTGTGCTCAGCCTCAGTGATGAAGAACCAGTACGTCACTTTACTGCAGATAAACTTACCGAAAGTGTAGGTGGCCTGGAATCCCTTCATGTTCAATAAGTCATCACTGTGGAACTGGAGCAGAAGGGAACTCCCGGTGGAGGTCACTGGTGGGACTATCTTGGATCCACAGTATTTGCCAATAAGCGGGGAGGTGGTCTTGGCACCGTTGAAAATAGACAAGTAGTCGTAGGCGCATGTTGAATCAGGTTCAACGGCAAAAGATGTGAATGTCAAGGAGACCTACAGTGTGTAAAAGAAGTATATGTTAGCCCTTAAATGATACCTCTGTCATGCCAGCAGGAGGCAGGGTGTCACAAGGATGAAGGCAATGTGACAGCTTTTCTGACCATCTTTCTCATGGCAGTAGGGAGCTGTGTGAGGTATAAAAGGAGAAACATGCTTTGGTACTTTTTTTTACCATTGCTGTCCTGCAAGCAGGAGGCAGTGTGGCATAAGGAAGAAGAAGCATGTGTTGGCCCTTATGTGCCATCACTGCCCTGTCAGCAGGGACCGCTTACGTTTTTATACATATAGTTCAGCGCCTAGACATCTTCATCACCCAGAAGTGGCATTTGATCATCCGAGGGCATGTCAGGCTAGATACATTTTTTAAACATGACTCTGATTCCCTGTTCTGAAAAGTCATGATCCTATGTTGCCCTCTCAGTAAGACATTCAAGAAGGTTCTTCATGATTCTAGGGTCTAGCAGGTTTGCACTCCTATTCTCAGTACTAGAATGACATTAGATAGCACCAGCACTTACCTTGTATCCAGCTGGAGCCAAGATGTAGAAGCTGCAGTCCATGTTGCTACGGTAAACTTTGGGGAAGTAGGGGGATGAGACGGTACCAGCAGAGCTGGTGAATATGCCCCCGCATTGTACTATCAAAAAGAAGAAAAACAATCTTAAGTCCTCTGCAGCATAGAGTACTAGTCACAAGTGTTCAATGTCCACACACACAAAACACAAAACACCATCTCAGTTTCAGTCCTTCAACAACTGTGTGCCGAACTGGAGCCAGTAGTAGGGTTCTGCCTGCTACCCCTTGTGCACTGTTTCAGCTCACATGCCCTCTAAAATAGTGGTAGATGGCAAGAAATTGAAGGTATTAATGCACACCTGGGAACCACCTGCTGGCATGTTATGAGGTCCTAGTTAGAAAGCATAGATTTACATTCGGGATGATAAATAGAGCTCATGTGAAAGAGCCGTTCTTATACTAGAGGACCCCACTATCAGACGTCCTTGTCAGTACACTCCCATATCACTCATCATATGTGTATCTATACATTTTGTGCACAGAGTGTTCTTTGCCAACCCCCGATCATCAGTAGGCAAGATTTCACAGGCACAGAAATAAGAAACAAAATACCACTAATTCTCCCCCCATCTCCCGCCTCCTTCCCTAGACTCAAGCGGATTATGACAGCGTACTGGGCCCTCAACATCTCCTTGTATCCCATTGTGAGACTTCCATTGAATCTGAGGAGTAGGCACTTCCTGCAGTTAACCTGATGCCAACACGCCCAGATATTCTGAGAGGACCGCTCACTGGGCATCTACAAGAGGCATTTGCGTCCTCTCTCCTGGCTAAGACAGCTTCCGAGCAAGTACCGTATCATTGCTGTAAGAGCCCTTTGAGTCCTTCGTCCCCTCTCTGAGAGTGCTCCAACATCAAGGACGTACCATTGCTGTAGGAGGACACTGTATTCCTCCTCCCTCTCTGAGAGTGACCTGACACTAAGCATGAGCGGATTTTGCGGATTGGCAATCCGCGAATTTTGCGGATTTGCGGATTCGCAATCCGCAAAATCCGCGAATTCCCGCGAATTTGCGGATTTTTTTTTTTTTTGTGTTCGCCCGTGTTTCTGCCAGTTCGCGAGGGTTTTTACAATTTCGCAATTTGCGAACTTACCTGTCGGGTCGCAAGTTTTGCGAACTTGTTGTTTCTACGTGTCCAGCCTGTTTGGGACACTCTTCTTCATCACTGCCACTCTCTGTCACCACTGCCACTCTCTGACTACTCATGCCACCCTCTGGCCCACCCATGCCACCCTCTGTTTCATCACTACACCCTCTGGTTGTGCAGTGTACATTATTTTCGGCAAAGCAAAGCACACCTTCCCTGCCTCAAGTGACCTGAATTAATTTGGGGCTGATTAATGTGTCACAGAATATTTTTTTAGCTGGCACCTGCTTCCTTAGTGCGCCCTGATTAGTGATCTTTTGCACTTGCTAAGTGCTTTCATTGTTGCAAAATTAGTTACAACACCTGCCCTGCCCCAACTGACAATAATGAATTAGGGGCTGATTAATGGATTTTAACTTCCAGCCTGGCTCCTGCTTGTCTCCCTTAGCTGTAATTCAGGACCTTTGTGGCATATGTGTAACTATTCTGAGGTTCAGAGCAGGGTCACATAATAGTTTCAACTGGCAACTGAACTCTGGAGGGGCCCCTCAGGAAGCACTACAGGAAATGGCTACTAATGATGTGCCTGAACTTTTGAACCTGGTAAGTAGTTACTTTCAGTTTTGCCAAGATCGTATTTCTGCAATGTTGCACTTATTCGCGGGGCGCGAACTCACGCGAACAGTGCGAGCAGTGCGAGCAAAATCCGCTGCTCGCGGATTTGCGGATTTTGCGGGAAATTCGCAAATCTCGCGGATTGCGGATTTCCCGAAAAGCCGCAAAATCCGCGAGCAGAACGGATTTTCCGCCCACGCCTACCTGACACCAAGGATTGTACCATTGCTGAAGGAGGCCTCTGAATCCCCACTCCCCTCTCTGAGAGCAGTCCAACATCAAGGACCACACCATTGCTGAAGGAGTCCTTTGTATTCCTCTTCCCTCTCTGAGAGTGGGATGATACCAAGGATCATACCATTGCTGTAGGAGGCCTCTGAGTGCTCCGACCCCTGTATGAGATCACCCTGACACCGAGGACTGTAGGAGGTGTTTGAATTGACCCTCCCCAGTCTGAGAGCACCCTGACACCAATGACTGTGCCATTGCTGTAGGAGGCTTCTGAGTTCTCCCTCCTCTGTCTGAGAGCAGCCTGACACCAAGAACTGTACCATTGATGTAGGAGACATCTGAGTCCTCCGTCTCCTGTCTGAGAGCGACCTGACACCAAGGCCCATACCATTATTGTAGGAAGATTCTGCCTTCCTCCTCCCTGTCTGACAGTAGCTTGACACCAAGGACTGTACCATTGCTGTTGGAAGCCTCTGAGTCCTCCTCCATGTCTGAGATTGCCACAACACCAAGGACATACAATTGCTGTAGGGGGCCTTTAATCTCTCCCTCTGCTGTCTGAGAGCACCCTGACGCCAAGGTCCATGCAATTGCTGTAGGAGGTCTCCGAGTTCACTTCCCTGTCTGAGGCAGCCTGTTACCAAGGATCGTACCATTGCTGTAGGAGGCCTTGAACCCACTGGCGGTGATGGAGCTGTCCGTCACAAACTCGAGCAACATCTCATTTCTGGAAGAGGTGAATATCAGGGGCTGCCTGGTCCCACACACTTTGCTGAGTAAGACTGGGGCTGTCTTATTGTTGCCATCGTAAATTGTGAGGTAGTCAGAAGCGCAGTTTGTGGATGTTTGGAGATCGAAGGCATCAAACTGCAGAAGAATCTGAGAAGGAAGTGCAATAAATTAGGCATACGATCTCCAGAGTGTCTAAAACTATCTATCCTTCATTCATGTAAAAGGGTCCTATTTTCAGTTTATGAAAGTTGTACACGGACTACACAGTGATTATGCATTCACACTCAGACAATACTTGAACCCTTTTATCTTAACTCGTTAATTCATTAACTTCTGCTGTTTCCAGGCTCCATTGTCACATACCTCCAGTTCAATTGTGTGCTCAAAGAGACACCATCATGTTATCCCTGCTTCTCTTGTCTTCTCTCATGGTGCCTCTACTAGGAACCAAACTTCTGCTGTAGCTCAGGTACATCTTGTAAAGAAGTAACACACTGGATTCTTGATTGCTTGTGCTAAGCTGGGGATGTCAGTCAAGTTAAAGGAGCAATGAAGGGAGATAAGCTGGTAAAGGCTTCAAGAAAAATAGTACTGTTGGTTCCTCACTGGGCTCATAGTGAAGGCCCTAGACCTCTGGGGCATTGCCTCTGGATTATCAATAACCTGTGTTTGTACCTTTGAATGTGAGCCATGCCCAACAACCGACTATGAAATGCAGAATGTTTCATCCCTTCAGATGAAATCTCACAAAGATTTCCACATTAGGAATGGAAGTTCATACTTCTTGCAAGGATTGTACAGTAGAGCAGCGACATATCATTTAATATCTCATACAAAAGCATTGTAGCACAAATATCAACTAGAGAAACATCCTGAACATGTATAGCTAAGTATAGATTTACTACTGTCCACGCCTATATATATATATATATATATATATATATATATATATATATATATATATATATATATATATATATATATATATATATATCCTTATCAAAACGGCGTTCCTTAACGAGCACTCGGGTGTCGGAGGTACAAACCACAATCCACATGTAAGTCCAATAAAGTTGAATTTTTTTACTTCATGAATCCACGTGACACGTTTCACACTCCACAGAGCGCGTGATCAAGCGCTCTGTGGAGTGCGAAATGTGTCACGTGGATTTATGGAGTAAATAAATTCAACTTTATTGGACTTACATGTGGATTGTGGTTTGTACCTCCGACGCCCGAGTGCTCGTTAAGGAACGCCGTTTTGATAAGGATATTACTTCCGGCTGCTCCGCCGGATCGAGCCACCCCAGTCAAAGTCGAGGGGTTGCCAGCAGGAGCGTTTGTATTGATTTTATATATATATATATATATATATATATATATATATATATATATATATATATATATATATATATATATATATATATATATATATTTATATATATATATATATATATATATATTAGACCTGGGTTGGTTCAAGTCTCCTTGCGTGTTTGGCGCTGCTTGCAGGTGCGTGGCTACGTGCGGTGGAACCAAACCGCTATATATCCAAACTGCGTTTACCAAGGAATACCAGATCCCCCGGTCAAACAAAAGAAGCCGCCACTCCAGTCACTCGATTTGTGTGAGACAACTTAATTTATTCTTAAATCCTCTGCAGCATTGTTCACAACACAAAACCAACGCGTTTTGTTAGCTCCCCACTAACTTGATCACGGTTGTTTCAAACACTGTTTGCTGGCTGTTTTTTAAAAAGGGAGTTCCCGCCCACCTCGGTCACATGGTTACACCAATCTGTTAACATTCACAATGGTATTCTGGGATTTTTAGTTTACATTTCCAATTCATGTAAACATCATACATTTAACACCAACTTAGTGCCACACATTATAATTCCCTCGCCCTGCTGTTCTTAGTTTTAACACCCTTTAATGTTTAGTGAGGTAATACCTCCATAAGCAATTATCAAACAGTTTTTAAACAAAAGAAAAAAATCCTTTGAACGCAGGGTCACATTCCCAAGTCTTATTCCTTAGAAATATTTGGTGCCCTCTAGTGGGCTGACATTGCTGAGGGATTGTAAAGTTTTTGGAAAATGTTTATGGGTCTCTATGTTTTATTATCCCAGATGCTCAATTGTTTTCGACCTGTGCCGTGGGTTTTCGGGATGGAAAAATTATGGAGTTTGTTTAGAGAAGCAGTCTTAGTTTTTTCAAATATGTACATAAAGTTCTTCCGACTGATTCAGCCCGAAAGGGGTCATTGTTCGAAAGTTCAAAATGTGGCGTGACTCCTTTTGGCGTAGAAGTTTTTCTCGATGTACACCCCTGTCTGACGGTGCCATTGTTTCCAATCCCAGGAATTTTAACAATCGCCAGTTTCCGTTATGATGTGTCTCCATGTGTTTGGCCACTGCATTCCCTCTGTCCTTGTTTGTAGTGGCCCTTACATGCTCCAAAATTTGCTTTTTCAGCTCACAGATTGTACTTCCTATATATCGTAACTGACAAGGACATTCAATCATATAGACCGTGTACTGGCTTTTGCAGGTAATTAATTCCTTTATCTTCCAGATCTTTCGGTTTGCCATCTTGATTTGTTTGGCGGGTTTCGCTATCTCGCAGACTTTGCAATTATAGAATTTGTTAAATCCAACGGTTTTGAGCCATGGTGTTTTTTTCCGGTTGACAAAGTGGCTATGGATCAATTGGTCTTTCAAATTTTTCGATCTTCTATATGTAACCACAGGATGATCCCCCATTTTCTGGCTTACCGTCGGGTCAAGTTTTAGTATTTTCCAATTTTTTTTGAGAATATGGATTACTTGTTTGGACTCCTTGCTGTAATCCATTATGAGTCCATTATGAGTCAATAGTACGCGAGGATTGAAATTTACCTACACAAAAAGCAGGGAACGTCTATCTTTCCTAGACACAGAGGTATACGTAAGAAATAACAAAGTGGAGACAACTCTGCACAGAAAGGTAACAGCTACAAACTCCACCTTGGAAGCTACGAGTTTTCATCAACCGGCCTTGATCTCAAGTATACCTTACGGAGAATTTCTTCGCATTAAACGTATCTGTAGTGAGAAAACAGAATGGGAAAAACACAGTGTAATAACAATGAATAGATTCCGAAAAAGAAAGTATGGGAAAAACTTGACTAAAAAATGTTGGGAAAGAGCAAATGAGAAATCAACGGCAGATTGTCTAAAGCCACAAACAAAAGAGAGTACAATGGAAGAACCAATCAGACTCATAATGGATTACCGGTGCGCGTACCGGTGAGCGCACCGGTAAGTGCAATCTTGCGGCGCGCCCCGGTGCGCGTACCGGTGAGCGCCCCGTTAGCGCTATTGCCGCGAATAAAAACATAATCGTGACGTATCGCGGAGCCGCGTCCGCGTGAAACGCATGGCATAAGCGCACCCAGACGCACCAGAGCGCATACGATCGCGCTACGTAAGCACCCCCGGGCGCGCCCCGGGGCGCGTAGCATAAGCGCGTCGGGTCATGAACAGTTTTTTTTCCAAATGATGAAAGCCCCCACCTTTTTTCCTCATTCTCACTTTGTACATTGACTGAGGAAGACCTGTTTGCAGACCTTTTTGTAGTGAGAAATGGCTACAGTAGCAGCAGCAGCCGGGGCATCTCAACCACCACCACCACCACAAGGACCACCACAACATCACAGTGGTGGTGAAGAAGAAGAGGAGGAGGAGGAGGAGGAGGAGGAGGAGAGACAGTTCCTGCCTGAAGATAATACCCCCTATAAACCAAAGGAGCACATTGTGTGGGAGTTTTTTAAAATCCCAAGGGGACTAAAGAATTTAATGCTCCAAAAGTCACATGTCTCATCTGTGGCACTGTACTTTCCAGGGGGAACCTTGCAAAAAAGTATTCATTTGGCAACAATACAATGATTCGCCATATGCAAAGCAAACACCCAAACAACTATGCTGCGGCAGAGGTCAGGCATCCAGGACAGTTTGAACAGTTAAAGGATATCGTTGTGCTGGAGGCGTGCTTACCATTTAAGGCTCGTTGTGTGCAGCTGAGGTCCGGGTGCTCCTTTGTATGTTGGGTACTTTTGGAGCTGGAATATTTACACGGCGACCCATGCCGCGGAAGGAGAACCACCCTGAAAGAACCGGGGGCCATGCGGTCTAGACTACGGGCCGAGAACATGGGACAGCAGCATATGGATTCTGCACGAATTCCACACAGCGAGGCCCATCTGTGGGCTTGAAAAGTTACCAACTGAACATTAGCGCGACGTGAGGCACTACAAGTCCCATAAGTTCCATCCAGGGCGTGCATCTAAGTAAGAAGGGGTGTGGTGCCTCAAGCGCTCCTTCATAACTACCAAATCCTCTGAAGAGAAGTGGGGATACTTCGAAACGCGTCAGGCATCCAGGGCAGTTTGAACAGTCAAAGGATATCGTTGTGCTGGAGGCGTGCTTTCCATTCAAGGCTCCTTGTGTGCAGCTGAGGTCCGGGTGCTCCTTTGTACGTTGGGTACCTTGGAGTTGGAATATTTACGCGGCGACCCATGCCGTGGAAGGAGCACCACCCTGAAAGAACCGGGGACCATGCGGTCTTGACTACGGGCCGAGAACATGGGACAGCAGCGTATGGATTCTGCACGCATTCCACACAGCGAGGCCCATCTGTGGGCTTGAAAAGTGACCAACTGAACATTAGCACGACGTGAGGCACTAAAAGTGCCATAACTCCCATCTAGGGCGTGCATCTAACCAAGAAGGGGTGTGGTGCCTCAAGCGCTCCTTCATAACTGCCAAAGCCTCTGAAGAGAAGTGGGGACACTTCAAAACGCGTCAGGCATCCAGGGCAGTTTGAACAGTCAAAGGATATCGTTGTGCTGGAGGCGTGCTTACCATTCAAGGCTCCTTGTGTGCAGCTGAGGTCCGGGTGCTCCTTTGTACGTTGGGTACCTTGGAGCTGGAATATTTATGCGGCGACCCATGCCACGGAAGGAGCACCACCCTGAAAGAACCGGGGGCCATGCGGTCTTGACTACGGGCCGAGAACATGGGACAGCAGCGTATGGATTCTGCACGCATTGCACACAGCGAGGCCCATCTGTGGGATTGAAAAGTGACCAACTGAACAATAGCGCGACGTGAGGCACTACAAGTCAAATCTAGGGCGTGCATCTAAGCAAGAAGGGGTGTGGTGCCTCAAGCGCTCCTTCATAACTGCCAAAGCCTCTGAAGAGAAGTGGGGACACTTCAAAACGCATCAGGCATCCAGGGCAGTTTGAACAGTCAAAGGATATTGTTGTGCTGGAGGCGTGCTTACCATTCAAGGCACCTTGTGTGCAGCTGAGGTCCGGGTGCTCCTTTGTACGTTGGGTACCTTGGAGCTGGAATATTTACCCGGCGACCCATGCCGCAGAAGGAGCACCACCCTGAAAGAACCGGGGGCCATGCGGTCTTGACTACGGGCCGAGAACATGGGACAGCAGCGTATGGATTCTGCACGCATTCCACACAGCGAGGCCCATCCGTGGGCTTGAAAAGTGACCAACTGAACATTAGAGCGACGTGAGGCACTACAAGTCCCATAAGTCCCATCTAGGGCATGCATCTAAGCAAGAAGGGGTGTGGTGCCTCAAGCGCTACTTCATAACTGCCAAAGCCTCTGAAGAGAAGTGGGGACACTTCGAAACGCGTCAGGCATCCAGGGCAGTTTGAACAGTCAAAGGATATCATTGTGCTGGAGGCTTGCTTACCATTCAAGGCTCCTTGTGTGCAGCTGAGGTCCGGGTGCTCCTTTGTACGTTGGGTACTTTGGAGCTGGAATATTTACACGGCGACCCATGCCGCGGAAGGAGCACCACCCTGAAAGAACCGGGGGCCATGTGGTCTTTACCTCGGGTCGAGAACATGGGACAGCAGCGTATGGATTCTGCACGCATTCCACACAGCGAGGTCAATCTGTGGGCTTGAAAAGTGACCAACTGAACATTAGCACGACGTGAGGCACTACAAGTCCCATAAGTCCCATCTAGGGCGTGCATCTAAGCAAGAAGTGATGTGGTGCCTCAAGTGCTCCTTCATAACTGCCAAAGCCTCTGAAGAGAAGTGTGGACACTTCGAAACGCGTCAGGCATCCAGAGAAGTTTGAACAGTCAAAGGATATTGTTGTGCTGGAGGCGTGCTTACCATTCAAGGCTCCTTGTGTGCAGCTGAGGTCCGGGTGCTCCTTTGTACGTTGGGTACCTTGGAGCTGGAATATTCACGCGGCGACCCATGCCGCGGAAGGAGCACCACCCTGAAAGAACCGGGGGCCATGCGGTCTTGACTACGGGCCGAGAACATGGGACAGCAGCGTATGGATTCTGCACGCATTCCACACAGCGAGGCCCATCTGTGGGCTTGAAAAGTGACCAACTGAACATTAGCGCGACGTTAGGCAATACAAGTCCCATAAGTCCCATCTAGGGCGTGCATCTAAGCAAGAAGGGGTGTGGTGCCTCAAGCGCTCCTTCATAAGTGCCAAAGCTTCTGAAGAGAAGTGGGGACACTTCGAAACGCGTCAGGCATCCAGGGCAGTTTGAACAGTCAAAGGATATCGTTGTGCTGGAGGCGTGCTTACCATTCAAGGCTCCTTGTGTGCAGCTGAGGTCCGGGTGCTCCTTTGTACGTTGGGTACCTTGGAGCTGGAATATTTTTGCGGCGACCCAAGCTGCGGAAGGAGCACCAACCTGAAAGAACCGGGGGCCATACGGTCTTGACTACGGGCCGAGAACATGGGACAGCAGCGTATGGATTCTGCACGCATTCCACACAGCGAGGCCAATCTGTGGGCTTGAAAAGTGACCAACTGAACATTAGCACGACGTGAGGCACTACAAGTCCCATAAGTCCCATCTAGGGCGTGCATCTAAGCAAGAAGGGGTGTGGTGCCTCAAGCGCTCCTTCATAACTGCCAAAGCATCTGAAGAGAAGTGGGGACACTTCGAAACACGTCAGGCATCCAGGGCAGTTTGAACAGTCAAAGGATATCGTTGTGCTGGAGGCGTGCTTACCATTCAAGGCTCCTTGTGTGCAGCTGAGGTCCAGGTGCTCATTGTACGTTGGGTACCTTGGAGCTGGAATATTTTTGCGGCGACCCATGCTGCGGAAGGAGCACCACCCTGAAAGAACCGGGGGCCGTACGGTCTTGACTACGGACCGAGAACCTGGGACAGCAGCGTATGGATTCTGCACGCATTCCACACAGCGAGGCCCATCTGTGGACTTGAAAAGTGACCAACTGAACATTAGCGCGACGTGAGGCACTACAAGTCCTATAAGTCCCATC
Organism: Lissotriton vulgaris; assembly: GCF_964263255.1. Lineage (NCBI taxonomy): Eukaryota > Metazoa > Chordata > Amphibia > Caudata > Salamandridae > Lissotriton > Lissotriton vulgaris. The sequence continues at coordinate 298,075,710 of NC_141688.1, read as the reverse complement.
TAGGGCGTGCATCTAAGCAAGAAGGGGTGTGTTGCCTCAAGCGCTCCTTCATAACTGCCAAAGCCTCTGAAGAGAAGTGGGGACACTTCGAAACGCATCAGGCATCCAGGGCAGTTTGAACAGTCAAAGGATATTGTTGTGCTGGAGGCGTGCTTACCATTCAACGCTCCTTGTGTGCAGCTGAGGTCCGGGTGCTCCTTTGTACGTTGGGTACCTTGGAGCTGGAATATTTATGCGGTGACCCATGCCGCGGAAGGAGCACCACCCTGAAAGAACCGGGGGCCATTCGGTCTTGACTACGGGCCGAGAACATGGGACAGCAGCGTATGGATTCTGCACACATTCCAACCAGCGAGGCCCATCTTTGGGCTTGAAAAGTGACCAACTAAACATTAGCGCGACGTGAGGCACTACAAGTCCCATAAGTCCCATCCAGGGTGTGCATCTAAGCAAGAAGGGGTGTGTTGCCTCAAGCGCTCCTTCATAACTGCCAAAGCCTCTGAAGAGAAGTGGGGACACTTCGAAACGCATCAGGCATCCAGGGCAGTTTGAACAGTCAAAGGATATTGTTGTGCTGGAGGCGTGCTTACCATTCAAGGCTCCTTGTGTGCAGCTGAGGTCCGGGTGCTCCTTTGTACGTTGGGTACCTTGGAACTGGAATATTTATGTAGCAACCATGCAGCGGAAGGAGCACCACCCTGAAACAACAGGGGGCCATGCGATCTTGACTACGGGCCGAGAACATGGGACAGCAGCGTAGGGATTCTGCACGCATTCCACACAGCGAGGCCCATCTGTGGGCTTGAAAAGTGACCAACTGAACATTAGCCCGACGTGAGGCACCACAAGTCCCATCCAGGGCGTGCATCTAAGCAAGAAGGGTGTGGTGCCTCAAGCGCTCCTTCATAACTGCCAAAGCCTCTGAAGAGAAGTGGGGACACTTCGAAACGCGTCAGGCATCCAAGGCAGTTCGAACAGTCAAAGGATATCGTTGTGCTGGAGGGGTGCTTACCATTCAAGGCTCCTTGTGTGCAGCTGAGGTCCGGGTGCTCCTTTGTACGTTGGGTACCTTGGAGCTGGAATAATTTTGCGGCGACCCATGCTGCGGAAGGAGCACCACCCTGAAAGAACCGGGGGCCATACGGTCTTGACTACGGGCCGAGAACCTGGGACAGCAGCGTATGGATTCTGCACGCATTCCACACAGCGAGGCCCATCTGTGGGCTCTAAAAGTGACCAACTGAACATTAGCGCGACGTGAGGCACTACAAGTCCCATAAGTCCCATCTAGGGCGTGCATCTAAGCAAGAAGGGGTGTGTTGCCTCAAGCGCTCCTTCATAACTGCCAAAGCCTCTGAAGAAAAGTGGGGACACTTCCAAACGCCTCAGGCATCCAGGGCAATTTGAACAGTCAAAGGATATCGTTGTGCTGGAGGCGTGCTTACCATTCAAGGCTCCTTGTGTGCAGCTGAGGTCCGGGTGCTCCTTTGTACGTTGGGTACCTTGGAGCTGGAATATTTACGCGCCGACCCATGCCGCGGAAGGAGCATCACCCAGAAAGAACCGGGGGCCATGCGGTCTTGACTACGGGCCGAGAACATGGGACAGCAGCGTATGGATTCTGCACGCATTCCACACAGCGAGGCCCATCTGTGGGCTTGAAAAGTGACCAACTGAACATCAGCACGACATGAGGCACTACAAGTCCCATAAGTCCCATCTAGGGCGTGCATCTAAGCAAGAAGGGGTGTGGTGCCTCAAGCGCTCCTTCATAAGTGCCAAAGCCTCTGAAGAGAAGTGGGGACACTTCGAAACGCGTCAGGAATCCAGGGCAGTTTGAACAGTCAAAGGATATCGTTGTGCTGGAGGCGTGCTTACCATTCAAGGCTCCTTGTGTGCAGCTGAGGTCCGGGTGCTCCTTTGTACGTTGGGTACCTTGGAGCTGGAATATTTTTGCGGCGACCCAAGCTGCGGAAGGAGCACCAACCTGAAAGAACCGGGGGCCATACGGTCTTGACTACGGGCCGAGAACATGGGACAGCAGCGTATGGATTCTGCACGCATTCCACACAGCGAGGCCAATCTGTGGGCTTGAAAAGTGACCAACTGAACATTAGCACGACGTGAGGCACTACAAGTCCCATAAGTCCCATCTAGGGCGTGCATCTAAGCAAGAAGGGGTGTGGTGCCTCAAGCGCTCCTTCATAACTGCCAAAGCCTCTGAAGAGAAGTGGGGACACTTCGAAACACGTCAGGCATCCAGGGCAGTTTGAACAGTCAAAGGATATCGTTGTGCTGGAGGCGTGCTTACCATTCAAGGCTCCTTGTGTGCAGCTGAGGTCCGGGTGCTCCTTTGTACGTTGGGTACCTTGGAGCTGGAATAATTTTGCGGCGACCCATGCTGCGGAAGGAGCACCACCCTGAAAGAACCGGGGGCCATACGGTCTTGACTACGGACCGAGAACCTGGGACAGCAGCGTATGGATTCTGCACGCATTCCACACAGCGAGGCCCATCTGTGGACTTGAAAAGTGACCAACTGAACATTAGCGCGACGTGAGGCACTACAAGTCCTATAAGTCCCATCTAGGGCGTGCATCTAAGCAAGAAGGGGTGTGTTGCCTCAAGCGCTCCTTCATAACTGCCAAAGCCTCTGAAGAGAAGTGGGGACACTTCGAAACGCATCAGGCATCCAGGGCAGTTTGAACAGTCAAAGGATATTGTTGTGCTGGAGGCGTGCTTACCATTCAAGGCTCCTTGTGTGCAGCTGAGGTCCGGGTGCTCCTTTGTACATTGGGTACCTTGGAGCTGGAATATTTATGCGGTGACCCATGCCGCGGAAGGAGCACCACCCTGAAAGAACCGGGGGCCATTCGGTCTTGACTACGGGCCGAGAACATGGGACAGCAGCGTATGGATTCTGCACACATTCCAACCAGCGAGGCCCATCTTTGGGCTTGAAAAGTGACCAACTAAACATTAGCGCAACGTGAGGCACTACAAGTCCCATAAGTCCCATCTAGGGCGTGCATCTAAGCAAGAAGGGGTGTGGTGCCTCAAGAGCTCCTTCATAACTGCCAAAGCCTCTGAAGAGAAGTGGGGACACTTCGAAACGCATCAGGCATCCAGGGCAGTTTGAACAGTCAAAGGATATTGCTGTGCTGGAGGCGTGCTTACCATTCAAGGCTCCTTGTGTGCAGCTGAGGTCCGGGTGCTCCTTTGTACGTTGGGTACCTTGGAACTGGAATATTTACGTAGCGACCATGCAGCGGAAGGAGCACCACCCTGAAACAACCGGGGGCCATGCGATCTTGACTACGGGCCGAGAACATGGGACAGCAGCGTAGGGATTCTGCATGCATTCCACACAGCGAGGCCCATCTGTGGGCTTGAAAAGTGACCAACTGAACATTAGCCCGACGTGAGGCACCACAAGTCCCATAAGTCCCATCCAGGGCGTGCATCTAAGCAAGAAGGGGTGTGGTGCCTCAAGCGCTCCTTCATAACTGCCAAAGCCTCTGAAGAGAAGTGGGGACACTTCGAAACGCGTCAGGCATCCAGGGCAGTTCGAACAGTCAAAGGATATCGTTGTGCTGGAGGCGTGCTTACCATTCAAGGCTCCTTGTGTGCAGCTGAGGTCCGGGTGCTCCTTTGTACGTTGGGTACCTTGGAGCTGGAATAATTTTGCGGCGACCCATGCTGCGGAAGGAGCACCACCCTGAAAGAACCGGGGGCCATACGGTCTTGACTACGGGCCGAGAACCTGGGACAGCAGCGTATGGATTCTGCACGCATTCCACACAGCGAGGCCCATCTGTGGGCTCTAAAAGTGACCAACTGAACATTAGCGCGACGTGAGGCACTACAAGTCCCATAAGTCCCATCTAGGGCTTGCATCTAAGCTAGAAGGGGTGTGTTGCCTCAAGCGCTCCTTCATAACTGCCAAAGCCTCTGAAGAAAAGTGGGGACACTTCCAAACGCCTCAGGCATCCAGGGCAATTTGAACAGTCAAAGGATATCATTGTGCTGGAGGCGTGCTTACCATTCAAGGCTCCTTGTGTGCAGCTGAGGTCCGGGTGCTCCTTTGTACGTGGGGTACCTTGGAGCTGGAATATTTACGCGCCGACCCATGCCGCGGAAGGAGCATCACCCTGAAAGAACCGGGGGCCATGCGGTCTTGACTACGGGCCGAGAACATGGGACAGCAGCGTATGGATTCTGCACGCATTCCACACAGCGAGGCCCATCTGTGGGCTTGAAAAGTGACCAACTGAACATCAGCAGGACATGAGGCACTACAAGTCCCATAAGTCCCATCTAGGGCGTGCATCTAAGCAAGAAGGGGTGTGGTGCCTCAAGCGCTCCTTCATAACTGCCAAAGCCTCTGAAGAGAAGTGGGGACACTTCGAAACACGTCAGGCATCCAGGGCAGTTTGAACAGTCAAAGGATATCGTTGTGCTGGAGGCGTGCTTACCATTCAAGGCTCCTTGTGTGCAGCTGAGGTCCGGGTGCTCCTTTGTACGTTGGGTACCTTGGAGCTGGAATATTTACGCGCCGACCCATGCCGCGGAAGGAGCATCACCCTGAAAGAACCGGGGGCAATGCAGTCTTGACTACGGGCCGAGAACATGGGACAGCAGCGTATGGATTCTGCACGCATTCCACACAGCGAGGCCCATCTGTGGGCTTGTAAAGTGACCAACTGAACATTAGCGCGACGTGAGGCACTACAAGTCCCATAAGTCCCATCTAGGGCGTGCATCTAAGCAAGAAGGGGTGTGGTGCCTCAAGCGCTCCTTCATAACTGCCAAAGCCTCTGAAGAGAAGTGGGGACACTTCGAAACGCGTCAGGCATCCAGGGCAATTTGAACAGTCAAAGGATATCATTGTGCTGGAGGCGTGCTTACCATTCAAGGCTCCTTGTGTGCAGCTGAGGTCCGGGTGCTCCTTTGTACGTGGGGTACCTTGGAGCTGGAATATTTACGCGCCGACCCATGCCGCGGAAGGAGCATCACCCTGAAAGAACCGGGGGCCATGCGGTCTTGACTACGGGCCGAGAACATGGGACAGCAGCGTATGGATTCTGCACGCATTCCACACAGCGAGGCCCATCTGTGGGCTTGAAAAGTGACCAACTGAACATCAGCAGGACATGAGGCACTACAAGTCCCATAAGTCCCATCTAGGGCGTGCATCTAAGCAAGAAGGGGTGTGGTGCCTCAAGCGCTCCTTCATAACTGCCAAAGCCTCTGAAGAGAAGTGGGGACACTTCGAAACGCATCAGGCATCCAGGGCAGTTTGAACAGTCAAAGGATATTGCTGTGCTGGAGGCGTGCTTACCATTCAAGGCTCCTTGTGTGCAGCTGAGGTCCGGGTGCTCCTTTGTACGTTGGGTACCTTGGAACTGGAATATTTACGTAGCGACCATGCAGCGGAAGGAGCACCACCCTGAAACAACCGGGGGCCATGCGATCTTGACTACGGGCCGAGAACATGGGACAGCAGCGTAGGGATTCTGCATGCATTCCACACAGCGAGGCCCATCTGTGGGCTTGAAAAGTGACCAACTGAACATTAGCCCGACGTGAGGCACCACAAGTCCCATAAGTCCCATCCAGGGCGTGCATCTAAGCAAGAAGGGGTGTGGTGCCTCAAGCGCTCCTTCATAACTGCCAAAGTCTCTGAAGAGAAGTGGGGACACTTCGAAACGCGTCAGGCATCCAGGGCAGTTCGAACAGTCAAAGGATATCGTTGTGCTGGAGGCGTGCTTACCATTCAAGGCTCCTTGTGTGCAGCTGAGGTCCGGGTGCTCCTTTGTACGTTGGGTACCTTGGAGCTGGAATAATTTTGCGGCGACCCATGCTGCGGAAGGAGCACCACCCTGAAAGAACCGGGGGCCATACGGTCTTGACTACGGGCCGAGAACCTGGGACAGCAGCGTATGGATTCTGCACGCATTCCACACAGCGAGGCCCATCTGTGGGCTCTAAAAGTGACCAACTGAACATTAGCGCGACGTGAGGCACTACAAGTCCCATAAGTCCCATCTAGGGCTTGCATCTAAGCTAGAAGGGGTGTGTTGCCTCAAGCGCTCCTTCATAACTGCCAAAGCCTCTGAAGAAAAGTGGGGACACTTCCAAACGCCTCAGGCATCCAGGGCAATTTGAACAGTCAAAGGATATCATTGTGCTGGAGGCGTGCTTACCATTCAAGGCTCCTTGTGTGCAGCTGAGGTCCGGGTGCTCCTTTGTACGTGGGGTACCTTGGAGCTGGAATATTTACGCGCCGACCCATGCCGCGGAAGGAGCATCACCCTGAAAGAACCGGGGGCCATGCGGTCTTGACTACGGGCCGAGAACATGGGACAGCAGCGTATGGATTCTGCACGCATTCCACACAGCGAGGCCCATCTGTGGGCTTGAAAAGTGACCAACTGAACATCAGCAGGACATGAGGCACTACAAGTCCCATAAGTCCCATCTAGGGCGTGCATCTAAGCAAGAAGGGGTGTGGTGCCTCAAGCGCTCCTTCATAACTGCCAAAGCCTCTGAAGAGAAGTGGGGACACTTCGAAACACGTCAGGCATCCAGGGCAGTTTGAACAGTCAAAGGATATCGTTGTGCTGGAGGCGTGCTTACCATTCAAGGCTCCTTGTGTGCAGCTGAGGTCCGGGTGCTCCTTTGTACGTTGGGTACCTTGGAGCTGGAATATTTACGCGCCGACCCATGCCGCGGAAGGAGCATCACCCTGAAAGAACCGGGGGCAATGCAGTCTTGACTACGGGCCGAGAACATGGGACAGCAGCGTATGGATTCTGCACGCATTCCACACAGCGAGGCCCATCTGTGGGCTTGTAAAGTGACCAACTGAACATTAGCGCGACGTGAGGCACTACAAGTCCCATAAGTCCCATCTAGGGCGTGCATCTAAGCAAGAAGGGGTGTGGTGCCTCAAGCGCTCCTTCATAACTGCCAAAGCCTCTGAAGAGAAGTGGGGACACTTCGAAACGCGTCAGGCATCCAGGGCAGTTTGAACAGTCAAAGGATATTGTTATGCTGGAGGCGTGCTTACCATTCAAGGCTCCTTGTGTGCAGCTGAGGTCCGCGTGCTCCTTTGTACGTTGGGTACCTTGGAGCTGAAATATATATATATATATATATATTCTCTGAAAAAACCATAGGTTTCACACATGTTATAGTTAGGATTTAGCATTTAAAAAACCTTAGAAATTTACGAAAAAAAACAATAGGTTTCACACATGTTATAGTTAGCTGGACATTTCACTCATACAAAACCATTGAAATTCCCCCGTCATAGTTAGTTCAGCTAACTATAACTCGCGCGCCCGCAATGCACTGCTGATGACATCATATATTACAACACTCATGACATGGTCAGTGACATCACTCATGACATCAGTGATGACATCTCAAGTCAAGTCAAGTCAATAAATTTATATAGCGCGCTACATACCCAGAGGGTCTCAAGGCGCTTGAAGAAGGATGGGGAGTTACTTGTCAAATATCCACATTTTAAGTTGCTTTCTGAATGCTAGGTGGTTCTGAGTAAGGCGAAGGTGAGTTAGAAGTGAGTTCCAGGTTTTAGCTGCCAGGTAGGAGAAGGATCTACCTCCCATGGTGGTTTTGTTGATTCGAGGTACAGTGGCAAGGGCTTGGTTGGAGGATCGTAGCTGGCGGGGGGGGTGTAGAAGGACAGTCGTGTGTTGAGGCATTCAGGTCCGGTTTCGTAGAGTGCTTTGTGTGCGTGGGTAAGGAGCCGGAAGGTAATCCTCTTATTGACGGGGAGCCAGTGGAGGTTTTTCAGGTGACCAGAGATGTGTTCTTTACGCGGGATGTCTAATATGAGCCTGGCTGAAGCGTTCTGGATGCGTTGGAGTTTTTTCTGGAGTTTTGCGGTGGTACCGGCGTAGAGGGTGTTTCCGTAGTCCAGTCGGCTCGTGACCAGAGCGTTGGTGACTGTTTTTCTAGTTTCGGTGGGGATCCAGCGAAATGTTTTTTTGAGCATGCGAAGAATGTTGAAGCAAGTTGAAGAAACGGCGTTGACTTGTCTGTTCATCGAAAGTGAGGAATCCAGGATGACGCCCAGGTTCCGTGCGTGGTCCGTCGGGATGGGTGCTTTTCCAAGGGCCTCTGGCCACCAAGAGTCGTCCCAGGCGGAGGGGGAGGTGCCTAGGATGAGGACTCTGTTTTGTCTGAGTTCAGTTTCAGACGGCTGTGCTTCATCCATTCGGCTACTTCTTTCATTCTTTCATGCAGGTTGGTTTTGGCAGTGTTAGGGTCTCTGGTGAGTGATAGGATCAGTTGAGTGTCGTCGGCGTAGGAGATGATGTTGAGGTTGTGTTGGCGTGCGATGACTGCAAGGGGGCTCATGTATACGTGTAAGAGGGTGGGGCTGAGTGAAGATCCTTGCGGTACACCGCAGATGACTTCAGTGGCCTTTGACTTGAATGGTGGAAGGCGGACTCTCTGGGTTCTTCCGGTGAGGAACGAGGTGATCCATTCTAGTGCTTTTCCTTGGATTCCGACGTTTCTGAGGCGTTGTAAAAGGGTGCTATGACAGACCGTGTCGAAGGCAGCGGATAGGTCGAGGAGAATGAGGGCGACTGTGTCTCAATTGTCCAGTAGAGTTCGAATGTCGTCTGTTGCTGCGATGAGGGCGGTTTCAGTGCTGTGCTTGGCTCGGAAGCTGGATTGTGAGGAGTCGAGGGATTTGTTGGTTTCGAGGAATGCGGCGAGCTGGTTGTTGACCGCTTTCTCGATGACTTTGGCCGGGAAAGGAAGGAGTGAGATAGGGCGGTAGTTTTTGAGTTCGGTGGGGTCAGCTGTGGGTTTTTGCAGGAGGGCGCTGAGTTCGGCATATTTCCAGCTTTCCGGGAAGGTTGAGGAGTTGAGGGAGCAGTTGATGATGTCTCGGAGGTGCGGTGCTATGATGGAGTCTGCTTTGTTAAAGATGTGGTGAGGGCATGGGTCTGTGGGGGATCCTGAGTGGATGGAGTTCATCAGACGGATGGTGTCCTCAGTGGAGATTGGCTTCCAGTCATTGAGGATGTTCAGGGGGGGGTGGGGGTCCTGCAGGGGGTTGGGTGGGTTGGTCTTTGGGTTGGTTGTCGAAGCTGTTGTGGATGTCTGCAATTTTGTTGTGGAAGAATGAGGCTAGGGAGTCGCAGAGGGCTTGAGAGGGGGTGATGTCGTTGGAGTTGGCTGAGGGGTTGTTAAATTCCTTGACGATGTTGAATAATTCTTTGCTGTTGTGGGCGTTGTTATCTAGTCGGTCCTTGAAAGCGGCTTTCTTGGCATTCCGGATCAGTTGGTGGTGTATGCGGGTGGCGTTTTTGAAGGCGTCCTTGGTGCTGGTGGTTGGGTCTTTTTTCCAGGCCTTCTCAAGGGAGCGACAGAGTTACAATTACATCACTGATGACCTCACTGATGACATGATGACATCATCAGATTTACAACACTCTTGGCCTCTTTTAAACCACAGTTGAATCACTTTTCTGATGAAGCGGTGGTGCAAAAGATGCGCCATGGTATGTGGTATTTAGAATGTGACGTATCTGGGAGGTGCCTCACATTGTAAATCCCTGTACCAGAAGAAGACATTCCTACATGGGGGGGCGACTGGGGGGGGGCGGGCGTTCCGGCGCAGGAACACCTCCTAGAAGTGGCTGACTGAAATCTACAAGATTTCCCTTTGTCACTTTTGGGCTCATGCTGTGTCAAAATCCTGCACAACCTTGAAGCAGCTGTAAGGATTGACACAACAGTCTGAGCATAGGACCCCCAGAGCATTGCGGCAGATGCATTGGACTTGCAACATAACTCAAACAATGCACCACCTTTACAGCACAGATACATAACAAATATGTGCCATTTTTTTCCCATGGTACACATTATTGTAAATACGGCACATCCATGGTGGTGGTGTCACGGAGCACAATAACTGACATATTCCTAGGGATATGCCAGTTATTGTATATGTGCCCATTAGTGTTTTAATATAGTGAATAGATTACTACATCCCGATGAATGAGTCACTACAAAACTAAAACAACAGTGATAGATTGTTTGGTGGAAGTGTAAGGATACAAACTGGTAAATTGAACATATAAAAGACAAATTTTCAAGTACATAGAAGACTGCATACATCGTCTATAAGGGTTTGAAGCAGTCTATGCCCTAAGGCCTAAAGCCTATTTTAACGCATGAGTACTTAGGTAGTGAGTAGATGATTACAGTTCTGCAAGAAAAGAACCTGATTGAATTTATAACAGCCTCAGTTTTACCACAGTTTACAGATAAACACATACTGCTGAATGGCTCACTACAATATTCAAACTGTAGTGTGAGAATGTTTGCTGCTAGTATAAGGATACACATTGAGCAATTGAACATATGAAACATAAGTTTCCTGTTGCATAGAACAATGCATGCACAGTCTATAGAGGTTTGAAACAACCTATGGACTAAAGTCTCTTTTAATCCAAGCGTATCTAGATACTAACTGGATCATTACACTTCTGCAAAGAAAGTTCCTCACTAAATTTATTACAGCTTCAGTTTTACCACGGTACAATGGAAAAGAACATACTGCTGACTGGCTCACTACAATACTAAAACAGCAGTGTCAGAGTGTTTGGAGGAAGTTTAAGGATACAGACTGGGGAATTGAAGACATAAAAAACAAGTTTGCGGGTGCATACAAGACTGCATGTGTACTCCATACGGATTTTAAGCAATCCATTCCCTCAGACCCACTTTGCATAATTTAAATCAATACAAACATTTAAAGAATATATAACTGAATCTATATGTGCTTCACTTTTAGTACAATAAATACATTAGTAGATAATTCTCAAACTTTTATTATTTTTAAACAATAAATTTATTCTATTAACATCTCATAATATAACACACATTCTAATAGAAGTTCATCAGATATGTCATTCAGATCAATTCCCTCTTTAGCAGTTTCTGAATTAATTTGTTCTAAACTTTCAACATAATTTAATACTTCCAGAAAATCTTCATCAAAGCTTTCATCTTCAAAATAACACCTCACGTCTGCAGCACTATTTCGCCTTTTTCACTATCACTGCCTGTGACAGATATGAATATTTCTTCAATTATACTCAAGATAATATTCAATATCTCCTGAGTATGAGGCTGTTCTCATTCCATAATTTTTCCTTTATGTTCCTGCTCCTTGTATAAAAATATAAACAGTTAATTTTATCACGTTTCGTTAATATATAATACAAAACTACCATGTTCGCCTATTTTGGCCTCCAAAAAATACTATATAAATACTATTATCTAATAACATTCCATTAGTAGAGTTTTAGTCCTTTGCAAAGTTATATAAATATAATTACTTATAAGGATACCCTGTTCATAGCTGTTCTTAAATTTTGAAACAAGTCACTCCTTATGACTATAGGAAAAGACTCAGGCTGGTATAGTAAAATACACAACTAAAACATGTGTCTATTCACCTTACCCATTTCAAAATACTAAATATGTTTTACTAAAATGCAAAAGATACTATTCATTGTCCAGAATAATACAGTGTATATGTGTCTATTTAGACATCATTATCACACTACTTTGTGAATACTTCATGTGTTTACTCTATCTCTATTCCTCATCTATAACTTAGTCTAACCCTACTAATTACCTACCCCTTGGACTTTCGAACAAACCCCCCCTTTAGTATTTATCTGCAACCTTGTAGCTTGTGGTTCTTTATTTTCCTCACTGCTTATAACCTATAATTACCTAACATTCATTAACCTAGCCCTCCCAGTTTATTGTCGAATTTGTATACTATTAATTTCCTTGTGTTCTTCTACTAACCATTCTTCATGCAGTAGCTTGTTATCTATTCTATCAATCCTTGAATATCTTGTGTTTTTCACTAATGATCCTTCTTGATTCAAATGTCTGTCTAGTATTCCTTACTCAATGTGTTCTTTTCCCTTAAGACCTTGCTTAACACGAATGTTATCGTTTCTTGTTTTAAGTTATAGAAAATACATTGACTGAATACATTCAATATTGTCTATAATGTCAGGTAAGTTTACTTACTCACTAACTTGTCATACAACGTTCTTTAACTCTCTCAGAAATATTTTCACTTTCTCTTCGGGAATGTCTAAGGAGCAATTGAAAACGAGTCTGATCTCCGGAATGTCTTCGGTGAAGTGCGCACTTGTTAGTGAGTGCGCGCCTCACCAAGGATTCCCCACAAGTCTGTGGTAAATGACTAGATCGCTACCGCATCTTTCAGCCGCGGCCTGTGGAGGGAGCTGCGGTGGGGCAGGCAGGCAGGGTGGGGGGGTGGCAGGGTGGGGGGTGATAAACAACGGAATCTGGATGATTGCAGGTAAGTAAATAAGTAAATTAATAAAACAAATTTCGTTCCGTACCATGGATCAAAGGCTCAACAAAGGCCATCAACGATTTTGACCTTAGGGATCATTGAAAATCCCCCTAAGCAGTCCTACGGGATCTGGATGTTCTATAGCAAATAGCAAACTTTTCCGATCATTCTACACACTCAATCTACACACATATACAAATAAATAAAACATCAAATTTATTCCCACATTAAATTAAAAAAGAAACACACTTTTATATTGCTTTAATTTTTTGCACCCTTTCCAACTGACAAAACTTTCAACCCTTCCCCCATTCCACAATCTACCAGTTACCATAGAAACACTTCAGGGAACACCTAACTCAACACACAGGTGAAAAGTTCATCATACATTGTTGCAAATTAAAACAGCAAGTATGCTTGACTTGAGAATATACCAGCTTATCTTATGTAACGTTCTGTTCTATCAGTTTTTCTTAACCAATTAAAATAAGGATTTTAAAAAACAGAAATATGCACCCTAGTTTTCTGTAAAATGTTGTCAAGCAACCAATCATTTTTTTTCTTTTTTCAAAACTGCGTGTTGTCCACCATTTTAGAAAAATGTTACTTTTCAAACTGCCATTTCATTTACAGAGACCATCAGTGCATCCAGACCTCTCTTCAAAATGCTTACAGTGTGGATTGTGGGACACTGCTATATTTTCTGGAGTCAAAGGTGCGCACAACAGAAAAGAATTCACAAAGACCCACGTTTACCAAACATAGACATTAAATGGATTGGACAGAGAGGATTAAAGTGACATCAATTGATGCCAGTGGTGAAATCCTTTTTACATCTCCAACACCCTGACCTCATAATTGTGCACTGTTGTGGCAATGACCCAGGCACTTTGACTGGTGTAGGTCTGGAAATTCTTATGAAGGACACCTTTAGAGAATTGATGGCACTTTTTCCCCAAACTGTCTTTGTCTACTCTAATATTTGCCAAAGGCAGAAATGGAACTGGCCCAACCACTATTGTCAACAGATTGAAAAAGCTAGGAAACATGTGAATAAATCTGTTTCTGCCTTTCTCCGAGACTATCGAATGGGGTCCATCTAACACAACAATCTGCATTTCAATATGCATGACATCTATAGGAGAGATGGTGTACATTTTACAGATGAGGGGAACAGAGTCTTCCTCATAAACCTAAGACTCTGCATCGGTACTTACTTGTAGATACTAAAATCTCCCAAGAAACACAAGGGCTCTTTTTAGAGCCACACAACACATAAAGAAATTCATAAACATCTAAAATTATTTAAATTTTTCTTGCTTACGTAAGCTAACTGGACGACTTCCAATATTCCCGCTGCACGTCGTCCATACGTGCTTGGTACGCGTACAATATATATATCATATAAAAAAATAGCCTTTATCACTAATTTTCTATAATTCCCTAGGACCCCATCTCCCGCGGCTCAAATCTAACGTTGGGGACCATGGAAACAGCCCCAAGGCCTCCACGATCCCAGCCGGCTCCCCACTTCTTTCGAGAGCCGGCATTGCGATTCCTCACAGAGAGCAGCTTACATGCTCCCATTCAAATTTCTAACATGATTTCAACAGTTTCTTATTTATAAAATAATATGGTACTGCACGCTAAAGCAGAAAAGTCAGCACAATTATGATAGAATACAAAATAGAAAAAAATATATATACTTCTACACTCAACAAACTTGTAAGCAGAGTACACAGTTTAATTTAAAAGCACCATACCACAACTAGTTTTTGAAATGCATTGTACAATAAAATGCGTCACAAATTGTGCACCAGCTTCACTGTGTAAAATGTATAATTATCTCCGAGCAATGACAACAGATAGGTTACAACAGTCTTACAAACAGATCTTCAAGCTTATTACACCACTTTTCTGTCACTTTCAACATGTGAAAAGTGACGCAAGAAGCTTGTAAATCTACGTCTGACTTTTCAAGAAAAAATCTCAACTCCATACTCTGCGAGACAGTTTTAATGTTGTTTTCTCTCTCTTTCTCTCTCTCACTCTCTGTGACATCATTTCTTTCTCTTTTAAACTTATATCAAATGCTGTCTGCTTAGACTTGTAGAAGCAAAGGTGTCTTTAAGTTGTGAATTCCACTGGTCGCAGTGTTTGGCCACAGTGTTTATACAACGGTAAGCATAGAGGCCTAAATATACAATGCCTTCATTACAATTCATTACAAATAAGTCGGCATATTTATAATCCCGTTGTGCCACTTTTGTGTCAGTAATGCAGTAGGCACTTCCATATACACACCACTTTAACGCGGCACTATAACTGAACTGAAATGTACTGGGCACACTGCACACGTAAAACTGTAGTGTTACCTTCATTTGTGAAGGGGAACACTTGGTAGTGTGCAGCAGCTTCACTGTGAAAAGTTTATAATTACCTCCTAGAAGTGACAACAGATAGGTTACAACTGTCTGACAAACAGATCTACAAGTTTATTACGCCACTTTTCTGTCACTTTTAACATGGGAAAAGTGATGCAAGCAGCTTGTAAATCTACGTCTGATTTTTCAAGAAAAATCTCAACTCCAGACTCTGCGAGACAGTTTTAATGTTGTTTTCTCTCTCTTTTTCTCTCTCACTCGCTGTGACATCATTACTCTTTCTCTTTTAAACCTATAGAAAATGCTGTCTGCTTTCAAGTGTAGAACAAAGGTGTCTTTAAGTTGTGAATTCCACTGGCCGCAGTGTTTGGCTGCAGTGTTTATACAACGGTAAGCACTGAGGCCTAAATATACAATGCCTTCATTACAATGCATTAGAAATAAGTTGGCGTATTTACAATCCCGTTGTGACAATTTTGTGTCAGTAACGCAGTAGGCACTTCCATATAGACACCACTTGAACGCGGCACTATAACAGAAGTAAAATGTACCAGGCACACTGCACACGTAAAATCGTACTGTTGCCTTGACTTGTAATGCTTCAGCTCATTTACTCACATCTACATAATTCTAAACTCTAATTTTCTTTTTTGTTTTGCAGATTAAAAAGCGTACGTCTTTTGGAGTCCACTTCACAATTTGTTTATAATATTGTTTTTTTAAAGTTATTTTTCTAGTTGCTTATAATATAGTTACCATTAAGTTTCATTTACAGTTATTCTTTTAATAAAAGTTAATTAAAAAAACTACATACTTCTTTTTTTTGTGGGGTGGTTGACGGTCCACAATAAAAGTAATAATCATAATGTTGAAGTACTATAGTTAGATGTTCAAAAGTAAGATTGAAAAGTACTGAGTTATATTTTCTCTATATACACTACAACATGATAAAGAAATCAAACTAATACGAAACAATGTGACCACATTTAAAAAACGTCTTGCGACATTTTCCCATGCAAACCTACCCCCCTACAAAATTAAGTGTGTGGGCCTCAATGACGCCCCTCAAACCACAGAAACAATCACCCTACAAACATTTCTATATTGAGTGAGAGGGGCTGCGTGTCCTCCGCCTGGTGCCCTGGAGTCCACCATGCCAAGACCCGGTTCCTGCAATGTCCTGGGGGATAAACAGCAATTACAAAGCGGTCATAGCACCATTAGCATGCATATGGCTTTCCACACATGCTTTTACAACTAGTATGCATTTACCACGCATGATAAATGCATAATCTTAATAATGTCTTTGTGTTGACGAACACGCATTGTAATGGCTCTGGCTTACGTCCTTCAAATTAATTTTTAGGCATACGTGTAACCAAGTCATAAGATCCGAGGCCAAGAACAAACACTGTGGTGTCTGTGCCAGGATATCTCATGGATCTTAGAGAAGATAAGCGGAGGGTAAAATGAAAGTAACAGGTATAATAAAAATAACGGAGGAAAACTACTTAAATGGCGGTGGACATAGTATGCAATCAACGTTTGGTGCCTCAACACTACATTTCAAATAAATATAGATACAATATGTTTATTAATATATTACAAAAGAATAGCAGTGGATGACACACACAGCCCGGGAAAAAAAAGCGGCAAATTTAATACCTGAAATGAGGAGTGGTTTGCTTGGCGAACTTGAAGAAAAAGAAAAAAACGTGGGCTTGGAAACGAGGCTGCGCATGCGTAGAGAACAACTGGTGCACAAAAAAATGGAAAGTTTTACATACTATCATAGAAATATAGCTCTTTTTTTGACCAGTAAAGTTAGTTCTCAAAAATCCCTTTTTTTTTTAGCCCTGCCCCCAGGATCCCAAATGGCTCCCCGCGTCCTTCGACAGCCCACATTGCTTTAACACAGACAGCAGCTTACATGCTGCTCTCTCTGACGAAAAACCATCTTCTTTCTTACTTGAAAGAGAGATCAGATTAACTTGCTCTCTTTTTCAAATAAGAAAGCGGTTTGCTATGGTAAAGTGGGAGCGATGACGGTACCTCCCTACCATAGCAAACAGTGTCCCGGAAGTACGTACTCCGAGACACTGCAAGAGCCGACCCTTGGGATATGGTGGACCACAGGGCCATCAAGGGTTCCAGAAGGGGGGCCGCGCAACCCCCTCCCACCATTAAAAAAACCCAGGTAGTGCAGGTACCCGGGGCTGGAAGGTCATTTTACATATTACTGCCCCAGGAAGGTGGTGGTCCCCGCGACGTGTACAGGGAGAAAGAGAGGGAGAGCTAAAAACACACTTTAAAAAAATATATTGAAAAAAAAAGCCTTGTCAAAGTGACGGTCCCCGAGACTGAGGGGAAGAGGACCGTAACCCCCAGCATACTTCAAAATAAAACCACAGAGGGTGGGGCACCTTACAAGCCCCCATTATAGAAAATAATTGCCCCCGGAATTGGCCCCCGGGACCTAATGAAAAAAACAGACTTCTATTTTTTTTTCAATTTTCCACTGTGTACGTGTACCATATGCGTACCCCCTGATTTTTTATTAAATAAAAAAAAAATTGAGCCTAAAGATCCAATGTACGACGCCCTGAGCAATCCTAGAGGGTCAGGATGTTTTTACCCTGCCCCCTTTCCTTATTTCTCAACTTTGTTTTACTGTTTTCTTGTGACTCGCTTCTAGCGACGAACAAGATGGCTGCCAGCACTTCCTGGTTTGGAGTGTTGACGCACAGTTGACAGCCAATCAGCATGGAGCTCGTGAACATAATTGTACGGATTTCCGTACGCGTGCAGTACTTCGTCTCTAAATATAGCTATGATTTTATTTTTAATTTTCCCAAAAACTACTGAATGGATATACACCATATAACAAAAAGCACAATCTGCGAACCAAACTCTACCTCTCTGCCAAATTTGGTGTAATTCTGTTCAGCCGTTCAGGCTGTAGCCCTGGCTAAAGGTCCCTATGGAAAATTGCATGGGGAAAACATGATTTGGGACCTCCTTTTTCTCAGCCCCCACTTGATGAATCACCCCCAAACTTTCAGGGAAGAAGCAACCTAACAAAAAGGCGCCAATGCGCGTTTCCGAAAGGACAATTATCCACAGTTCCTTCGTCAGGGCACAAGATTCTATATGTACAATTTCTTCTTGAGTGTTGATTTCTTCAAATTGTGAAAATTCAGGAATTAAGCAACAAAGGGGGTTCAATCTTGAGATTAATATATAAAATTTCTACAATCTCTGTGGGGACAAAGGAACAGAAATAAACATATATATATAATATCCAGAACGATCAATCGATTCAGCTGCTGGAAAACCACACCAAGTTATAGAACCTGAGAACCTACGTGAAAAGCAAGAATAAGCAAAAAGGGGCCAAATATAATGTACATCAAGCAAAATAGATAAAAAGGCGATAGTTAATAAAGTACACCGTCTAAAATAGATAGGAAATAGATAGTTAAGAAAGTAGTAACCCATGTAAAGACAAGGAATAATAGAGAGTATGACGTGTGTAGAACATAGAACCCATACCCAGAGTATCAGAATAATCCTTACAAACTATCCAAAACAAGAGGGGGACAATGGGTCCAACACATGCTTAGAGATTCTATAGGAAGGTGGCGCGTCACACTTCCTAGGGCTCAAATAGCCTAATTTTAAAAAAGAACACATATATTTAAGAATACTATACACAGGAGCCTTAAGGAAGCAAATCAAGCATCAAAATATGGATCACAAAGGCTATATAGCAAGAGCAGACTCATGTATCAAACAAATGGTAGCGCACATAAGGTGTAAGTTATAAGAAGTAAATACACTAGCAACGCTGACATAAATGAAATAACTTCCTTGGCAGTACACTCCATAACCCTAGGACAAACCTTACAAACATGGCATTATCATAGTACTCGGGGAACTCTATAGGTGGAGAAATTAAAATATATGGCTTACCCTCCAGGAATGTGTCCCAAGAGCGTGCCCGCAGTCAGGGTAATCAGAATGTGATAATACACAAAAACTATATAAGGGACAAGGTAAGAAGAGAAAAAAGAGTAAAATATATATGTTGCCAGTTACTTGACCGTGTCACTTCTCCTATGAAAAGCTCCAACTCAAATAGAGTGAACAGTAAGGAAAACATACCTAATATCATAGCACATAGGTACGAGATATATTGCACAAAAGTATGCGGTCAAATAGACCCGGCCGTCCAGGGATTGTTGCCAAATGTAGACACTCTCCCACTCTAGTCGGGCACTGGGGAAAGACCTAAAAGGCCCATAACCAACAGAGTAAAAACTAGGAGCAAAACTCTAACGTACCATCTAAGCCGGCACAATCTCCCACCTTATAGCGAGAAGCAAAGGTTCAGCCTTCATACCTGAAACAATTCTGGAATTAATCAGCCAACGTCCTAGATGGAACCGATTGAAGCCGGGGGGGATCAAGCAAAACACTCATGTGGACTACCGTATAAATACCCTCCAACAAAAGGTAAATAGACGGCACCTGGATATCGGCAAAGAATAACAAACACAAAAATAGGACTAGCGCTGTAGAGCCGGTGTAATCTCATGCGCCATATTGGGGCAGGGTGACTCAGAAAAAATAAACAAATACCACGGGGAAAGTAAACTAAAAAGAAAGGAATAGCTAATTAATATATACCTAACTGTGACACCATCTTTACCCGGGGATTCCTACTGAGAGCCAAAACGCTAGACGTGCGCCATGGTAGAATCTTGGGAAAATCCTAACCTTTTAGGGACATTCCATGGTGTATAGAAGCAATATCATCGGAAACGCCATGAACAAGAGGTAACAAGGAAACACTTAGAGTCTGGGACATTGTTCGGAGGATCTTGCGCCAAAAATCATTTAGTACTGGACAATCCCAGATCGTATGAAAAAAGAAGCCCTCATTTCCACATCCCCTTAGGCAATACGGATGTTGTGTACTGCCTATTTTGTGAAGTGTATGTCTAGTAAGATAGAGACAGGTATGCAGTAGTGCCTTTTCTATATTTGGTGAAAATCCCTCCAGTAGTTGTTGAGAAAATTGAATTTGAGCAAATTATATATCTATATGCGCCCAACATTCTATTGTGAATAACTTTGGCGCCGATTGAGGAATCTGTGTGTAATTTTCCAGAATTTGGGCCAGCTCTGCTCTGCTCCTTCCCTGAAAGTTTCGGGGGGATTCATCAAGCGGGGGCCGAAAGGGGGGTCCCAAAACATGTTTTCCCAATGTTAATTTCCATAGGGACCTTTAGACACGGCTACAGCCCGAACGGCTGAATGGAATTACACCAAACTTGTCAAAATGGTAGGGCCTGGTATGCTGATTTGCCTTTGCTATGTTTCGTTAAAATACCTCCAATGGTTCCTGAGAAAATTCAAGTTGAAAATGTTCAAACGTCATTGTCTATGGGACCTTCAGACCTACAGCCCGAACGGCTGAACGGAATTACACCAAACTTGGTAAAATGGTAGGGACAGGTATGCAGTAGTGCCTTTTCTATATTTGGTGAAAATCCCTACAGTAGTTGTTGAGAAAATGGAATTTGAGCAAATTATATATCTATATGCGCTCACCGTACGCGCACCGTACGCGTACGTGCGCGTACCCTTACGTGCGAGTGCAAGTTTCTGATTGGCTGGCAGTTGACTGTCAACATTCCAAACTGTCCAAACCAGGAAGTGTTGGCCACCATCTTGTTTTTCATGAGACCTGAGGCACAAGAGAGCCCAAAACAAGAGTTGAAAACACAAAAAGGGGGCAGGGTAGAGACCCCCCAACCCTCTAGCCCTTCTCAGGGGGTCGAAAAAGGACCCTCGAGGGCAAATAAAATAAAATTCGAAAAAATTGCGAGGTAAGCGCACCATACGCGGACCGTGCGCGTACCCCGCGATTTTAAAAAAAATGTAAAAAGTTTGCACTTGGTGGTCCTTCTGCGACCCCCTGAGAAGGGCTATGGGGTCAGGGGGTCTCAACCCTGCCCCTTTTTTGCGTTTTCCACTATTGTTTTGTGCTCTCTTGTGCCTCACTTCTCCTGAGAAACAAGATGGCTGCTCAGGTGATCCGAAAAGGATAATAACATATATAAACGTTATCCGCTAATAGAATTAGCATTTAGAAAACCTTTGAAATTTATTGAAAAAAAATATAGGTTTCACGCCTGATATAGTTAGGAATTAGGATTTAAAAAATCTTGCAAATTCACTGAAAAAAACATAGGTTTCAAGCCTTATATAGTTAGGAATTAGCATTTAAAAAACCTTGCAAATTCACTTAAAAAAACCATAGGTTTCAGGCCTTATATAGTTAGGAATTAACATTTAAAAAACCTTGTAAATTCACTTAAAAAACCAGAGGTTTCAGGCCTTCTATAGTTAGAAATTAGCATTTTAAAAACCTTGCAAATTCACTTAAAAAAACCATAGGTTTCAGGCCTTATATAGTTAGGAATTAACATTTAAAAAACCTTGTAAATTCACTTAAAAAACCAGAGGTTTCAGGCCTTCTATAGTTAGAAATTAGCATTTTAAAAACCTTGCAAATTCACTTAAAAACCATAGGTTTCAGGCCTTATATAGTTAGAAATTAGCATTTAAAAAACCATTGAAATTGCTTCTATATAGGTAGTTGTACTAACTATATTTCGCGCACCCGCAATCCACTGCTAATGATGTCACATATTACATCATTCATGACATGGTCAATGACATCACTGATGACATCACTGATGACATCTCAAATGACATCACTGATGACATCTCATTTGACATCACTGATCACATCACTGACCAATGAGAGTAATTTGCATTTCTGAGCGGCATGCTGGTTTCCAACTTATCACGGTTTAAAAAATATGTATCATGGAATTGAGTTCACTGAATGTCAATAAAACGCTATGTTTATGGACTACCTTTCCCAGCAAGCACTGGTTTTTATCATATACTCACCTGAGTTTAATGAACTGAAACATGACGTGGGTATATAAAGGCAGTGCTTTGTATTCAGTCCTGCTGCCCGTGACCAAGGAAATACAGGAATCCGAAACGCGTTGGGCAATTTTGATGATGAAATGCAGCATGCTGGCTTCTTTTTGCCTCACATATGGTTTTTCCTGGTGCGAGTGCGCTTAACTTGTGGACAACGTGAAACTGATTTATTGCGCGACAGTCCAGCCGTGGAAGCGCAGCACTGCCTGTTATACAAGGCGGAACTCGGATGTTACGACGGTAATGTCTGGCAGAGCACGGGGAGAGTAATTTGCATTTCTGAGCGGCATGCTGGTTTCCAACTTATCATGGTTTAAAAAATATGTATCAAGGAATTGAGTGGCACTGAATGTCAATAAAACGCTATGTTTATGGACTACCTTTCCCAGCAAGCACTGGTTTTTATCATATACTCACCTGAGTTTAATGAAGTGAAACATGACGTGGGTATATAAAGGCAGTCCTTTGTAAAGACACTTTCTTTCAGTCCTGCTGCCCGTGACCAAGGAAATACAGGAATCCGAAACGCATTGGGCAATTTTGATGATGAAATGCAGCATGCTGGCTTCGTTTTGCCTCACATATGGTTTTTCCTGGTGCGAGTGCGCTTAACTTGTGGAAAAGGTGAAACTGATTTATTGCGCGGCAGTCCAGCTGTGGAAGCGCACCACTGCCTGTTATACAAGGCGGATCTCGGATGTTACGACGGTAATGTCTGGCAGAGCACAGAGAGAGTAATTTGCATTTCTGAGCAGCATGCTGGTTTCCAACTTATCACGGTTTAAAAAATATGTATCAAGGAATTGAGTGGCACTGAATGTCAATAAAACACTATGTTTATGGACTACTTTTCCCAGCAAGCACTGGTTTTTATCATATACTCACCTGAGTTTAATGAACTGAAACATGACGTGGGTATATAAAAGCAGTCCTTTGTAAAGACACTTTCTTTCAGTCCTGCTGCCCCTGACCAAGGAAATACAGGAATCCGAAACGCGTTGGGCAATTTTGATGATGAAATGCAGCATGCTGGCTTCGTTTTGCCTCACATATGGTTTTGCCAGGTGCGAGTGCGCTTAACTTGTGGACAAGGTGAAACTGATATATATATATATATATATATATATATATATATATATATATATATATATATACATACATATATATATATATATATATATATATATATATATATATATATATTCAAAAAGAAGGTTGCTCGTTGCTTGAGGAGACCCACACAGCGTTACTCTTAGCCTTTTAATTGGTACACAGCAACAAGCTGGTTAAAGGACCTTCAAGCGTACTCTCGGCCGGTCTTTCCACACGCGTTCCGGGACCCTGTCCCTTGTTCACTGGCTCAGCATAATGGGGGGTAAAGACAGCGCGTTCTTTTTTCATTTTTCAAGTGTTTTCATTCTTTGGACCGCCTCTCTTCGGGCGTGTCAACGCTGAGCATGCTGGTTCATGCAGTTCAATGATAGCAATTCTTTAGTGGGCGCTGTATGTTTCCCTCCACAATTATAACGAGTTGCTCCGGTACTGAAACTGCTTGCAACTTCACTTTGGTCTACCAACCCGACACGCTGTTCCAATGTGTGCTTTTCAAGTTCATCGCACACGGACCTGCAATTGCGGGGGGGAGTTTCTTGCGGCCAGAGCGGGCCACTTAATATTCAAAAAGAAGGTTGCTCGTTGCTTGAGGAGACCCACACAGCATTATTCTTAGCCTTTTAATTAGTAGACAGCCACGAGAAGAACCCCCCCGCAATTGCAGGTCCGTGTGCGATGAACTTGAAAAGCACACATTGGAACAGCGTGTCGGGTTGGTAGACTGAAGTGAAGTTGCAAGCAGTTTCAGTACCGGAGCAACTCGTTATAATTGTGGAGGAAAACATACAGCGCCCACTAAAGAACTGCTATCATTGAACTGCATGAACCAGCATGCTCAGCGTTGACACGCCCGAAGAGAGGCGGTCCCAAGAAAGAAAACACTTGAAAAACGCGCTGTCTTTACCCCCCATTATGCTGAGACAGTGAACAAGGGACAGGGTCCCGGAACGCGTGTGCCAAGACCGGCCGAGAGTACGCTTGAAGGTCCTTTAACCAGCTTGTTGCTGTCTACCAATTAAAAGGCTAAGAGTAACGCTGTGTGGGTCTCCTCAAGCAACGAGCAACCTTCTTTTTGAATATTAAGTGGCCCGCTCTGGCCACGAGAAGAACCCCCCGCAATTGCAGGTCCGTGTGCGATGAACTTGAAAAGCACACAATCGAACAGCGTGTCGGGTTGGTAGACCGAAGTGAAGTTGCAAGCAGTTTCAGTACCGGAGCAACTCGTTATAATTGTGGAGGGAAACATACAGCGCCCACTAAAGAACTGCTATCATTAACTGCATGAACCAGCATGCTCAGCGTTGACACGCCCGAAGAGAGGCGGTCCCAAGAATGAAAACACTTGAAAAATGAAAAAAGAACGCGCTGGCTTTACCCCCCATTATGCTGAGCCAGTGAACAAGGGACAGGGTCCCGGAACGCGTTTGGCAAGACTGGCCGAGAGTACGCTTGAAGGTCCTTTAACCAGCTTGTTGCTGTCTACCAATTAAAAGGCTAAGAGTAACGCTGTGTGGGTCTCCTCAAGCAACGAGCAACCTTCTTTTTGAATATTAAGTGGCCCGCTCTGGCCACGAGAAGAACCCCCCCGCAATTGCAGGTCCGTGTGCGATGAACTTGAAAAGCACACATTGGAACAGCGTGTCGGGTTGGTAGACCGAAGTGAAGTTGCAAGCAGTTTCAGTACCGGAGCAACTCATTATAATTGTGGAGGGAAACATACAGCGCCCACTAAAGAACTGCTATCATTGAACTGCATGAACCAGCATGCTCAGCGTTGACACGCCCGAAGAGAGGCGGTCCCAAGAATGAAAACACTTGAAAAATGAAAAAAGAACGCGCTGTCTTTACCCCCCATTATGCTGAGCCAGTGAACAAGGGACAGGGTCCCGGAACGCGTGTGGCAAGACCGGCCGAGAGTACGCTTGAAGGTCCTTTAACCAACTTGTTGCTGTCTACCAATTAAAAGGCTAAGAGTAACGCTGTGTGGGTCGCCTCAAGCAACGAGCAACCTTCTTTTTTAATATTAAGTAGCCCGCTCTGGCCACGAGAAGAACCCCCCGCAATTGCAGGTCCGTGTGCGATGAACTTGAAAAGCACACATTGGAACAGCGTGTCGGGTTGGTAGACCGAAGTGAAGTTGCAAGCAGTTTCAGTACCGGAGCAACTCGTTATAATTGTGGAGGGAAACATACAGCGCCCACTAAAGAACTGCTATCATTGAACTGCATGAACCAGCATGCTCAGCGTTGACACGCCCGAAGAGAGGCGGTCCCAAGAATGAAAACACTTGAAAAATGAAAAAAGAACACGCTGTCTTTACCCCCCATTATGCTGAGCCAGTGAACAAGGGACAGGGTCCCGGAACCCGTGTGGTTAGACCGGCCGAGAGTACGCTTGAAGGTCCTTTAACCAGCTTGTTGCTGTCTACCAATTAAAAGACTAAGAGTAACTCTGTGTGGGTCTCCTCAAGCAACGAGCAACCTTCTTTTTGAATATATATATATATATCTATATATATATATATATATATATATAGATATATATATATATATTACCTACTGGCAGTCGAGGTAGGTAGTTATAGTTAGGATTGTTTTCCATAAGAAATCCGCAACATTCTATTGGGAATAACTTTGGCGCCGGTTGAGAAATCTGTCCGTAATTTTCCTTAAATGTGCCTCACATGCGCTCCGCTCCTTCCCTGTTTAGGGGGGATTCGTCAAGCGGGGGCCGAGATAAAAGGGGGGTACCAAAACGTGTTTCCCCCATGTTAATTTCCATAGGGCGGTTGGACTCACTTTTAGCCCGAATGGCTGAATGGATTTCCACAAAACTTGGCAAAATTGTAGGGACTGGTAGCCCGATGTGCCTTTGCTATGTCTCAAGATATGTGCTCCAGTGGATTTTGAGTAATTTAGGTTAAAAAATATATATATATCTGGGCGGAGCCTAACCACACATCTGATCTGATTGGCTGTCAGCACTTCATCCAAGAAGTGTTGGCAGCCATCTTGGGACCAATATACATGATAGCACCTCATTAAAAAGCATTGTAGTTAATAGAGGGTTTTAGGACTTTAGTTACATTATAAATCATTTGTTGATTGTACCATACTCATTTTAGGAATTGTGGTGTGTTTTAAGGTGATTTTACCATGTGAAAAAGCCTTCTGCTGTGATATCATGAATCATGTTTTAAAGAAAACTAATATCTCATGATTTTCCCACAGTGGTTTGGAAGGGGATCTATAAGCTAAACTGAAAGCATATTTTCTGTAAATTCACATTATCATTCTCAGTCATGTGAGAATGAAGTCTGACATTCTCAGTAAAACATGTACATCCAACAAGGACAGAAACTGTCAGTTGATTCCTTTGTGTTCTACTGCAGCCTCCTAAAGTGTTCTAAAGAACAACTAGAGCGCTAATAGTCCTACTTATTACAAAGGTATAGCACACCTGAAGCCATTGTGATGGGAATAAAGTGGTAACTCTTAAAACATTTAATTTAAAAAGGAAAAAAATGAGGGGGTATATTATGCCATAGAAAGTATTATTAGTGCTGCAAAAAGAAAAATTAGGGCACATTTTGAGTGACTTCTCAAATCCTCTTCTATTTCATTAAAAAATACTGACACGTAATCTCCCAAGACCGCCACCAGAGACAAAAGAGCCCAAATGTAGCCCAAACATCACCCAGATGTAGCGTAAGTATAGCCCAATGACAGAATGTCCCAGAGTGTTCTAAAGAACAACTAGAGCACTAGCAGTCCTACTTATTACAAAGGTATGGCACACCTGAAGCCATCTTGATTGGAATAAAGTGGTAACTCTTAAAACATTTAATTTAAAAAGGAACAAAATGAGGGGGTATATTTTGCCATAGAAAGTATTATTAGTGCTGCAGAAAGAAAATTTAGGGATCATTTTGAGTGACTTCTCAAATCCTCTTCTATTTCATTAAAAAAATTGTGACATGCAGACTGAAACATGCACTTTGAATACCAGCAGCAGACTTCCCTGGCGAGCAGTAGCTTTACTACAGTGATCTTATGAGCAACTAGAGTGCTAACATTCAGAATTTATGGCAAATGTGTGACACATCTGAATGCCTTCTTGATGGAACCAAAGTAAACAAGCATTGAAAATGCAATTGATCTCGCCCTCGTTTAAGTTAAAGCCATTCTGTTTGTAATGAGGTGGCTTTTTAGCTTTGCTTTTATTAGTGTTTTTAAACTTTCATGTAAATAACATGCATCTGTATGCATATATGTATATGTATGCATGCATTTAGATTTGTATTTATATAGATATACAGATTATATATGTTTATATATGTATGTATTACCTACTGGCTATCGCCAGTAGGTATATATAGTTAGAATTTTTTCTCTATGGGACTTTTGAAAATTCTATGTCTAATAACTTTGGCGTTTGTGGACGGAATCGGCTGAAATTTTCAGGAAAATGGCACATTTTGATTCTGAGCAGCCCCTGAAAATTTGGGGGGGTTTCGTCAAGGGGGGGCCGAGAAAAAAGGGGGGTCCCAAAACGCGTTTTTCCCATTCATTTTTCCATAGGGCGGTTGGACTCACTTTTAGCTCGAACGGCTGAATGGATTTGCACGAAACTTGGCAAAATTGTAGGGACTGTTAGCCCGATGTGCCTTTGCTAGGTCTCAATATATGTGCTCCAGTAGTTTTTGAGAAATTAACGTTCAAACCAAGATATATATCTGTAACAGCGCTCTGGGCAGCGATCCGGTCCGCTTACTTTTCGCTTATCGGAACTTTGCGCGCAGAAAGCTGATTGGCTCTCCGGTGTCTGTCAACATTCTAAACAGTCCGGAGCGGACGCCATCTTGTCTCTCGGTAGGATCGAGAGAGAAGAAGAGGTGGAAAACGAAAGGGGAATTTAATGAAAGGGGGCAAGGTATCCCCCTCTTGACCCCCTAGGAATGTTGTTGGGGTTATTAAAGGGTCCCGTGGGGAAAATAAAAAAAAAATGATTTTTCACGGTAGAAGCGCGGCCGCGAACTGGTAGCGAAACGGGAATTCGCCATTTTGAGCTTCGTTAATTAAATTACTAGTTATAAGTGGGTGCGGGAGACGTATCCTAATCCCCTATGTTTCCTGAGGGTGGCTGAGGAGGCTGATATATGTTGATACATCTCTTCCAGCGGCTGTGCGTGAGCTTTTTTTTTTTTTTTGCTGCGTGACAGTCCGGAGCGGCCGCCATCTTGTCTCTCGGTAGGATCGAGAGAGAAGAAAAGGTGAAAAACTAAGGGGGAATTTAATGAAAGGGGGCAAGGTATCCCCCTCTTCACCCCCTAGGAATGTTGTTGGGGTTATTAAAGGGTCCCGTGGGGAAAATAAAAAAAAAAATGATTTTTCACGGTAGAAGCGCTTCACGGGCCGCGAACTGGGCCGCAAACTGGTAGCGAAACGGGAATTCGCCATTTGCTTCACGGGCCGCGAACTGGGCCGCAAACTGGTAGCGAAACGGGAATTCGCCATTTTGTGCTTCGTTAATTAAATTACTAGGTATAAGGGGGTGCGGGAGAGGTATCCTAATCCCCTATGTTTCCTGAGGGTGGCTGAGGAGGCTGATATATGTTGATACATCTCTTCCAGCGGCTGTGCCATTTTGCCTTTTTTTCGAATGCCACAATTTTGTCGTGCACGGCAGCCATTTTAGATGCCAGGCTGGTCCCAGGATATCACCTAACCCTGCGGATGTAGTTTATGGCCCCAGCTGTAGAGAATTCAGACATGCCAATCCTCCTGATTCAGGCGTGTGACTACTGATTTCAGTGCTAGTCTCCCGCCTCCCGATTTCTGCAAGCAAAAACCCGGGGGCATATTACGAACAACTAGCGATAATTTTTGTCTCTAACTTGTTTAGAGACAAAAATTATCGCCGCACATCGGCGATTTTTATCGCAGATAAACCTTGCTATTATCGCAGAAAAGTCAGCGATATTCATGTATTATTGACCTAATGCTCTTAGCCATGTTATCCACCTCCCATTGGATAACATGGCTAAGAACTGCTCAGGGCAGGTGTTAGATTTTGGAGATATTCGCGCTTAGCGCGAATATCTCCAAAAGTTGGTAATAGAAGGTAGCGATGTTAGGGACTGTTTCCAGTCGCTAACATCTTGGCACGCCACTTTGCATGTCATTAGTGATAAATATCACTGACATGCAAAGCGGGGCCCAAGATGGTCGCTATCTCCTTTTAGCTGTCACTAACTGGTGTTAGCGACAGCTTGGTAATAGGGAGATAATTTTATCTCCGCTTTCATGGCTTTTAAAGCCAAAAAAAGCGGAGATAAACCCCCTTGATAATATGCCCCACGATTCCTTGGGGGTTTCAGCCGACAGGGCTTGGTATTGTGTTACATGGTAATTTTTCCATGAAACGTCAGAGGGTCGATGCAGGGGTTCTAGAAGAGGTGATAAACCATTTAAGCCTCATGAACAAGCGCATGGTCTTTTAAAGATTTGTGAAGTACTCGGGGCGGCGGTGTGTGTGTGCCCTCTTTCAGGAGCGGACGGGGGGGCACTGCCAGCAACTTGCCAGGTCAGGTAGTGTTCAACACGTGCATCACCCTTTCTCTGCCTGCTATTGCGCTCCATGCTTCGGAAAGGTAAGAAAAAGAACGTGCATTTGAGTTTGAAATGTCCGATCCTGCAGCAGCACACTTCCAAAGCCCACACATGACAATAACCCGATTCAAGGCCCCATTCACCCGTTTTTAAAAAAATAGATAACACTCCAACAAAGTAAGGTTATAAAACTTTATTAACTACTAACTTTAACAAACGGAACAAAAACTAAAAACATTTAAACATTTCTCAACACAAAAAGCAACAATGGTTAGAAGCGGTCTTTTGTGCGAATAGTCCCAAGGCAGCACAACGTGCAGAGTTCTGGACGGCACCCAGGTGATGTCGCCTGGGTGCCGCACTGGTTTAGGGATCCTACAATGCTGCTCCCAAAATTGGCGTGGGGCGTCCCGGGTGGGGCGAGGGGAGGCCTCGTCAGTAGCGGTCTGTTGTGCGAATAGTCCCAAGGCAGCACAACGTGCAGAGTTCTGGACGGCACCCAGGTGATGTCGCCTGGGTGCCGCACTGGTTTAGGGATCCTACAATGCAGCACAGAAAAACAGCGTGGGGCGTCCCGGGTGGTGCGGGGGGAGGCCTCGTCAGTAGCGGTCTGTGTCCAGTGTCACATGGCTGACACAACATGTACGACAGGCACCCAGGTGATGTCCAGTAAACTGCCGCACTGGTTTTGGTATCCTACAATGCTGCTCCGAAAATTGGCGTGCGGCGGCTCGGGGGGGGGGCGTGGGGGAGCCGGCGTGAACGGGCCTCCTCAGGTGGCGGCCATCTAGCTGAGTTGCGCTCGCTCTTGCGGCCACAGCGTCTCGCTCACCATGTTGTTGAGTTGCTCCCACTCTTGCAGTGCAGCGATAGGCGGCTGCCACATGGCTCTTAAAATGGCGGACAGCTCCTCGGTTTTAGGCCTGGTCCACTGAAATGGCCCTGGGACACTTTGGAACTCGGACGCTTGCCTGCTAGGGCTTGGGCTCCATTCTCGAAAAGCGTCCGCTCAGCCGTGAAGATTGTATAAAAGTCTTGGGGGCCCCCGACTCCCGCAGGCTTCCGGTGGGGAGCGGCTGCCATGATTGCTCGCGGAATGACCACGACGGAGCCACGAGATGGTGGTGCTCTCATGCTGACGCCAGCTTCAGTCTGAATGATCCAGAAACAAGGTGGGGCTTTCATCGTTTGGGAAAAAAAAATGTTCTAAACCAATGAAAAGTGTTATTTTTAGGTCATATGACCAAGCCTTCCATCTTTAGGAAACCAAAAGTAAAATGAACCAATGAAAAGTTTTATAAACAAGTCACATGACCTGTTATGCGACATAGGGCTACAAAAAGCGTAGAAAATCCGTTGGCACGTGAGGCGGCGTCAGTAGCGGACCGATGTGCGAATAGGCCGAAGGCAGCACAACGGGCCGAGATCCGGATGGTACCGAGGTGGTGTCCAGCAAATTGCCGCACTGGTGTGGCCATCCTACAATGCTGCGCCGAAAGACGGCGTGTCCAGCTGAATTGCGGTCACTGTTGCGGTACAGTGACTCGAACGCGCCGAGATCCGGATGGCACCGAGGTGGTGTCCAGCAAATTGCCGCACTGGTGTGGCCATCCTACAATGCTGCGCCGAAAGACGGCGTGTCCAGCTGAATTGCGGTCACTGTTGCGGTACAGTGACTCGAACGCGCCGAGATCCGGATGGCGCCGAGGTGGTGTCCAGCAAATTGCCGTACTGGTGTGGCCATCCTACAATGCTGCGCCGAAAGACGGCGTGTTCAGCTGAGTTCCGGTCACTCTTCCGGCACAGTGACTCGAACGCGCTGAGATCCGGATGGCACCGAGGTGGTGTCCAGCAAGTGGCTGCACTGGTGTGGCCATCCTACAATGCTGCGCCGAAAGTCGGCGTGGGGTGCCCCGTTGGCTTATGAGGTGATGTCAGTAGTGGACTGATGTGTGAATAGGTCGGAACCAGCACAAGGCGCCAAGATCCGAATGGCAAGTCCTGGATGTTGAGTGCCTCAGTTGAGATTTCTGAGCAGTGCTTGTAGGACTGTCTGAAGCTTATTTGCACCTGCTGCAGCTTCACTAGGTCCGGCGGAACTTTTTGCCTTTTCCTTTCTGCTTCTTTTCCTACAATGCGTTTCATCTGAAGACACGACCAGGTCCCTGAATGTGTGCAGGGGGACGCTATTGATTGAATGAACGCGCCGAGATCTGGATGGCACCGAGGTGGTGTCCAGCAAATTGCCGCACTGGTGTGGCCATCCTACAATGCTGCGCCGAAAGTCGGCGTGGGGTGCCCCGTTGGCTTATGAGGTGATGTCAGTAGTGGACTGATGTGTGAATAGGTCGGAACCAGCACAAGGCGCCAAGATCCGAATGGCAAGTCCTGGATGTTGAGTGCCTCAGTTGAGATTTCTGAGCAGTGCTTGTAGGACTGTCTGAAGCTTATTTGCACCTGCTGCAGCTTCACTAGGTCCGGCGGAACTTTTTTCCTTTTCCTTTCTGCTTCTTTTCCTACAATGCGTTTCATCTGAAGACACGACCAGGTCCCTGAATGTGTGCAGGGGGACGCTATTGATTGAATGAAAATGGCGGCTTGACACAAAGCTGACTCAAGCGTTACTGTTGGTGCTATACAGACAAAAATTGGTTTTCAGTTTGTACATTCTTCAGGTTTTTTTTTTCCATCCAAGTCTGATTGAGAGTTTGTAGAAAAATGGCTTCAGATTTTCCACATACTACTCTTCAACATTCTTCCTAAATGTAACAATGTGAAACTCACTAGGAGAACGGCTGTTTCTGTTTCCTTTCAAAATGCTGCCACCAATATTTTCTGAATGGAAGACACCATCTTGTAGCATAAAGGGCCGAAAGGGGTTCTGGTCTGGCCGATGGTTGGTGGAGACATTTTGACTATATCTTGGACCTGCCCGGCCTCGCCCAAAATGGCGCCGGTATAAATGGGACTCGTAACTCTTTGCCCGCAAATGTATATCTAGAAAATGTTATTGTAAGTGGCCCTGTCGTATTTTAATTACAAAATGTACGTCCACCGATTCCGCAACTGTTAGACACCTTTGTTCTTGTCACCTAATGGCCCGCTCGTTACGTTCTTCTACAGTGTAAATGTCTCCTCATCATATACGATTTCAGTTTGCTCCGTGGCCGGCCCACGTGGTTGTAGGCCCGTATTTGTATACTGACATTTTTACAATAAAGGTTTTTAAAACAAAACACGGTAGTAGTATTTTCATTTGTAAAGTTTTTACTTTTAGTGACTGTTTTCGAATCAGTAAAAGGCAAGTGAAATAAAGCAGTCCAATTACATGACGGATAAAAGGTATAATATGTAGGAACGCAGTAAAGATAAATGGTCAAGGGCAGTTGTGTTTTTCATGTCTGCAACATAAAGTGATCGATAAGAATCTGATAATCAGGCGTATCGGCGACTAAGACAGCAGGCCGAATCTCTTTTACTCAACGGCTCCGTCATGGAAGGAAGAAACGCCCTTTTTCTCGAAAAAGGAATATATTTTACTTGCAAGACAGTTGTAAATTTTCCGGGAAAGTACATTAGCCTGGAATATTATAACATATGTTTGAAAAAAAAATATTGTTCGAAAATAATAAAAAGCGTAATTTTTAGGTCATATGACCAAGCTTTTCATCATTAAATTAACAAAAGTAAAATGAACCAATGAAAAGTTTTATTAACAAGTCACATGACCTGTTATGCTTACGTTACGCGCTGCGCGCCGCGCCTCGGATCACTTCCGGGTGCGCTAACGCGGCGTGTCATAAAACGCATTACGCGACAACGTAGGTCAAGAATATAGTCTAAATGTCTCCACCAACCAGCGTTCAGAACACAACCCCTTTCAGCAGTCCAAAAAGTTCTGTTAAATGACAACAGAGGGGACAGGCAACAAGAACCATCAGTCAAAGAGGGGAGGGCAAGTTCTTCTCTTCCGGGTCATGTTGGGGCGCTACCGGAACTGATCGAATTGGTAGTCTACAGTGTTTCTGGATGTTTCAGACTAAAGCTGGCGTCAGCATGAGACCACTACCATCTCGTAGCTCCGTCGTGGCCATTCCACGAGCAATCATGGCAGCCGCTCCCCACCAGAAGCCTGCGGGAGTCGGAGGCCCCCAAGACTTTTGTAGAATCTTCACGGCTGAGGGGACGCTTTTCGAGAATGGGACGCAAGCCCTAGCAGACAAGCGTCCGAGTTCTAAGGTGTCCCAGGGCCATTTTAGTGGACCAGGCCCAAAACCGAAGAGCCGGCCGCCATTTTGAGAGTCCTGTGGCAGCCGCCTATCGCTGCACCGCAAGAGCGGGCGCATCTCAACTACATGGTGAGCGAGACGCTGTAGTCGCAAGAGCGGGCGGTAAACAGCTGAATGGCGGAAGAGGCACAGTGTAGCAAAAGCGGGCGGAATGGCAACTAAAACGATAAAGGGGCGCCCCACTACAGCTTGTCTTCAGGTCAAACGGATTGTGGGACAAGGTCCAGAATTGAAGAGTCATCAAAAGGCAAAAAGTTCCGCCGAACCCCGGGAGCCGGCCGCCTATGTCGGGGGCGATCTCAGGCTACACCAGTGCTATAAGACTTGGGGAGGGTGTCGGAGCCAAGCGTCTTCTCCGAGTCCATGGCCATCACACCGCCCCTCAGGGGCCTCCGTCAAGCTGTTTAGGAAGGTAACATATCACATTGTTTTCTAATGCAGTCAGGTCCACAAACGACACTCACTTACTTTGAGAATAGTGAAGCTGCAGTAGGTGGAAATAAGCTTCAGACAGTGTTACAAGCACTGCTCAGAACTCTTAACTATGGCACCCAACATCCAGAACTTATGCTATTTGAGAATGGTAGTGACATCGAAGCATCTCAGGGACCAAAACCATTAACGTACTTTCACGTATGAAAATCTTACTTGGGGAGGGGGCAGGAGCGAAGCGCCCCCTCCCAGTCAGCGCCACCACACCGTATGTTGAAAATCTGAAGCCATCGTTCTACAAAGTCAACCAAACTTGGATTGAAAAATCTAGAAAAATGTACAAACTGAAAACCAGTTTTGGTCTGCATAGCATCAGTAACAACGCTTGAGTCAGCTTTGTGTCAAGCCGCCATTTTGATTCAACAAAGCACAGGCATTGAAAAAGGCTGAAATTCAGAACTCTAAACTATGGCACCCAACATCCAGGAGCTTGCTATCTGGATCTTGGAGCCTTGTGCTGTTTTCGATCTATTCACACATCGGTCCACTACTGACATCATCTTATAAACCAACGTTATGTAAATAGTTTTTTAATAAAATGTTTTACCCTGTTTCTTTGTTGGTGTGTTGTCTATATTTTTAATATTTGCATAGGGTTTGTCGTTATTTTGTGCGGGATGGGTGATGGAGCCGAGCTGTCTTGCAGCCCTCATGGTGTGGAGCTCAGTTCATCTCACTATTTTCGTATTTCTCAAGAAGGGTTGTTCCTAATATTTCTATTTTAGCGAGGTCAAAAAGAGATCCAATTAGTGGCCTACTGATTTTGCTCGATTACTTTTATTTTTTTACACGATTTTTCACTATCTGCAAAGACTAAACAGAGTATTGCGACTTTGTGCTTGTTTGTAAATAGAGAATGATCCAAAGAGAACCAATTCTAAAACAGTAAATGCTTGGACAACAATCAATCAAATGGAGAGACAAGGAGGCACGACGGATTACAACGGGGGTAAAGGCCTGCGTTAACTACCCTTCAGTATCTGCAAAGAGAGAGTACTACTAAGGCAAAAGAGGGGAGGGGGGGGGGTGCAGCGTTCAAAGCACATCAGCGTGCATAAATACGAAAATGTTTTTATCTATCACGTACTTGACATTTTAAAGCTTTTCATATTTGCTATTAAAAAACCAATGAAATTCACAGAAAAAACCATAGGTTATAGTGGATATATAGTTAGGAATTTGCATTTACAAAACCTTGAAAATTCAATGAAAAAACCATAGGTTATAGGCCATATATAGTTAGGAATTAGCATTTACAAAACCTTATTTTACTCGCATAAAACCATTGAAATTCCATATATAGTTAGAAGCGCTAACTATATATCGCGCACCCGCAATCCACTGCTGATGATGTCACATATTACATCATTCATGACATGGTCAGTGACATCACTGATGACATCACTGATGACATCTCAAATGACATCACTGATGACAACTCAAATGATATCAATGATGACATCTCAAATGACATCACTGATGACATCACTGATGACAACTCAAATGACATCACTGATGACATCTCATTTGTCATCACTGATCACATCACTCATGTGATAATACAATGAACCTCTTCAGACTCTAATATAACCTTACATACACTCAGTATAAACAGACACTCACAGACTGTCAGTCATCCATGGAGTTACTCACACACCTAGTCAGTCATGCAAAGAATCAATCACACCTCCATTTCCTCAACTATACAGTTATACACATCTTACTTATTCAAACATATAATAACACATATTTACTCTCTTATATAATCCCTGATACAAGCTCACAGTGATCGATACAGCCACTCACACATTCACTGGCTCTTATGTTCAGTTATTTATATATCTCAACTCTCACATGTATTGTGTTTTACATACGTACTTACTTGCTCATGTAGCAATGAGAAATCCATTCACTCACCAAAACACCCATGCATAGTCAACCGCCCATATAGCTGTTTCCACATGCACTCTTGAACTCATACTCCTAGTGAATCAACTGCTTACACATCTATGTACAGAGTCACGCACCTCCCAGCCACCCACACACACACTCAGCCTCCCATTCAAATACTTGGGCAACCAATCAATAACCCATATGGCCACTCTTATAGCTACTGATCAACACATGCAGCAGCTTACACAACAACAAACATACTGATGCACAAATTAAGACAGTTTAGTCACTAACCCATGCACTCAGTGAGACACATTTAATCACTCACTCATACAGTCAGTCATGCACCTACTAAATTCTTCATCCAGACACTTATACATCCACTCATTCTTCAATATGTGAAACATATTTAAACTTTACAGACACATACAATCATTTGAGTTGTCATCAGTGATGTCATTTGAGATGTCATCAGTGATGTCATCAGTGATGTCACTGACCATGTCATGAATGATGTAATATGTGACATCATCAGCAGTGGATTGCGGGTGCGCGATATATAGTTAGCGCTTCTAACTATATATGGAATTTCAATGGTTTTATGCGAGTAAAATAAGGTTTTGTAAATGCTAATTCCTAACTATATATGGCCTATAACCTATGGTTTTTTCATTGAATTTTCAAGGTTTTGTAAATGCAAATTCCTAACTATATATCCACTATAACCTATGGTTTTTTCTGTGAATATATATATATATACATACACATACATATATATAAATGCATATGCATATATATGCATATATATATGTGTATATGTGTGCGTGTAGAGAGAGGTAGAGAGGTAGAGGTGTAGAGGTAGAGAGGTAGAGGTAGAGAGGTAGCGGTAGAGAGGTAGAGACTAGTAGAGAGAGAAGTAGAGAGAGGTAGAGAGTAGAGAGTGAGTAATAGAGAGTAGAAAGTGAGTAGTAGAGAGTAGTAGAGAGCAGTAGAGAGAGTAGCAGAGAGTGCGTAGTAGAGAGTAGTAGAGTGAATAGTAAAGTGAGTAGTAGAGAGTAGTAGAGAGTGAGTAGTAGAGAGTAAGTAGTAGAGAGTAGTAGAGAGTAAGTAGTAGAGTGAGTAGTAGAGAGCAGTAGCGAGTGAGTAGTAGAGAGTAGTAAAGAGTGAGTAGTAGAGAGTGAGTAGTAGAGAGTAAAGAGTGAGTAGCAGAGAGAGCATAGTAGAAAGTAGTAGAGAGCGAGTAGTAGAGTGAGTAGTAGAGACTAGTAGAGAGAGAGTAGTAGAGAGTGAGTAGTAGAGAGTAGTAGAGAGTGAGTAGTAGAGTGAGTAGTAGAGAGTGAGTAGTAGAGAGAGTAGTAGCGAGTGAGTAGTAGAGAGTAGTAGAGAGTGAGAAGTAGAGAGTGAGTAGTAGAGAGTAGTAGAGAGTGAGTAGTAAAGAGTGAGTAGTAGAGAGAGAGTAGTAGAGAGTGAGTAGTAGAGAGTAGTAGATAGTGAGTAGTAGGGAGTGAGTAGTAGAGAGAGAGTAGTAGAGAGTAGTAGAGTAGTAGAGAATGAGTAGTAGAGAGTGAGTATTTGAGAGTAGTGGAATAGGAGAGAGTGAGTATTAAAGAGTGAGTAGTAGAGAGAGAGTAGGAGAGAGTGAGTAGTAGAGAGTAGTAGATAGTGAGTAGTAGGGAGTGAGTAGTAGAGAGAGAGTAGTAGAGAGTAGTAGAATAGTAGAGAATGAGTAGTAGATAGTGAGTATTTGAGAGTAGTGGAGTAGGAGAGAGTAAGTAGTAGAGAGTAGTGGAGAATATTCCAAAGTTTGGCACAGCACCACTTGCACAATAAGTCCAATCAAATCATATCACTTAGAGTCCTTATTGAAGCGCTGAATCTTGGTGTATATTCAAATGGTTTTATTTTTCCTTAAGTGTATGTACCACAGCCAGCCGAAACGTTTCGTTCTGTACAACAGAACTTCTTCAGGGCGTTCTTATTCCCTTCAAGTTATGTTGGTATCCTGTTGTCATATAACTAGATATTTCTTCCAAACGTTAGACTAGACGTAAGTACATTCTTATTCAAAGTGACTAGGTATCAATTTTACCCACACAATTCGGGCAGACTTGAGTAATTTATAGCCTCCTCAAAGTCAGTCTTTCAAAAATTCCAAAGTATAGGACATGATAATCCAAATCCAAATGTTTCTCAAGAAAAGTCATTTTTAATCGCTCGGAATATCGGTGTTTGGGCAGATATGACCCAGGGACCCCCAGTATGCAAGGGTAATTAGTCCCCCCTCTGCAAACACGCCAGTGGCCTGCGTTGCAGAGAGGTGTAAAAAGGGTTATAACCTCATTACACCTCTGTGCAATGCAGTCCCCTGGCGCATACTGGAGGTTCCAGGTGGGCTAGTTGGCCCCCAGGGACCCCTAGTATGCAAGGGGACTTAGTTCCCCCTCTTCAAACATGCACGGGGGCTGCGTTGCAGAGAGGTGTAAAAAAGGGTGTGGCCTCATTACACCTCTCTGCAATGCAGCCCCCTGGCGCATACTGGAGGCTCCTGGTGGGCTAGTTGGCCCCCAGGGACCCCCAGTATGCAAGGGGAATTAGATCCCCCTCTGCAAACGCGGCAGGGGGCTGCGTTGCAGAGAGGTGTAACAAGGGGCATAGCCTCATTACACCTTTGCAATGCAGCCCCCTGGCGCATACTGGAGGTTCCAGGTGGGCTAGTTGGCCCCCAGGGTCCCCCAGTATGCAAGGGGAATTAGTTCCCCCTCTTCAAACATGCACGGGGGGCTCCGTTGCAGAGAGGTGTAAAAAGGGGCGTGGCTTCATAACACCTCTCTGCAATGCAGTCCCCTGGCGCATACTGGAGATTCCTGGTGGGCTTTCAGGTCTTATATAGTTAGGAATTAGCATTAAAAAAACCTTTGAAATTCACTGAAAAAAACATAGGTTTCAGGCCTTATATAGTTAGGAATTAGCATTTAAAAAACCTTTGAAATTCACTGAAAAAAACATATGTTTCAGGCCTTATATAGTTAGGAATTAGCATTTAAAAAACCTTTGAAATTCACTGAAAAAAACATAGGTTTGACATCAGTTATAGTTAGCTGGAAATTTTACTGACATAAAACCATTGAAATTCCCACGTTATAGTTAGTTGGACTCACTATAACTTGCGCGCTTGCAATGCACTGCTGATGACGTCACATATTACATCACTCATGACATGGTCGGTGACATCACTCATGACATCACTGATGACACCATCCTTGTGACAGAGTGACAGACCTCCTTTCAGTGTAATGTAACCCTTGAAACACATATTCAAAAATAGGAACTAAAATTTTGAATAAAATAGAGATACCCATACCAGTTACAACAACCAATTCAGTAATACCACCATCTATATACACATCCACTCATTCACTAACTGTTCTATATAGTCACTCATACATATATTCACTCATCATATGTAGTTAAACACCTATACATCCTGTTACACACCGACAGTCATCCAAAAGTTACTCACACACATAATCACACATGCAAATAAACTATTGAACATCCATTTATTTGCATATACAGCTATACACACACTACCACCT
The DNA here is from genome assembly GCF_964263255.1 of Lissotriton vulgaris. Classification (NCBI taxonomy): domain Eukaryota; kingdom Metazoa; phylum Chordata; class Amphibia; order Caudata; family Salamandridae; genus Lissotriton; species Lissotriton vulgaris. The sequence continues at coordinate 298,035,906 of NC_141688.1, read as the reverse complement.
TACTTCTAAGGAAACTTACACATACTTACTCTCTTAAACAATCACTTATAGAAACACATACTTATTTAAACAAGAACTCTTTCAATCTCTCACTCTCACATATACTCACTTATATACATCAATACTCACATATACTAGATTAAAACATATGTAGTTACTGATAAAGACACTAGTGAGACAGTCATTCACTCATTAACACACACATATACACACTCATCCACCCATACAGTCCTGCACATATGCTGTCTTCAAAACACATACAAACAGCGAGTCAGTCATTGATGCATCTATGTGCTAAGTAACACCCCCACCAAACCATACAGACACTCATACTGATACTAAAAAAAACATCTAATAACCCATATACACACACATGTAGCTACTCACCAACTCATGCAGCCACTTATACACAAAGTGAAACACTAATACAAATATTTCAATATTTAAACAATACTCGCTAATATATGTATTCACTAAGATACACTTAATAAGCCAGTTACCCAATCAATTTTTAAAAAAATCCATTAAGACACTTATTTAAACATTTATTCTTACATCGACCTTTACATATACATATATAAAACATATTTATATTTCAGAAAGACACACATTCACTGGATGGTGTCATCAGTGATGTCATGAGTGATGTCACTGACCATGTCATGAGTGATGTAATATGTGACGTCATCAGCAGTGCATTGCAGGCGCGCAAGTTATAGTGAGTCCAACTAACTATATTGTGGGAATTTCAATGGTTTTATGTCAGTAAAATTTCCAGCTAACTATAACTGGTGTCAAACCTATGTTTTTTTCAGTGAATATATATATATATATATATATATATATATATATATATATATATATACTCTCATTTGCATGAAATACCAAAATAATTCCCTTTTTTTTACAAGTACTGGGTCCCCAGTTTCTCTGGGAGTGCAGTCGTAGCCGCTGGTATATAAATATATATATATACATGTTCAAATTGTGCCTCAAAGACAGACCACATGGGGGCAGTACACAAAGGTGAGGAAGAATGTCACTGTAGTTCCCCAGAGGATATGGGCATGTAAGGGTTAACCTATTATTAGACAGTGTATGAGAACAGAATACTGGGAAAATCAACCATAGGTATTACCCCCTGAGGGTATGGTACCAAAATATGGAGTTTAAAATGAAAAGGAACATGATTTGAACTTGAGTAAAGTCTAACTTAGTTCATATATCGTAATATGGCAGGATGGAAAGCATGTCTAGCTCAAGCAGCTTCTCTTTGAAGGTCGTACCTTATCAGAAGGCACTCGGATCAGATAGACACAGTTGACGTTGTTTGGGTACGAGGAAGGGTTGTTGGGAGATGCCAGGGTGCCGGTCGGGTCAGAGAAAAGAGTGCTGCAAGCACCTGAAACGAAACATGAAAATGTAAATTCTTTAAATATTAATGTCTTGAAACAACACAATGAACCTGACAGGTAGAGTTTCCTCCCTCCAAGGGCTCCTATTGAGAATGTATCAGTTAGGTTCACTTGTATTAAAAGAGGCATTCTTATACCTCCACCAAGAAGTAGTTCCTTGATCTAAACAATGATCGTTGCGGCTGGTTCAGGTTTTAGCAATAATATGGAAGCCCACACAAGAAAATAAGTAGGTACCAACATCTACAATGAGCACATAGAGATTCAACACACACATCCCTAGTGCCCATAACAACACAGTAGGGGTAGGATAGGTTTTTGGAGGCATAGATGAAAAGAATCTCTGCAAAAGCAGAATAATTTGGACCAAGAACAAAATCTTTCTATCACTATACTCTCTCTTTACTGGTCTGTAGTGAGTTGTGTATTCAGATCAAAGGAACAAACATGATGTTTATAGCTATAAAGCCACTTAAGTCCTAATGGGGCATAGCATAAATCTAACATTACCACCATCTGAAAAACCGATATAAGAGGAATATTTTTCAATAAAGAAGGAAATTCTGCTCAAACCCCATCAGGTTAAGAATTTTGGGATTGAGTCAGGAGATAAATGATGGCATTCACCTGTTCACCAAATAATAAATAATCAAATCCCCCCCAGTGGCTAAATGGTAGGATCCCATCAGTGAATGGGTACCGGGTTCACTGCATGATATGAATTCCAGGATGTTATGAAAGGGAGAATGTTGATTTTCCAACAAAGGGATAGATGGAAGGATAAAAACAGTAGATGAATGCTTGGATCCCATAAAAGAACAATGATTGGATCTCATCGGTGGATGTAGTCAGGATGTTTTGAGTATGTGAATGCTGGGTTTCCATTGTGTGTCAGTTGTTCAATCAAATTAAGGCATTAGTACTGAGATCCTACTAGGAAACATGTCCTGGTATCTCATCAGGAGATCAGTAAGGATCCTCCCAAGGAGAACTTAAAATAATACATTGCCTTTGCAACGCGGGAGGAACAACACTTTCCCTACTGTTGCAGGGACTGGAGTTTGGAATCGTAAATTATACTATTCCAAAGTCCAGCTCCCCCAAGGTAAGTTGTTGTAGCGTCTTGCATTGTAAATAGAATGTGTTGTTCAGATGCATTTGTTGTTCCGGCCCGTGTTAAGGAACATGTGGGAAAGGAAATTGTGGTTGTATCATATAACCTCCTGTCAGTAGACTAATACTGAAACCATAGCCAGAAATTAATAGTTAGATCCTGTTTATATATGATTGCTGGGAGCTCATTAGTAGCAAACTCCAGTATCCACAAATAAAAATGCTGGGATACCGTCATGGACTGAAGGCTGACATCTCACCAGGGACGGATGCTCACCGGCCAGGGTGACTGACTCCGGAATCTGGGGATCACGGTTCGATCCCCAGGGCCGGTGGCAGATTAGCCCAAGACCATGTGACTCTGGGCAATAGCTTGCTTAATCTTCCCGACGGCCTCCAGCACCTAGACACCCTAACAGGTGATGGTTCGCGCTTTACAAATGTGGATTATTATTATTATTATTAGTAGTAGTATTATTATTATTATTATTATTATTATCCAATAACAGAATAAGTGCTGGAATTCAATCAGGGAATCCATCCTGGAATCGAATCAGAGAATACCTACAGGAATCCAATCAGGGAATAACCACTGGAATCCAATCAGTGAATAAATGCTAGGATACAATCAGGATAAATGTTGGGTTTTTTTTAGGGGATAAATACTGGGAACCAATCAGGAGATATATGCTGGCCTCATGTCATGTGCTAAATGCTGAGCTACAATCTGCTAATAAATTCTGGAATCCTATTGGGGGACAAGTGTTGAGATCCTATCAGAGAAAAAATGCTGGGATTGCATCAAGAGAAGACAAAGGCTGTAATTCAGCTAGGGGATAAATGCTGGGATCTTATCGAGAGGTAAACGCTGACATTTCATTCTATCAGTAGTAAGTACAGAGATTGGCGATTGGAGCAGGTTTTAGGTCTCAGCAGGGCAATTGGTCAGTTCTATTTGTCTGTCTTAGCTAAAGATGGTGGAACATATTTATCTTGGCTGATACTGTTAGATTTATCAGCCTCATTCCACACAGTAGACCATGACCTACTGCTTGCATGGCAGCCACTGTGTTGAATGCAGATCTAGAATGGTTCAGATATTTTCCTGACAGAACAGGCACAAAAGGGCTTAATTACAAGAGCCCGGAGCGTCACTTTTTTTGATGCTCCTTTGACGCATGCCTCTCAATAATATCTATGAGGCGATGCAAAGCCTCCCTATATGGCTTTACATGACCTTATAGATATGGAGTAAGGCAAGTCAGGAGAAAGTGATTCGTTGTCTTGACCCGCATAAAGAAGATGCTCCATGGGTGTTGCGGTGGGTGTTCCCACGTAACATCCCTGAAATGTGATTATGCCCCAGATTTACAAAATTCACTTAGACCTGGGGCAGCTCCAAAACCTTACGCATCTCCAGGGCAGGCGTAACGAGGAGAAATGTTTTTATTTCTGCTAGTTTTTTCCTCTTTCCATGTGTGCTACATTCTGCAGTACATATCAAATGAGGAAAACGCCTCTCTGGATTGCTTTTGTGCAGGAAGGTGTCTGCAAGGGTGTCTACATTGATGCTAGGCAGCAAATTGTGTGCCAGCGCAGGGGGGAAGGACAGGAATGCACAGTATTTCATCAATACAAATACAATTAAAATAAAAAGTCCCATGATGAATGATATTGGTGGAAATTGAGCTGGAATCATTAAAAATGTGATATTACAGCCTAGGAGGAAACGATTACGTGACTTTTATGAAGTTTTAGTATCAATCTGTAGACATCCACTCCTTACCGCACTGGTATAGGGTTTTGATTTTGGAAACATCCAGGTTGCTAAGCCCAATTCTCTGTCCAATGGGTACATCAGGATTTGGCTTGGGGATGATGGACGGCTGTCCAGATGTGTTACTGAATGCATACCTGGGGAAATGAAGACATCACAGGTAAAGTCAGAATGTACGTGCAATTATAGTTAATTATTAATACAGTTCATATAAAACACTACCGCAAGTTAAGGTGAGTCTACAGCGGCACAGGTGAGAGTCAAATATTTTGTGTTTGCTTAAAACAGGTATTTCCTGGCAGTAATGGACAGGAAAAAGAAGATATTACACCATTCACCCTAAATAGGTCTGGTATTGTAATGCCATTCCTCAGATGGCTGCTGCTACATTGGGCTGTCAGAGGAAGTATTTCATCAACAGAACCATCAGGGGCTCTGACGAGGGGATACCTAGGGTCTGTCCATCCCTAAATGAAGCGGTACAAAACGGGGTGGTGATGGACAGAGCATCATAACCAATCAAACACTCACACCCAGTCAACAGATCTGGGTTTAATCCATCACCGTTCTTTAGCCCACTCTGGCACCCCAGTTCAGACATGGCTATATGCAAATCAGTCTGACCCTGTGCCTCATGGGAACAGTCCAGCCTGAACTGCCAAGCCATGCCTTCCCTGGACTGGAAACAAGCTTCAGGGGACTGGTTTCTGGCATTCAAGCCGTCTTCAGCCAGGCTTGCTTGAATCCAGTGGCAAAGTGAGCAAGGAACTCACGTCTGAGCATACCCTGCCACACTTATGGAGAACAAAGCGGTACAAAAGGGGGTCCCTAAATGAAGCCGGCTGTCCTAGGGTGTGGCAAACAGGGTAATCCGTCATGTTTGCAATGGAGTCCACTGGCTGCCTTAATCTAAGAAAGGGTCACTGTCTATATGTAAAAGCCTTTAATGAGAGTTTTAAATAGAATATCTCTTCTTGGCTGAGCATAGGAGACTTACCTCCCATAATGCATCACTGAGGAGTAGTCGTACGGCAGGCCAAGGTTGTTGGTGTTTGCTTCGCTGAAGTTGATGATGTCTTCTGTTAAGATGAACAGACGGTAAATATGAGTTAGTGATGACTGAACCTGATATGGCCCATTTCAATACAGAGAAAATCCCAGCTCTAAAGGGGCAATGCTGCTTCAGCCATATCAGGTGTTAGAAATAGTCTAATGGCTAAGCTGTCAAATGTGGAACATGGGGCAGGGGAGTTAAATCTCAGTCTTGAAACAAGATTGAAAAGCATGTGATTTATGGTAATTCACTTAATCGCACCAGCATGTGAAATTAATTTGTGTAATTCTAAATTTAAATCCTATTTGATGAAGAGCATTGTCTTACTCCCAAGCGAGGTTCACACTGAATAAATACCAGTGCCTACAAACCTTCCAGTAGGGGTTTACTGGAGTTTCGGCCATGTTTAAAGAGAACCTACTGTTGTCTTTTTCATGGGAAAATCATCATGTTTAATCCTTAGGAAAACGGTTTTGCCTCATAAAGTGATCCAACCCCCTTTAAAATCTACACGGTGCACCCTTCACCTTAGATTGTATTGTATTTTATTGTAGTTGCATATATATATAGTGCTTACTACCCCTGACAAGGCATTGACGCACTTTTTGCTGGGGAGCACAATGCTGCGGGCACCCAAGGTTTAGTGGTTAATACAGTGGTTGTTGGTTACTGAGATTAGACTTGTGCTCTCAAAAAAAACCTTCCACGTATTTACTCCAGTTTCGTTGAGGAAGAGTAAATTATTAGGAGTTAGGTGTAATCATTTTGGAAGTGGAGGGTGTGTGAGTGCTAATAGATGATTTGTTAAAATTAATACATAAAAGAAGACGAAAGGAAGGAAAACCTGAGGATATAAAGGCCCAAAAATCAGTTAGAAGGGGGAGATGAAAGATAGATGGAAAAGGGGAGCCAAAGAATATCAGATTTAACTTTAGCGGAGACAAATGAGGAGGAAGCAATAGCAATTCTATGTTCATCACATATGAAGTTCCACCAAGTAAGAATATATAATTTAGAATTGTCCTTCCAACAAGATAAAATAACTTTAAATGCAATAGCAATGAACAAGTCCAGTAGTCTTGCACTAGAAGGAGCAATGTCAATATCAGTTGAACCAGAGCCTAAGAACACATTTAAGAATGATAAAGGAACAGAACAGTTAAACATGCGCATGCAAATATCCCAAACAGAGTGCCAAAAAGCTAAAACCAAGGGACAATCCTTTCGTCTTCTCTTTCTTCCTTCTTTCGTTTTTCCTCTCTTCTTTTCTCGCTTCTTTCCCCTTTCCTATTCTTTTTTCTTTTCCTCTGACTATCTTTTCATATTCCCTTTTATTATTGAACCATTACTTTATAGTTTGTTATTGCCTCACATGTGCTTCACTTGGTTCTCATGTACCTATCTATCGTTTTTTGTATTTGAACTTTATTTTCAACAAAATAAAAATTTTATTAAACTGAAAATACATAAAAGAAGACATTAGGTATTATTAGTTTGCAGGAATTACTTTCAAAGCAGAGGTGATTTAGTTGAAAATGTAGAATAAAACGAGGACATAAGCAGTAATACAATATTACCATGCCTGTGACTTAAAATAGACTGGACTCAGAGAGAGGAGACATGCAGTTTATAACAAATAAGGAGACAGGCGTTCGAGTGAAAGGTTGGGGGGAGTTTTTCATGCAAAGATGTGGGACTACAAAGGTGGTTTTTTGAGATGCTATGAAATCGGAAAATGAAGAAATTGCCCACAGAAACACTAACATTTGCATGGGAGATAGTGAAGTGAGAAAGAGTGACGCTCAAGGTGCTGTACTTCTCACCTGGGCCCAGATGAAAAACACCTGCTTTGTGTTTGGGTTTGTGTTACTTTTCTAGTGCAAACCTGGTGCAAAGTGTTCAGGTGGGATTTACAATCCAATGCAAATCTCAATTTGCGTTTACTTTGGATCGAGGGGGGAGGGGTGGCATTCCGTGGATGGTACATGGGCATTCCTATGCAACCACCCCGGGGTTTTGACGTAAATCCCTATCTACAACAAATTGTAGACAGAGATTTGTGCCAAAATCCCGCACTTCTTCGAGTGTAACTAGGTGAAATGTTTTAATTTCTCCTTATTCCTCCCACTTTGCATGTGTGCTGCATTGTACAGTACACAAACAATAAGTGAGAAGTTTTAAAGCATATTTTTTGTATTGAAAAGGATACAGCATTCCCTGCAGGAGCAACTTAAGTTGAATACTTCTGTTTAAATCTGGGCCCCGTCTCTCTGAAGGCGGGCACTCTAGTTGACATTCACTGATCCTGATTATCAACATCATGAAAATGCATTTTAAACACAGTTTACATTTCATCCTGCGCAGGAGATTTTAAGGTATGAAAAGGATAAATGGATTTCAAATGGGACATTGCTCCAGTTAATCCCCTCAGCAGTAGGTCATGGCCTTTGGTACCGCTCGGGCTGGGCTCTAACATGAATCTCTTGCAAGGTATGGATGCCTAGAGATGGAAAATATGTGAATGCAAGTTATCACTCTTTGACTTTCGTCTGATATTTTTGGATTAGCAACCTAGCCAAAAAATAAAAATGTTCTTCATATTCTTGATAAATATACAAATTCATCATAATATGTGGGAATATACATTTAAATCCATAGGATTGGTTAAATTCCATATTATTTTTAAATAATTATGATATTTAATTGCACTAATAACAATATAGTCCTGAAAATAATAACAAAAAAATTAATTGTATTTGTCTTATATTGATATAGATTATATGCATAATTTTCACTTACTATTTGAAATAATAATAGTTGCTATATCTTACATAGGGAACGTATGTCATGAGTGAAAATAAACCCAATTGTATCATTCACATTTGTCGTCATCATCTTCTTTATCTGAATAGGTGTCATCATTCTCTGCATCTGTTTGATTTTTACAGACGGGAAGTCTGCACATGTCGGTGCACTTAAGGTCATTTAGACAGCAGACACATGTTGGTTGTTTGCCGTTCCTAATGCACTTGCAAGCTAGTATATCTAACACAGCCTGAGGTGCTGGCTGCCCCTCCATCCAGTCCACTATCAGTTGCTCTGCCCCCTCGCGTGTTTCCAACTTCCTCCCTCTTCCAATTGGACTATGTGTCTGTGGATCATTCAGATGACATCTCTTGCTTATACCGGCTTAAAAATTTACACATTCTGCATGTTTCCGCAGACTGTCCCTGCACTAGGGAACGGATTTACATCTGACAGTTGAACTGAAAAGCATCAGTTGATGAAGACGTGGTGTATCTCTAGATGTTTCACTGCAAGTAATGGTTTTTCAGCATAGTATATAGGAATATATCTAGTGTCGTTAATCCTGTCATACGTAAAACACCATGAGATCATGGAGCGTATGCGGTAAGATGAAAATGCCAATTTACTTCTTGAGCATCACGCAGCAGTGCCAGCAAGATATATTCAACCATATCCATATACGACATCCAAAATACAGAGATCTCCATTCTTATGTTGAAGATGCTTCAGGAATACATCCCAAAGCTGTTTTCTTCGCTAAAGGCATCATTCTGCAAGAGGTCATCTAATCTGTCGACATAGGTATTTTGCAAAGTCATTAACATCCTCAAAGCAGGAGTAGACTGCTTGAATTTTCTCTTTGTAATTCTTCTCCACACTGGGGATAAATGCCACCCAAGCCAGTCTCAACATTACTTCATTCACTCAATTGTGTACTCAAACTGCACAATTGTACATACAACCTTCTAGTACTGATGATATAAACATTGTACATATGACCTTCTAGTACCAATGATATTGATCCTTCTGCTATCCTATTTGCTCCAATGCAAAGGTTGCAAAGTCCAGATTCTAGAAATCAGATCCCAAGACTGGACATGACATTGCAAATGATGTGAAAGATGCCCATTCAAAGAATGATTCTGTTGTACTTTGCTTTATGCTTCCATACGATCTCAGTTGCTTTTGGCAGAGAGCTTGATCGATGACCATGAATTTTCCTCAAACGCAATGATTCCCTTATCAGCTCTGAATTTATAAAAATTTCAGAAACAGTTGTCAACTCAGTTGCAAGGGCGTTAATGGTGGGCAAGTAGCCAGTGGAATCCTGTGATACACGACTGGAAGAACAATTTTCTCATTATAGTAGGAGCAAGTTTCTGAAGACATAAGGCAGCATCATTTTCTTTCAGTTGTGAATAGGAAATCCCATGACCAAGTATGTTCAGAGTGCAATTGATGTCAACATTGCCTGGCAGCGTTTTTCTGGTGTATGGGAGCAACAAAAGCTTGTGGGGGGTTCTGCTGGCCATTTTCACTGCATATATAATATACTGACTGCATGATTGCATAAATAAGGTGACCCTTTTAGTGGGCTTTGTGTTTTATGGATCTACATCAAGGTATCTTGGTAGTGGAGTGGTAACACACAAAAGGCAAAACGTTATGACTTGCTGTCAAATATTTTCCATCTCTAGGCATCCATACCTTGCTAATAAATTATATAGTGGTACATTTTGTGAAAAGGACCACAGACTGCTTGTGACAATAATGAATATTGATCACCGTTACCAAGAATCAGATTGGTAGAAGAAGTGTAATAGTAGGTATCTGTGATCAAACCTTAGCGGAACCAATCAGGTCTTTAAATTAGTGCAAAGTTGTGCCCATCAGGAATCTGAGTTGTATTTAGTTTTCCCTCTTAGTGGTAAGTGGAGCCCGGGGGTGTCACTTACGGGGTGAGATGTTCTTCCACATAATGGTAACGTAATTGTCGCGGTCGCTGCGGTTATGCTCATGGTAGAATCCCAGAGCGTGGTTCAGCTCATGCTGGATGGCTCCTTTCGACAAACATCCCACGGAAAGAGATAGCTGCTGAACTCCTCCTGACTTCCCGACGACCGACCAGCACCTACAAGAGAAGATGGACCAGGGACATCCATAAATCACTGCAATGGCACCTTTGGAAAAAGAATATTACACTCTTACCTCATACAAGGAATCGGCCAGTGCATCTCCTCTCTGACTATTGCTGTCTGTAAGGAAGGAGGGATTCTAGGACAGTGACACTGTGCAGTCTAGGGTGTCATAAAAGACCTTGCATGCAAAGGATAGCTGTGTCATCCTGCACCAGTTTGATTAATTTCTGGCCTTTCCTGTGACAGTCTGCCTGTCAGTGCAGATCTAGCAAACTGTCCGTGGGTTAATCTCTTCAGTCCCCCATAGCTAGGATTCATACTCTAACGAAGTCAGTGTTCCGGTTGTGTGTAGCATGTACCATGTGTATGGTGTAGGTAAGAAAGCATATACATTAAGAGTGCTGTCCTAAATGATGTGTTGCTTTAGGATGTCTTTTCCCTTTTTAAGGCATATATCTGCCTCTGGAATCTTGACATGGAGACCAGATCTATAGGTGGGTCTTTCCTGGTAGGCGAGCCATGCTGATAGGTTGCAGCACTTTATCTGGCACGTTTGCTCCACTGAAAAGGAGAATGTACACACCACCATAATAAAAGAGTGAAGACCCATTCCTGGCTGTAGAAAAGAACAGCATAACACCCCCCTATAGGATAACCCTATGCATTGACTCTAACTTCACTGACATGCTAGAAGCATGCTAGGGTATTGCTTGAGGTTGTATTTCATTTACTTGAGTAGTTAGGACTTTCTGTGTTTTAGGTGTTCTCTCTGTTAACTCCCTTGCATTCCTTTGTGTAAATATAATGCAGAAAATCAACAAATAGCCTTTACTGAACTTTTAGATACATGTGTGCAATCCTTTTTATTGTACCGTGAGTTCCAACCCCTCAACCACCTCCTGGAGCAAACCTCAGCTACTCACCTGTGCTGCTCCTATGCTTTCACTAGGACAACAGGAGTAACTTAGAGTTAGACCTAGTTTCCTTACCGTGGTTTCCCCTATCAGTTTGACTTCAGATCTCCTGGACTTCATTTCTGCTGCCCAAAGTATTCTGCGCACTTTACCACTGCTAACCAATACTAAGATGCTTGTGGTCTTTCCCTAAGTTGTGTTAACATTGGCTTATCCACAATTGGCATAGTTAATTTACTTATAAGTCCCTACTAATGTGCACTTCCTGTACTCAGGGCCTGTACATTTAGATCTACCAGTGAGCCTGCAACACTGATTGTGCCAAGCACTTAAGTAGCCATATAAACATGCCTCAAGCCTGCCATTGCACAACCAGTGTGTGAAGTTTTAAACTATCATGTCGACCAGGCAAGCTAAACTTCTTGACAGCCCGAAACCTTTTTCTTTTTAATACCTATACATCACCCCTAGAATAGGCCCTGAACAGCTCAGAGGGCAGGGTGCAGTGTATTTAAAAACAGAACATGTACTTTTACGTTTTACATGTCATGGTAGTGAAAAATTCTTAATTTGTTTTTCACTACTGCAAGACCTACACCTTCCATAGGATAACATTGGGATTACCTAATTACATTTCTATTAGTCAATCAATCAATCAACAAAGCTTTATTTCGATATTTGTTATCATAAAAGCACATTTACAAATTAAAACACAATTCATAATAAATACATTAAAAAGAGAATTTCATCTAAATAACTTTTTTTTACAATGGATCGATAAAAAATGTATTACACTTTAGCAGCTTTGTGGATGTTTAAAAACAATTAATTATACAGATTCTTAATAAAGCCTTTAGTCTAATCAACCATGTCCAGCTTAAAAATTTAGCCACCCCACAGGCTAGGGTTGTACTGGCATCAGCCTTAAGATTGCTCTGCTCACTTTGCACCTGAAGCTGCTGAAGCCGGGTGGTTGTCATTTTTAAATCTTGTGCTGTATACTACTTGTATTTCCCTCTGTGTCCGTTCCCCCCTTCTTAGCATCAGCGCTCGGATCTTAGCGAAGCGCCACTTGCTACTTAACCGATCTTAATGTTCACAGGCCAAATAGAATTTTAAATCACTCACTGCGCGCTGCCCCGTGTTGGCAGTTTTAATTCACATTTCCCCGAGGCTGCTGGCCGAGTTGCGGGTCATAGCCACGGGTCCCGGGCTGCGTGCTTTGGTGGTGGCCATATTGGGTAGGGCTCCCCACTCCTGGCGCTCTAGTCGCCTCTACAGAAACAGACAGCCATGACTCCGTGCAGCGGACGCGTTCAGCGGACGCGCCGCATTTGCGCCGGAGTCAAGCCAGAGTCCAGCCCGTCTCCACCCGTCCGCGGCCGGAAGGGGCGCAGGGCCGGACCCCCTGATCCTCATGCCCTCGTTGATAGTGATGGTATTAACAGGGAAAAATTTCCCAAGGTTACTGTCTGCTCAGAATCGATAGAGAAGGGTAGAGAGGCGGGGGACTAGCATTAATCTATAAAAGTGATTTACAATGCACCTTAGAGAAGGCCACACTGCCCAACAGTGAGAGTGGCTTTTTTACGATAAAAGTAAGCCCTAAAAATATCATCAACGGGTTCCTCTTGTACCGTCCTCCAGGCGGGACCACACAATTCTGTAACCAATTGACAGAACTGGTAACTCAGCCTGTGCTCCGGTATAAAAAATGTCTCATCTTGGGAGACCTTAACCTCCACTTCGAGGATATTAACTGCGGGGAGGGCTGTGGTTGAAGCACTGAAATCCCTGACGCTCAACTTACAATCAGTGTCCCCGTCCCATAAACTAGGTCACCTCCTGGACCCTGTATTCGCTAATTGGGAGGGTATTAAAGTTTCCACCCCGATCAGAATAACATGGTTTTATCATCTTATCATTCCCTTCAAGGTAGAAGGTGCCCCACAGGAAATTGGGATGATCAAGCCCAGGCCCCAGAAACGTAGAGACTGGAAGAAGTTTAATCAGGAAACCTTCAAATCCGCCTTGCTCAAGGAACCTCCCCCCGCAGCGACACTCTGCTGGAGGTGTGGGACGACTATGAAAAATGGATGTCCAGGGCGCTGGACACTCAATCCCCCTGCTAGAAAAACCAAAACTGCCCCATAGTTCTCAAAAGAGCTTAAGGAAGCCAAAGCCAAATGCAAAAACCTCGAACGAGGCTGGAGGAAAAATTACAATCCAGAATGTAAGCTAAACTATAAAATAGAGCTAAAAAAATACCACAAACACGTGAGAGCAGCCAAAGGCACACATTTTAGGGAACGAATAAAATGTGCTGATAACCCCACTAAAGAAATTTTTTCCATTTATAAAGAGCTTACGGTCCCCATCAGACTTGAGGTCCAAGACACCTACCCCAATGAGCTATGTGATGACATAGCAGATTACTTTGTAAAGAAAGTGGATATAATACATGCCACTTTCACAGGCGGCATGGGCCTGCCGATTAAACACACGGAAGTGGGAGATGACTCTGCCATCAAACCTCATCTGACTTGCTTTAAAGTACCTGATAGGCAAGACCTGCTTAATATTGCTAACAGCATTCAGTCCGGTTCCCCCTATGATTTGATTCCTCCTAATCGCTGTAAGGGAGTCCTAGAATGCATGATCGACCAGATTAGATACATGGTCACCCTATCCTTCCAAGAGTGCCATGTGCTTGACGCATGGAAAACGGCCAAAGTCATCCCTCTGAAAAAAAAACAACGTACATATCTTCTAGCTACAGAATCTCCGCCCCATTTCCCTTCTTCTTTTCTGTGTGAAAGTTGTGGAGAAGGTGGTTAACAGCCAACTCATGAAATACCTTGAGGAGGAATCTCTCCTCCATCCCACACAGTCAGGGTTCAGAGCAGGCCACTCGACGGAGTCAGCTGTTCTCTTCTCCACAGAATGTCTCAGACAGTTTGTGGATGAGGGCCAGACAGCAGTGTTGGTTTTATTAGAACCTAGTGCAGCTTTTGACACCGTGCTGCACACAACGCTGCTGTCTCACCTCTCAGACATGGGAGTGGAGGGATCTTCTTATGAATGGATAAGATCTTTTCTAGAAAACAGGAGTTTTCAGATGCACTGCCCTCCATTCAAATCCTCCCCCCGGAAGCTGAGACATGGGGTTCCACAGGGCTCCTTGTTCAATCTTTACATGGAACCCCAGACTCACATTGTGGAAGCTTTCTGAGTGGATATTGTCGCATATGCTGATGATACCCAACTGATGATTAAACTCACGCACAATCAGATGGAAGACGCCACCAACTGTTCCAACTGCATGCTATCTGTGTCAAGGTGGATGAACAACAACTGCCTGCGCCTGAACGGCGACAAAACAGAACTGCTGGTTATTGGCAAATCCCCCTCTGCCTGGTCACATGTGTGGTGGCCCACTGAATTGGGCGCGATTTCCTCCGTGGCGGAATCCGTCAAAAATCTTGGAATCATGCTTGATGCTGAGCTTTCTTTTAAACAACAGGTCAGAAAAGTCACGGGAAGATATTTTGGTATACTCAAAACTCTTCGCAAAGTTCTTGACCTTGTCCCCATCAGCGCCAGGAAGACACTTATCCACGCTCTAGTCACACCGCATCTGGACTACGGCAATGCCCTGCTCTTAGGCTTAAGCAAAAAAGGCATACACCAGCTGCAGTGTGTTCAAAATGCTGCCGCTCGCCTGGTGCTCAACCTGCCGCGTAGAGCATCGGGAAAAACAGCATTATTTACACTACACTGGCTCCCTATTGAGGAACGCATTAAGTTTAAAGAGCTATGCTTTGCACACCGCATTGACCAGGGAAAGGGCCCAGGTTACTTGCGAAATCTTCTTACCATCCATCGCCCTACCCGGAACTTAAGATCTGCCAGAGCGATGTTGTTCAAACTTCCCCGCATTCGCAAGGCCAGGATGCTCCTTCAGGTTTTTAGCAAGTAAACACTGGAATAAACTTCCGCTTGACCTACGCATGGAACCCTCTGAAACTAGATTCAGACTGAGACTAAAAACCCATCTCTTCCTACACAAATAAAGCTTTCTTGTTCCTCTGGCCACTCGCTTCTGGACTTCTGTCTCTCTGGGAGCAGCAGCAATTTTAGTGCTGTCTTGAGTGTAACCAGGTGCTCTTAAAATGGCTTTATTATTGTTATTATTATTATTAAGTATTCTCAGTGCAACAGAGTGGTCCCTAGTTTCAAGCTGCAGGCACACAGGTTTAAGCCATTTCAATCTAGGTTTTGTATAGGCTGGGCTTACGAAGAAAAGGTGAGGGATATTTTCCATAACACCTGCACAGTTTGGACAATCCACGGGCGTTTGGTGCAGGGGCTTCCATTTGCTGGTACGATCGCGAAGAGGAAGGGTGCCCATCCTAAACTGGATAAAGAGGGTCCTAACTCTCAGCTTTGTAAATAAGTAAATGTAAATGTAAATGTACTGGAATTTATATAGCGCAAATCACCAAGCGGTTTCTAAGTGCTTGCTTAGGGAACCCGTCCTGGTATTCCCCTGTGAGATAACCCCGGCAGTGTATCCGCAAGGTGAAAGCCAGGCATCCCGCCGCGAGGGGCCGTTGTGGAGATTGAGCAAGCTATTGCCCAGAGTCACAGAGTGTGCACCCGTGAATCGAGTAGGCACCGGAGCGAGAATTGTCAAGTCCATGGACATTTTAGGACTCAAGACCCCACCGAGCCGGGAATCGAACCCTGGTCCCAGGCTGACCTCTGCTTCCAGGTCTGCCTCCTCTAACCAGTGAGCCACACTTCTCCAGCCTGCCTTGGTTTGGGTCCCTCTGCTCTTGATTATCAACCCATGCCCAAAAAGCTCTCTTGGTTTCTACCTTAGATAACACTGCCCCAGACTCCTAAGCAGTTAAAAGGCCAGTGGCCAGAAGAAGCTTCCTTATATTAGCTAACCATCCGATCTTATGGGATCCTTGGAGATTCATGACCTCTCTTAGGCCCCCGGCATACCTGGAAATCTCTGGAGTGCGAAACACACACTATTTAAATGAGGGTCTAAGGGCTAATTTAATGACTCTGTACTGGATACATGCCCCAAGAACAGAACTAATTACAACAAAAGGTATCCAGGAGTCACAACCATGTTTTGCTCTCAGACTGACCACCACACGACAAACAAATTAAATTGTGAGTTGAAAACAGTTGTATGTGAACACCATTTGGGTTCTCCTTACCCAGGAGTTAGTATAAAGACAGTCACACTAGTTGGAAAGTGGAGACTGTGTGAGTAAGGAGACTGATGTTAGTTTTTTACTGAGTGGTGTCAGTATGGTGTTGGTGTGGTATTTACAACTGAAAAAAAGCAGTGCAAGTGGGAATAAGTGAGGTGAATAAAATTAGGTGGAACTGAGTAGAATAGATATTTTTAATGGTTTCTCTCAGACCCCTAAGTTTTAAAAACAAGTGAAAAGTGAAAAAAAGCAGATTTAACATAATATCTACTCAGCAAGTGGTCGACATGTTTCTGCATATAAATGGAAATGATCCTATGCATTCATCAGGACCTTGATGTTGCTACTGCTGTATATAACTATGTGAAGAAGGAAATAAAAGGAAAAATATCACCTGTTTGTCAGGTGTTGATTCTCCACCACAATCTAAAATAGTCGTGTGAGCGAGGAAAGAAAAAGAGAAAAACAAACAAATTTGTCATAGAATGCACTCTTTAGTAGTGATATTCTTGTGATCATGTATACACAATTTAATTGACATGATATCACTCACCCAATTTCTGTGGGGATGGCGCCTCACCTCACCTGGCTGCAGCTCAGGTAAATAAGGAGCACCGCTCTGTTTAGCAAAATACAATCGTAAAAGCACTCAACCAACTCATATCAAGGCAAGATAAAGAGCATGTAGTATTCTTAGGATTCAAAAGGATTAAATAATGACCTCATTATTATTCATTACAAAATCACAGATATATGCGTGTAAAGTTGTGTATCAGAGGTTCGATTCATGTCCTAATTTTTGGGTTTAAAATACACGTTTGATAAATTAACAGACCCCCGAGTCCTTAACGATGTATAAAGCCGAAGGCTTATAGACCCTTTGTTAGTTTCTGCTTCTTTTCAAGTTATCTCCTAACTCTCTTGTGATATAATGACTAAAGGAAATCACTGTGTAAAGGTAGTATTTTATTTTACACAGGACTCGCTACGAGTGATCAGAATCATAACATGTACCGTCGCTGCCATTCACACGGAAAAACGCAGTGACTTAAATATGGGCGTTTCCAGGTATTAAAGAAACAGCCCGGGCGTTTTGTGGCTCCAAAACAAGCCGCTCATGCAGGCGGCAAGTGCAGCTAACGGGAAAGGCGAAAAACCTTCCACTCGCTTACCTCTCCGTCGGTGTCTCCCAACGTCCCTCTGGGCTATTCTGGGGAGGCACCGAACCGAAGAGGAGGCGGGTATTTCAAAAGTGGCCTCGAGCGCGGGGTGTCTGGGAACCGTAGTTTCAACCATTCGTGTTAACGGAGAAATTGTCGAGCATCTCAATTTTACCAGCCCGCCTTGGTTAGACGCATTTGTAATTTAACCAATTTAGACATATTCCTGCCGCATCATAAAGGCACCTATTTTTTGTTATAAGTCCGGAATATTCAAACATAAAATAAAACAAAGCAAATTTACAAAATTCGTAAAATGAATGTACGGACAGTGTGTGAATTCCCATATTTTGACTGATTATATAAATGCTTGTACAATTTATGGACAGTGTGTGTATCATAGTAGGATGGTTAAATTATAGAGATGGTAAAAAGGTGTATATATTCAGTAGTATTGTATTTACACACATGCAAAATGGCTCCCATTTGACCACAATCAGATCTCGTGTCTATTATAGTGACATCCAAGGTATGGGTTCATTCAGACCCTCCTTGTCACTTTTCAGCTTATAGACCCACTTCTGTCCAATCTTAAACAGAAATTTACCTATGTCTGGACAGTGGTCTGGTATATTGGGTTGTTCCAGTATGGTCCATGTCCCTTTTCCAGGAAGTGAGCTGCGCAGACATCAAAGTCAACTATCATAGACATAGGAACAATGCGCCCATGACAACAGCGCAAATTCACCAATTGTAACAGTGAAAATACCATCTATATGATCACCTGTCCATGCCCAAAAAGATATGTGCGCATGACGACCAGGAAAACAAAAATTAGAATTGATGAACACAAAAGCACTGTTCGCTGCCGCAAACAGGCAACACGCCTAACAGCTCACTTCCTGGAAAAGGGACATGGCCCCAATGACTTCACATGGACCATACTGGAACAACCCAATATACCAGACCACTGTCCAGACATAGGTAAATTTCTGTTTAAGATTGGACAGAAGTGGGTCTATAAGCTGAACAGTGACAAGGAGGGTCAGAATGAACCCATACCTTGGATGTCACTATAATAGACACGAGATCTGATTGTGGTCAAATGGGAGCCATTTTGCATGTGTGTAAATACAATACTACTGAATATATACACCTTTTTACCATCTCTATAGTTTAACCATCCTACTATGATACACACACTGTCCATAAATTGTACAAGCATTTATATAATCAGTCAAAATATGGGGATTCACACACTGTCCGTACATGCATTTTACAAATTTTGTAAATTTGCTTTGTTTTATTTTATGTTTGAATATTCCGGACTTATAACAAAAAATAGGTGCCTTTATGATGCGGCAGGAATATGTCTAAATTGGTTAAATTACAAATGCGTCTAACCAAGGCGGGCTGGTAAAATTGGGATGCTCGACAATTTCTCCGTTAACACGAATGGTTGAAACTACGGTTCCCAGACACCCCCGCGCTCGAGGCCACTTTTGAAATACCCGCCTCCTCTTCGGTTCGGTGCCTCCCCAGAATAGCCCAGAGGGACGTTGGGAGACACCGAGTGGAAGGTTTTTCGCCTTTCCCGTTAGCTGCACTTGCCGGCCGCATGAGCGGCTTGTTTTGGAGCCACAAAACGCCTGTGCTGTTTCTTTAATACCTGGAAACGCCCATATTTAAGTCACTGCGTTTTTCCGTGTGAATGGCAGCGACGGTACATGTTATGATTCTGATCACTCGTAGCGAGTCCTGAGTAAAATAAAATACTACCTTTACACAGTGATTTCCTTTAGTCATTATATCACAAGAGAGTTAGGAGATAACTTGAAAAGAAGCAGAAACTAACATAGGGTCTATAAGCCTTCGGCTTTATACATCGTTAAGGACTCAGGGGTCTGTTAATTTATCAAACGTGTATTTTAAACCCAAAAATTAGGACATGAATCGAACCTCTGATACACAACGTTACACGCATATATCTGTGATTTTGTAATGAATATTAATGAGGTCATTTTTTAATCCTTTTGAAACCTAAGAATACTACATGCTCTTTATCTTGCCTTGATATGAGTTGGTTGAGTGCTTTTACGATTGTATTTTGCTAAACAGAGCGGTGCTCCTTATTTACCTGAGCTGCAGCCAGGTGAGGTGAGGCGCCATCCCCACAGAAATTGGGTGAGTGATATAATGTCAATTAAATTTTGTATACATGATCACAAGAATATCACTACTAAAGAGTGCATTCTATGACAAATTTGTTTGTTTTTCTCTTTTTCTTTCCTCGCTCACACGACTATTTTAGATTGTGGTGGAGAATCAACACCTGACAAACAGGTGATTTTTTCCTTTTATTTCCTTCTTCACATAGTTATATACAGCAGTAGTAACATCAAGGTCCTGATGAATGCATAGGATCATTTCCATTTATATGCAGAAACATGTCGACCACTTGCTGAGTAGATATTATGTTAAATCTACTTTTTTTCACTTTTCACTTGTTTTTAAAACGTAGGGGTCTGAGAGAAACCATTAAAAATATCTATTCTACTCAGTTCCACCTAATTTTATTCACCTCACTTACTCCCACTTGCACTGCTTTTTTTCAGTTGTAAATACCACACCAACACCATACTGACACCACTCAGTAAAAAACTAACATCAGGCTCCTTACTCACACAGTCTCCACTTTCCAACTAGTGTGACTGTCTTTATACTAACTCCTGGGTAAGGAGAACCCAAATGATGTAATAGTGGTGGTACAGAACGACAACTGATGGGAAAAATTCCTACCTGGATTGCATGTTATATGTATGAGTGTTTGAATGGTGTTCACATACAACTGTTTTCAACTCACAATTTAATTTGTTTGTCATGTGGTGGTCAGTCTGAGAGCAAAACATGGTTGTGACTCCTGGATACCTTTTGTTGTAATTAATCTCTGGAGTGCACTATAACTGGGCCCAATATAAGAGAGAACGCAGAGTGACTAGGTCCTTAATTGAACGGCGATCCAAATCACTCAAAAGTTGCTTGGTTGGGGTGCCCCTCGGGAGTGAGAGAAGCTCCATAAAGAACTTGTTTTCTGTAGTGACTAGGACGTCTACACATCCAAAGCCCCAGAGTTCTGCTCCATATAGGGCACAGCCTACAGCTTTAGCAGCATAGATTTCCAGAGCAGGAGCAATGGGCTTAGAGGTGGACGCGCGATGTTCTCTCCCTAATACTCCTACTACCCGTTTATGATTTAGGGCCATTTTATCAATGTGTAACTGCCATTTAAATTTATCAGAAATTCTGATCACCAAATAATCGAACTCTTTGACGTGCTCCAGTGGCACCCCATCGAGAGCCATAGTAGATCTAGACGATCTACTTGGGTTAAAAAAAAAGCTTTGTTTTAGAGGTGTTAATGACAAGACCCCTCATCTTGCAAAACAAGCAGAAGCGATCCAACAGCTTCTGTAACCCTGCAGGAGTTTTTGATACTAACAACGTATCGTCCACAAAAAGTAATGCAGGAACTTTATCGCCTGCCAGGACCGGGGCGCCAGCATTAATTTCAAGCAAAAAGGAGACTACGCCGTTCACAAGGAGCGTGAATAGTGTAAGTGCCACTATGCATCCCTTGCGGACGCCTCTATTCACAGCAATTTTATCAGTTTTTTGCTCCTGTGATCCCCATCTAATGCGGGCGTAGTTTCCATTGTGAACACAGGTTCATAATGGGCAGAGGAATCCCCATCTCCTGCAGGACCAGCCATAGGCGGTCTCTGGGGACCAAGTCAAAGGCGGTCTTCAGGTCAATTCAATTCAATTCAATTCAGTGATTTATATAGCGCGCTACATACCCAGAAGGTCTCAAGGCGCTTGGAGAAGGGTGGGGAGTTACTTGTCGAAAATCCAGGTTTTAAGTTGCTTCTGAATGTTAGGTGGTTCTGAGTGAGGCGAAGGTGAGTGGGAAGTGAGTTCCAGGTTTTAGCTGCCAGGTAGGAGAAGGATCTTCCTCCCATGGTGGTTTTGTTGATGCGAGGAACAGCAGCAAGGGCTTGGTGGGAGGAGCGAAGCTGGCGGGAGGGGGTGTAGAAGGAAAGTCTGTGTTGAGGCATTCGGGTCCAAGTTCGTAAAGTGCTTTGTGCGCGTGGGATAGAAGGCGGAATGTTATCCTCTTATTGATGGGGAGCCAGTGGAGGTTTTTCAGGTGACCAGAAATGTGATCTTTACGCGGAATGTCTAGAATGAGTCTGGCTGATGCGTTCTGGATGCGTTGGAGTTTTTTCTGAAGTTTTGCGGTGGTACCGGCGTATAGGGTGTTTCCGTAGTCCAGGCGGCTTGTAACCAATGCGTGGGTGACCGTCTTTCTGGTTTCAGTGGGGATCCAGCGAAATGTTTTTTTGAGCATGCGAAGAATGTTGAAGCAGGATGATGAAACTGCGTTGATTTGACTGGTCATCGAGAGTGAGGAGTCCAGAATGATGCCCAGGTTTTGTGCGTGGTCTGTTGGGATGGGTGCTTTTCCAAGGGATTCTGGCCACCACGAGTTGTCCCAGGCGGAGGGGGAGGTACCTAACATAAGGACTTCTGTTTTGTCGGAATTCAATTTCAGACGGCTGTGCTTCATCCACTCGGCTACTTCTTTCATTCCTTCATGTAGGTTGTTTTTGGCGGCGTTAGGGTCTTTGGTGAGTGAGAGGATCAGTTGAGTGTCATCAGCGTAGGAGATGATGTTGAGGTTGTGTTGACGTGCGATGGCTGCAAGGGGGCTCATGTATACGTTGAAGAGGGTGGGGCTGAGTGAAGATCCTTGTGGCACGCCGCAAATGACTTCAGTGGCTTCTGATTTGAATGGTGGGAGGCGGACTCTCTGAGTTCTTCCGGCAAGGAACGAGGTGATCCACTCCAGTGCTTTTCCTTGAATTCCGATGTTACTGAGGCGTTGTAGCAGGGTGCTATGACAGACTGTGTCGAAGGCTGCGGAGAGGTCGAGGAGGATGAGGGCGGCGGTGTCACCATTGTCCAGTAGAGTTCGGATGTAGTCTGTTGCTGCGATGAGTGCGGTCTCAGTGCTGTGTTTGGCTCGGAAGCCGGACTGTGAAGAGTCGAGGGATTTGTTGGATTCGAGGAAGGCCGCGAGCTGGTTGTTGACAGCTTTCTCGATGACTTTGGCTGGGAAAGGAAGGAGTGATATGGGGCGGTAGTTTTTGAGTTCGGTGGGGTCAGCTGTGGGTTTTTTCAGAAGGGCGCTGAGTTTGGCGTGTTTCCAGCTATCTGGGAAGGTGGCGGAGGTGAGGGAGCAGTTGATGACATCTCAGAGGTGGGGTGCGATGATGGAATCTGCTTTGTTGAAGATGTGCTGAGGGCATGGGTCTGAGGGGGATCCTGAGTGGATGGAGTTCATCAGGCGGATGGTATCATCCGTGGAGATTGGGTTCCAGTCATTAAGAATGTTCAAGGGGGGTGAAGGTCTGGCAGAAGGATGGGTGGGTTGGTCTCCGGGTTGGTTGTCGAAGCTGTTGTGGATGTCTGCGATTTTGTCATGGAAGAACGAAGCTAGGGAGTCGCAAAGGGCTTGAGAGGGAGTTATGTCGTTGGAATTGGCAGTGGGGTTGGTGAATTCTTTGACAATGTTGAATAATTCCTTGCTGTTGTGGGTGTTGTTGTCAAGTCGGTCTTTGAAAGCGGCTTACTTGGCGGTTCGGATCAATTGGTGGTGTATGCGAGTGGCGTTTTTGAAGGCGTCTCTGGTGCTGGTGTTTGGGTCTTTTTTCCAGGCCTTCTCAAGGGAGCGACAGAGTTTCTTGGATTTCTTAAGATCATCGTTGAACCAGGGGGCGTTTTTGTTGCCTTGTTTGATTTGACGTTTTTTCAAGGGTGCTAGGTTGTCGGCGCTGTTGGTTAGCCATTGAGTGAGGTTAATGGCTGCTTGGTTGGCGTTCGATGAGTGGGCAGGTGGGTTATGGAGAAGCGATGAGGAGATCTGGTTGATGGTGATTTTGTTCCAGTTTCTTCGCAGAGTAGGTTGAGGATGGTTGTGGGTTGTGGTCTTTTTGTAGATAAAGTGAACGCAGCTGTGGTCCGTCCAATAGAGGGTCGAGGTGTGGCTGAAGGAGATATGTTTGCTGGAGGTGAAGATAGGGTTGAGTGTGTGACCTGCGAAGTGAGTGGGGGTATTAACAAGTTGTTTGAGTCCGAGGTTGGCGAGATTTTCCAGAAGGCTGTGGTGTTGCTGTCGTTACTTTTTTCCAGATGATAATTGAGGTCTCCCAGTAGAATGTAGTCCTCAGAGGGGAGGGCGTGTGGGGTGGTAAAGTCAGTGATGTCTTCACTGAATTGTGCTCGGGGTCCTGGTGGCCTGTAGAGGAGGGTGCCTCTGAGTGTGGTCTTGGGGTCGGTGTGGATCTGGAAGTGGAGGTGTTCGGCGCTAGCGAGGTTGACGTCTGAGCTGGTTGAGATTCGGATGGAATTCTTGTGAACAATAGCGATGCCTCCTCCTGTTTGCTTGTTGCGGTCTTTACGGGTGATCTTGTAGCCTTCCGGGATGGCAATGGTGATGTCTGGGGCTGAGGAGGCTTTCATCCATGTTTCAGTTAGGAAGGCGACGTCCGGAGAGATGGTGTCTAGTAGATTCCAGAGGTCGATGGCGTGTTTGTGGACCGAGCGGGTGTTGAGCAGAATGCATTTTAGGTGGTTGGTGTCAGATCTCTGTTTGGTGTTAGAGGATGTGGAGTTGGTCTTGGTGCCGTCATACTTGCAGGAGTTGCACGTGAAGGGCCCATGGGTGTGTCCGGGGGCGGCTTGAGAGCAGTCGGAGAGTCGGCCGGGGTTAAGGGCTAGGAGGGTGGAGGCAGCGTATGTAATGCGGGTGGGGTGGGTGGGACGGGGAACAGGGGGTCTGGCGCTGGGCGCGGGCTTGGCGCGGACGGGCGTAGACGGGCTTACCTTTGGCGCACCTTCGGTGCAAATGGGGCGCGACCGCTGCGTGTAACCGCTGCGCGCAAAAGCAGCTGTCATATGTGGATGGTGGAAGGGGAGGGGCGAGGGAGGGTCAGCTGGGAAGGCGGGAGCGGGGTGGAGACTCGGGCATGGTGACACAAACAACAATATTAACACCAAAATGGCCGGCAGCGCGAAACGGAGCAGGCAGCCACAGTAATGGTAATGATCAAAGTGCAGGATAAGTTAAATGAAAAGGCAGTCAGGGCAACACAGGGACGGCACAGTGGTACAAGCAGCAATTAAGCAGGCGAGGTGGTTAGCGCTATCAGGCAACAGTAATTTAACAACAAAACGATCCTGCTATGTTACTAAAATAATTAAATAATAGCGATGTTTATAATTGTAGCGGTCCTGTAATGCGAGTTCTAAAACAGATAGCAATGTGCACAAGCAGCTGAGGAGAGCAACGATACCAGGCTGTGAGGGGAGGCAGGTCGGGGAGCAGCGAGGAGGAGCGACCGCGTCTGTGGAACACAGGACGGTCACAGCGCGATCTTTGCAGCGTGGGGCAAATGGTCTTAGTGGGAGGGAGGGTCAGCTGGGAAGGCGGGAGCGGGGTGGAGACTGGGGCGTGGCGACACAAACAACAATATTAACACCAAACACCAAACAATATTAACACCAAATAAGTGCCAAGTAAAGGCCGCCTTTGCCAATGGTAACCACCTTCCAATGCAAGAGTGCCAACCTAAATGCCTGGTCTATCGTGCTTGTGCAAGCCCTAAAGCCCGCCTGGAACTGTGAAATGATGTTGTTTTCATCCGCCCATGAAAGGATCCTCTCCAGGAGAACCCTGCCAACCAACTTCTGCGTCTATAAGACTTATTGGACGATAGTTGGCCGGGTCCCCCCTGGAGCCCTTCTTATAAATGGGAATTACTTCGGCCCCCTTCCAAGAATTCGGGACCGGTGAACCTTCCAACAAGGCATTAATGATGAATGCATTTCTATCAGTATAATTTCCAAATGGGAAGATATGATTGGTTTAAGTTTGGTGTCTCTGGAATCCTAATTTAAACTGCTAATTTGAGGTGAAATCAAATTTTAAATTACAAGCTTGAAAATGCCTCTTTTAGAAAGTGTTTTTTTTTGCCTTAGACATATGGTGCCTGCATCCTGTCTCTGATCACATGTCTGGGACGGATGAGAGCTAGGCTTTGTGTATTCCTCCTAGACAGCCACACACAATGGGAGCTTAGATGTGACCTGATTGGCCATCCTGACAGAATGGAAGGGAGAAGCTGGACACAGCCTCACATAAACCTGAATAGGCTGGGTCTTGTCTACACACCAAGAGCTCCATACACCCCTTTCCCATGGTGAGTATGGAGCCAGAGCAGAAAGGAAGGGAATCTGTTCACTTCAAATGCATCTCTTTTAAGTCCCCTCAGTTCAAAGGCATCACTGGGTATAAGAAATGGACCTCAGGCACCACAAGTTCAGTGCATTTCTGAACCTGTGCATACTCTTCCAGTATGCTCCACTGCTATTCTGCTGGCTCCTGCCCTACATAACAGGGTTCCAATAACCTTGCATCTGCACCTGGACTCTGCCATTTGAGTCGACCCTGCCAAGTGGACCCTCGAAAGTGGTGCAACCCTATTCTTGGACCTTTAGGAATTTTGACCTATTGTGATTACCAGCAGAACCAATACTTCTTCTCTGCTGAGCGGTGCATCCTATTGCCCAACTGACACATCTCTTCAGCTTAACAATGCATCCTTTTGCAGAAAAAAGCACTCCTGCCGTTGCATTGATTGGGCCTGGTGCAAAAGGTCGGCACTGTGTTTTGCATCTGTGGAACTGATGCATCACTGATGGCGTGATGCATCTCTGACCCAGGTCCTTGCTTCCTTCATTGACGGCAGCATATTGACAACGCTTGCCTCTGCATCGCAGCCTGGGAGCTCATTGCTACTGACACACCACGCCAAATGTTCGCCACACCCTCGAAGCACAGACATCAAATCTCAAATCCCCGTCAATGGGATTCTCGACAACGATGCACAGGACCTTGCTGCGCATCTCAGAACCAATGCATCAATTTGACTGTGCAAAACTCCGCAACCAGGATTTAAGGTACTTTGTTCAGCTGGCCTAACCTGGGGCCTGTAGCTGGCCTGTGCTCCATTGGGGTTAGCTTGAACTTGTGACTTTGTCCTGGTCTGGAATGGCCAGATATCTCTTTTGGCGCGTAGTACTTTTTTGCGCAATTTTTCTCTAAAAATTTCAAATTCAATATCTCGGGTTCCTTGATTGGATTTTAGTTATTTTGGTCTAGTTTTATTTATTCAAATAGTATCTACTTTTCTAAACCTGGTGTGGATCTTTTAGTGTGGTGTTTTCACTTTTTTACTGTTTAAAGTGTTGCAAAAATGCTTTTTGCATCACCTTCAAGTTAAACCAGACTGCTCTGTGCCAAGCTACTAGAAGGTGAGTACTGGCTAATTTGGGGATTAATGGTGCATTCCTCTGCCTATGACAGAGGTAACTGCTTGACTAGGGCACTCATCCCAGTCAACCAGAAACTAAATTTCTAGCACTTAGTTATTTAATTGCAGTGCAATATAACCTGTGGGCCTGGGATACCATCGGTAAATGACAGTGCACACCATTGAAGTGGCGCAGTAAGCACCAATCACTCATACTGCTCAGTAACCACTGACTGCCCAAGAAACCTTATGAAAATCTTAGCAGTTTATTGAAAACAACTGGAGAAAACTATCAGACTTCAGTGGCTACCACAGAACTTCCAAGGATCACTTTTGTCAGCTAGGTAATTGCAGCTTCAGTGAGTGAATAAATAAAAAGCAGATTAAATTTGAGGGTCATATGATTCACTGACAGACATACACTATATTCTGAAACAATAAGAGGATCACATAGACAGACCCATGGAGAACCCAGTGGTGGGAGCCACATCACAACACTATGGAATGTACAAAGCAAACAGACTCCAAAAATCAGAACCTCTAAGTTATTTATGGAAATACGGATCTCCCACACAGAGACCACAGGCCCTTATGGTTCATTTTTACTGAGAAGCCATAAACATTTGGTATTATTTCTTACAAAGATGTGCAAGCCGATGGAAAGTGCATCACCGAGTTCACAACACCTGGAAAGTATTTTACTGAGAGTCCACTGACCATGGAACTGAGAGTCCACTGCCCTTGAAATGTCTTTCACTTAAATTCTACTGTTCATGGGGGAGCATCTCCCACAGAAAGTTTCAAGTCATTGAGGGTCATATCTCAGTAGAGGATCTATCACTAAGACTCCAGAGAGCATGGGCAGCCCTTTTGATGATTGCTCCCATCCCATGGAGGACCATCTCCTACTGAGAACCTACAGCCCATTGAAGGTCTATCATTTAAAATACAAAAACATTATAGGGTATTTCACTGTGTGTCCACAACACAAAGAGGGTCATCAACAGTCCTGAAACCATGGGGGTCTTTCACTGTGACTCCACAACACAAAGGGGGTCATGATGCCCAATAATGAGCCCATGCGAGGTCTTCCAAATAGAGAACACAACTCCTGGGGATACCTCAGTAACATCTCACAGAACATGGATGGTCATTCTACTGAGGCACCACACACCATGGAGAGCCTCTAGGTGGTAATCAACATCCCATGGATGATCAGTAACTTATCGGTCTCTGCCCATGTAAATTCATTGCTCATTTAGGGTGTTGCACCATGTTATCAAGTGTTTTATATTGACCTAAAAAGCTATAAGGTATAGCCATATTATTCTTTACTAAACATCTATATAATCTGTAGAAATACATTTCAATATATAGTCCCATTTGGGTGCATTGTGAATGAATTGATTTGCTGGGTTTTGTACAAGATCTATCTGCAGCGTTTGACACGGTGTCCCATGCTATCTTATTACATCGCCTGACCCAGGCAGGCATAAGGGGAACCATATTAAAATGGTTCAAAAACTTCCTGTTGCACAGAAGACAGATAACCATGCTTGGACAATTCCGCTCGGAAAAGAAGCAGGTTGGTTCAGGGGTGCCACATGGCTCAAGTCTGAGCCCTACCTTGTTTAATCTTTATATGGCTCCCCTGATCAATCTTATTGCATCCTTTAACATCAGCACTATAGCTTACGCGGACGATACTCAATTAGTCCTTGTTCTGGATGAAGACTCAGAAAAAGCCGAACGAGTTCTGAAAGAGTGTCTGACTGCGACTTTTAATTGGATGCAGAACAATCACCTCAAATGCAACTCTGCTAAAACAGAGATTCTGCCATTTGGGAAAAACAACCTCTTTTCCCCGCACACCTGTTGGCCATCTGATACGGAAGCGCCACCAAATACCATCATCGCAGCACGGAATTTGGGAATAAATTCGATGAGACACTCTCCTTTAAACAACAAACTAGAGAAGTCGCTGCCCTATGTTTTAATATCATAAAAGGCCTCAGGAAATTTTTTGATTTCCTGCCTTTATCAGCCCGCCGTACTGTGGCAATTGCATTGATTACATCAAGGATAGATTACTGTAACAGTCTGTTTGCAGCGGTGGCAAAATCTACCCTGCATAAACTACAGATGGTACAGAACTCGGCGGCGAGGCTGGTTTTAAGATGGCCCAGAAAATCATCGGCATCGGCCGCATTGGACATGCTGCATTGGCTTCCCATTCAGAAGCGCATTCTGTTCAAAGTCCTCGTGATCACTTTTAGGGCTTTCCAAAAGCGTGGCCCACGATATCTGTATAACAAGTTCAACAGATACTATCCTACAAGAGAACTTAGGTTGGCTACTGCCAATTTGATGACTGTCCCCAAATTCAGACAGGCCACAAGGAGGAAAATCCCTGGCAGTCATAGGTGCCAAGGCATGGAACAAACTGCCCTCCCACCTTCGCACAATTACTTCTGAACAGACATTTAAAAAATCCCTTAAAACATGGAACTACGGGCTAGCCGACTACGCTTGCAAAACACTTGTTTAACTTTTTCATGTATAAAACATCAACAAACAGTAAAAGCACACCATCTTATCAGTAATGGAGTCAAAGCGCCAGGATGCTCCTTGGAGCGATAGTGCGCTATACTAATATCCTCTCATATCATATCATGTCATTGTAATCTGTGGATCAGAACGCAGGAAGACCCATTTAGACTGAGTTACAAACATCCAGTCAACTTAATGTCAAGGACTGTACCAATTTCTTCTGGGAGTCAAAAGGCAGAAGGTGGGAAAACCTCTGGAGTACTTTTCAAATAAAATACCTGGTGGATAGATTTGAAAAATAAAAGATACATTGGAATTAAAAATCACTCCCAGATTGTGGGCTGATTCTGCTGGAATGTATGGGGTATCAAAGAAGCTACACCAACAATGAGAGGACCACATATCCGGTTTACCAATCTGAAGGTCTCAGTATTATTCGTATCACTCATAACTGAACTGCAGCCCTAAGTCACAGAGGAGGAAAGGGATTCCCTGAGGCTAGATGTCCGAACGGAAGTATAGCTTAAGTGAAAACACAATGGGGTGTGAACTTGGAACAACAACCACTTTTCATCTCTAAGGGAGACATTTTCCAATGCCAAAATGCAAAAAATTGTGGAACATGAACTAACATGAAAATAATGCTCAAAAGTAACTAATTTTAAGCTAATGACAACAATTACCTTCAACTAAATAAACGCTTTGAAAAGTGCACCTTGTTTGGTTTTAATATCAGAACAAACTTTGAACGCCTTATAGCGAACCCATAAGCTGTGCCCAGAGGGTTGTCCTCTACACAGAGGATGCTTCAAATCTACATTCACATCACTACCTTTACCCCCTTCGAAGCAGCTTAACTGTGCTGTGTAAAAATAGAAGGGCCATTTTATGAGAGCCTTGCATCACGTTTGCACCGCACAAAGTGGTACATGCGTGATGTAAGCATCTAAAAGACATGCAAAGCCAGATTGCGTGCCTTTGAAAGACTTCATAAATCTGACGGTAAGCAATGCAGTGCAAATCGGTGTGTTGCCGAACCCTGTGCAAGGGAGGCATTCCATGGACGTTGCGGTGGGTGTCTCCATGCAAACCTCAGGGTTTTTGACACATTCCCAGATTTACCAAACCGGGGAATGTGCCAGAAAGATACGCTTCCCCAGATGAGGCATAACGAGGAGAAAATATCTTTGTTTCTGAGGCGTTATTTCTCTATCTATGTGTACTGTATTCTGCAGCACACATAGAAATAGAAATACGCCCCTATGTTTTTTTCTGTGCAGGAAGGTGCCCCTTCCTGCACAAAAACAATCCTGCCTACAGCGCCGGAACCCCTGTACCATGGCATGGGGAAAGGGCATGAATGTGCTGCATTGCTTAAACACCGCATATTCCTGATTTTTCCAAGTGGGACAGGGCAGTGCAGCAAAGGGACTTGCTATGGTGACCTGAACCACTATTTTCATAAATAGGTGCCAAAGTGTTCTACCGTGGGTCCTATGGGATCACTGAAATAATATCGAGGGACAAAATATCGACTTGCAAAAATAACGTGGACAAAATATCGACAGTCAAAATATCGAGTTTGTATCTACAAACAGGTAATTACAAAAATATTGAGTACAAAATATCGTTTACAATAATATAGTTGTAAAAAATATCGACTTTATTAAAAACAGTGTTAAATTAAATTAATATTAAAATGTAATTACTAAAATATACTTAAAAATACTTACATTAACTTATAATGATAAAAAATAAATGAAAATAATAAAAAAAAAATGTACAATCTTAATTGTTAAAACATATATATATAGTAACATACTATAATTAAATAAGATACTATTATATTACCGTACGATACCAGAAGTGTAAAAAATACTATTCCCACTCCAAAGAGTGCAAGCGTAGGGAAAGCGCTGGATAGCGTAGGGGTTAAAATTACTATTCCCACTCCAGTGGGTGCAACAGTAGGGAAAACTGACCCTGAACCCTAAAAATACCCCTTTACCCAAAAACTGAAAACTGACCCTGAACCCTAAAAATACCCCTTTACCCAAAAACTGAAAACTGACCCTGAACCCTAAAAATACCCCTTTACCCAAAAACTGAAAATTGACCCTGAACCCTAAAAATACTCCTTTACCCAAAAACTGAAAACTGACCCTGAACCCTAAAAATACCCCATTACCCAAAAACTGAAAACTGACCCTGAACCCTAAAAATACTCCTTTACCCAAAAACTGAAAACTGACCCTGAACCTTAAAAATACCCCTTTACCCAAAAACTGAAAACTGACCCTGAACCCTAAAAATACCCCTTTACCCCAAAACTGAAAACTGCCCCTGAACTCTAAAAATACCCCTTTACCCTAAAAATGAAAACTGACCCTGAACCCTAAAAATACTCCTTTACCCAAAATTAATTAATATTATTTAATTACCAATTAATTATTAATTAACAATAACAATAAAGTAAATATATTAGTCAAGTCAAGTCAAGTCAAAGGATTTGTATAGCGCACTACATACCCAGAGGGTTTCAAGGCGCTTAGGAAGGGGAGGAGGATTACTTGTCAAATATCCACGTTTTAAGTTGCTTTCTGAACGCTTGGTGGTTCTGGGTAAGGCGAAGGTAAGCGGGGAGTGAGTTCCATGTTTTAGCAGCCAGGTATGAAAAGGATCTGCCTCCCATGGTGGTCTTGTTGATGCGAGGTACAGTGGCGAGGGCTTGGCTGGAAGAACGTAGTTGGCGGGAGGGGGTGTAGAAGGGCAGTCGTGAGTTGAGGCATTCTGGTCCGATGTCGTAGAGTGATTTGTGTGCGTGGGTAAGCAGACGGAAAGTGATCCTCTTATTGACGGGTAGCCAGTGGAGGTCTTTAAGGTGGCCAGAGATGTGTTCGTTGCGTGGGAGGTCTAATATGAGCCTGGCTGAGGCGTTTTGGATTCGTTGGAGTTTCTTCTGGAGTTTTGCGGTAGTACCTGCGTAGAGGGTGTTTCCGTAGTCCAGTCGGCTCGTGACCAGAGCGTGGGTGACTATTTTCCTTGTATCGGAGGGGATCCAGCGAAATGTTTTTCTGAGCATGCGAAGAATGTTGAAGCAGGAAGAGGATACGGCGCTGACTTGTTTGTTCATTGAGAGTGAAGAGTCCAGGATGACGCCTAGGTTCCGTGCGTGGTCTGTTGGGATGGGTGCTTTACCGAGGGCTTCCGGCCACCAGGAGTCGTCCCATGCACATTAGCTGTAATTAATTTAATTTAATAATTAATATTATTTTTTCCCAAATAATTAATTAACAATAACTAAAAATTATATATATAAATAAATTACTCTAATTAATGTAATTAACTAATTAATATTATTTAATTACCAATTAGTTACTAATTAAAAATATGTACAAAATTATAATAATTAATTAACTAATTAATATTAATTAATTACCAATTAATTATTAATTCAAAATATTTACAAACATATATTAATTAATTAATTATTATTAAATTACTCCCCACCCTTATCCCCTATTAACCCAACATCCAGCTCCTAAACATTACCTACAATTTATATTACTATTGATACATTTTTTTTATTTTTTTAACCTTTTTTCTACATATTATTGACATTTTTTACTTTGACTATTTATATATATTTTGTCGATATTTTTGTACTCGATATTTTTTTTCATTATTTTAATCGATATTTTGACCAACGATATTTTTTTTCTCGATATTTTATTAATATCGATATTTTTAACTCGATATTTTGTCCATTCGATATTTTGGAGTCGATATTTTATCTGTGCACCGGTCCTATGAGATCTGGAGATCGTGCACGTTTATTTGCCTTGCCCTTTTGCTATCACAGAAGATTACACAGAGTCTGTGTGATTGATCCATTCTGGTGTGTTGCTGACTGTAGGATCAGTCCTTAGAGTGTCCTGTGCTCTTACCCATCCACAGGTGGGAACTGGAAGTAATGAGGCTATGTGATGAGTCTGGCATGATTCTGAATTTAGGATCAGTCCTTAGGGTGCCCTGTGCTCATACACCTACTCTCCCCCACCACAAGCAGTATCTGGAGGTAATGAGTCTATGTGATAGATATGCTGTGATGCTGAATGTAGGAGCAGTCCCTAGAGTGCTCAGTGCTCTTACTCATCCACAAGCAGGGTCAAGAGGTAATGAGTCTATCTGATGGTGCCCTACCTGTGTGAAGCTGAATGTAGGATCTGTACTTAGGGTGTCCTGTGCTCTTACCCATCCACGGGCATGATCTGGAGGTAATCGGGTTCCGCCGTGCGGGTCACAAAGCGGATGCAGGTCAATTTTGCAAAGTCACTCATTGCATCTTTAATTGCAGCCATATCTTGGGCACCTGGGGGACAACAGAGGAAAGGGGGAGGATGACATAAGGGGAAGCAAATGGGGAAGGTATCTATGAAAGACAATATTGAGACTTGGTGTAAAAGTGAACTCACTGTAAGTGGAACTGAGGGTGTAGGGCACAGGGACGGTCCCATCGCTGGATTTAGGCCAGAAGCAGCTGTTGTCTGGACATACGAGGGCACTGCGGCCTGGGCGGATGACAATGTCCCCTTCGTGTAACAGTTGTGAGCTGCCTACAACAGTAAAACACAGCAACAGTATTCAGTGTCTATTATAAAACTAGAAGGAACAAGAGCACACAGAAGAGAAGGAAGCTGATTTTAGACCAGAAGCGCAATATCAAGAAAAAAATTTAAAAATACACAAATTCATCCTGGTGGAGGAAGATGTGGCCATTTCAGATACAATATCAAACAATGGCCTACGCACCTACTTAAGAAAACGAATGACCCTAATCACTGAACAAGCACTGGCGTTACCAATAGGTTTCACATTTTGAAAGTTGTAGCTATTAGTTTTGTAAATGACATTTTATATTTATATATTGTTATTGACAATGCCAATAACGATATATAAATATAAAATGTCATTTACAAAACCAATAGCTCCAAACCTCGAAACCTATTGGCAACACCAGTGCTTGTTTTTGTTGATCACATAGGGTCTCAACAGCTGCACTGTCAAGCCAAAGCAGGAAATGTAACTAGACAAATGTAATAGCAACAAATGTGAAATGGGGTTGGCGGCCAATCGGTTATTATTTTTAATTTAAAATTGTAGAATGAAAATATATCATTAAACACATTTTGAAAAGGGGTTACGTCACGTGTTAAAACATTCTGAGCATTTTACGATTCCTCCAATTGGACTAAATATTCGTATTCGCTCCCTCTTTATAAAGAAAGTTATGGTAAAGAATGTGGCTGCACGGCCAGAACGGCAGAACTGGAGAACAAGATTCGGGTATCAGGGTCGGCTTAACGTGCGATTCTGGGCAAATCGCTTCATATTCCCGTGCCAAAAACAAGATGACCAAGTGCAATGTACTTAGAGCTCGTGTAGCGCGCCAATACCTTCAAAAGGTCGACTTTGCGCTCTATAAAATTGAAAAATAAGTTAGCGGTCTAGCACTCAGGAGTCTGTGGGCGTCATTTTCTTCGAGAGTTTGTTTTAGTATTTTTGTTGTTGTGTCGATCTTCCCGCCTACTTCCGGAAACTTAAACCAATAGCACGCCCACCTAGCTGAACTCACCGATCACTCACGCAACTGCTACTTCAGAAGGGGCGGGATATTATGTTTGGCTTTTGTATCTAGACTTGCTGAGTGGTGCCTGATTGTCACGCGGCTCGAGCGTATTCATGACGTCTTCTTTGGGGTTGGGAACTTCTGCGTTGGCGCGGGATAATTGCTTGAGCGTAGGCAGGCAGATTAGGGAGATGCGCGTGCTTGTGTGGTCATGTGACCCGCTTTTGTGGTCACGTGACTCACATGCACTGTGAAGAAACCGCAGTGGTTTGACGAGTCGATTGAGCCCTTGAATTCTGGCTTACTATAATAACATCGAGCATATGAAGACAGAATTTCCCTATTAACTTATATGATTGCCAACTGTCTTCTAAGTGTTTTATATCTTCTATCAGCAGTCACCAGCAATGACATCACACATGTTGTCAGAGGCAGCCATTTCACCCTGTCACCACCCTAGAATACGTGTAATTCTTCATCCACAAATTTGTATTGATTAAGGGCCACATGTATGAAGACACCGTTTTGAAATTTCCTAATTCGAATCCTTACGATTCGCAATTAGGAAATTCCAAAATGGAATGCATGAAAGTGTGTTGAACACTTTCTCCGATTCCTAGGGGACAGCCAATGACCTACCTCATGAATAATATTGAGGTAGGTCGCAATGTGCGACCCCCCTAGGAATTGCATAAATCACAGCGATGGTGGACTGCTGGGGTCAGCAGACCACCATGTCCGTAATTGCTTTTAAATAAAGCAATCTTTTTTCCCTTTCATTTTTTAAGAGCAGGCAAAGGTCTGTGGGACCACTGTCTGCTCCTAAAAAATACTTTAAACATTTACAAAGGGGAAGGGGTCCCTGAGAACCCCTTCCCATGTGCGAATGGGTTATCACTTACTTGAAGTAGGTGGTAAAATGTGAATGTTTTGTGACTGCATTTCGGTCCCAAAACATTTATACATACCAATGCGATTCGGTATTAGGAAGGGATGGCCTAAGCATGACCCTTACTAATAGCGAATCGTAATCCCATTTTGTGATTCGGTAACATGTTACTGAATCGCAAAATAGGCTCTGCAACATCTGAAAAGCATTTTTTGTGTCACAAATGGGCGATTCTCATAATCAACACATTTGCGAACTCAAAAAGGCTTGACACATCTGGCCCTAAGTCTTTAAATCAAAATTAGGACTGTACATGTCATTATCTGTGTCACACACAAGTAGGAACCAATGTATAGAACTCTTTGAATATTCACTAAAAGAACTAAACCAGCGAGCTGATTCGATTTACAAAATTCGTACCACACAAATGTTAGTTTAATTTTCATTAATTATTGTATTAACACTATCCCTCAAAATATATACCAGTGTGGGCCAATCATACGCTTTGATTAATAATAGTAGTACTGTGGTGTTGACATGATACGTATCTGTATGTTGTTACCAAATGTTTCTATGCTGTGGATTTGAAATGTGTTTGGGAGGACTTTATTTCCCAGAATGCATTTCTTTTTAAGTGTGTCATTCCACTCCTCTATATGTTTTTAAGTGGATGGCATCTGTTCCCAGATATACTATGTTTGTAAAATATAAGCCAAGGATTGTGTATTAAGACCAGTTCGAGATGGCTGCTTCTATCTACTCTACAGCTGCAGTGGCAGGCCTGAGACATGTTTAAAAGCCTAATTTAGTTTTCTGCTGCAGAGTAGTAGAGATTAATGTATAGGGGTCTGGTGGCTCAGTGGACTAAAGCATCCTCTCCAGGGACCTGTGTTCCACCTTAGGGTCACAGGTTCAAATCCTGGCAGGCCCACTCAGCCTTTCATCTGAGGTTGATAAAATGAGTACCATTGAGTTGGATAACAATGAATGTTTTTCAGCACCAAGATACCTATGGGTGAACGTGCACTTAACAAATACATGTGTTGTGTTATGTTACGCCCTGGATACACATAGCACCAGGGATTTATAAGTAAATTACGTGTAGGCCAATGCTATTATGTTTTAGGGAGAAAGCAGAAACACTTTACCACTGGTCAGCGGGGAAAAAGTTCACACAGTCCTAAAATCCAATGGGTTAAGAACAGGATGACAGAGGAAGGCAAGAATCTGGAGTGACCCTGCAGAAAGGACCATGTCCAGGATCTTGGTAGTCTTTGGTGATGATTGTGAAGACACCTGGGCGCTGGCTCAGAGGCATAGCTAGAGCTTGTGGTACACAAGGCTATCCCTCGGATTTCCGCCCCTTTGGGGGGGGGGTGCTGAGGAAAGAGGATGGGGAGCACTCAAAAATAGTGCTGCCTGGGGTGGCCCGCCCCCCCACACTCCTCCCTAGCTAAGCCACTGCCAGAGGGCTACCAGCTGACTATCTTGTGACAAAGTATAGCGCCACCAGGCCTGAAGTTTTCTATTACCTTGGTTCTCTTTGGTGATGACCTGGAGGGAATTTAGCTCAGGGTCAAGTCTAGTGCCCAGAAGCCCACGGTTTTCTCTTACCTTTGTTCTCGTTAGTGATGATCTCGAAGACGTCTGGTATCAGGGGCTCCTCTAAATCCGCGGTGTCTGAAAGAGAAGGCACATTCCCTCTTTACATCAGCTGCCAGTGCACAGGAACAGGCGGATTCAGAAATCAATTATAAAAGATGAAATATTCACTGGATCCAAATGTGCATCTGTGTTTTATTTACACAAAAGGTGTATTTCTGCCAAATCAAACATATTCATGCATTTTGTGTGGGAAGGGGTAAAGTGTGCAGAGCCCTGTAAGGTGCCAGGATATATGTGGCAAACAAGGAACAATGTGCAGGCCCATCTGTCTTATGGGACAGAAGCTCTTAAAATGCGTAAATTTCTAAATTCTTTCTCGGATACTGGTTGTAAATACAAAATTGAGCCTTTTGATCAATAAATCGCTCTATTTCTGTCAACCAGCCAATGGATTTTGGGGCCAGGTGTATCAAGCCTTTTTGAGTTAGCAAACGGGCCTTTGCAAACGCAAAAATACTTTTCAGATGTAGAA
This sequence comes from Lissotriton vulgaris, assembly GCF_964263255.1. Classification (NCBI taxonomy): domain Eukaryota; kingdom Metazoa; phylum Chordata; class Amphibia; order Caudata; family Salamandridae; genus Lissotriton; species Lissotriton vulgaris. The sequence continues at coordinate 297,997,654 of NC_141688.1, read as the reverse complement.
AAGCCTATGTTGTGAATCGCAAAATGGGATTACGATTTGCTGTTAGGACGGGGGGTTTTTAGGGCTTCCCTCCCTAATACCTCATCGCATCGGTATGTATGAATGTTTTGCAACCGAAATGCGGTCGCAAAGCATTTGCATTAAACCACCTACTTCAAGTACCCATTCACAGAAGAGAAAGGGTCCTCAAGGGACTGCTTCCCCTTTGTGAATGTTTGTAAAAGCATTTCTTAAGAGCAGGCAGTAGTGCCACGGACCCCTGCCTACTCATAAAAATGAAAGAACATTTTTTCAATTTTGTTTTTGTAAAGCATCCCGTTTTCCTTCAACCCCTTGGGCGCGGCCGTGATTCTGCGCAAGTGCGGCACATTCCGATTACGGGTGTGGTCATGACATCCGGGAGCCGTCATCAGCACACGAGCACCGTGTGCCATGACGGCTCCCGGCCGTCATCAGCATAGAAGGGGTTAAGGCAAACAGGTTATTTAACAAAAATAAAAAATAAATGCTTTATTTAAAAGCAATCAATTATTTATTTAAAAGCAATCACAGACATGGTGGTCTGCTGACCCCAGCAAGCACTATGATTTTTGCAATTCCTGGGGGGTCACACATTGCCACCTACCTCATTAATGTTTGTGAGGTAGGTCATTTGCTATCCACTAGGAATCGCAGAAAGTGTTCAACACACTTGCATGCATGCCGTTTTGCATTTTCCTAATTGCGAATCACAAGGATTCTCCATTAGGAAAATCGCAAAACAGTGTCCTTATACAGCTGGCCCTAGGTCCTCTGTTGGTGTTTCTCCCATTCTCACTTTCCTATCTTGGCAAACTTCTTTTTGCGCATGCAGTCTGTGGTGTGAATGCTCCCCCTTTCAACCTCACACCTTGTGACTCATTGGAGCATAGGCCCACATGCATCAAGCATTTTTGGAGTCGCAAACAGTGCGATTCCTTACAATCGGCCGTTTGCGATTCCAAAAATGCTTTTTGAGATGCATCAAGCAATTTTAGAAATCGCAACATTTTTGCGATTTCTAAAATTGCGATTGCTTTTAAGAAATCGCAAATTAGCGATTTCTTAAAAGCAATGCATGATTAGTTTTAAAATTGCGAATTCGCAATTAGGGTGTCAAACTTACCGAGTGGTTGAACCACTCGGTAAATTTGCAAAAAGTGTTAAAAATGCTGCAAAAGCATTTTTTAAACATTCATGTTACGGACACACATGTCCTTAGGACATGTGTGTGTGCAACATGATGCGAAAACAACATTTCATGGGTGCAGGGGGGGTTCATTTGAACCCCCCTCACCACCCTTGAAATGCAATCAGGATTTGCGATTTTCAAAGTGCGAATTCGCAATTCCCATTGATCCCTATGGGCCTTTTGGCCCATAGGAATGAATGGGAATTGCGAGTTCGCAATTTGAAAATCACATTTTTTTATGCGATTCGGTAAAAATAGCGATTTTTACCGAATTGCATAAAAAATGAAAAAATAATCATGCATAGGCTTTTGCGATTTCTAAATTGCGAATCGCTATTTTTCGCAATTTAGAAATCGCAAAAGCCGATATTGATGCATGTGGGCCATTATGTTCATGCACATGACAATCATAATCGGCATCCCTTTTTAAATCCACAAAAAGTGATTTAAACGCATTAAGTAGATAGTACACAATGCAGCCGCGCCCCGGGTCCAGCGCTTCTTTAAGTAGAGGAGCTATGCTCATGTTCAAAGATAGACCAATTAAAAAAGTACTTACGATTTTTCTCTTGTTCATAGGCATTCTGCAAAAGAGAAAAATTGCATTTTAATCACTTTTTTTTAGGTGTGAGGATTGTTGAACATTAGGTAAACCTAAAGCCATGTTTTGAAAGATGACACAAGATGTTGGTTGGGCTGTATGTCAAAAATATCGAAACAACAAACCTCGACCTGCAACGGTGTGGGCTGCAGGACATCCCCCTGCACAGTATCATCAAGGTAAGAGTATATTGGGGAGTGAGATTTACTGTTCCGATGCCCCCTTGTTGACTTTCCTTGTCGATACTGTGCCGCTGATATCTTGCTGTCAGTATTGCTGCGGATCGATATTCAAGCGCCCATACTGTGGAAAACACTGTGGCTCCTGGCATGGTTTGGGCCCTTGTTTCACGCACTCAGGGATGCACAGGTGTCAAGGGAAAGTCTGTGGTTCCTGCACCTATTCGGATACTGACAACTGCTGTAGAAACGTTTCGGAGCAAGTGTGACAAGAACAAATGGCCTTCAGCAGCACAGAGGCTCCGAAGATGAACAGAGTTCTTTATAATGTAACAAAAGCCTCTATGGAGCGGTCTTGAGGGACCTCAAGTAGAACCATCTGATGGCCGCACTAATCCTGATGTGGTTGCATACTTCTCTTCATTCCCAAATCGGAATTCCAACGTGTGTGCTAATTGTATACCGTAGGTTTTTGGTAAGCACGTTTTTTCCTGTAAAAAGAGGCAAAAATTGTGTAGGCACATTTCACAAAATCCATGTTTGTGTTTCCCAACAAATTTATATCTGATTTGTGTGATTTAGGCATCACCTCCCATTCTGAGACTACAAACGCAGACAATTGAACACGTGCAGTAGCCATACATCTTGTAAACACCAGACCACACAGACCACTGCTCACAAACAGCTCAGTTTGATCCAGGAATTACAAGGCCCAATCAGAGATGTGTACACCCTGGTGAAATATAGGCACAGAATGAGGACCTTGGCCCATGGGAGGTTCACTACAACCACCCCTCCCAAAGTCTTACTCCTTATAGGATTTGAAAAATAAGCCCCGGTGGAAATGATACTTTCAGAGTCACTTAAAACTTGATTGACACTTACACCTGTTCAGGTGAGGGGACCTATATCGCAGCTCGATCCTTGTGGTGGCCCCGGCCTCCTGGACCGATGCCTCACAAATGCTCCTGGGAGACCCTTCTGCTCCTGTCATGTGTCTCTAAGATTAGGCTCAGTGTCTGGACACATTGTGCAGATTACACCGGTGCAGCGGCACCGGGGGTGCAGGAGGTGTGCAGGCCTCGCGTATGTAATACTGTTACTGGTTCACCCTCCTGTGCAGATGCGCTCTCTGTGACGCGCACCTAAGAGGCATGGCATATATGGAGGGTTTTGCAATACTGCCACTTCTATACTCTCCTGTACAGGTGAACGTGCAGTGTAGCCCACCTGAGATGCATTACATGTACACAGGGCTATGTATTAGTGTCACTCATATACTCTCCAGTACAGGTGCACTAACAGAGCAGCACACCTGAGAGTCATTACATGTACACAGGGCTATGTACTAGTGTCACTCATATACTCCTCTGTACAGGTGAGCTCTCTGTGTAGCCCACCTGAGATGCATTACATGTACACAGGGCTATGTATTAGTGTCACTCATATACTCTGCAGTACAGGTGCACTAACAGAGCAGCACACCTGAGAGTCATTACATGTACACAGGGCTATATATTAGTGTCACTCATATACTCCTCTGTACAGGTGAGCTCTCTGTGAAGCACACCTGAGATGCATTACATGTACACAGTGCTATGTATTAGTGTCACTCATATACTCTGCAGTACAGGTGCACTAACAGAGCAGCACACCTGAGAGTCATTACATGTACACAGGGCTATGTATTAGTGTCACTCATATACTCCTCTGTACAGATGAGCTCTCTGTGTAGCCCACCTGAGATGCATTACATGTACACAGTTCTATGTATTAGTGTCACTCATATACTCTGCAGTACAGGTGCACTAACAGAGCAGCACACCTGAGAGGCCTTACATGCACACAGGGCTATGTGATACTTTCACTCATATACTCTGCTGTAAAGGTGCGCTCTCTGTGAAACACACCTGAGAGGCATCACACATACACAGGGCTGTGCAAAACGGTCACTCATACACTCTCCAGTACAGGTGCACTAACAGAACAGCACACCTGAGAGGCCTTACATGCACACAGGGCTATGTGATACTCTCACTCATATACTCTGCTGTACAGGTATGCTATCTGTGAATGTATGAAAGTAGGAACTGCTTTCATGATTACCCCCACTTTTTGCTGGTGTCATTATGTTTTCTGACTAGCCTGACTGAGATCCTGCTAATCAAGACCCCAGTCTCTGTGCTCTCTCCCTAAATTGGACCATGGTGAGTACTTAGGTACACCCCAGATTGGCTACTGGCGTACCTTTGTTAGTCCCTAGTATGTGGTACCCAAGGCATAGGTACACCAGTGATCCCTCATGGCTGAAGCATTTATTATTATGTACCTATTGGAGACCACTCAAATTGTGACCACAGGCCTGCCATTGCAGTCTGTGCAAGCTAGTTCTAGCATCGCTTTCAACAGATATACGTTTTGTTATATCTGAGGTCACTGTACTTAAAAACCTATAAGTAACCCCTAAGGCAAGCCTTTCAATCCTGAAGCAGGGTGCTTGGTTATGAGTGAGAGGGTGCTTCTGCATGAGCAGGACACCCCTACAATTCAGGGAGTCCATTCTCCAGGCGTTGTAAGTGCATCACCATTATGATACATAGAGTGGCCATGCGCCATTACGAGATCGCTAACTCTAAACTGGCTGTAACAAACCCTAGCATGTTTGGTATCAAACATGTTGGAATCATACCCCAACACCGTAAAAGGAATTCAGAAGTGCCCCTGAGACCAGACGTCTTTGAGATCATCACCAACTTCTGGACACTAAACTTGACCCTGAGCTCAGATGCCCATAAACGGTGTTGGAGGTATCATTCCATGCACTGTGGGGCTTCTCCAGGGAGTCCTCTGTGCTCCCGGTACTAGTCTTCCAGACCCGGACAGCAAGCTATGGCTGCCGCCGACCAGAGACACGATTCTGTTCTCCTGCTGCTGAGCCAAGCTCAAGCAAGGGAAGGGAAGGGAATACAATAGCTTTCCTGTCACAGGGAGGCAAGAACACCTACCAGACAGGACATAGCGTATTGGGCTGAGGTAGGGGGGCTTGCCAGTGCCACTAGACTGCTTTGAAGGGCACATTTGGTGCCCTCCTTGCATACGTCAGTTGGAACTTGTTCAAGGATCCTTTGGCTCCTGCAGTGGTGCAATACTGGACAAAGGACATGGGAGTATCCTCCCCACTATCCGGCCCCTCCTCTGGAAGGGACCCTGAATTGTCCCAACCCTTTCCATAGGGTACTTAAGGGCTTAGCTGTGGGTGGCTCTTCAGATTCATCGTGGGACAAGATTCAGATCCAAAACCACTTCATCTTCAACGGTCTGGGCACTTTCGACTTCATTGGACTTCGCTGTGGGAACTGAGACTGCAACTGGGAAGAATCAAACTGGCAAACCTCCTGCTGCTCCTGGTCTTGTTGTCATGCCAGTCTTCTATGTCATCTGTGCCTGTGCTCCATACAGATTCTTCACCAGGCCTGTGGTTCTTCAAGGCACCCAAAGGAATCTCACTCAGAGTAAAGGAGTCACTCCCCTGCATCTGCAGGCATTGCAACAAAGGTGACCGGTTTGCTGTTCCTGACCTCCCACGGACTCCTAAAGGTTCAGCAACACAGGTGGTGTTTCTGCAACTCCCTCGAGGCCTACATTGTCTTCACATCATTTTGGAAGCCAGTATCCCTTGTCGGAACCGCTGGAGCAGTACCACTGTGCACTGCGTTGACCTTCTGTACCCAAGGTTGTTGACTATCTCCTCCAGAGATCTTTGGGCTCCAAGAATCTCCAGCCCCAATCTATTGCTACCACCACCGCGTCTTCTGCACCGTGGGCCTGCATCATTAGCAAGCTGCTTGAGGTCCTCTTGTGATTCCTGTGCCAAACACCGACCCCCTGACTCTCAACATCCGAAATGGGACAGCCTGTGAATGGATCCTAGTTTTCCACAGTGTTGCCTGGTCTGAACAGCTCATGCCAAGGACACCGTCAACTCTCCTGCATCTTCCGACATCGGTGAGCATTTGTCTTCAATGCCTCCTGTTAACTCTCGAGTGGCATAGACTCTGTCCCCTCTGCTTGCAGGTACCTCTCTTTCTGAATCTACCTTTTGGTTCCTTCAGACTATTTCACCTTCTTTGCCAGCTGCATCTTCACTGAAGTCCTCCATTGTGGTCTACAGAGGTTTCTGATGTCACATCATACCTATGCACCCGGCTTCCAAGGTGTATGTATCCTGGTTCCTGGGGTATCTACAGGTGGGCTGACTCTCCAACCTTCCATCTTCTACTGGGTTTCTTCAGGGTCCTCTGGGAAGGGTCCTTCTTCTTAAAAACTGCAACAGCGACTTACCTATTGACCTGTATTAAGCATGCAGCCGTGTTCCCACTCTCCCCATGGCCTCCATGAGGTTCCTGGTTTCTTACCTTGGGTGGTTCCTTGGGTCCCTAGCTCTTCTACATCTTCTGGGTCCAGTCTCAACTTAGGTTGTGGGTCGCATTCCACTTTATTAGTATATGGTTTGGTCTCCCCCTGGAGACCACTGTGTATTTGTGCTACTAACTTGTGCTATTATTGAAGTATTGTGTGTATTGTGATTATACATCTCTGGGAAGAGATGTTGCAAGCTGTTAGTGAGTGTTTATGATAAATACATACATTTATAACTACACTGTGTAATTATGTTTCACTTAACCTACACTATATGATTAATACTGGTAAAACAAGGTGCTTTACACTCCTTCTGGACTAAGCCTGAGGGTTGCTCTCCACAACTACCACTTAGAGAGCTTTCTATGGTTGTCTAAGACCACTAAAATTACCATTAAGGGTTGTCTGGGATATTGCAAGGTGCTTCACTTAAATAAGTGTACACCCAGACTCCTCAGTGAAGCACACCTGAGAGGCATTATATGCATACAGGGCTGTTTAATACTATTTCTGATATACTCTCTTGCACAGGTGCGCTCTCTGTGAAGAAGACTTTAGAGGCATTATATGTGCACAGGGCTGTATAACATGGCCAGTCATATACTCTCCTGTGCAGGTGTCCTCAGAGTGGAGCACACCTGAGAGGCACTACATGTGATGCTGTCACTTATATACTCTACAGTATAGCTATGTGATGCTGTCACTTATACACTGTACTGTACAGGTGCGCTCTCTGTAAAACACACCCGCTAGGCATCACATAAGCACAGGACTGTGTAATAATGCCACTGATATACTCTGCTGCACAGGTGCAGTTACAGTGAAGCACGCCTGAGCTATGTTACATGCAGTGGCGCCAGCCTAGGAAGGGAGGTGGCGGGGGGGAATGGATAAAAAAATAAAAAAATTAACTTACCTTCACTTCGCCGCCGCAAGCCTCTTCTCGGCCTCTTCATATGCTGTAGCACCACAGGAAGCTGACTCCTCACAGCCAATCACGACACTGCATGACCAGAATCATGATTGGTCTGAGTGGCCTGTTTGGCCTCTCAGGCACTGTCTGGGAACCTCGGCATGTTCTCATCAGGCTGTGCAACATAGCCATTTGGAGAACATAGTAAGTGCACATCAGTGTTTGGCCGACCCAAGAGGACCCGCAAAACATTCATGCGCACTTAGGAAGCGCAAACCACTCCTCACAGTGCTCAGCCCAGCCCTGCCCTGGCTCCAGTCCTGCAGAGAAAATGAAATGATAATAAAGTTGTGTTATTATCATTTTATTTTTATATTTGCCCTGCTCAAATAGCAGTGGGGCGACGGCCTGTTACATGCGCACCAGGCTATGATATACTGCCATTCATATACGCTCCTGTACAGGTGCAATCTGGACCTATATATTATGGTTACTGTGGTTCTAGGCTCTTCAATGCATCCACAGTCAGCTGAGGTACATCAGAGAGGCTGTATGTGTACATAGATCTATCTAACACCATTACTGCAGCTCTCACCTGCACAAATGTACTTACAGTGATGCACACCTGAGAGTCTACAGCTGCACAGAACAATATATAACACTGTTACTGCAGCTCTCACCCACACCTGCACACAGATATATCTATGATTGTTAAAGGGGTCTCACCTGCACAGGTGTACTTACAGCGATGAACATTTGAGAATCTACAACTGCACAGAACCATATCTAACACTGTTACTGCAGCTCTCACCTGCACAGGTGTACTAAGAGTGATGCACACCTGAGAGTCTACAGCTGCACAGAACCAAATATAACACTGTTACTAGGACTCTCACCTGCACAGGTGCGCTTACAGTGATGCCCACCTGAGAGACTACAACTGCACAGAACCATATATTTAACACAGTTACTGCAGCTCTCACCTGCACAGGTGTACTTACAGTGATGTATACCTGACAAGTCTACAACAACATAGCACCATATATAACAATGTTACTGCGGCTCTCACCTGCACAGGTGCGCTTACATTGATGCCCAGCTGAGAGTCTACACATATACACAAACATATATAACACTGATACTGTGACTCTCCCCTGCACAGGTGTACACACCTGAGAGTATACAACTGCACAGAACCATATATTTAAGACAGGTACTGCAGCTCTCACTTGTGTCTGGACTCAGCTCTACATACCATTGCTAAAGGGGGGTCTCACCTGTAAAGGTAAGCACCAGCAGGTGCTCAGCAGGCACACTGCGACCAGCGCACATCTTCCTCTGTCCATCCTTGGATTCTGGGGCAGTGCTAAGGTCACCAGAGGTCAATGTTTCTTCCTTCTGGGAGATGCTTTGCTGACCTCAGAACAAGTCCTTTAAATACCCCATAAGAGGCTGCGCATCCTCCAATCAGCCCTCAGTCCGAAGGATGACACCTTTTCCCGCGCGTCACAAGGTGTGTCTGTCCTGGAGAGGATGCTCTGGGATCGCCTCTGAGGTGCCACAGCCAAGGTGTTAATAAGCAGCTTTTAAGTGTGGCAAAGTTGGTTTGTGACAGACCGTGCGTCCAGTATTTTTTCAGTAAGAGGGTGAATTTGTGATTGGACACAGGCGCACCTCAAGGGTTTGGCTCAAAAGTCCTCGTCGCCCCAAAAGACCCGGATTGGAGAAAATCACAGGAGACACAAAAAGTGCATCTGACGAGCTGGGCTTGCGTCTGAAGAGTAGATTTGATTTTTCAAGCTTTGTAGATGGATCGGAGTTAAACAATTGTAAAATGAAGGCAGGGTGGAAAGATGAAAGGAAGAGTGTTGGAAAGAAAGGCAGAGATGGTGGACAAAAGGCAGAATTTTAGGATGAAATACAGAGTAGTAGGGTAGGAGGCAAAGTAGTGGGATGAGAATTGGGATGAAAGGAGGAGTTGGAGGATGATAGGAAGGGTGGGAGGATGAAAGGAAGAGTGTAGTAACGAAAGGCATAGTGGGATGAAAGGAGGAGTGTGAGGATGAAAGGCAAAGTGGGAGGTGAAAGGCATGGTGGGAGGATAAAAGGCAGAGTGGTTGGTTGAAACGAAAGGTGGAAATAGGAAAGGCTGTGTTAATTGGATACAAACATGAGTAGGAGGAAGGGTCGATGAAAAACATAGTAGAGGCTGAACGAAAGGAAGGGAGGAATGAGGAAAAGAAGGGAGGACGGCAAAATGGACATAAAAAAGGTACAACGCTGTGGAAAGATGGAAGAAAGGGTAGAAGAAAGAGTGAAACGATAGAAGGAAGGGTGGCATCACCAGGGACATACAACCTTCGCCCTCACGAAGGCAATATGGGGCCCCTTCCTGAGTGACATACCTCAATCTCAGCTCAACATCTCAATAATAAAGAAATTCCCACTCTGTGTATGAGAGCCCGCCCCCGCCTGCCAGCTGTCCGCCAATAAGAACCTCCAGTCATGTGTTTTCCTTCATAGAGCATGGTTGGTATCTTTCGTTTTTTAGGGGTAGATGTAACTGATGTCATTATAACTAGCGTAACTACTAGTAATCACTGTAATATTACTGGGAATAATGAATTATTACATGAAGAGTGTAATCCAGCATTACTCAATCTGACAGCAATTTTCCATCAATAGAGTAATGTGTAATTATTGACATTACTACAATTACTGCAGGCTCATTGAAACATTGCCCAGGCCTATATTGTGCTCCAAGGTCTGAATAAATGAAACTGTGCTCCAATGTGTGAGAATCACACTGAAAGCATGGGGCGGCCCAACTAGAAGTGAGACCTACAAGCAGTGATTGAGAGTGTAAGTCAAGAACTGTTCCACTGCGTAAGACTGCAGTGCAGTCAAAGACACTGCAGAGAATGGGAATAAGAGAAAGCCTACAAAAAGGCTCTCTTACCAAGAATACAAATCATATAAAGGCTTGTAAGCTGACAATTTGTATGGCTAAAAGCAATTATTTACAAAATCAGATGATAGCAATGTCCCAAAAACACATAGGGCCACAGTACCAAATAGGTACTCGCAAATTACGCATGCAATTTCAAGGGTGTAAGGGTGCCAAAAGGACACCCTGATGCACCCTTGAAAGTGCAATTAAAAACAATTGTTGCACACACAGGTCATGTTTGTGTGCAACATAGGACTTTGAAAAATGCACTTGTGTGCATTTTTCAAAGTTTTCGCAAATTACAATCAATTTTAAGTTGATGGTAATTTGCATTTTCTTAAAAGCGAAATCACATTTCTTTTGCATGGCATTTAGGGATTGCAATTTGTGATTACCTAAATGCAATCGCAATGTAAGTAATCGCAGATTTAGTGATTACTTAAATAGCAATTTTTGCATTTGGGATGATGCGTCCCAAATGCAAAAATTGTGAAGGGGCAGTTTCAGTGACTTTGCCCCTTTGTGACTGCAAAAACAATGAGGTATGTGCCCCTTATTAATTCAAATTTATGCAGCAATTGAAATGACTCAAATGACAGGAGAGCTACCAGTGGAGACAGATGCCATCTGTTAAAGAGATATTTACCAAAAGAATATTGGAACAACATGAGTGCAAACGTTTATGGTTAGGGTGCAACTGCCCGAGTTATATGCAGGCACAAGTCCCAAAAGATGTTGGACGCTGGCCTTAAAGCAGAGCAGAGATGCATTGGCAGAGCTACGTTTAGGGCAAATTGTCACTTAATGGATGTGTGTTTCGCACATTTTTCTCACTCATTTGGTCCACTCCTGGTGAAAGCCTGAACTTTTTGATGTGTATCCTACACTTTAGCGTGGTCTTGTGCACCACATGCATGTTTCACATCTTAGAGGACAATCTCTTTCTTGGCCATTCTCAATGGTCAAACCCCTTGCTCTGGACTCTTAATAATCCATTTTCCAATGAGGCTTTGTCTCACATGCACAACCTCCCCTGTCTCAGTTCCAGCTGATCATTAGACCACTTTTGGAGTGAGAATAGCCAACAACAGTAATTAAAATTGTTTTTTTCACACGATCAATACACAAAGGAAGGGTTTCTCTAAGAAAGTGCGCCTAACGTACAAATTACTTACCTTCGGTAGCATAATATCTGGTAGAGACACAGTCTAGCCACAGATTCCTTAACCTTTGAATTCTCCCCAAGCGCTAGTCTAGATCTGGATTTTTTTCAGCAGTATCTGTGTGCGCCGTGGAACAGCATCGTACAGCTCCGTGATGACGTTGTCTCCGGATATTACATTAATGGAGCTATATATGACCCCTCCAGCGAGCAGCCGTCAGTTTCTTCCATTAAACTTTCTGCACCAGAACGCTGAGCCACTCTAGAAACAGGCTGTGGAAACAGTGCGCCCAAGAAAACCAATCACAAACAAAATGATCACATAAGGGGCAATAATTAAAACAGAGTTCAAATGCGTGAGCATACTTAGAAAGTTATTCTATGAAAATAATTCAATTCAAGTGTATTAAAAAAATATATATTTTAAGGAAAAAGTCAAAAAAGTTGGAGAAAATCAATCCAAGAATAACGTGAATTTCTTACAATTCTTGGAGATTGCAGTCCGGAAGTTCTTCACCGGCTTGAGATGCGTACTGATCCAAGAGGTTATTATTGTCATCGTGTGAGAAAAGCGAAAAAAACCAATTCATATCCTTAAAGGGACTGTAATGTTCCTTGAATGTTGGAGCTGAAATTTGAAATGGTAGGCAATCTGCGATGTTGTCAAAGGTTTCACGTTGCAGGAGATCTTTCGCGGCTGCGCAGGGATCCCATTCTGCCACAATACCTTTTTGCGTTGCATCCGCAATTTCTCCACTGCCTGAATAATCAAGTTCATGGTTTTCAAGATACTCCATTACCTGCTGGATATCGGAAGTGATTGTTGGGATGTTGGCAAGGCATAGATCCATTCACCAGTCGAATGGGCAGGTTTTGCAATAAAAAGATGGTTGTACTCAGATTGCATATGTGTAATTAAATGTCATGTTGTAGCTGCACCGATAATAGAAAGAGGCAGGCAGCCGAAAAGTTGCTCCATTTTTGACAGTATTGATGTAGCTTCGTGTAGAGGAGTATTCTGTTGGACGTGGTTGTTAGCACAGGGAATGCAGCCATATTTTTTACAAGCAAAAAATAGTAATGGGATGGCCGCAAAGAGAGCGAGAATTATGGGTACTGTTCCTGTTATTCCATAGATGATCGAATAAATGAAGCCTGGTATTATACCAAAAACTGTTTGAAATAGTGTGAGAAGGCCGAAGGAGACCGTATTAAAAAAGTGTGCCAGACCTTGAGTGTGAGATGTGTTGAAAATTGTATAACAATTCACAAAGTGTAATGGGAGGTTCTTATTTAAAAGGGATTGTATTTTACTAGAAGTTCGTGTTATCTGCAGTCGATAAATTTCTTTTGCAGACAGACTTGAGTATGCAGAGCACAGACATGTACATGTGAACATACACTGATGGTCTATTGAGTGAAGTAGACAGTGAACGCAACCATGATAGTACAGTCAGTAGGTAAGATTACGAAAACATAGCGCATATGTGCCACCTCCCCCCCAAATCTTTAGCGTAGTGGGCTGGCTCTGCGTACGCAAGGCTAGCGCAGGGGTATGAATAAAAGGCAAGTTTCTGTGGGTGTGGTTTTGCTCAAGAAAGGCGAACGTGTCTGCCAGGTCTGCGAAGCTTACACTGCCATGAGGTTGACTCCGTGAGCGAAGGTGGCTGTGTGAATGATGCTCTCAGCCTGCTGATACTCAGAAACTGTCATGGCCGCTGCTACGCACATATGCCCCACAGTTCACCATTCGCTACCGCATTATGTGACAGAGAGTCCACCACGTGCCGGCGGAAGCTCCTGGGCCGAGGTTGTCGTGTTTATATCTAGGAACCTAATTCAATATTCCCGATTTATGCCCTTGTGAGGTTATAATCAAAAATATCCTGATAAAGGCATAAGAATCGGATCCATATTCAGTAATAGCCCATGCAGTCCAAAGCACAGCACAGCTAAACCCATCGACTCCTAGAAAGCACAACGCGTTCTTTAAACAAACCAAGCCTCCAGCAGCCCGGGAAATCCCCCCGATTTGAACAAGAACTCCTGAAGTCCAGAAAGAACTGTTAGTTCTTAGTGACGTCTTATGTCCAACCTTACGTCAAACCCGGCACCTTCCAGGTATAAAATACCAACAGTTGCCTTAAGCAAACACACAGTGGTTTGGGGCAGAGCGGCCATCTACTTGCCTGAGAGCCCAGCTGATGCGAGAAGCCCACAGAAGCCGCCCCTCCTGTTTGACGCACTGAGAGAGACGCTGTCTTTTTCTCCAGCCGAGAAAATCCAGCTCCGGTGTTTCCAGCCTACCCTTGCGGGTTGCTGGAATATCGAGTCCTGAGGAAAGAGATACCAGACCTCCCACATTCTATTACCAAGGTACGGAGCTGACTAAACCCTTGAGAGAATTCTTGATGCAGATTCTTGGCAAAATAATCTTAATACAGGTACACCGTGGTAGGCTTAGTTAGAAGCACCAGTTGAGTACGTTAGTCAATGTATTTATGTATGTATATATTGTATCCATTTTAAAGTATCATATGGCTAAGAAACCATATCAATGCTTTTACAGTATTATTTCATAATACTACTTTTACTGTACGCACTTTACTTTACTTTAAGTATTGCAATTGTGGCAATTCATTTCTCTTGCATGAGGAAGAAGACTGCTCAATAAATAACACCTTTTATTGAAAACGCCCGTCTCTCTATTTCTCTGCATTCTGGTGAAACTAAGTATGCACTGCTGACTGAGTGAAATAGCTGTTTACTGTTTACACACGACTCTAGAGATACACTCTCATTCTGAGAGAGCAAAGTTGTCATGTTTATACGGTTGTCGGAAACTGAATCCCTTCTTGTCTGAGCCAGGGAAGTTCATCCCTCCCTATTCATTCGAGAAAGGTTCCAGTGACCTCTGAGCTAGCTGGCGCAAACCTAATTAAGTTTAACATTGTCAGTAGAGACCTAGTTGACCTCAGTCCTACGTCTACACTGCTGTTTATGTTATTCCAATGCGCAGAGCCTATTGGGAAAATAGGAACTACACTACAAGGTGTGCGAGGTCAGATTGTTCCTGAGATCAACACTGGCTACCGAGACACAGGCGCACAGCGCACAGCCTGAGGCCCAGCACCGTGGAGTGCTCTGTATACTACTAACACAGTAGTCCAACAGGTGCAAACAGTGGAACTGTGTCTGGATACCACAATGTTAGAACTGCATCTGAGAGTGGAGATGAAGGTACTCCCTTCAACCAGGTGCAACCAACTCTAGGTCCCAACAGTGGAACAGTGTCTTGATCTCACAATGGACGATGTCCGATATTACATGCTGCTTGGTTTTCATAGAACTCCCTCCGTTGAGGTACATCAGACTCTGTGCTTGTGTAGCTAACTGTTGCACATGATTATTGTGCTTGGTTGACACCAGTCGGTGGAGTACACCGCGGTACAGCAGGTCTGAACAGTGAAACAGGGTCTTGGTTCTATGATTGATGATGTCAGAAGTTCAAGTCAATGATTATTTCTGTGTACCTCCTCCCCTCTGATCTGGTGACTCCATGCTTTCGAATTCAACGGTGTTAATGAATAGTGCCTCTAGCCTATACTGCAATCAGCAGGGCTCACAATTTAGATCGAGTGGTGATTGTTTAATTATAGAATCCAGTAGTCAAGTAATTACAATGTCTATTGAAATATACACAATATCCTTTTAGTATACTTGCTTGAAGAAATTTTTTGGATGGCTTATAGGTTTACTACAATGACCAAATTCATCTTGCAAGTCCAAAGAAACACTGAATTTTGGATGTACGACGTAACAACGCATGCTATTACAACGCAGTACTTTACAACGCATTTTTTACAACGCAAATACTTTTACAACGCATGCTTTTACAACGAATACTATTACAACGCAAGATAGTGTTAATAATAGTAAAGTACTATTACAACGAAAACATTTACAACGCATACCTTTACAACGCAAATATAATATAAACATATTTTTTTGTAAAATAAAACCTGGAACGGGATGCAGGGAAACTAGGGGTTTTGGGTGGGGAAGTGTCTTAAAATGATGAGAAAAACTAAACGTAAGGAAAAAAAATGCAACCATTTTTTTTATAAATTAATACTCGAGTATTAAAAAATAATACTCATGTAATATGAACTGTAGAAAATGTTACACATGCAACGAAAATAAAAAATTAAATATACTTTACATATATTAGAATGAATACTAAATTTGCCCAACAACTTGCAGCTTTTCAAACAGAGGTATATGAGGTGGGTGAAAACTCAGGAAAACATCTGACTGAGAGGGCAAGGCAAAAGGCTGTTTTTGCTAGCATTGACAGAATTAACGATATTAGAGGTACGACAGTTAATAGCTCTGCAGATATATTTAAAGTGTTCTGCGACTTTTATCTACAACTTTACACTGATGATACGGCAGGAGATTGCACAGACCGAATAAATCAATTTATTGATCAGGAGAGGGAGAATCTGGACTTGCCCATTACCTGGGAAGAAATTGAGGGGTCATTATTATCACTGGCCTCCGGAAAGGCTGCAGGTCCCGACCTCATCCCCTTGGAGTTCTTTAAACACTTTCGAAACATATTAAAAGCAGAACTGGTGGATTTATTTTTAAGAACTCAACAAGGTCTAGCCCCTCAGTCCTGACATGACTCCATTATTACTGTGTTTCTTAAAAAGGGCAAACCTCCCCTGCTACCGTCATCCTTTCGCCCCATTTCCCTCATAAATGCTGACAGCAAAATTTTTTCTAAGATCCTTGCCTCACGCTTATCTAATGTCATATCTTTATTGGTTTCTAAATACCAGCACGGCTTCATTCCTTCTCGAGACACCGCGGATCATATCCGACAGGTGATTACATTTTTGGACTGGTCCCAAGCAACCCGGTCTAGTGTTGGACTCATATTTTTAGACGCTGAAAAAGCTTTTGACCGGGTTGCTTGGAACTATTTATGGGACGTGTTAGTTAGAAAGGGATTAGGTCCAGGGTTTCTAACGGCTTTAAAACCTATGTACACTGCCCCAAAAGCGTGTATTCAAATTAATGGCCAACTTTCTCCTTTTTTTTTGATTACTAGGGGCACCCGTCAAGGATGCCCCTGCTCCCCTTTACTTTTCGCACTCTATATTGACCCTTTAATTAACCGGTTTATTAAGGAACAAAGGATTAGCCCCATTTACTTAGCGAATATTAATTACCGTGCATTGGCTTACGCTGATGACATCGTTGTAACTACTACCGATGTGCAGACTGCTCTTCCTGCAATTAATGAACTCGCTAAACAATTTGGGGCATTCTCTGGGTATAAACTAAACATAGAAAAGACACAGATTTTATGCACAGGAGACAATACACTTTTAAACATTCCTACTATTTCAGAGGTTACATATTTAGGAATTAGATTAACCTTGCCCATAGAGAATATACCTGAACTTAATATAAGTCCTGTGATATCCCAAATTAATAGCTTGCTACAACGTCTAGATAATCTACACTTATCACTGCATGGTAGACTCAACATCTTAAAAATTTTGATTCTGCCAAAAGTGTTATATTTGTACCGCACTATACCGCTGGAATGTCCTCCTTCTTGTTTCAAAAGTTTAGAAAGGACCACTTCTAGGTTCCTATGGGGCTATAAGCGTCATCGGAAAGCTTTAAAAAAAATGGTGCTGAGCAAGGAGTGTGGAGGATGGAAAGTTTCTTATTTTTCTTTTATTATTTAGCAGCAACGCTTCAATTTATTAGACCTCTCATAATTGGAGACAGAGCAGAAATCACCTCATGTCAAATTCCATCTATTTATGAATTGATCATGGGTGAAGAAGTGAAAGGTAGCTTTCTTAAGGTTGTCGAGCCGAGCTATCATAAAAAGACAAAGTATAAGACGTTGAAGTCAGCCTTTGGAGCTTGGCAAAAAGTACGTAAGCTTTTGTCCATATCTAAACTAAATCCTTACACCCCCTTAGCGTCTCCCAGGCTTCTGCCAAATATTTTTTGTGATCTTACGGTCTACAGGTGGGAACAGAAAGGACTATTATACTTAGGTGACTTATTTAACAATGGTCAAATTGTATCTTTTCAAGAACTACAGATCAAATTTTCGCTGGCAAGAAATGATTTCTTTAAATTCCTTCAGATCTGCAGCTATTTACAGAGCCATACATTTATTATCTCAGCGAGAATGACAAACATTTCTTTATTGGAATTTCTTCATAAAAAAACTCCTATATGTCCTCTTTATACAAGCTTGATTCAAGAATGTGGGGATGATATGGAACAATGCCAGCTGAAATGGGTTACCAAACTAGGTCTCCCTCGTATTGATGTTTTGTCCTCAGTTAAATGCGCTTCAGAATGTTTAATTACAGGGATGATGAAATCTCAGCACTTTATGTGTATACACGATCTGTATTATACCCCCAGCAAGGTTGTCAAGTGGAGCTCCACCACTGGAACGAGCTGTAGTCGCTGCGGGCTGTACGCAGCTAACGATTTGCATATGTTCTTTCAATGTCCTAAACTTAGGAGTTTCTTTCAGCAAATTGAAAGCTTTCTTGCAGCTGTTCTTAATTGTGATATCTCAGTAAACATCGAGATGGTGTTGTTAGGAATGGACTCTTCTATTTCTAGATCAAGATCTGTAACTTACTTTTTATTTATTTGTATGGCAGTGGCTAGAGCTTGTATCACTAGGGAGTGGATCAATCCAGATCCCCCTTCTTTCTTTACTTGACGTGAAAAATTATTGTTTATGTATAATATTGAGTCTGCTATATATAAGTCAAAAGGTATCAAAAGAAGAATTCTGGGGGAGAAAATTTGGGCCCCAATCGCCGATTGGATTTAATCAATGTGTTGACTTTTTATGTTTTTTTATGTCTTGTAAGCATCCAAAAATCAATTTTTCTTTTTGCTGTTGGCTCATTTGTATTGCTGTATTTCCCTGTAATAAAACAATAAAACTTAAAAAAAAAAAAGAATGAAAGAAAATAATTATTTGAAACCAACAAAATTATACATACACATAGTCGCCATTTTAAAATATATAGTCTAAACGTTAGTCCTACAACTCTTTCCATGAAATAATACCACAACACTACTTTCAAAATGGATGCCAAAAAAGCACGGAAAACGAAAATAACATATCTTTTAACAAACTTTTAAATTATAACTTTCCACAGAAATAAAACGTATGTAAAATAATAATACTAACGCTGTGTTTGCAAAAAAAAACAGTGACACTGACCAAAACTTATAAATACAAGGCAGACACTATTTTTAAAACAGTTGATTCTCAACTCCCAGAGTGACCAGACGCCAAAAGCTCACCCTCTGACCTCTTCACCTAAACTAAGACCAGATCGGATCTCAGGAGTATTATTTTTCAGAATACAAGTGAGTTAGTAAAATTATTTTCAGAAAAATATTCTGAAACAATTACAACGCTGCAGCTAGTACATTTGTTATTTCTATTTAAAGAAAAAATTATACCACCAAGATATTAATATAAATATGTATACATATATCCATATATCCAAAAACCTACATTTTAAAAGCTGAGAAAAACATATAATAAATTTTGTTTATTATTTCAAAATGATTTCAAATAAATAAACAAAATATTTTTCTAACATCTCAAAATGTTGCATTTTTTTTATTAGTCAAACTACTAAAAACAACACCGCTAAAGACCAGTATAAAAGAATTGAATTTTGCTACAGAGGCAACACTCCTCTTCAATAATAATTTGAAGGTACTTTTTGATATTTTCATCGACAATTCTAAACACACGAAACACAAATACATTTATTAATACACATATATTTAATCTAATTTTTACAGAGAAATTCATTTTCGAGAAAATTATTAAATAATTTCTACTTTGAAAATTGAAACGTCAACTTGTTAAAAAGGTAGTTATATTATTCTTTACAAAACTGTATGTTTAAATATAATTAATAATACTGTTTGGATTTATTAAAAATAAACACTGTAGAGATAAAAAAAAATTAGTAGTCAATAAAGGTACAGCAGTAATGAAAGAGTGAAATAGTGTAAGGTTACAAAAAAATAATTCTATTCAAACTCCAGGTAGGTGCAGCATGAGAGAAAGTGTAGGAAGGTAAAAGGGTATTATTTTCTATTCTTACACCAGATAGATGCTGCAGTAGGGAAAGTGTGGGATGGTGTAGGGGTATCAATTTATATTCAAACTCCAGGTTGGTGCAGCAGTAGGGTAAGTGTTGGATGGTAAAAGGGTATTATTTTCTATTCTAACTCCAGGTAGGTACTGCAGTAGGGAAAGTGTGGGATAGTGTAGAGGTATCAATTTATATTCAAACTCGAGGTATACACAGCAGAATAGAAATTGTAGCATGTTAAAAGGCTATTATAAACAGAATTGTTGACATTATTTTTTACATCAGAAACATTTCCCATTTTAATAACATTACCTTTTCCTTTTTCATTTTCTTACAAAATCACCATAATCTCCAGATCATCAAACAAGTATTGTTTTTCAAAGAGTGCAACAACCCTATAACCAACCAACCAACACACCATCAAAGCAGAAACCAGTCGACAAAGAGAGAAATAAAACCAACAGGTATATAAAATTCAGACTGCAAGAGAAAGGGTTTTATGATGCATGAAAAATATAGACTTTTTTACCTCCAGATACGTACAGCAGTAGTGCAAGTGTGTAGAATGATAAAAGTGTATTATTTTATAATCTAACTCCAGGTAGGTATGCAGTAGGGAAAGGGTAAAATAGTATAGGGGTATCACTTTCTATTCAAACTCCAGGTTGGTGCAGCAGTAGGATAAGTGTTGGATGGTAAAAGATTGTTATTTTCTATTCTAACTCCAGATAGGTGCTGCAGTAGGGAAAGTGTGGGATGGTGTAGGAGTATCAATTTCTATTCAAACTCCAGGTAGGTGCTGCAGTAGGGAAAGTGTGGGATGGTGTAAGGGTAACAATTTCTATTCTAACTCCAGGTAGGTGCTGCAGTAGTGAAAGTGTGGGATGGTGTAGGGGTATCAATTTCTATTCAAACTCCAGGTTGGTGCAGAAGTAGGGTAAGTGTTGGATGATAAAAGGGTATTATTTTCTACTCTAACTCCAGGTAGGTGCTGCAGTAGTGAAAGTATGGGATGGTCTAGGGGTATCAATTTCTATTCAAACTCCAGGTTGGTGCAGCAGTAGAGTAAGTGTTGGATGGTAAAAGGGTATTATTTTCTATTCTAACTCCAGGTAGGTGCTGCAGTAGGGAAAGTGTGGGATGGTGTAGGGGTATCAATTTCTATTCAAACTCCAGGTTGGTGCAGCAGTAGGGTAAGTGTTGGATGGTAAAAGGGTGTTTTATTTTCTTTTCTAACTCCAGGTAGGTGCTGCAGTAGGGAAAGTGTGGGATAGTGTAGGGGTATCATTTTATATTCAAACTCCAGGAAGGTGTATCATTAGGGAAAGTGTGGGATGGTATATAAAAGCAGAATGCAAATTTTGATATACAAAGAGGTAAAACATTAATAAAATACAAAAATAAAGTTTCTGCAGATCAACAATGTAATTTTTAGAAAAATTCAGAAGCAGACAAACTGTTAGATATAATTCTATTTCTTAGTATTTATAAACACATATTTAATAAAAAAAATTCTCCCAACAGAAAATGTCTACACAGGAAAGAGCTTCCTACATCAAATCAAAGAAAGGAAAAAACCTACTAAACCATGCAGGATACATTTATTGTAAAGAAAGGGTAAGTTTTCCTAGAAATCATTGGAGGTGTGTGCAATCCTACACATCCCATTGCAGCGGCAGAGCGGTTACCCATGAAGATTTCATTGTAAAAACTACTGATCACAACCACTCTGCCTCTGCAATGGAGATTGATGTAAGGGAAACAATCATCAAAATGAAACAACTTGCAAGCACCTCCAATGATTCTACTGGAAACATTTTAAGAGAGGTTGCACAACATGTCCCCTCTCATGTTGCTAGTAATATGCCTATAATTCCTAATTTGAGATGAATTATTCAAAGACAAAAGCAGGCAAGTAACACTCAAACCACCACACCTCATACTTTTTCTGATATTACTATTCCACCAGAACTAACTAATTGTTTTGCTAATGAACCCTTCCTTCTCCATGACATTGAAAACCCTCAAAAACGTATTTTAATTTTTAGTACTCCCCGTAACCTTGTAAAGTTAGAAAATAGTGAAATTTGGATGATGGATGGGACGTTTAAAAGTACAACCCATCCATTCTTCCAAATTTACACTATACACGCTAAAATTAACCATAATGTTATCCCCTTAGTATAAAGTTTGCTGCCTGATAAGACTTCTGCAACCTACACTGAACTTTTATCAGTTATTAAAAATACTACAACAAAAAGTCCTAGTATATTATAGTTGATTTTGAATTGACCATGATCACTGTGATCAGTAAAACGTACACGGATACCCAAATTTAGGGGTGTTTTTTTTCATTTTTCCCACGCATTCTGGCGTAAATTACAGAAAACATCCCTGGTTACAGAATGCTCCTCAGACAGCAAACTCCAAGTTGAATTAAAAAAATTAACAGCACTTTGTTTTTTTGTTCCTCCCGAAAGTGTAAATGAGTAATACACTGCCATTACTGAATCAGAATATTACAACCAAAATGAAGACAAATTGGCACCCATCCTAAATTATTTCGAAGACACATGGATTGGGCACCTAAGCAGATCGGGTCGCAGGAGGAAGCTTAATGCCATTGAGGGATGGCATAACTCCTTCAACCGTACAATTGGAAAACCTCACCCAAATTTCTACTCTTTTTTGGAAACTTTGAAGAAGGAGCAAAGTTTCCAAAAAATGAGACTTTCCCAAGCATTAAGTGGTATTCTAAACCCACGAGTTACCAAAAAAACAAAAGAGATGTCTGAAAGACTATTGGGTATAATACAACAGTTTTCGTTGTGTGTGGCTCTAGACTACCTCGAAAATGTGGCTAACATTCTAAGTTTCTAAAATAAATATTTGACGTTACTTTCCTGCTTTGCCCTAAATTTAACAAAACCCTAATTACAATTGGCTTTAATTTTTCTAAATTATTTTCCAAAATGATTAGTCGGGTCAGCCTTTTTTTTTATTCCTATTTTTTTATATTATTTCCTGCCATAAGAAATCCATTCATTTTTTACTTCTATTATCCCCAAATAATCAAAAATGGAAATGTGAAAAAAAAAAAAATAATTCAAAATTAAATAAATCCATTCCAATATTCCTAACTTCTTTATACATATTCATTTTGTATAAATGCATTTTTAAAATAAACTATTTTTTTCGAACCTTTCAACTAAACAAATATTTCTAAAATGCTTCTTTATTTGTATATGAAATAAAACCAAAATTTGTTTGGTTAGAAATACAAATTAATTTTGAAAAATAATGGAATATTTTCTCCATATATTTCGAAGGAATTTATCTATAAATTCAGCATTAAAAATGTTAAACTTTTTGAATTTAAAAGAATTATTTTAACACTTGGAAACAAATTAATCCAAATAAATTGCATTATAAATTAATGCTTTTTTTCTTGTTTAATACGACTGTACAATAATAACATCATAAATACTTTTTCTATCTCCTACCAGAACAATTTATCACTATACAACCCTAGCTATTTCCAAAATGGGATGGTAAAATAACAAGCCATTACCTAAAAAAAACATCCAAACCAAAGATATTCACCGGACAAAAATATCTGCTATATATTTTTTAACAGCAGAATATTTTTTCTAAAAACCAACAAAACAACCAAGTGTAATTACACCAAGATTCTCTCCATCCTTTTCAAAGTAGAAACAATGTCATAATTAACTCATTATGAAAACATTTCATATTTTCACAAATATTTCTTGATCATGTTCCTAACCAAAATTACAGTAATTAAATGAAGAAGCATTTTTCTAAAATATACTAACAACATTAATCACATTATTAGTTGAAAGGAAATCGATTACATATATAACAAAATGCATTTTCCATTAATGTTTTGACTTTTCAAATAGTTTTGTAAAACAATCTAAGAACATTATCTTTCATATTTTTCAAACAACAACTAAACATGATTTTTTTACCTCTTATTCTATTTCCGACCCGACATAGGCATATACTAGTAATACGATAGTCGACATGTTGTTTTTCATGTTTATAATTACATTTGTAAACGGCAACTTCTCCTTACCCTTTCTTTACATTAAATGTATTCATTTTAACTTAAAACATCTGTATTTAATGTTAAAAATGTTTCCTACCTGGACGTAGATTAGCTTCCAGCTGCTTCCTGCATCGTTGCTCTTCAAAAAGGCCGCTTACGTTTACGTTTACGTGAATACGTCATCAAAAGCTGCAAAGATTGAAAAAGGACTATGTAATACATAATAATATTGTTTAAAGTATTAATTGTAAATAAATAATATATTACATGTTATAAAACTGACAAATATTTTAAAAAATGTAATAAAAATGTTGCTATTTATATATAAATTTTAAATTAAAAAAATGCAACTATGTAACATGTTTTTTATTTATGTATTTAATTTAGATTGTCATATTTATAATATTTATTTACTTGTAAATTAATGATTATTTATCCTTACCTTCACCTTTATTTCTTTTCCTTTCAAATCTTTCGCTTTCTTCTTCTTTCACACCTTCCATTTCTTTTCCGCGGGATGAAAAGCTTCATCTATGGAAATAAATGAAGGACAATTACTTCCATTAGAATCAATGCAAAACCGTGGGAACTTTTTTTCAAAAAGTAATATAAAATTATATGTCACCTTTATAAAATTACTAATATAATACTAACATGAAATATCACCTAAAATAAAGAAATACATTTTTTACCAATTTTGTAAATCATTTTTTTTTACTATATAAAAATGTATCCAAAATTAACAATAAAATTCAAAATCACATTTTATTCATCAAATTAATCAAATAAAAGTACTAAATAAAAAAGTTACATATTTTTTTTAAATAATCCATGATTAAATAATAAAAATATTACAGTATTTTTTTTAAATTTATATATTAAAAAAATACTCATATTTAATTAATATATATATTTTTTTACAAATTATTAATAAATATTTAAGTACTATAAATTTAAATATTTTTTACAATTATTGTTTAAAAAAGAAAAATAATAAAAATACTAGAGTATTTTTTTAATTTAATTAATATTTTAATATTATAAAAAATACTCATAATATATTAAAATAATATAAATAACATTTTTTAAAAATAATAAATAATTATTTAAGTACTATTAATTTACTTATTTTTTACAAAGTAATGTTTATAAAATAATAAATATATTTTTAAATCAACAAAATAATATATCTATCAAATAATTTTTTTTAATTTTTTAACAATAAATTAAAAACAAATAAAATATAAAATATTATTTAAAATAAAAATGTTTATAAATATATTAAAAAGTATAACACTTAAGATGTAAAGGTACTTGCGTTGTAAAAGTCCTTGCGTTGTAAAACCATGCGTTGTAAAAATATGCGTTGTAAATACACTTGCGTTGTAAAAGTTTCGTTGTAATGGTAGTGCGTTGTAAATGTTGCGTGGTAACGGTTGTTCACCCTTAATTTTCTACACTGTGGACAGCAGAAATCACAATTCAAATTGTTTTGATTTATTTATTGCAGAGTTTTCTGTAATTAATGTTGTTGTATTTTGTGAAGAGGAAGTAAGAAAAATTATTTATGTTTGTCTGTGTGAGTACTGCCTTCCATTAACACTGCAGACGGCAGTGTTCACAATTCGGATCAGGTCGCTATGCAGATGAAAAGACATTGCTCCAGTGCACTCTGTCTGCACCAGGCATATGTATCATTACAAGCTCTTCACACGCTTTTTATTTGCTTCGCTTATGACAAACTGGGCAGGTCAAGTCCATGTTACGTAGCTGTGGGCCCTTGCTGAACGCTCTCTCTTGCCTACACTGCAGACAGAATTGTTCTCAATTAAGATCGAGTGGTGATTATTTAATTACAGAATCCAGTAGTCAAGAAACTACACCATCTATTTAAATATACACATCATCCTTTTAGTATACTTGCTTGAAGAAATTTTTTTGTTTCGATGACTTATAGGTTTACTACAATTACCAAATGTATCTTGCCAGTGCAAATGAACACTGAATAGTCTACACTGTGGATAGCAGAAATCGGAATTCGAATTGTTTTGATTTATTTATTGAAGAGTTGTCTGTAATTTATGTTGTTGTATTTTGTGAAGAGGAAGTGAGAAAAAGTATTCATGGATGTCTGTGTGAGTACTGCCTTCAATTAACACTGCAGACAGCAGTGTTCACAATTCAGATCTGTCCAAACGACGCATACGCATCATCGCAGGCTCCGCACACGCTTTTTGTTGCTTCTTGTATAACAAAGTGTAGCTCAAGTCCAACCTATGTAGCTGTGGGCCCTTGCTGACTGTTCTCTTTGGCCTCTCTGTCTGAACCACTCATACGCATCATGGCAGGCTTCGCACATGCTTTTTTGTTGTTGCGCGTATTGCAAACTGTGGAGCTCAAGTCAATGCCACATGGATGTGGGCCTTTGCTGACCGTTCTGTCTGGCCTACACTGCAGACAGCAGTGTTCACAATTCAGATCGAGCCGCTATTGGAGATGATGCAGTGTTGATGGCAACAGATATTGCTCCTAGTATGACCCTCCCACAGCACGCATCATTGCTGGCTGTGAACATGCTGAATGCTTTTGATGTGGCTATGTGAGTGCACTAGAACTAATGGAGCATTTGTGATATAATCTTTTTATGTATTATTTCAGATCTATTGATTGTGTCTCAGTATAACACAAGTTGTGGTTCTTTTACGATAGAATTTTTCTGTATTATTTCACATCTACTGTCCCTACCTTACTGCAGCACCACAAATTATTGATTCTTTTAATATTTAATCTCTGCGTGTGATCCAATGATTACTGTTGTAGTTGATGCTAGCAGCAACCATTCCCTGAGGGCTGCTTTACACTCACCCCACACGCATGCAGCACAGACGTCAGTGGATATGTGACGCTAGTAATAAAAGGAGTCGAGCGCACGTGCCCGTACCCACTTCCACTATCTTTCTGTGTCCGTGTGTTCATTATCTATGCATGATACTGCCTCTGGGCCGTGCTATATTACAATGTGCTGTGGACAGCGTATGCAACCATGTTACCTCAGGTAGTGGAGAACACTTTGGTTATGTATCTTTTAGGTGTATGGCTATCACAGGTGGAAGGCTATTTTACAAAGTATGAATATTGATGAAGATGATGGGTGCATGTTATGTGTAGTGTAAGAAATGTGTACATTGCAAAAAGTTTAGAAAAAAGCTCTCTAAGCAGAAGAGGTGTGTCTCATCAAATGCAGTATAGAGATTGACTAAAATGGGTGGCGTTTTCCAACTGTTACAATGGGAAATGTTGTGAACTAATGAAATGCTTTTTTTTATGGTCACATGGCATTCATGCACCCAGTCTGCAAGGAGACCTCACCCAACGTGATCATGAGAAAATATGTTTACTATAATATAAGTTTATTACATTTAGAAATATATAAATGCTTAAAATATATTTGATTATCGGTTGCTCTCACATATACTTTAAAGTTATTTAGATATAGTTTTGAGACAAAAAAATGAGGGAATGGCATAAGCGGCGTGACACCGTACGTCTATGATGTAACACAGGGCGTGGCAGCATGCTCTCATCTCATACGTTACGTGCAGCGGGCGCCACCCCACATACGTATATGGCGTAATGCGAGGCTTAGTAGTGCGTACCCATCGCATACCAAAGTAGCAGCGGAAGCGACCTCATATGTATATGTTGTTATGTGGGACGCAGTGCCACAAACGTGTCGGATACGAAATGCGCATCATTTAAATGTGGTGGATAGGATTCGCGTGCTGATCGAGCTTGGTAGACTACCAGTATAGGGCTGTAGTTTTCGCCCCTCCCAAAAAATTATATACATATTTTTGGGGAGAAGATATATAAAAAATTAAATAATTTTTTAAATAAAAAAAAATAGAGAGATAATAGAGTTGCAAAATGTTAACAATCAATTAGAAAAAATATAGGATTTTTTAAATATTGAAATATGAAATTAATATTTAAAAAACCTTTGAAATTCACTGAAAAAAACATAGGTTTTACAGGCGTTATAGTTAGGAATTAGCATTTAAAAAACCTTAGAAAATCACTGAAAAAACATAGGTTTCAGGGATGTTATAGTTAGTTGGACATTTGACTCATATAAAACCAGAGAAATTCGCCAGTTATAGTTGAGCTAACTATCATCACTCAGGACATGGTCAGTGACATCACTGATGACATCATCCACGTGATGATCTGATGCACATACTGATGCTCTAATATAGACTTTGATACACCCACTCTAAAATACAGATTACTATTTTTGAAACCATACACACACCAATACCAGATACTACATACCACCAACTATTTCCTAGGTCTATACACACATCCAGTGACTTATACATACAGTTACGCATCAATACAGTACTATATTATGTACTTATACGCCTATACATACAGTCACACTCTACCACTCATCCATAGTTACTCATACACCTAGTCAGTCATGCAAAGAATGAATTACATACTCATTTATTCATGTATACAGTTATACATACCAACTGAGTTATTTACACACACACACCACATCACTTATTTATGCAGATACTAACACATTCTTACTGTCTTATACAATCACTGATACAAGCAGACACTCAATTATACACCCACTCTTCAAATAACTTACTCTGACGTATAGTCATTTATATATTCCAACACTCACATATACTGCCTTAAAACATATGTAGTTACTCACACATATACCAGTGAGACATTCATTCAATCACCAACACACCCATACACTAAATAACCCACCCATACAGCCCTTCCCAGTTGCACTTTTGAATCCATACAACCAGTGAATCACCCACTCAGACATCTATGCACAGAGTCACACAACACACAGACACTCAGGCACCCATACAGGTACTCAGACAACAAATCAATAACCCATATAGACACTCATGTAGCTACTCACCAACCCATGCAGCCGCTTACACACCAATTGGGAGACTAATACAGACTTTCACACAGTTTAGTCACTAACCCATGCATTCAGTAAGACACGTTCAATCACTCACTTATACAGTCAGTCACGCACCTACTAAATAATCCTTTCAGATACTTTTGAATCCACTCATTCTTCAATACACCTTGGCATAGATATATATGAAAAATATTCAAACTTTAAAGAAACACACATTCATCGGATGATGTCATCAGTGATGTTATCATTGATGTCATTTGAGATGTCATCAGTGATGACATCAGTGATGTCACTGACCATGTCAGCGGGCTCACGAGTTATAGTTAGCTCAACTAACTATGACTGCCAAATTTCTCTGGTTTTATATGAGTCAAATATCCAACTAACTAAAAGTCCCTGAAACCTATGGTTTATTCAGTGAATATATATATATTCACTGAAAAAAACATAGGTTTCACACCAGTTATAGTTTTAAGGGTTGTTTCCAGAAAGTCTCGGTCGTACCCTCTATTCTCAAACCTTCCCAGGCTGGCTATGGCTGGGGTCTTAAAGTCAACTTCTAGTGTACAATTACGTTTTAATCGTAAAAGTTCCCCATACGGGATGCTCTTAACCAGTTTGGGTGGATGATTACTGTCCGCATGGAGTACCAAATTTCCAGCCGTGGGTTTGCGGTATAATGATGCACTGGGTTTGTTGTCAATAACACTCACTTTCAAATCCAGATAGTTCACTGAGCTAGAGCTAACTTCCCCGCTAAAGTCCAAATTGATGACATTGTTATTAAGGTTGGTGATGGATTTATTAGCTGTTTCATTTGTCCCGTTCCACACAATACACAGGTCATCAATATAGCGGTACCAGGCAATTACCTTGCTCATGTCAATTCCCCCGCCTGCTTTGGACACCTGCTCCTCCCACCAGCACACAAATAAATTCACGTAACTGGGGCGAAGCAGGTGCCCATCGCAGTACCAGAGATCTGCCAGTAATAAACATTTCCATACATAAATATATTGTTCGTCAGGCAAAACTCGGTAAATTTTAGGATCATTTTGTTATGCTCAGTGTACTTCAAAGGTTTTTTATTCAGAAAGTGTGTAATAGCTTCCAGTCCATGTTCATGATTTATACGAGTGTACAGACTAGTATTGTCTAGGACGATAAGCTTATACTCCTTTTCCCATTGGATATTCTCAAATTTATTCATGAAGTCCCGAGACTCTTTGATATATACTGGCAGTTCTTTGACTAATGGGAAAAGGAAAAAATCAATGAAGATAGATAAATGTTCTGTCAGTCCTCCTTGAGAGGAGACAATAGGTCTTCCCGGTGGATTCCTGCAGTCTTTATGTATGTTTGGGATGTGATAGAAGGTCGGAACCACTGGACTCAGACATCGGAGATACAAGAATTCATCCTTAGCGAGGGACTTTGAAAAGGTCATTGTGTGGCTTCGCTACATTGATGACCTTTTCATCCTATGGAAGGGATCTAATACTGATGCTGAGAACTTTATTGCCAAGCTTAATTGCAACAAATACAACATTCTCCTGTCAGGCAATATCAGTAATATCCATACTGAATTCTTAGATGTTAAACTGGAGATAAAGGATTCTAAGATCTGTACTTCATTGTACCGAAAGGCCACGGCAGGTAATAGTGTGCTTCATGCCCTCAGCAGCCATCCTGAGGTACTTAAATGGAGCATTCCTTACGGTGAGTTGCTGAGGGCCTAGAGAAACTGCAATACCACTGACTCCTACTTGAGGGAGCAGAATACCATAATGACCAGATTTGAGAGCAGAGGCTATCTCAGCTGGGTTCTCAAGAAAGCCAAAGAGAGAGCGAATGGTATTGAGAGATCCCAAACTCTAGAGGAACACCCTGTCACTGATATAAGTGAGAACGATGAGCCCACCAGATTGATATTGACTTTTAATTCTGAAACAGACAAAGTCAAAGTCAAAAAAAATCCTTACAAAAAATTGGGAGATTCTTAAAACAGACTCCGTTCTGGGCAGCAGCTTACCAGATCGACCCACTATTACCTATAAGAGAAATCGGAATATACGAGATCTAGTGGTCAGAAATGACATCACTCAATATCCCAAGATTTCACAACATGGCTTAGTGGGTTTCTATCCCTGTGGCCATTGCAAGGCTTGTAAATACAGCAAATACAGGGGGTCTGTAGAGTATGGAGGCATCACCAAAAAATTGACACAATTCCTCACTTGCAGTACAACCTTTGTCATCTATGCCATAGAGTGTACCTGCAAACTCTGGTATATTGGCAGCACTAGTTGTGCTGCCAAAAAATGTATTCTTGAACATCTCAGGGCCATTACTAATCATGACCCCAATACCCGGTCGCACGCCACTTTGAACAACAACACTTCTCCAATACTGCTGATTTAAACTTCTTCATATTGGAACATGTCCCGAGGCATCCCAGAGGTGGCAATAGGGTGCTTAATTTGAGACAACGTGAATCTAGGCTCATAATTGAGTTTCAAACAAGATTCCCGGGGGGCCTTAACATGGATGAGGAACTTGCCAGTCATTTGAGAGAATAATGTAGATTATCTGTAAATTGTTCATCAGCCGTTCTACTACGAGTTATATGCAGTAATATGTACTCCTAGACTCTTCTTCTGCTAACATAATGAAATCTTAGTATCAACTGATTTTAATATGTATTTGTTGTGTCTTTTATTCCATAGGAGTAAAGGAAGGGGCTCACCACTGGATTTCACTTGCACGGGCGTACCTACCCTTTGCACTCTGGGAATCACTGTTCTCTATCAAGTCACATTTTGATACACCGGCGTGTAAGGTCTGATGACTGAAATCACTATAACTTTGGGACTTGTATTTCTTAATTGATGTTTAGGACTTGTTAACGTCATCTAGCCAATCCGTGTGATAACCTTGCCCGTTACTTCCCTGTGGTCGGCGATGATTGGAGTTAGTCTGATTTGAGGTTGAAGAGATTATTTCCCATAATGTCATGGTATTATCCAGCAATAACATTTGGGCCAGGAATATCTGGCTCTGCATTCGTTATGTATCACACGTAACGACCCCGTTCTAATTTAATTTAATGAATTTTCTGACTATTTTCCTCATGCCTACACTTTGTTGAGATCGAATACACTCCTATCCAGACTGCCACATTCCTCTGGCTAGGCTGTTATGTCCGACCGAGAGAGATATAATACGTTCTTGTTTACATGAACAAGGTTTTTTGACACTAATTAAGACCTTGAATACATAAAAGACTATCTAGTTTTCATGATTACTTTTATGTATTTTACATTGATTGAATGTTCGGTCTTGAGAGACAGTAGGAGTATGTATGTTTGACACTCACTGAGATCACGACTACTCACTAGGTTATCCAACAAAGTTTTGTTCTGTGGCGGGTCGAAAAATTGTTTCTATGTATTATACATTAATTTTCCTTGTATTTGATTTCATTGCATACATTTCAATGTGTAACATATTACATGCTGTTTTGATGAAATTTACTACTCTGGTGACCTTAATTTACCATTCCAACATGTCTGCCACTCGCATTTACAAGTCCTATGTTTATGTCGATTGTGATTCACTACGCTGAACTTTATTTAAATGCCGGAGTTGTTTGTGTTGGGTTACATGTGAACAAGGCTGTTGAGCTGAAACGCGTTGTGTAAATATACTGCAAATCCGATACTTTGGATTCCTTTGCCCTTTTTGCCTGAGAGCGCATGACGAACTTTGTTTCCTTGGATATATATATATATATATATATATATTTATTCACTGAAAAAAACATAGGTTTCACACCAGTTATAGTTAGCTGGTCATTTTACTCATACAAAACCTTTGAAATTCCCCTGTTATAGTTAGTTCAGCTAACTATACCTCGCGCGCCCGCAATTCACTGCTGATGACATCACATATTACATCACTCATGACATGGTCAGTGAAATCGCTCATGACATCACTGATGACATCTCAAATGACATCACTGATGACATCACTGATGACATCATCCAGTGAACAAGTGTTTTTCTGAAAATTAAGTATTTTTTATATATGTATATCTAAAGGTCGTTGGAAGAATAAATGGGTAAGTAGGTGTCTAAATGGATGACTTTTTCACCGCATCGCTGCGGCGGTTATTTTTCCGCTGTGCGGCTTTTTTCCAAAAGCTGCGTTAGATGACGAGCTGAGCTCGTCATCCGCACACGACCACCGTGGCTGATGACGAGCTGAGCTCGTCATTAGCAGCGAAGGGGTTAAGAATATTGATTGTATAACTGACTGATTAATTGTATCTTAGTGAATACATAGGTTAGTGAGTAATGTTTAAATATGTAAATATCTGTATCAGTCTCACACATTTTTTGAATAAGTGGCTGCATGGGTTGGTGAGTAGCTACATGAGTGTCTATATAGGGTATTATTTGGTTTTTTGAGTATCAGTATGAGTGTCTGAGTGTTTATATGGTTTGGTGGGGGATATTACTTAGCACATAGATGCATTAATGAGTGACTCACTGTTTATATGTGTTTTGAAGACAGCATGTGTGCAGGACTGTAAGGGTGGATGAGTGTGTGTATAGGTGTGTTAGTGAGTGAATGACTGTCTCAATACTGTCTTTATGACTAAGTACAAATGTGTTAAACTACTGTATGTGAGTATTGGTGTATATAAGTGAGTATATATGTGAGTTAGAGATTTGAAGAGTTCCTGTATAACTAAGTATGGGTTTCTATAAGTGATCGTTTAAGAGAGTCAATATGTGTATATTGGTGTGTATAGCTGTATATGCAAGGAAATGGATGTTTGATAGTTTATTTGCATGTGTGAGTATATGTGTAAGTAACTCTATGGATGAGTATCGGTGTGTAACAGGATATATGGTATTTATTTAATCTGTACCTCTCTAGGAAGCAAGATGGGGCTCTTCATCAGATAGGATTTAAATTTAGTATTACACAAAACTTAATTTCACATGCTGATGCGATTAATTCATTTACCTCAACTCACATGCTTTTCGATCTTGTTCCAACATCTAGTTTGGACCCCATGTTCCAAATTAGACAGCTCAGCCAGTAGACTATTTTTATCCCCAGATATGGCAGAACCAGCACTGCCCCCTAGTGAGCTGGGACCTTCTCATTATTGAAATGTGCCCTATCAGGCTCAGTCGTCACTAACTCATCTTAACTGTCTGCTCATCTTAATAGAGGACAACGGCACCTTTAACAAAGAGAACAATAACTACCTTGGCCTGGACTACGACTACTCCTCTGTGGTGCATTATGGGAGGTAAGTCTCTGATGCTCAGCTAAGAGATTTTCTGTTTAGAAACTCTCATTAACGGCTTTGCCATATATACAATAACCCTAATTTAGATTTTGACAGACAGTACTCTCTTGCAAACATGAGAGATTACCCTGTTCGCCAAACCCTAGGACGACCTGCTTCATTTTGAGATGGCTGTGTTGGTGTCTTGAATGCCAGAATTTGAAAGATCTGTAGGTGATGAATGTGATAAAGGGCAGTAGACTCATGGTTGTGTCA
This sequence comes from Lissotriton vulgaris, assembly GCF_964263255.1. NCBI lineage: Eukaryota > Metazoa > Chordata > Amphibia > Caudata > Salamandridae > Lissotriton > Lissotriton vulgaris. Next base: position 297,963,421 of record NC_141688.1, on the reverse strand, counting down.
GTGAATATGTTCCCACAGAGTGGAAGGTCCACAGATGAGGAAGAGTAGTGCCATCATTTCTGTGTCGGTGAAAATGATTAGTCAGGATGGACGCTCTGTATGTGAAAATGTGTATGAAATGAGTGCTTTGTTGGTGAACATCATTGGTTAGGACTGACGCTTTGTATATGAAGCAGGGATGTTAAATGATGACTGTGTTGGTGAACATGATTTGTCAGGATTGACGCTCTGTTTGTGAAGCAGGGATAATAAATGATGACTGTGTAGGTGAACATGATTAGTCAGGATTGACATTCTGTATGTGAAGCGGGGTATGGAACGATGGCTATGTTGGTGAACATGATTGGTCAGGATTGATGCGCTGTATGTGGAGCAGGGTACAGAATGATGGCTGTGTCAGTGATCATGATTGGTTAGGATTGATGCTCTGTAGGCAAAGCGGGTACGGTATGATGGCTGTGTTGGTGAACATGATTGGCTAGTATTGACACTCTGTATGTGAAGGAGGGTTCGGAATGATGGCTATGTTGGTGAACATGATTGGTCTGGATTTACACTCTGTGGGGCATATTTACAAGCCCCTGGCGCCACTTTTGAGTAATTTCTCCTATGGTAAAAGTGATGCAAAAGTGGCGCAAGGGGCTTGTAAATCTGCCCCTGTATGTGAAGTAGGGTTCAGAAAGATAACTGGGCTGGTACACATGGGCACCACACTATGGAACTGCTATAAATGATCAGGGTGAGAAAGTGGAGTCGTGGCATGGCTATGTCAGTGAACATGTTACCATAAAGTTGAAAGTCCATGGGTGCAGGAGGGCAGGTAGATGCTGTTTGAGTTGGTGAACATACTCGGTTTAGAATAGAAGTGCCATTGTTGATGAATCACATGAGGATGATACCTCAGAGCTGACATCAAGCAGAAATGTTGTGAGACTCGACAAAAGGAGTATTTTTAATCTTTATTTAGATTACAAAAATCCATAAAAGATTACATACAATATAAAACAACCATAAGACAAATCTTTCAATCCATCAACCGTATGTTCCGACATAATTATAAATACTCGTCAAGGTCCCAATAAAGGTTATTCCCTGTAATTAAAACAATAAATACTATATTAAAGTCTAAAATCATGGAGCATCCATCAGAAATGTAATTTTAGCAAAATTTACAGGATTACCAATTCATTTAAGTACAATTTTTGCATGATGTTGAATCCTTCTTAAAATATGTTTAAAACTATCGGCATTACGTACAAAGGTCCATACATTTACCTTTTCGGAATGAATATTGTTTTCTTTACACAAGATTAATCACAAACAATAACTAAAACTTTAAACCCCTTCTACTCCTTATTAGATCTACACAAAAAGGTATCTACTAATGCTGAACACAATAGGTTGGGCAGTATCCGTTTGCAATATTCTTTCTGCCTCACTGCAGCATATAAATCCCAAGAAGCGACAGATTGGTTTGATCCATTTTCTCCTAGCATGGATATACGCAGGGCAGAAGAATAGCATATGTACTTCATTCTCTTTAATGCTTGTATTGCAAAGTTCACAACTACCACAGTTTTCCTTTCCTGTGTTACATACCCATTTTGCAGTATTTGCATTCATTTGCAAAATGCTATAACAAAATTTTAAATACAGCGATTTGGCAAGACCTGGTTGAATTTCATCCATAAAAGACTCACATTTACTGTTTAGTTTCATAGTAAGGTACCTCAAAGATAGGGTGCCTAGTTTGGTGTTGTGTGACTGGGAGTTTTGGATAAACGCCCAGTAGGTTAATTTTAACACTTTTTAGAACTCGAAGTCAGGCATTCTGGGACCTCCCAGAAATGTCTTAACCCTAATTTAGTAAACCAGTCCTCAATATGAGTCAACCATGCCAACCTTGTGTTGTTTTTTAAGTTCAGAATTTCCTGTAAAGCTTCTCTGTAGTGGCCAAGTTCGTCTGTTGACCACAAGCGGACCCAAAGCAATAATGGGCGTAAAGCCACGTGGTCATCAGTACGATGAATGTGTAGGTCCATTACAGGAGGAAGTAAAGGGGTGCGCTTTGGGATACTTAATAGTTTCCTAAGAAAAATATTCTCTTGTGCCATAAAGGTATTTTTCACTGTATAACCCCATAATTCTGCCCCATAAAGAGAAGCAGATTGTGCCTTGTACTAATATAGCTCCAATACTGGGGAAACAGCTTTTGATTGGCTGCTCGTATGTCTCCTCGCTATCGGAACTAAATTCTGTATAAGAATTGTTTTACTCTTGTCCAGCTGGGCTTTCCAGTCCAATTTAGTAATGCCTCAGTAATTTTTTTAGGATTTGAGATGCTGAGTGTGAGTGAGGGCGCTAAGGTGAGCGTGTAATGCCACTCTGGTTTTGGGACCCACACGTGCAGATAGATCTGCATGTCATTAGCAAATAAACAATATTTCAGGTCTCTGGCCATTATGATAGAAAATACCAGCTTAAAAAACAAGAGAGAGGGAGGAAAAGTGTGGTCCCTTGGGTCCCCACATTCAGCATTCCTCCCTGATGACTTGAAGATCCTGACCTGACACTTTGTGTCTGTCCTGTCAGGAAATTATCAGAACCATTCTAGCACTGCATCCAACACAGTGCTGTTTTGAGCTGGTCAAGCAGTAGGTGATAGCCCAATGTGTGGAATGTGGCTGATAAATGTAACAGTATAAGCCAAGATAACAATGTTTCACCATCTTCAGCTAAGGCAGGCAACTAGAATTGTCCTATTGCTCTGTTGAGACCTAAAATCTGCTCCAAAAGCCACTCTATGTTCTTTCGGTTGATAGGATGAAATGTCAGCATTTATCTACTGATCCCAACATGTATCCCCTGATTGGATTCCAGCACTTATTTCTGATTGGATCCTACCATTCATCCCTAGTGTGATGTGAGCATTCAGTCCATGATGGTATATCAGCGTATATTTACATATGGATCCCAGTATTCAACTCCCAGCATAGATTCAGTGTACGGAAGCTGCATTCGGCATAGCACAAGTAGGAAATAGGCAGGAGAGCATCGCATACAAGGTGGCACTAACCCGAGCGAAGTAACATGAATATAAGGAAAAAAAAGGAAAAATAAAGTGAAACAAATGTAATACTTCGGTGAAGCTAATTAAGAAAGAGGCCTGGCACTAATGGATATAAAATTAAGAAGTACACAGAAAATCAGAGGTACTTTACATGAAATTTTATTGTCAATCTTTCAGCCGGGACAGAAGAAGAACTGGCGTAGAGATACCAACAATAATGTTCCAGGTACACAGCCCTGAGGAAGTCTTGGGGAACACCCTATATGATGAAACACATGTTGGCTGGTTGGGATAATCTAAAGAAAGAAAATGAAATACCAAGAAAAATGCAAGAAATATATGTTACATTGACTAATTTATTAGAAAACTACAAGAAATATGTTTTATATTGACTGATTTACTGAATAGATCCAGGTGTGTGCTCGGGAAACTTGTTGGTCCCAATAAGGAGGGCTGGGTCATTACCCTCTTCCCTTGGAACACTAGACATTTCAATAGACAGATACATATCAATACCCATAAATTGATAGCACCATAGTAACCAGGTATATCATGATCAACTGCAATAGAATCAGTGTATCCTGGATACTGGATCGCAGCTTATAAATGTAAACAGTATCCAACTGTTTATTTCTGGCTACAATGTCAGCTTTGCTCTACTGACAGGATCCTTAATAATGTCCAGATAAGATACCAGAACATATTTCCAAACAGGATCTCAGTGCTGGTGCCTTAATTTGACTGTACTGACACGCAATGGAATTCCAGCATGAATATACTCATAGCATCCTTGCTACATCCATTCATGGGACCTCATCATTGACGATTTTTGAATCCGATCATTATCTACTGATTTTATATTGGCATTCATATACTTGTTGGAAAGTCATCGGGCCTGATTCACAGAACTAACTTAAGACAAAATCCTAAACTTACTACCATTTTGGTATTCACAGAAGGCACTTACTCATTTCGGTATTCACAGAAGTTAGGAGTCCTAACTTTAGGACTTCTAAACGCCTTCTGTGAATACCAAAAGTCTTAAAATTTGGATTTTTCTCAATTTAGTAGTAGCAAAGTTAGGACTCCTAACTTTAGGATGCCTAAATGCCATCTGTGAATACCGAAAGTCTTAAATTAGGATTTTTCTCAACTTTACTACTACTAAACTGAGAAGAATCCTAATTTTAAGACTTTCGGTATTTACAGAAGGCATTTAGGACTCCTAAAGTTAGGAGTCCTAACTTTAATACTACTAAATTAAGAAAAATCCTCATTTTAAGACTTTCAGTATTCACAGAAGGCATTTAGGAGTCCTAAAGTTAGGAGTCCTAACTTTACTACTACTAAATTGAGAAAAATCCTCATTTTAAGACTTTCGGTATTCACAGAAGGCATTTAGGAGTCCTTAAGTTAGAAGTGCTAACTTTACTACTCCTAAACTGAGAAAAATCCTAACTTTAGGACTTTCGGAAATCACAGAACGCATTTAGGAGTCCTAAAGATAGGACTCCTAACTTCTGTAAATACCGAAATGAGTAAGTGTCTTCTGTGAATACCAAAATGAGTAAGTGCCTTCTGTGAATACGAAAATAGTAGTAAGTTTAGGATTTTGTCTTAAGTTAGTTCTGTGAATTGGGCCCAATATTCTTTTCCCTGTCATGAAATACTGGAATTCATATCAAGCAGTGATCTCAGTATCAATGCACTGATGGAATCCTATCATCTATCCACTAGTGGGATCCGAAATGCCATCCTTTATCCTCTGACTAAATCCCAACATTCTTAACCTGTTGAGATCTGAGCACTATGTCCTTCCTTATGGAAACATTTTCCTGTTATGTTGCTGTTTCAGATGGTTTTAATGTTAGAATTTAGCTATGCCTCTTTTTGTTCCCTTTATAGGGGCATATTCTCAAGAGCGTGTGATAACCATCGCAAAAGTAAGTTAACGCAACTTCCAACATCGCAGTCTATTGTGGAAAATTATGCCGTGTTAATGAAGCATTCTCAACACTGCGGTACCATGCGATAGTCTCCAGATAATGTGTCAACTGACCGCATTCGAAACAACGCCACGCCACAAAATAGAGAAACGCAAATGTAATAAATCTTGAGATGAGGTCAATCGCGGTACAAAAAGCACCGAAAACCAGCAACTCGCCTGCAAATCCCTTGCGTCTGATGGGAAAATGCACCATAAAAGCAGAGTAAATAAACGGTAAGATGACAACGTGTGAGCACACCACCACAGCTGTGACGCAGAACAAATGACCATTGTCCAAATCAGATAGGCATTTCCCCACAAACGGCCACAATACACATTGACATGCATTCAGTATGTAACCTACTCCAATACGGAAAAAAGCATTGTACACACTGTGAAACCACATCTCCCCCTCACATTGCAGAGGGACACACCAACATGCCATGTCCATGGTCAAACAAAAATAAAAGCATGGAGTAATGTAGGGCCATTGACTCCCCCTTACGTACATGTTGCCCATGTCGTGGGACTTGAGTCACAGGGTGCGTCCCTGTATCATGGTGGCACATATCAGAGCACAAAAGAATCCCTGTTGTCCCTTGTAGGCCACAAATGACAGCCACAATGGAATGATTTGGGACACATATGAAATGCCGAACAGTGGGATACTGTAACAACTGTAACACACAGAACTGGCAGTTCGAATACATGTTACCATAAACAGCCTCACTGAACAGAGGTGACACACCCACCATCCATCAAAAAATCTCTAAATTGCCAGCACAACATGTCGCACCCACAAATGTCTGAGTGAAGTGCCTGTACAGATGAGTGACATGCACGCAGGGAATGGGTATCAGAATGCTTTTATTAGCACATGCAGTGCCTGTGGCAGTCAACGTACTGTGCCATTACTGCTAAGGACCCACACAATGTGACGTCAACCAGAGAAGAAATTGTCAATGATGTAGTCCCTACTGGCAATTCCTGCTTCAGCTGCTGTGGGGTGTGCCCCTGACATTCTTTTTATGTCGGAAACCTGGCTTCACAATGATGCCTCTGCTGCTATCAACTTGGCTCTTCCCCCTGAGTATACCATCTATACTCTTAACCGCGACTCTAGAGGGGGCGGCATTGCTGCCGCTATTAAAACTAGGTATCCCTGTACATGGAAACCTATGGATATTGTGGGTTGCGAAAGTGCCTACTTCTCCGTCTCCGCTAACCCGCATTTTTATTTTTCTGGCTTACTTATCTACCGACCCCCGGGCCCTGATGCTGCTTTCAGGGCTGCTCTTCCTGAGGCAGTCAGTTCCCTGGCCCTAAAGACGGCCAATTTCAACATAATAGGGGATCTCAATCTCCATTTTGATTCCCCCTGTCCCTCTGCGGCCAGTAGCACTTGTGCTGATCTGGAGGTTCTCCAACTTTCTCAACTAGTTCTTCATGACACACATATTGGTGGTCATACCCTTGACCCTTTTTTTACTTCTCTTACATCGGTCAAAGTCCTGCCTCCTAGACCTATGGCTTGGACTGACCACCACCTAATTGAATGTCATCTCTCACTTGAAGATCCTCCTGCAGCTGCCCCTACTCCTATTATTTCTAGGCGCCCGTGGAAAAAGTTGAAACTCAATGATTTCCATCTGCTTTTAGCTGAAGCCCCTCTGGCTCCTTTCACGGATGTGGAGTCCGGCTATAATCTATACTGCCGCTGGCTCACTAATGCGTTGGACAAGCTCATTCCTCATGCCTTGACTAAACAACAGCGCAGCCATCCCAGTCCTTGGTATGATGATGCTCTTCGACTTTTAAAAAAATCTTGCAAACAAGCCGAAAGAGCCTGGTGCAAGTCTTATGACCCGGCTAGGAAAGCTCTGTACCTCGCCACCATCAAGACCTATCATAGACCCATCTGCAGGGCCAGGGCCGCCTACTTCTCATGTGAATTCAGTGCTAGTTCCAACCCTAGCAAACTTATCTTTAAAGCACTGAAAGATCTTACTGCCTGTAGAGCCTCTACCGCTGAGATCTGCTCTGCCTCCCACTGTGAGGATTTGGCCGCTTTTTTTATCAATACAGTGGAAGGAATTTATCGAGCCTTTCCCAGCTCTACAGGTTCCCGGCAGCGTATCACAGCCACTTCTAAAACTACTCTCTCGCTATCTTATCTTCCGGAGCTTTCTACGGAGGAGTTTGACAAACTCGCGATTAGGGTGAAATCGGGTTCCCCGAAAGATCCCTTGAGGCCCTCACAATTTAGAGAATCCTCCGTCTGCCTTCCTCCGCTCTGTAAACTTATTAATCTATCACTGTCCTCTGGCTCTGTACCAGTTGCCTGGAAACAGGCGCAGGTAATTCCTATCCTGAAAAAACCTGCTTTGGACCCTAAAAAAGCTGAACACTATCGCCCCATCTCTCTCCTCCCGTGGGCTGCTAAGCTGACTGAGGCCCATGTTAATACTATTCTAGCAAAACATCTCCATTCTGCGAATATTTTAGATCCCTCGCAGAATGGGTTCAGGCCCGGCCATAGCACCGAGACGGCGCTCCTGTATATGGCTGAACATCTTCACATGTTAGAGGATTCAGGTCACACGGCGGCACTTGTGCTCCTCGATCTAAGTGCCGCCTTCGACACTGTCTCCCATGACATTCTACTCCAACGTCTGGTTGAGGCAGGGGTGGATAAGCTGGCCCTTGAATGGTTCAGATCTTTTCTATCTGATCGCTCCTTCAGGGTCATCACTCCCCCCTTTGAATCCAAACCTCATGCGATTGCCCAGGGCGTCCCCCAGGGATCGGCCTTAAGCCCCACTCTTTTTAATCTTTATGTCCAGCCGCTGGCTGATGTCGCCATGCGTGGGAACCTCTCCATCGTGTCCTACGCAGACGACACGCAGCTTGCGGTTGCGATTAGTGGGGCTTCCGATCTCGAGGCAGCCAAGTTCCGTGAGGGACTCATATCTGTGGCCCACTGGATGAATGATAATTTCCTACAATTGAATGCTAAAAAAACCGAGGTGCTCATTGTGGGGAAACAAATTCATCTGTGGGGTGACAGCTGGTGGCCACGCGAGCTCGGTCCTACCCCTACCCCTGTCACTGAAGTCAAAAACCTCGGGGTATGGTTTGACTCCCAACTGAGCTTTTCCACTCACACTAAAAAGACCGCGGCATCTTGCTTTGGAATCTTGCGTCAGCTTCGGTCCACCTTCAAATACTTTGACGCTCCTACACGTGAACTTATTGTGCAAGCTTTGATTCTGTCTAAATTAGACTATGCCAGCTCTCTTTTTCTTGGAGTCAATCAGGCTGAGCTCTCCCGTCTCCAACGCGTCCAGAACGCTGCCGCCAGGGCTCTGGTTGGTTTGCCTAAATTTTGTTCAGCTAGGAGAACCATTTTTAATCTCCATTGGCTCCCGGTGGCACAGAGAATAAAGTTTAAATCTTTGATTTTGACATTCAAAATCCTTAAGCTTTCCTCTCCTCAGATTTTGCAGCAACTCATTTCTCCTTATGTTCCAGCTCGTTCTCTGCGGTCTTCTGTTCTCCACCTTGCCACTGTTCCCCGTTTCAAGAGATCCAGGATTGGCGGCCGCTCCTTCCGAGTCCTTGCCGCCAAACTGTGGAATTCCTTGCCCGTCCACATCCGTGCCATCGATGAGCTCCTGGCTTTTAGGAAGGCGGTTAAAACTTTTCTTTTCCCCTTAGCCCCTTAGTTCTTGTTGCCGTCGTGTTGTGTTTCCCACCTCCTGTCCGGTTTTGTTCTGCACTAGCGCCAGGACGCCCCTTTGCTGGGGCAGCTGTGCGCTCAATAAATCAGGATAACATAACATAACATAACATAACCTGCCTCATCTTCATCATCATCGTCCGGTGCATCTGGCACTGGTATCCATGAGGCTTTGCTGCTTACACAACATGCAACGTTCATCTTGCACACAAGGTCTGGGCTGTACTGGAGCTTACCACCTGTGACGTCCACACACCTGAAATGTGACTTCAACACGCCAAATGTGCTCTCCACTATGCCCCTGCTGCGTTTGTGGACCACATTGTACTGCCTCTGGCACGTGTGTTTGGGGCTCCGAGGGCTGTCATCATCCAAGCGCACATTGCTATCCTTGGTAACCTGTGACAGTGCAGAGAGACATGAGTCACGACTATGTACTGCATGATGTGCTGGCAGGCTCACTGGTTCATTGGTCTGTGATATGTGTGACTTAGTGATTCCTGTATATGACATGTACTGTGTGTTGCAAATGATCTGTATCACTGTGTACTACGTAGGCTCACTGCTGCACCTCCCCCAAGCACATTCACTAGTGTGTGCAGCACAATTACATCACATGCACCCCTAAAGCACACTATAGACATCCCTGTCTTCGCATGTCTACAAGCCTGAGTACTACACAGTGATGATGCTGCACAGAATGTGGCCTCCACGTGTGTGTGGGCCCATTGCAAGGACAGGGCTGACACAAATGTAGAGCACCTGCCTGGCTGAATTCGACATGCTTTTGAGGGTACATCTTTGGCTCATGCTGCGCTAATAGCAAAACACACAACAGTTAGCATGTGTGATCACTGACCCCGAGCGGGCATGCCCTCCCCAAGTACTCCTTCAGCCAAACACACACACCGGGGACATGCCATATAGCAATATTGTCGATTGTTTGATGGGTGGCACAGATACTACAACAGAGACACACGCATCAGCCACCTCCTTGGTAAGGCCCACACTGAACCACACCCAGATCCACATGTGGAGGAGCCACACCCCTATGCAGTACTGTAGTACGTCTGTCCAACCCACTTATGCTCACATGAAGATACGACACAGTTACATGTCCCAGGTCTGCACCACTGCCTGCCATGGTTGCGCATACTGTACACAGCTCAATGTAATGTGGACTGGACCCGGCCCCACATGCATACATAATGACCACACAGACACACTGAGTGAGTTTGTGGGACTGGCTATGGGCATGTGCACCTGGCCCCTTTCATTGCCAGGGTCACATCTCCAGTGACGCCTATGCTGGATGGGTGTTGGGTAGTGTAAGCCACCACTTAGGGGTTGGTTGGTGCTGGCAAAAAACACAACAGTGAGCAGACAATCAGCAGTACAAGGTACAGACATCATGGGTGCCTGACTTGAGCTGCTCAGAGTTTGCGGACACGGATGCACAGCGGCCGCCACAGCCACACCGCCACAGGCCGGTGACTTGCGATGCATTGAGGTAGGGCCACGCGAGCTGAGCGTGTACTCGTCAATGTCCAAGGGGATAGTGGGAGGTGTCCCTCCAGGGCATGATGCAGAGGGCAGAAGCAGGCAGGAACAGGCAAATTGCTGAGTTGAATGCTACAAACTCCACTTTTTCACCTTGTCAGTATCAGCTACATGTAGAGTAAGACAACCTCCAAACCATGGGCCCAGACGCCACCGACGTACAAACAGAGATCGACCATAAATTTCAGGGCACACACTCAGGGGCACCAGAGCTGGAAGGGGATGCAGTCTGCGATGAGGCCTGTACAGGGCATGACTCGGTTCAAAATGTGTGACCTACTCCAAAGCAGTGTGTGCCGGAGTCAGCGGTCATTAGGGGCCCACAACCATATGTGGTAGGTATGCGCTGCACAGAGTCAGTGGCACCAGGGCAGTTGTTGGTAGTGTCCCTTCACCACCGTAAAGGTGAGCCTTTTCTCCTCCCATCGAAGCACGTCTTCCTCTTACTCCTCTCCTTGTGTACTGTGACATGTACACTGCCATGAAGCATTCAAGACACAGTTCTAAAAATGCGACCTAGTTGGGCGCAGTGTCGGACGGAGGCTGCAGTCTGCGCAGGTTAACCGCTGTCCAGCCATCTCCTTTTGGATCTCTAACACACAACGTTGGAATGGCATTTGTATTAGATTTGTGAGTGACATATGTAGTGCCACCAGAGCTGAGTGGGTGTTTTCAGCCAGAGACGATGCCGTGTCCTGCCTGTGACAGCCTGAATTGGATTGGTGTGAGGCCTGCAGGACAGCAGTGTAGTCCAAAGGTCGCAGACAGCAAGTGTCCACAGACAATTTTTGTGCGAGTCCTATGCACCGCCTTGATGCCACCACATTAAAGGGAGTAGAGTGACATAACCCCAGCCTTAAATCATGTACTCTGCCATGGTGTAATCAAGACTCAGTTCCAAATGTGTGTCCTACTTGTCCGCTGTGTATGCCGATGGAGTACGTCAACAAGAATAGAGTTCAACAGGCCTGTGTCGTGGAGGCTGTGATGGTCGAAAGAGGCTTCCAATATCGCCACCCTGGGGCTTGGAAACTGAACCGGCACATGGTAGGCCCTCTTCGACACAAGCCTGTGTTGGCAGATGGGCACTGAGGCCTGGGTGCGCAGAGGCGGGCAAGACTGGTTTGGGAACCAGAGGCCTGGGGAGCATCAGGCCCAAAGGATCGCAGGCAACTCCGCTCACGGCATCAGCCTCGTGACGGGGCAAGAGGTGCCACCCTGGCAGAGATGGAAGAGAACCACGCCCAGAGCTAAGTGCTTTTTATTCACACCCTTACGCTGGCCTGGCATACGTAGAGCCAGCCCACTCCGCTCCCGCTTGCAGGGGGGACGTAACAAGCTACATTTCATTGATATTCCCAACTGGCTGGGGTGACATGGTTGGGTCCACTGTCCACTACACTCCATACACCAGCGATGTGTGTCAACATGGATAGGTGTGTCGTCTGCACACTGCAGTCTGGCCAGCACATGAACGTCACACTTGGCATTGTATCCATGCGTATTCATGGGTCACTTGCCTTCTTCGCACATGCCTGGTTCCCACCTCTCCCGACAATGTGCTATTGTGTGGCTGAGGTGCCATGCCGTTGATGGTTTGTGTACATGGCTAGCCCAGGTTACCACAGTAAGTTATGCTGTCGTGTCTGGTAGGTGGGCATGTTGTTGGCATGTTGTATGTGAGTTTGTAAGGTGTGCATTCCCAGAGCTGTGAGTTGCATGATTGTGAAATTGAGGTGTGTGGTGTGTTCATTTGGTACTTACCAACAAGCAGAGCATTTCCGTAGGTGCCATCCTGGAAGCGCCAGTTGATGATGGACCGTCGGAAGATGAAGGAATCATGCACACTGCCTGCGTAGTTGGCGACGACATTGGTGAAGAGTCCCCGGTGGTCCACTATTGCCTGCACATTGATGGAATGCGTGTGCTTTCTGTTGCAGTATTTATGTTCAGTGTTGGCAGGGGGCACAAGTAGGACATGTGTGCAGTCTATTGCCCCGAACACGTGCGGGAATCCAGCTAGGGCGAAGAAGCATTGCTAGGTCTCCAGCTGTTCTTGCGTAGTGTGGGGGAAGTACAGGTACTGGGGTACCAAGCTGATGATAGACTCCTCCGACTCTAGCGTTTATTGGTTGGAAGGTACCAGAGGCCAACAGATGCAGCACAGCCAGCAGCTTTGTTTAAGGTGGGATGTTGGTTGTCCGCTGTGTTGGTACCGTCAGCCTGTGGGCAATGATGTTCAGGATATGGAGGATGATTGTCCTTTTGAGCCTTTAGTGGGCAATGACATTCTCTGGTAATGAGTCTGTGACCCTGGTGCATTTTTGAAGGTCCGCGGTCTGTGTCTGCACTGCCTCTGTGGTGGTCCGGGGTGTGGTGCGGGGGGGTCTGGGGCCTGGTGGCGGGCCTGTTAGGGCTCCGAGCTGCATGATCAGAAGCTCCATGGCATCTATTGGTCTCAGGTGTGGCTTGGGGTGGGGCTCCCTTTTCTGGTGTTGGTTGCCGTAGCAGCATGTGTTAATTTCTTGCTGCTAGCGCAGTATCCCCAATCTGGCTGGTCGTTGAGAATGCTGCGGAGTAGTGTCGTCACTGCTTTTTGAACAGGAGCACCTACTCTGCATCTCATTAGCGATAGTTGCAGGGGTCATATGTGGGAATGTTTTTTGCTGCTGCTATAGCAGGTAAACTGGTGCTATGGGCTCTTTGAACCAGCTTGTGAATGGGGTGATACATTTATTGTGACTTTGGCTGCGATATAGTGCTGTTAACTCGGCTATAACTCCTTGAGAATATGCCCCATAGAGTTCACATTAGGGTTCAAGTGCCTTTATAACTATATTCACCATGAATGGTCCTTTGATCTAAATGCATAATTCACTACAGACCAGTTCATAGAAAGCGGAGTAATACATTTTCTTTTGTTCTTGGTGCAAAATAATTTGCTATTGCAGAGTTTCTTTTTTATCTACGACTCTGAAACCCTATCCTCCCCCTGCTGCTGTTTTATCTGCAGAAGTGTAGTTTGTGTTGAATCTCAGCGTGCCCTGTGTATTTTTGGTACCTACTTATATTCTTTTGCATGATTTCATTTCATTGAGCAGAGATACTCCTCTGGGAGTCGAATCTAGAGCGATACAAACCCGCAAATAAATAAATAAATAAATACATTGCGAAGACATGCACCAGCCACAGAGATCATTGTTTAGGTCAAGGGGCGTATTCTTGAAGGAGATGTAAGAGGCCTGCTTAAATACCAGTGAACCTAACGTAAAGCTCTACCTGTCAGGGTCATTGTGCAGTTCAGAACATTTCATTTGCATATTTGGTTTCAGATTTGTGCAGTGCTTATCTTTATGACCCAACCGGCACCCTGACATCACCCAATTACCCTTCCTCATACCCTAACTACGTCAACTGTGTCTATCTGATCCGGGTTCCTTCTGATAGTGATAAGGTAATAAAGTCAGTCCCGCATTCCTACTGCAAGAGTCCTAGGTGTCTGGGGTGGGGCTTAGAGTAGTGTACTGGGTTTTGACCTGCCTGATTGATAGGTAGCAGAGGCAGCTGGTGTGGTAGGTCACTCTGGTTACAGTGGTCCATCAGCTGGGAGGAGAAGAATCGGTCCTTGGAATGTTCTCTCCAAACACATTAGCACTACAACCACAGCGCTTCGGAGAACAACCAATTCAGACAACATTATGGAAACCTACAGTAGTGTTGCCATCGCAGAGTAGATGGAATAAAGTTTTAAAAAGGGTCTTTAAGGGGCAACTAAGTTAAACTTTAAGGAAGTTCAAATTTGGCTACAAAGAAATGCCACATGGGGGCAGTGAAAAAAGAAGAAAGAGAATCTCAGAGGAGTCCCCCAAATGATATGGACATGTAAGGTTGAAACTATTAATGAACAGTGTAGCAGGTCAGAATAATGGGGTGCACAGCTTTAGGTATTACCCCCTGAGTGTATGGGACAAGAATATTGAGTTTAAATAACTGTACTACAAATAAATCATAGCCAAAATATCACTACCAGAATATGGTTATGGTCAAAATATGTATAGCTAAGTTTAGACGTCTATGGTTAATTTCCAAGTTATATTGACAATATATAGATATATGACGTCAAGGTAGGGTGATGCAGAGAGTAGTAAATGTATAGTTAGCTATACATACATGATGCAATAGTTAATATTCAGGTTACCATCTATTCGTACGTGAAATTTCTCTGCTTAATAGTCCAACATTGAACCCTTGCACAAAGCAAGAAATTATGTTTCCATTGTGGAAATCCTTTTATGAGATTTACTCTGAAGGGCGGCAGCCTTCTTGATTTCATTAGTCTGCTGTTGGGCATTACTCATTCAAAGGTAGGACACAGGTTATTGATAATCCAGAGGCAGTGCCCCAGAGGTCTAGGGCCTACACTAATGAGGAGCCAACTTTACCATGTGTCTCCAAGCTTACACAAGCCTAACTTCCCGGTAACTCCTTTAAGTACATAGACTCGGTGGAAGACCACAGCTCAGCACAGGCAATCAAGAACCCAGTGGCATATTTATGAGAAGTTTGTGTCATGCTTGCACTGCGCAACATGGCAAATGCACACGCAATCCTCTACAACAGATTCATGAAGCCACGCTCAGCCACTTTGTGTGGCTCTGAGCGGCGTCATAAATCTGGAGTAACGCTGTTGTTAAAATCTGGTTTGCGATGTCAACATAATCGGCGCCACCTTGTCCCCACTCAGGCCCGTACGCTCTAGTAAGCAGCAGCCATTTTGAAAGCGCCATGGCCCCTCTGCCCCTCGCCGATCACCAGCGCGTCTCCCTGGCGCTGCGAACACCCCCCCCGCACTCTCTGACCACCCCCGCTCTCTCGTGCATTGACCTTACACCCCTCCCCAGCGCGACCCGACCTCGGAGCGACCCCCCCCCGGCCAACACCTCCCCGGCCTTTGATGAACCCCCTTCCTCTGCCCTGCCCCGCTCCCAAGCCGCCACCTGGCCCTGCAGCTGCCATTTATTGGCACCATTCCTGTAAACAGTTGCCCCGATCCAAAGGATCTCCGACTAATCAAAGGCCTCCCACCCCTTGCGATCCGATCAGATACACCCGTTCCAGGAATCGACAGAGTATCCTGCTGTGGAATAGCCATCACTTTCTGTAGATATGTGTGGGAACGAGCTTGAAGTGGGGATTCCAAGGATGTCTTTCCGTACATCAAAGTCTTAACAAGAATGTGTCACGTGCAATAAAGCAATAAACCTGTGTATAAGAGGCCAGGCCTCAGAGATGTGGTTAGAGCACCTCGAGAAGATTCCCTGTTGGTCTGATCTGATGTGTTCTCCTCCGGAGAGAATAAACCTTTGTTTCCTGCCTTCCAGTCTCCATCGCCTGCCTCTTCATTGATTTATACTCTGTGGGATAAGAGGCGACATCGCCGGGCAATACTTAAGGTTATTTTGTTTGTTGATTGCCTTCCTGCTTTACAATTGGCGTCCCAAGCGTGGGGCCCATCAGCGACATGTGGATCCAGTGGGAGAGGTCCTGACGACAGAGTGAACGACTGCAGCGATCGGGAGAGCTCCTGTCCGATAGACCCTCGTCCGACAGCCGATCATCCGAACTTCACTGGTTCCGAACCGACCTCTCTCGAGTGATCTACGGTCCTGACTGGGAACCATCAGGAGTGCCGCGGCAATATCGGAGATTGGATGACAATCAGGCGCTGGACGCGGAAGACGAGAAACAGCCCATGCGGTCCGGGTAAGATCGTGTAAAAGCGACAAATTGCGAAACGATGATGGTTTTCTGAGACATTCGCTGCTTACAAACGGGGAAGAGTACAAACACTCTATCTTCCTTTGTGGACAGTGAAGGGTGGGTAACGCGGACTTTTGTCCCCCTTTGTAATCTGTCGTGCCTATCTTTTCTCCCCACTGTTTGTTTGATTGATTGATTGTCAGGGTAGCTCCCTTTTCTTTGATTGTCAGAGTAGCTCCTTTTTGAGGCATTCCCTGTCTGCAAACGGTGAGGGATAGAAATAGTCTCTCTCCCTTTGCAGATAGTGAAGGATAGGTAATGCGGACCTTTGTCCCCCTTTGTAATCTGTCGTGCCTATCTTCTCCCCACTGATTGTTTGTTTGGATCTAGTTCTCTTGAAGCATTCACTGTTTGCAAACAACGTAGAATAGCAATATTCTGTCTAGTCTTTGCAGGTAGTGAAGGATAAGTAGTGTGGACCTTTGTCCCCTTTGTAATCTGTCATGCCTATCTTCTCCCCACTGATTGGTAATTGGTTCTACCCGGACCATTTATTAGAGGTAGCTCGTCCGGCCCCACCGGAGGGCACCCCTAATAAAGAGGACATATATATAAAATACGGATTAGCCGCTGTACCTTCCTAGCAAATTATGGCAGAACGAAAGGAATGGAACAAAATCAGTAGGCCACTGATAGGATCCTTTTGACCCTGCTAAAACAATAAACACTAGGAAACAGCCCTCCGCGAAAAGTATGAAACTAGTGGGAGGAGCCAAGCTCGCGGTCGAGATGGCCACGAGGTAGCTGGGCTCCTCCGCCCTCGCTGCCTAAGCATGTCTGCCCTACCACCCACCCGTCCAATAAACGACAAACCCTATACAAATGAAAGTCTGCGGATACCCACTATCGGCGTCACCAGATTGGGCTAGATCACGCACAATTGGACTATGACTTTTTCTGGTTATGCAGTAACATCTTTGTGCTCGTTGCCAGAGTACAAATATATAACACTCCAACAAAGTAGTATGATTAAAACGCTTTAATAACTTATAAATATATACAACACTCCAACAAAGTAATCACGTTAAAACACATTTTTAAACAACTATATACATGGCAGCCTGCTGCAACATCCATCCCAAAGCATTCACTGTCCGCTTGACACTGTCCCTGTCCCTCCTTCCTCGGAGTAGCAACATTGGGCTGCTTTGGGCTACTTTTAGTCGGCTTTGGGCTATAAAAAGCCTACAAAACCCATCAGCCCACGAGGTGGCATCAGTGGTGGAAGACCGTTGTGCGAATAGGCTGGAGGCAGCACAACGCGCTGAGGCCCGTTCCCGGATTACCCTGAGGTGGTGGCCAGCAAGATGTGCGGGGGATGCCTTGGATGACGGCTCCCCCTTGGTTGCTCGGTCCGGCCATCCTACAATGCTGCGCCGAAAGACGGCGTGGGGTGCCCTGGGGGGAGGCAACGCAAACGGGCCTCCCCCGCCTCCCCAGGTGGAGGCTCCTCAGTTGCAGTAGGGTGCCCCTTAGCATTTCACTCGCCGACCAGCTGAGAGGGCGCCCCTTAGCGTTTTACTCTCCGACCAGCTGCAGTGGGGTCACCCTTAGCGTTTCACTCGCCAACCAGCTGTAGCAGGACAGCCATTAGGGTCTCACCTGCCGGACGGCTGCACCAAGGTTGCCGTTTACGTCCCACTCAAGTGGGCCCCCCAGTTGGTTGGTCGGGGGACCCACTCCGATGGCTGTGGTGGAGAACTGCTGCTGCCACAGGACTCTCAAAATGGCGGCCGGCTCTTCGGATTTGGGCCTGGTCTACTAAGATGGCCCTGGGATACCTTGGAACTCGGAAGCTTGCCTGATCGGGCATGGGCCCCACCCTGGAAGACGTCCTATCAGCTTTGCAGATTCTACGGGAGTCATTGGCCCTCAACTCCCGCGGACTTCCGGTGGGGGCAACCGCCACTATTGCTTGATCATTCCACATTGACTTGTCTTTTCCCCGGGCGGCAGCAACCTTGTCCCCATTTGGTGGTGTGAGAAAGGCTGATTCAGGGCCTCGGCAGAAGGACACGCCTGTTGTCCCGCTCTCCTGAAGGACCACGGCGTTGCTGCGAGATGGTGGTGCCCTCATGCTGACGCCAGCTTCTGTTTGAATTACCAGGAGACACTGTAGACTACCAACTCGATCAGTTCCGGCGGAACCCCAGCGTGACCCGGTAGGGAAGACTTTGCTTTCCCCACCTTTGAGTCACGGTTCATGCTGTCTGTTTTTTCTGTTGGCGTTAATGAAATTTTTGAAACTGCTGAAAGGGGTTCTGGTCCAACCACTAGTCATTGGAGACATTTGGACTGTACCCTGAACCCGCCCGACCTCGCCCCAAAATGGCGCCGAGGTAGGCGGGACTCACAACTCCTTATGACGTTCCGGTTACTTGGCACTGATGTTAAGGGATATGTGTACGGTCTTTTTGCACATGACGGGGGGGGGATACTGACTGGGCATGCGAACAACCTTATTGATGCTGGTCTTTTTATTATTGATTATTTTTTATTGTCGCGTTAAAGTAGTTTTGCTCATGATACTCGATGCCTCTTGCACCGTGGCCGGCCTGTATGGTTGTAGGCCCGTATTTGTATACTGACATTTTTACAATAAAGAGTTTTCGAAGGAAGTATGGAATCAGCGTCATAACAATCGTCTAGGTTGGTAAGGTTTTTGAATAATGGCCGTTATTCCCAAACAATAGAAGACAGATAATGCAGACCCTTTGCCTGAATTTTAGATTGATTGAAATTTGTATCCGTCACTCCTGTCTTTTTCCAGAATTGTTAGAAAATGGTTGACTGTAGCTTAAGGTATCTGCCGAATGTAAGGTATGGTATTTTGTCCCATGATATATGACTAATTGGGAAACGAATACACGAAGAGGGAACTCGAATTTAGGGACAAATAAAATGAAGCATTTTTTTAATAATAAAAAAGGGAAGGATATGGTACACAGAAAATAATGCGAAAGGGATAGTCAAGATCGGTTGTACCATACGTTCCTGCAGCTAGTCTGGTACGTGGTAAGTAGAACTTTTTCGTGTTTATGCGCGCTGATGTGCTTTGAATGCTGCCCCACCCCTTCTTTTCTTCTCTGTAGGTTACATCGGAGTTACGACTGAAGAATGGAGTGGACATGGACCGCCCCGTGCTCCGTGTAGGGAAAGACATAGACAAGCGCTGTGAGATATTGCGTGGAGTGCAGACCATCACTGGGAACGTGAAAAATTGTATGGTATGACTGTGCGTACGTGCCCTGATTGTACGGTATGAATATGTATGTATTACATATGCCTGGGTCATTAGAGAAAACGTCTTTGTATGACTGAAATGCTGGTTTATCGATCAAGGGAATGGGAAAATAAGCCCGAATATGGTAACTCCTCGTTTGAAGAAACGACTCCCCCCTCAGCCCAGAAGTAAGGAATGTTGGTGTGTGTTAGATTCACCACTTCTTCTTCCATCCACATAGAAAATAAGAGTTGTACAATTGAACGTACGACCGATACCCCTCCTCTGCCTCAGTTTGGATCACCGCCTACCCAGAGGTTGGAAGGCTCCACCGTGAGTATAAGCACGACTGGACTAATGTTCTACTGGAAAAAGAAGAGTAAGTATTTTTTTTAAATGAGGCCTCCAACAAATTGCCCAGAAAGGGAAGGGAGTAAAAAGTCCGACCCCCCCAATGAATTACGGAAAATACTGAAAAATATGCAGCACGCATAGAAAAAGGAAAGGAAAAGAAAGGTCCCCTTACCCAAAATAGCTCTGTGTCTTCGTCTTAGATTTCTGCGCTTGATGTATGTACTGTCACACCCTATCCGGTATTTGTGTGAACGTTGAATTTATGTTTTCCCTCAGCTTGTGTTTTTATACGTAAACCTGACCCGTGTTGCTCTATGTTGTGTGTGCACCAAGTAGCCTATTATCATACACGTTTGTCTCTCTCTCTCTCTCTCTCTCTCTCTCTCTCTCTTTTTATGTCGTACGTGTACCAAATAGCCTACTTGGTGCGCACGTCTCTCTCTCTCTCTCTCCCTCTCTCTCTCTCTCTCTCTCTCACTCTCTCTCTCTCTCTCTCTCTCTTTCTTCCTCGCTGAAGGCTCGCTTGTCCTCTTTTGAATAAATGACGACACTGTACCTCCCCAGTATATGTATAATTGGCCTAAACACGACAGTGTTCGAACAAATTAACAGAAGCAAAACAACCGTATTTTGTCACACTACTACCTCTCCTTTCTGTAAAATGATGGAACTTAATTGGCTGAGAAAGAAAGGACAGGTAAGACGACTGATGTCCCCCAATCTGGCCATTATAACGGGAACTATATGTCAGTGGTTTTTGTTGTTTTAGGGCTCCAACGACCCCACCTCCATCGTCGAGATCACCCCGCCCACTGCACAAAAGTAGAGCGTCTAAACACCCCCATTCCTCCAGAATAGTCCCAGTTCTGTACTACGCGCCCCTGGATATTTTAAGAAATAAAGCTGAGGACCTTTTTTTTAAAGATGCATCGCCTAAACCTGATAAAGGTTAGCCATTGTCTCCAGCAAGAAAAATGTTTAGCATGTGTTCCTCCCCGAAACAGATACTTGTAAGCCCATGACAGTAGCACCTCGCACTTTTTCATAAACTTAGCAGACCCTGGAGAAAAAATATGGATCGACAGGAATTGTGTTAGAAATACGAGTCTCTACCGGAGAAGCTGGTTCGAATTTGATAGACCAGGTAGTTGATAGATGTCAGACTTCTTGCCACGTTTGTAAGGTACAGGAATCGACATCTAACAGACCTGATGATGGTAATTTGCAGGAACACTTGCAAACCTGCACCACAGCAATGATTTATGAGTTAGTAGCATACACCGATGTAAGAGTTGATAGGCATCCACCATAGAGTGACCGATAAACGTTTCCCCGACTACTTGGGGTTGGGAGAGAGAATGAAGTGTGTAAACATCTTCCCTACCAGTTCTCTAAGATTTGTTTTTGTACTTATTCAAAGATAACATGCGGTCATCGGAGGAGAGGGGTCGGACGTGACGCACAGCCTGGCTGCGGATCATGGAACATCTATGGCCTCGACCAAGGGGGAGCCACGGAGCAAAGAGACGCGGGACGAGGCACCATTCTCAGCATGGAAAGTGATAGAAAGAAGGGCTATCCAGACGCCCGCTGCTCATTGATCAGCTCATGCCTGAAGTCCCAGCCCGTCGAGCCCAATTGATGGGCTCATTGCTAAAAGGTTCTGCTCTCCTTGGTCCGCCTTTGATCCGATCCCACTCCACCCCCTCTTCCCTCGGCCTCCCAAAGCACGCCCCTATTCCCCCCCCCCCTTTTCATATGGGATTTTGAACTTGACTTGACGAAAGAGGAACGAAATGCGGGTACCCTGTCTAAAGGTACCTATGATAAGATTAGTTAGAGAACAGGATAAAACAGGGTGTGATCCGAAAGCAAAGAATGGTCACACCCTGCAACGTGAAAACCTGGATTCGAGCTAGACCTTAGCTCCACCGCCGGTGCTCAACAGTGCCAACGAAAGAAGAAGAACAATGAGAGCCTACCAGTGGTGACTCGCTGTAATAGGACACTGGAAAGAAGAACTCCCTTTTGGACATTATCCCCCCCCCTCTGACTGTAACTCATATCGAGTTGAATTCCTCTCCCAACCACTTTCGTATTGACTATCTTCCAATCGAGTTTTCAAGATATTACATCGGTCACTTCCAACTGTACACTGATGGTTAAGAAACATTAACTTTGTATAATGACAATTGTATAACATCAGCCGTGCACGTGAATATGCTGTCTAGTTTGATCCACACGAAGTCTAGGCCTTAAGTAATGTACGTAATATCCCTTGAACGTTTTTATGATATCATGTTTGTGTTCAAGCGAGCTTCCCTCCTCCTATCTCCGGGTCTGACATATGACGCAGCTGATGTAATTTTGTATGCGCTACCTCCTCGCCTATCACATCAACTACATGTAATTATGTACAATTCTGTCAGATTATTTCTGTCTGTCCTAAGACTCTGTACTGTAAAGAGAGAACGCCTGAAATCATTTACGATGTCGAGGTTACGAATTTAACGAAGGTGGGTGTCGGCTAGACAAGCTGGCTAGATATGTTGAAAAGGGAGGACTGTTAAAATCTGGTTTGCGATGTCAACATAATCGGCGCCACCTTGTCCCCACTCAGGCCCGTACGCTCTAGTAAGCAGCAGCCATTTTGAAAGCGCCATGGCCCCTCTGTCCCTCGCCGATCACCAGCGCGTCTCCCTGGCGCTGCAAACACCCCCCGCACTCTCTGACCACCCCCGCTCTCTCGTGCATTGACCTTACACCCCTCCCCAGCGCGACCCGACCTTGGAAGCGACCCCCCCCCCGGCCAACACCTCCCCGGCCTTTGATGAACCCCCTTCCTCTGCCCTGCCCCGCTCCCAAGCCACCACCTGGCCCTGCAGCTGCCATTTATTGGCCCCCTTCCTATAAACAGTTGCCCCGATTCAAAGGATCTCCGACTAATCAAAGGCCTCCCACCCCGTGCGATCCGACCAGATACACCCGTTCCAGGAATCGACAGAGTATCCTGCTGTGGAATAGCCATCACTTTCTGTAGATATGTGTGGGAACGAGCTTGAAGTGGGGATTCCAAGGATGTCTTTCCGTACATCAAAGTCTTAACAAGAATGTGTCACGTGTATTAAAGCAATAAACCTGTGTATAAGAGGCTGTTATGGCTGTCTTTTTGCTAGCTCTCTGGAGAAGGAGAATGATGGAGAGTGACTCCAGCCTATCACCCCCATAGCATAGGGATTAGGCCGATAGACAGGGACCCTGTCATATATATATATAAAGGCATTTGCGTGTTACTTCCCTTAGAGTAAGGCTTATGAATTTAAGTGAGGGGTTAGATATATAAGTATTAGTCATGATTCACTCATTTGCTAACATGCCGATCTGTTTTTTATGGAGCTATGCATATTATGGGCTCCGTAGGCCTTAAACGAGACAGACTCCATTTTGCTTTCTGCCCGGTAGCTCGAGAAGGCTTTCTAGGTCAAGAGTAATGTTTTAGTTTTAAGCTGTTGTTCGCTTGGAGAGAACCGGTTCAGGCTGACCCTTATCGAAGGAATGTATTTTTCTCCACTCCGAAGACACAACTTCAGGCCGGCCGGCTGGGAAAGTGTCCTTGGTACGGGGAGGTACAAGAATTTGGTGGGCGGCAGGTTACTGGCCGTGAATTTCCATGAAGGAACGGGCTTTGATATTAGCGAAGGTGTTAGTCTTTTTGTCAGTTAGTTCGTAGGCGGCATCTAGCCGTTAGCATCTCTGCCATTATTCATTTTCATGGTGGACAAGTCGCCATCTTTGAAGTCGGAGAAAGATTTAAGACCGAAACTCTCTGAGATAGACTGAACGAGAAGTGGCGCGGAGCGCACTAACACAGAGAGAGAGAGACGGTAGTTAATAAACAGCAAGGTTCCGAGGTCCTGAGGGAGAGCAGACGAGGTTGAGCCTAGCGGTGCAGACGTGTACTTGTGACGGCTGAGAGTGACTGCAAGGCGAGCCAGGACCCAGAGACGAGACAGGAGCCTAGATGACTGCCGAGTCCCGATTTCCCAGTAACCAGGTGATGTCCGACCAATTCCTGTAGTATGTGCACTCTAATCTTTATCTTTTATTCCCTTTGCAAATGTAATGCTGCATAGTAATGTGATTTATGTCTATTGTTAATAAATATCCTAATTCATATAGAATTATCGTGTACCTGGTGCTTATGTTCAATCTTGGTAAACGACATTCCTAGTTGAACGCTATTTAGGTGAACGGATGAGAAATCCCGATCAGGTAAATGGTAATCGAATAAAGAGGAAGTGAGTGGACCTTTGATGCCAAGAGCAAGAAGTACACTATACAATCTGGACCCATATTCAAAGTTATTATTTTAGGTTTGTCCCAAGTAGATTGCCGAAATATCATCCCAATAATGGTTCATAGGAATGTGGTCGTCGTTGATATGCGGCGTTAATGAGAGCGTCGGGGAGGATACCGACGTGTAAATCCACCAGATTGTGGCTTGAATAAGTGAGAACGTCAGGAAGGACACTGACGCGTAGTTTCGCAGGATCGCGAACAATTGGAAAAGGGAGCATTGGGTTCTGCAGGCCCGTGTGTAGACGCACCAGATTGTGTGTCAGATCTGCCCTAGGGTAGAACGGTCTGGGTCGGGGTGACCGCGAGGCCAACTGATGTGAATAAGTGTGGTGTAGGGTATGGATATCCCTAGTAATCAGTGAGTATTCTTAGTATCCCTATAGATTTAGTGGTGTTTTTGATAATATGAGCTTGTATATTGCGAGTTCCCCATCCTCAGGTAGGTACCAGGTGCCTGGATAGGTGGTCCTGGGGACGGAAGGTGAGTACGTTCTGGCTGGGTTGGAGGGGCCCCTGGGGGCTGATCCCACCTACTCAGAAAATCCAGCCATTACATCTGGCGTCACGAACTGTTTACGAAGCCTGTGTGCATTGTGTTGTTTTAATCTTGTTGGTTTGCGCTCTGCTTGTACGTATAAAATTTTGTTTATAATTGTGTATATATATTTTTTGTGTGTCATTATGTTTGCGAAAAAATCATCGTCGGTTTTCAAATTACCGATTCAGATTCCCGGCTGGGAATGTACCCCTTACGAGGCCTTGGCACGTGAGTGGGCTGATTCTACTGGTTTGAGTGAAAATTGGTCTTCATGCTTGGAGCAGGCGGAGCCTGCCGATGTGGTGTCGTGCTTGCAGAAAGCGCCAGTAGTGAAGGGTGATGAGCTTCCTATTTTAGGACGCAGAGGGTGGATTGTTCTTAATGCGTACAGAATGTTGCATGAGAAGTTTGTTCAGCTACAGAAGCAGTTTAAAGATATGGAAGGACAGTGTATTGAATTACAAAATGCACATACTCTGTTGCGTTGTCAAAATAAATTGCTTGCCGACAAACTTGAGACATATCAAACCATTGCTGAAAGAGCTGCGGTCCGTATTGCACGATATAAGTATAAACATCGTCGTGGTCGTGTATCTACACGCAAAGTGCGTATGGTTGTAGCGAAAGCTGGAATGGATTGGAACCCCGATGAGTGGGACGGTAATATCTGGGATTCTCATACTTCTGACTCCTCGGCAGAGGAGGGTGACAAGCGCGAGTCTTCTCGCTCCGGACGTGATTGTAAATCTGCTTCGTGCATTGATTCAACTTCCGATTGTGACCGTGCTCGTTCTTCCCGTGCGGATGACGTAGCTTGCCCTGATTGTTCTGTTAAATCTAAGATGCGGGCTTCCTCGGAAGCTCTTCCCGCAGTTTCTGCTCACCCGATCTTTCGACGGAAATTACAACAAGCCCCTGGTAATCCGGGTGGTATTGCTCTTGACTGTATTGAAGATTTTACTCAACAGGAGATTAGTGACATCCTGCAACGATTTAAACAACGGCCTGGTGAGACCTTGCTTACCTGGATGGTGCGTCTTTATGAGCTTGGCGCTTCCGGTATTATGCTCGATGCTGTTGATTGTTTACGATTTTGCTCTTTGAGTTCTGATTCTACTATTCAGGACCATTTTCGGAATTATAATGGTAATGCCCAGACTTCTTTGCTCCAGCTTGCGTCTGATGGCTGTAATCATAAATATCCAACTGAATCTGATTGGCCCTCTGATGAAAAGCCGTGGTATACTCTGCGCGATGCGTCACAACGTTTAAAGGAAGAAGTTATGAAAACGTGTATTTTCCTTAGTACTGCTGACAGATTATTGGATGGTCTTTTAACATCTTCTGTGCGTAATCGCATTATACGTACTTCTCCTGTTGCTTACAAGCAGGTCATGATGACATTATTGATTAACCAAACTGGCAATCCTTTGTCTGCTGTGCTCGAGTCTGTTCGTCAGCTTGGTGAGCTGGGTGAATGGTTTAAACCTGAAAGACAATCCCGACCTGAGGGTCGTACTGGTGGGGACTATAAGTTCTCTAGACGTGACATGTTTCTTGCTCTCATTTCTGATGGTGTCAAAAGGGAAGAGATTGATGGCGAACCTAATAATATCCTATGGGATATGTTTCGTAAGCGTGGTTTGGATCGAAAGGAAGGTGCCCGTCGTGTGCGAAAGAATGAGTATGATCGTGGTTCGGATGACAGTGGTGATGAGAGGCGACGTGTGAATTCTGATCGCCGTGATGATCGGCGCCATGAACGTGGTGGTTCCCCCCGTCGTAATGAGGGGAGGGGGAGAGAGGATGTTCGTGAGAGGGGAGGAGATGATCGTGGCTCTAGCAGACGTAGAGATGCAAGAAGTTATTCCCCTGACGTACGAAAGAGGGAGGATCGTAACAGACTCTCTGACCGTAACTCACAACTTTTTGATTCTGATACTAATCCGTTTCGTACTGGAGACGGATATGAACAAGAAATTCTGATACCCAAGAAAACTGAGAACATTTACCCTGATCTGTCTTGGTTGACGGAAAGCAGGAACAATGACTAGGAAATAGGTCAAGCTCCGGTACGCAGGTGGGCCCACAGAGATTACAGACCCTATGTAGATATTGAGATTTTTTGGAAACATCGTAATATCCAAAGGGCCCGAGCGTTAGTTGATACTGGGGCGGAGGCCACTTTAATTCATGGTAAGTCAAGAACATTTCATGGACAGTCTTTCACAATTACCGGTCTGGGTGGTAAAGAAACGCCCGCAGTTCAAACTGCACTTGAAATTAAAATTGGTAGGATTCCTCGTAGAGAATACTCTGTGTTGGTTGTGCCACTTTTGGAATACATTATTGGAATTGACATTTTGAAAGGTATGACTTTGCATTTGGATGATGGTTACTATCAATTTGGTACTAGACAGTACATTTCGACCAAACCCGTACGGGTTGGCCGTTTACGCATGCCACCTATTAAGATCCCTTTAGCGACGAAAGTGATTTCTCAGAAACAATATCGCATCCCAGGTGGTCATGAAGAAATTACAGCTACAATTCAGGATTTGGTTGACGCGGGAGTCATTACTCCGGTCACATCTGCTTGGAATAATCCTGTTTGGCCCGTGCGCAAAAGTGACAACTCTTGGCGCATGACTGTTGATTATCGAGAATTAAACAAACATACACCTAAATTGACTGTTGCAGTGCCTGACATTGTTACACTGATTGAGAGAATTCAAAAGCATCCTGGTACGTGGTATGCTTCTATTGATATTGCTAATGCATTCTTTTCAATTCCGATTGCCCCCGAATGCCAGGAACAATTCAGTTTTACATGGAATGGACGTCAAATGACGTTCCGGAGTCTTCCTCAAGGCTATGTACACAGTCCTACGATCTGTCACCGGCTGGTGGCGGAACATTTATCTGAAGTACCCACGATTCCACAAGTTCAGATTTGTCATTATATTGACGACATTTTGATTCAAGGTGAAACGCAAGACCAGGTACAGTCTCATTTAGATCAGATCATTGACTGCTTGCGAGCAAAAGGTTGGGAAATTAATCCTGACAAATTACAAACTCCATCCCAAGCTGTAAAATTTCTAGGAATTAATTGGCATGAGGGTCACAGAGAGGTGATTCCACAGGTTAAACGAAAAATACTTGATTTTGCGGTTCCCAGAAATAGGAAAGAGGCGCAATCCTTTATCGGACTGTTTGGATTTTGGCGTCAGCATATTCCCCATTTGAGTCAGATCTTGGCTCCTTTGTATCGAGTCACTCGTAAAAAGAATGCATTTGCATGGGGCGAACCTCAACAGACTGCTTTTAATTTGGCTAAAGAAGCTATTCAGTATGCTTTGGATTTGTGGCCTGTGAGTGACGGTGATGTGGATTTGAATGTGTCCGTGGAAGGTCTGTATGCCAATTGGAGTTTGTGGCAAAAGCAGGGCAGACAAAAAGTGCCATTAGGTTTTTGGACCAAAAAGTTACCAGAGGCTGGTGAGCGTTACTTACCTTTTGAAAAACAGCTGCTTGCTTGTTACTGGGCTCTGGTGGATACCGAGCAATTGACTTTAGGCCATGTTGTGATTTTGAGGCCTGAAATTCCCATTATGCAGTGGGTTCTGAGTTCACCGAAGTCCCATCGAATTGGACATGCTCAGGAGGCTAGTGTGATTAAATGGAAATGGTACATTGAGGACAGGGCACGTGTGGGTCCGAAAGGTGTGGCGGTTTTACATGAGCGAGTGGCGCAGGCGCCCTCCAATGAGGCTGAAAGTGAGTGTTCGGTTCCCGTGGTGCAGGAGTCTCCCGTGAAGTGGGGTAAATCATTTGATGATCTGTCCGCGGAGGATAGAAAACATGTGTGGTTTACGGATGGTTCTGCGAAGTTCATTGGTGACAAAAGACATTGGAAAGCTGTCTCCTATAACCCGATTACACAGAAATTGTTAAGTACAACTGGAGACGGTAAGAGTAGTCAATATGCTGAACTTTATGCGGTTTACCAAGTTTTGAAACAGGAATTACCAGGTACATGTCACATTTTCACTGATTCTTGGTCCACTGCAAATGGACTAGCGGTGTGGCTGCCGACATGGCATTCGCATAATTGGGAATTGCATTCTAAGGAGTTGTGGGGTAAAGAGTTGTGGCAAGATATTTGGGAATTGCTTCCGCAGAGTACTGTAACAATCTTTCACGTGGATGCTCATACTCCGATCGACTCCCTTGACAAATTTTTCCATAACATTGCAGATGAACAGTCTAAAATTTCTGAGGCAGTGGTTGACATGCAAGATTCTGATTTGGCGGGATTGGCGAAATGGGCCCATCAGAAAGCAGGACATTTTGGAGAGAAAGCCACTAACAGGTGGGCTGCTGATAGAGGAATTCATATTCCCTTTTCTTTAATTAAAGATGCCATTCTACATTGTCCCATTTGCCAGCATTCTAGACAGAAAAAGGTGCCTCAAATTGTTCGAGGCCACTTACATCGAGGTAAATTGCCCGCCCAAATTTGGCAGATTGATTATATTGGTCCGCTCCCTATGAGCAGAAACTGTCAATACATTTGTACAGTGGTTGATACTTATAGTGGCCTTTTGGTCGCTTTCCCTTGCAAGAATGCTACCCAAGTGAATACAATTAATACCCTGGAGCTAATTATTTTGTATTATGGTGTCCCATTCCAAATTCAATCAGACAATGCATCCCACTTTCGTGGAAGATTGGTGCAGGAATTCTGTATAGAGAATAATATAGACTGGGTGTTTCATATTCCATACTATCCACAAGCTTCAGGATTGATTGAGAGAATGAATGGCTTGTTGAAAGAACAGTTGCGCAAGTTGACTGATGACCGTTACAGCCAGTGGAGAGATGTCCTACTTCAAGCCTTATTGATTTTAAATAATCGTCCTTTGTTACATGCTGAATCTCCTTTGATGCGTTTGTTTCCTCCACATGTTGATGCAAAACCTAATTCTGTTGCGACCACTGTCACATATTGGGAAATTACCCCCGGTGCTTTGGCTCCATGTAGAGCAACCCCAGGCTCCGCAGGCCTCGACCTGCATGCATTAAATGATGCACACTTCCCAGGAAAAGATTGAATCATTGTTGAAACTGGCATTGGTGTCTCTATACCTGCCGGTAGTTTTGGATTAATTGCCCCTAGATCTGGCCTGGCCCTGAAAGGTGTACAAGTACTCGGAGGAGTGATTGACAGTGATTATCAGGGAGAGATTAAGGTTCTCTTGCTTAATAGCAGTGAGACTGATTTACTGATCAAAAAGTCTGACCGTGTTGCTCAGTTACTGATTATGCCTGTCTTCAGTGGTGAGATCAAAAATGGCTCTGCCCCAACGTTGCTAACTGTGCGAGGACAAAAAGGCTTCGGATCGTCTGATCTTCCTGGAGCTAAAATATGGGTGCAATCGCCTAAAAATCCTCCTGAACAGGCTGATATTATTGCGACCGGTCATGACAACACCGTTTTGGTGATGAAGCCAGGGAAAGATGGCTGGGAAGCTGTCCCAGCTGATAAATGTTACTTACGAGAATGATTAAGGCCTGTGTTTGTATTCTTTCAGATCATTCTTTGGACTGCTGCTGCAGGATGTGTCGGCGTTGGACTCCTTTTGGCTTGCTACGCCGGGAGAGGAGGGGATCCACCGACGCCGAGTGATGGGATAATGAGAGCCGCGCGGTCTGCGTGGCAGAAATCTTCAAATTTTTGGATCACACTCGCGAAGCGAGTGACGAACTCTCCGCATTTTTGTCTTACCCCCATGAAGTCCGTCACTGACATTTTAGCGACCTGTTTGGTTGCTGTCCCTGCATCTACTGAAACTTTGCACTATGTGTTTAACGTATCCAATGCCCGACCTAATGTTATTTTGGGCGATTTCGCGGCCCATGAATTTTGTCCCTCATGTACTCTTCTTCCAGACCTGGATGTCCCTATTAATTCCAGAATTACTACTTTTAATATTACCCCTGGTGATCTTTGTTTTATGATGACCTGTAATCCTAAGGCCATTTCTGAGTGTCTGCGGTTGAAACTCCAAGCCGCTACTACTTTTTCATTTCATCAACGTTTGCTATGTTCAAAGAGACTTCCTAATTCATGTCTTTCAGTGAAAAACAATATGACCTGTAAGAGTTTAGTTGTAGCCACTAGCCATTATCGTTCAATGTTATTACCAGCTGGATGGCTCTTTTCCTGCGGGAATTCATCTTGGCCCTATATTCCTGCAAATATTTCTGGTGGCCCATGTGCCATCACTAGATTAAGTTTGCTAATGTTTTCTTCACGTCCTCCTTCCCATTCTCGTATTGTTCGAGACTCTATGTCATTACATGAAGATTGTGATTCCTCTGTTCATCTTTTTTCTAGATCTGAATATCTTGGTTTAGCTTTTTCTATTATTGGTGTTCCGGCATTGGCCGTTTATAATGCCAAAACAATCGGCAAAATGGCCTGCTGGATGGTGAAGTCAATCAACCAAACGTCTGCTGTTTTATCTGATTTATTATTAGATTCCCAAGGTGAACGTAGAGCTATTTTGCAAAACCGTGCTGCAATCGATTATTTGTTGTTGAAACATGGGCACGAGTGCTCTGAATTTGAAGGTCTATGCTGTTTTAATTTATCTGATCATTCTAAAGATATCCAATCCCATATTAATAAACTCCACGACTTGACTGCAGAAATTAGAGAACATATAGATCAGGGTTTCTTTGACTGGCTTTTTAACTGGCTCCCTGACATGCATTTTTTACGACAAATTTTGGGAGGGGTTATTGTTGCTGTTTGTATCGTTATAGCAATTTGTTGCTTTATTCAGTGTATCCCTTCCCTACTACAATTTTTTAGACTTACTAAGGCTCGTAGATCAGTTAGTTTTGTTTCATATTATTCGTCTACTGACGTTAGTTCCATTTAGTTTGTGGATAATAGACTGGAGTCAAGGGGTGTAATGTTATGGCTGTCTTTTTGCTAGCTCTCTGGAGAAGGAGAATGATGGAGAGTGACTCCAGCCTATCACCCCCATAGCATAGGGATTAGGCCGATAGACAGGGACCCTGTCATATATATATATAAAGGCATTTGCGTGTTACTTCCCTTAGAGTAAGGCTTATGAATTTAAGTGAGGGGTTAGATATATAAGTATTAGTCATGATTCACTCATTTGCTAACATGCCGATCTGTTTTTTATGGAGCTATGCATATTATGGGCTCCGTAGGCCTTAAACGAGACAGACTCCATTTTGCTTTCTGCCCGGTAGCTCGAGAAGGCTTTCTAGGTCAAGAGTAATGTTTTAGTTTTAAGCTGTTGTTCGCTTGGAGAGAACCGGTTCAGGCTGACCCTTATCGAAGGAATGTATTTTTCTCCACTCCGAAGACACAACTTCAGGCCGGCCGGCTGGGAAAGTGTCCTTGGTACGGGGAGGTACAAGAATTTGGTGGGCGGCAGGTTACTGGCCGTGAATTTCCATGAAGGAACGGGCTTTGATATTAGCGAAGGTGTTAGTCTTTTTGTCAGTTAGTTTGTAGGCGGCATCTAGCCGTTAGCATCTCTGCCATTATTCATTTTCATGGTGGACAAGTCGCCATCTTTGAAGTCGGAGAAAGATTTAAGACCGAAACTCTCTGAGATAGACTGAACGAGAAGTGGCGCGGAGCGCACTAACACAGAGAGAGAGAGACGGTAGTTAATAAACAGCAAGGTTCCGAGGTCCTGAGGGAGAGCAGACGAGGTTGAGCCTAGCGGTGCAGACGTGTACTTGTGACGGCTGAGAGTGACTGCAAGGCGAGCCAGGACCCAGAGACGAGACAGGAGCCTAGATGACTGCCGAGTCCCGATTTCCCAGTAACCAGGTGATGTCCGACCAATTCCTGTAGTATGTGCACTCTAATCTTTATCTTTTATTCCCTTTGCAAATGTAATGCTGCATAGTAATGTGATTTATGTCTATTGTTAATAAATATCCTAATTCATATAGAATTATCGTGTACCTGGTGCTTATGTTCAATCTTGGTAAACGACATTCCTAGTCGAACGCTATTTAGGTGAACGGATGAGAAATCCCGATCAGGTAAATGGTAATCGAATAAAGAGGAAGTGAGTGGACCTTTGATGCCAAGAGCAAGAAGTACACTATACAATCTGGACCCATATTCAAAGTTATTATTTTAGGTTTGTCCCAAGTAGATTGCCGAAATATCATCCCAATAATGGTTCATAGGAATGTGGTCGTCGTTGATATGCGGCGTTAATGAGAGCGTCGGGGAGGATACCGACGTGTAAATCCACCAGATTGTGGCTTGAATAAGTGAGAACGTCAGGAAGGACACTGACGCGTAGTTTCGCAGGATCGCGAACAATTGGAAAAGGGAGCATTGGGTTCTGCAGGCCCGTGTGTAGACGCACCAGATTGTGTGTCAGATCTGCCCTAGGGTAGAACGGTCTGGGTCGGGGTGACCGCGAGGCCAACTGATGTGAATAAGTGTGGTGTAGGGTATGGATATCCCTAGTAATCAGTGAGTATTCTTAGTATCCCTATAGATTTAGTGGTGTTTTTGATAATATGAGCTTGTATATTGCGAGTTCCCCATCCTCAGGTAGGTACCAGGTGCCTGGATAGGTGGTCCTGGGGACGGAAGGTGAGTACGTTCTGGCTGGGTTGGAGGGGCCCCTGGGGGCTGATCCCACCTACTCAGAAAATCCAGCCATTACAGAGGCCAGGCCTCAGAGATGTGGTTAGAGCACCTACAGAAGATTCCCTGTTGGTCTGATCTGATGTGTTCTCCTCCGGAGAGAATAAACCTTTGTTTCCTGCCTTCCAGTCTCCAGCTCCTGCCTCTTCATTGATTTATACTCTGTGGGATAAGAGGCGACATCGCCGGGCAATACTTAAGGTTATTTCGTTGATTGCCTTCCTGCTTTACACTGTGATGCCTTACTCTGCCCTGGATGGGTATCCCATGGGTGTTGCGGTGGGTGTTCCCACTCAACTTCCTTTGATTTTTACGAATTCCCAGATTTACAAGGACTTTTAAACCTGGGAATGCGCCAACATTGAACCTCTTCCCAGGGAAGGCATAATGAGGCGAAATATCTTTATTCCTCCTCATTTTCTCCTCGTTATATGTGTGCTGTATTCCATAGCACACATTAAAAGAGAAAAAAAACTCTCATGATTGTTTTTGTGCGGGAAGGCACCCCTGCCTGCAAATAAATAATCCTGCCTACAACACAGGCACCCTTGTACCATGGTGCAAGGTTTCCTGTGTTGGCACTAGGCTTACAAAATGGCGCAAGCCCAGGGAAAGAGGACAGGAATGGGCCATAGTGGGTAAATATGAAGCATTGCTGCCCTCTCCCGGTGATGTTGGGCTGTGCAGCAATATGCCTTGTTGCGCTGCCCAATGCCACAATTTTCATAAAGAGGCCCCCTACTGTGTGCATTTTCACAAGAAATACCTGAGCTTCGGCAGAGGTTTGGTTTCAGGTAGAGACACCACAAGAGAAGATAGGAGGTGCAGGGACAACATAAGGGTGTCATGTCTCTGAACACACAACTGAATTGGAAGGAAGGTGCTGAGGGAGGCCGTAAACAGAAGCAGTCACTGAATTTAAGAGTCGAGGTGAAGTGGTGTCAGTATTGTCCAAGAGTCAATGCAAAATCTACGACTGAGTCTAATCTGTGGATAACTTTCAAAAAGTGAAAATAAGATATTTCTATAAGAAATTATGGATAGAAAGTTCTAGACACTCTGGGGGTTGCATGCCAAATTCACTGCTCTTTCTTCTCAGATTCTTCTGCAGTTTGATGCCTTTGATCTCCAATCATCTCCAAACTGCGCCTCTGACTACCTCACAATTTACGATGGCAACAACAAGGCAGCCCCAGTCTTACTCACCAAAGCATGTGGGACCGGAGAGCTCCAGCCATTCACCTCTTCCGGAAATGAGATGTTGGTGGAGTTTGTGACGGACGGCTCCATCACGGCCAGTCGGTTCAAGGCCTCCTACAGCAGTGGTATGGTCCTTGGTGTCAGGCTGCTCTCAAACATGGAGAAGGAATGTAGATGACACTCTGTGTCAGTGGATGGAAGTTGCAAAGGCCTCCTATGGCAATGGTATGGCACTTGTTGTCGGGATGCTCTCAGTCAGTGAGACAGGTCTCAAAGGCCTTCTACAGCAATGGGACACTCTTTGATGGTGGGGCAGTCTCTGTAATGAGAGGGAGGAAGCCACGACTTATACAGCAATACGGAGGACCTTGGTGTCATATCACTATCGGATAAGGCGGTGAATTTTAAGAACTACTACCATACTAGCAATGGTTTGTCCCTTGGTGTTGGGTCAGAGGAGGTGGGATGTCAAGGCCTCCTGAAGCAATAGTACGGCTTTTGGTGTCAGGCCACTCTTGGTTAAGGGCGTGGGTTGTAAAGTCCTCCTACTGCAATGGTACAGTCCTTGGTATTCGCCTGCTCTCAGGTGGAACGGCAAGGGATCCTACAGTAATGGTCCTTGGAGTCAGGTCGCTCTCAGACGGGGTAGGGAGGACGCAAAGGCCTCCTATGGCAATGGAATGGTCCTTCGTGTTGGGGCACTCTCGGTCAGCAGAGGGAGATCGCAAAGACCTGATGGAGGCATCAATGATACAGTCCCTGCTGGCAGGACACTCTCAGACGGGAGAGAGGACGCAAAGGCCTCTTGTTGGGACCCAGTGAGCGGTGCTCCGAGGGTCTCTTGGCATGTTGGCATAAGGTTTACTGCAGAAAGTGCTTCTTTCTCTGAATCAATAGAGGTCTAACATGGAATACAAGGAGATGTTGTGGGCCCAATACACTGACATAATCCCCTTGAGTCTGGGTAAGGAGGTGGGGTGGTACATGGATTAGTGGTGCTTTGTTTCTGATCTCTCGGCCTGTGGAGTCTTGCCCACTGATGATCGGGGTTGGCATAGATCACACTGTGCACAAAGTATATAGGAACACAAACAGTAAGTGACGTGGGAGTATACCAACAGGGATCTCTGATAGGAAGGGTCCTCTAGTGACTGAACTGTTCCTTTGGATTTCAAAAAGGGAGGGAGACAAAGGGACACTATTTACCACTCGAGGCGGTGGAAGGTCCAGTAACAGCTGAGTGTCCGTACGAAGTACTAGAGAGGCAAACCAAAAAGGGGTTGCTGTACCGTTCCTAAAGAGAGCAGTGATAGGAAAGTTCTTGCTGGCGTGACCAAGGGGAAGGGAAAGGAGAGGGATATTATTGATACCCTGGGGCATCCATTGTGTTGGATATATTTGCCTCACACACCCCGATGAGTGTCATGCTTCATCATCGGCGGTTGCTCCTCGTCGGGGAGGCGGTGCAACCCCCGACGGGCACACCTCAGAGAGGGGCTCTTTGGCGGAGATCTTTTTTCCAACTGCCTGTAGGTGAAGTGGGGGTATGTGGGCAGGGAGGTGTGTACCTATGGTAAGGTGGTTAAAATGTAAATAGGGGTACCGGAATGGACTTTATTCTGGGGGTCCCCTAGCTACAGTTAAAAAGTGGAGCTAGTTCCCTAGGTGTCAACCTATTATGTTGTGTTGACCTAGAAGATACTAGTGGTGCATGTGGTCAACATGTTTCTCGCTACTGGTACATTTACCGCGATTCGTCAGGACCAAAGTGAAGACAACAACATGCTTGTGTCATATGTGTTGTAATTTTACCTTAGTGGATCCTCCTATGACTATGTCTAATGATCAAATCCTAGGGGCCACATGAGTGTTCGGCAGGGCTGAACTACAGCGCTGAGCCCAGGGTGTGGCTGTAGGCTGCTGTGTCCGGGTATAGTGACCTACCCCTCCCCGCCGAACTCGAGCTCGGCGGGTTGCTGTACCGTTCCTAAAGAGAGCAGTGATAGGAAAGTTCTTGCTGGCGTGACCAAGGGGAAGGGAAAGGAGAGGGATATTATTGATACCCTGGGGCATCCATTGTGTTGGATATATTTGCCTCACACACCCCGATGAGTGTCATGCTTCATCATCGGCGGTTGCTCCTCGTCGGGGAGGCGGTGCAACCCCCGACGGGCACACCTCAGAGAGGGGCTCGAACTCGAGCTCGGCGGGGAGGGGTAGGTCACTATACCCGGACACAGCAGCCTACAGCCACATTAAGAATCATTAAGAACCCTCAAGACTGTCTGCCAGAGAGGGTGTTACGGCATCATGATATTCCAGAACAGAAGCATCAGGGAAAAGTTGAAATAAACTGGCCTAGCCTGCCATTCTACCCAGATGATCACATTTCACTTCTGGTTGATGAAGGTGTCTTGGTGCTGACCAGTATATAGAAAAACTCAAAAGTCCCCTACTGGCGGTAAAGTGATGATAAATGAGCGCCAACATATACTTCTTCTTCCTTATATCACACTGCCCCCTGCTGGTAGGACAGTGATGGTAAGTAAGGGCACTTCCTTATGTAACACTGGCCCTGCTAGCAAGCACATACTTCTCCTTCCTTATCCCACACTGTCCCCTGCTGGTAGGATAGTGATGGTAAATAAGGGCTAATGCATATGTCTTCATCCTTATATCTCACTGCCTCCACTGGAAGGACAGTAACGGTAAATAACGGCCAACGCATACTTCTTCTGTAGGTCATACTGCCCCCTGCTGGGGGCATACTTCTCCTTTCTTGTGCCGCACCGCCTCCTGCTGGCAGGAGAGTGATGGTAAACAAATGCCAACACATACTTAGCCTTCCTTATGCCACACCAGCTCCTCCTGGCAGGACAGTATTGGAAAATAAGGTCTAGAGCATACGTCTCCTTCCTTACCTCACACTGCCCCCTACTGGCAGGACAGTGATGGTCAAGACTGGCTGTCACATTGTTTTTTTCTTATGGCACACTGCCTCCTGCTAGCATGATTGAGGTACTCTTTAAGGACTAACCCATACTTCTTATTTACACCCTGCAGGTCTCCTACGTATATGTTGTTTCAACTGCAGCCGATAGCATACGTTAAGAAATATGTTTTGTATAAACCTGTTCCATGTTGTATTTAAACTGCTTGAGTTTATTCTTACTATATTGTCAGATACTGCAGTCTATGCATGTGAAAAAGCCATGTCTTTGTTTGTTCCGCCAACCCCTGTTTGTTTTGTTAGATGCTATGTAACTTGGGCATAGCATGTCCCTTATGGTTGGGCCACGCATGTATGTTACTCTGGGTTTCGGTGTGATAATACTCCACTTGCGCCGTTTTAATGTGTCCACCCTAGGTTTCTGGCTAATCCTCTTTTCTGCGTCTAATAGGACCCTTTGCTTGTAACCTCTTTTTCTGAAGCAGTCCCTGGTCTCTTTCAAATTGGTTGTAAAGGTATCAGTCTCGCTGCAGTTTCTACGCACCCGACAATCTCACTGTAGGGGATGTTATTATTGGCACTAGGATGCGCACTGGTAGCATGTAGTGTGCTATTACTGGTAGTGGGTTTTCAATACAGTGTGTTATGAATGTGTCCTTCCTTGGCATAAAAAGTGATGGCTAGGAATTCAATTTTATTCTTGTCATATGTCATTGTCAGAGTAACATTGTATGGATTGTCATTTAAAAAAGCATGGACTCCCTCAGTTCGTTCACAGAGTCATTCCAAATGAAAATCACTTTGTCGATATATGTCCCCCAGAAGATGATAGTCTACAACCAGGCGGTGGAATATCGCTCCCAAGCATGTTCTTTCTCTCACCATCCCATAAACAATCCCGCGGGTGAAGGGGCAAATTTGGACCCCATTGCCGTCTCTTGGAGCTGATGATACCAGCCCCCACCATGCAAAATCTTCGACAAGATCAGGTCTGTCATCTCCATGAGCATCCTGTTGTGCTCAAACCAATCTGCTGTCTTTGTTTTAGGAAATGTCCCAATTGTTTCTTGATGCACCTGTAAAAGCTAGTAACATGAAACGTGAAAAATAAGACCCTTAGGCCATGGTACATATGTTGAGGATGTCCTTACTATCTTGTATGTATGCCGGTAGGTTAATTACTAGTGCCTGCAAAAAGGTATCCACGTATTCTGAGAAGCGTTCGCTCGGGGAGTCTATCCCAGCAATTATGGGCCTACCTGGAGGAAAGGCAACCCCTTTATGTACTTTTGGAAGGATGTATATACATGGATAGCTGGGATTTCTAACAGCTAAGTTTTCGAATTCCTCCTCAGAAATTAATCCCTTGTACCTCCAGTCTTCCAATTTCATGGTGATATGCACAGTCAGTTTCTTCATAGGGTTAGTGGGCACAGATTCATAACAATTGAGGACTCCCAATTGTCTCTCTATTTTACCCACATAATCTTCTTTCCTCATGAGCACAATGTTTCCGCCCTTGTCGGCTTCCCGTATGACAAGATTGTCATTTGCCCGTAGTGTGTTCAGGCCTGTCTTTCCCGTGGACTAAGATTGTAAGGGCCCATTGCCTCATGTCTGCGTCCATTCAATAGTTTATGTAGGTCATCTGACACCTTGGTCTTAAAAAGGTCAATGTTGGGATGTGTTATGTGTGGCGTAAATTTAGAATTAGATTTTAATCCACTGTCATTGTCTGGTTTTGCTTTATTACACTTGGGATTCACATGAAAGTAGTGTTTTAATTTCAATATGCGTACAAAGATGTGGAGGTCAACAATTACATTCACAATATTTCCCATCTGTGTCGGGCAAAATCGCAT
This sequence comes from Lissotriton vulgaris, assembly GCF_964263255.1. Taxonomy (NCBI): domain Eukaryota; kingdom Metazoa; phylum Chordata; class Amphibia; order Caudata; family Salamandridae; genus Lissotriton; species Lissotriton vulgaris. The sequence goes on along the minus strand of NC_141688.1, from coordinate 297,924,031 downwards.
TGGCTGTTTGGCTGTTTTAATTAAAATCTTGAATTCAAGAATACAGAAATGTGATACAAACATTGATTGGACTACCTGGCCCTTTACATGGGATGCCAAATTGTGAACGGATGTGCAATTTAGATCACAGAGCAAGGCTCAATAGAGAAGCAGTGGCAGAGAAACTATAATATGCAAATACAAATTGAACCTAAATATTCAGCATTCAAAGTCAGCACATGGAAGATTGACGATGTTTGACCAACGAGCATCACTCAGTAAGTGAATGAGATTGGTGTGGTAGCATCAGAAAAGGGTTTACATATATGTGTAGGTTTACTCTCTAAAAAATGACATTCTTGAATCCCTGAGAGTTCTGAAGTATCTTTTCATTCACTTCTGAAGTCAGTGTGTGTGGTTCATATACACTTTCCAACACAGCTGTGGCCACTGTGAGACCCTTTCACAAATCCTGAGGATGCTCATGACAAAGCACTTTAGTGCCAATTAAAAAATAAACTCATCTCCAACCATCTAACTCTTGTAAGATGTGCCATGGTGCACCAGTGGCTATTAATAAATAGCCGTGTCTTCCACAATTTAATTTGGTAGTAGTGACGTGTGGAGGTGCACTAGTGGCAGTTAATAAATAGCCTCTTCCACCACATCTAACTTGGCGAAACAAGGAGAAATGCTTTCTTTCTCCTCGTTTTTGCTTTTTCCATGTAGGCTGCCTTGGGTAGTACACACGGAAAAGCAAAACACCTTGGATTGTTCATGACCAGAAGGTGACCCTTCCTGCACATAAACAATCCTTAAAAAATTAAATTTTCTAACTTCTATGTGTGCTGCAGTAAGTAGCACACATAGAAGTGACAAAATGGCATTTCAGCATAATTTATGTGCAGGAAGGGACACTTTCCTACACATAACCAATCCTCCCCTGCACGCAGACACCCGTGCACTATGGCGCAAGGGTGCCTGCATTGGCGCTACACTGCTCGGTGAAGCGCCAGCGCAGAGGGAAACACAAGGTTGCACCGTATTGTTTTAAATATGGTGCAGCCTTGCATTTCTGTAGTGGCGGAGTGAGGCGTTAAGCCATGATGGCTAATGCCTCACTCCGTCACTTCTGTTGTTCCCCTCTTATTTGGAGGTAGACAACTGCTGATTGACTGCTGGTGCAGCCTCCACTGACAGGAAGCCATCTGTCACAGGTCTCTGCCTTTGATGCATCAATAAACCCACTAGGCCATTTCTACAAGAAAGTGTGTCACCACAAGCCGTTTGGCTGTTCCGCACTGAGTCACTTTCAAAGCACAGGGATGCATCATATTTACAATAATATGGTGCATCCTTGTGCTTTCCCCTGCGCTGGCACACAATAGGCTGCCATGCACCAGTGAAGGCACCCTTCCACCATGGTGCCAGGGTGACTGTGTTTTAGGGGAAATTGTTTTTGTGCAGGAAGGAATATCTTCCTGCGTAAAAACAAGCAAAACATGTTAGAAGCAAAAAATAATTTTTCTGCAGCAGTTACATCTAATTGGAATGGGTGGTCTGCCATGGCATGGGTGGAGACGGTATCTCTGCAACCCCAGCAGCCTCCATGCACTGACTGCTGGGAACTGAATGACCCCAAAGTACTGCTGACCAACTCTATGATGGGTCTGGGCTTAATTATTCACAAAAATAGTAAAATTCATTGATATTTTAGAATGATCAAATAAAATGCAAATAGCCATTGCAGTAGATTTGCACTGTACATACTCATTAAGTATCGTTAGTTTGAAGTATCTCGGCGCTTAAGAACGTGTGAAACAGCAGAGAAGAGGGGAAAATTAGAAAAGGTGGGTTTTTAACATCTTTCTAAACTGGGCCAGATTTAGTCCACAGCGCAGGTGTGAGGGTAAATTATTCCAAAATACTGGAGCGAGATGAGAGAATGCTCTACCACCACTGCGTGCCTTTTTGACTCTGGGGGTGATGAGCAGATGCTCAGAGCTTGACCTAAGAGTTCTTGCCGGGATATAGGAAGAGAGTTTGGTTGAGAGATACGAAGGGCCTTGACCATTGAGGGCTTTATAAACAATACAGCCTATTTTGAATTTTACCCTTTTTCCCATGGCGAGCCAATGGAGTTGGTTCAGGAGGGGTGCCGAGGGTGTTCTTGTGGTAAATAAATATTTACCGTCGGAATTTCTATGCAGTAAAGTTCAATAAAATAACTCACTCGGAAATGAGAGGCAGAATCCGTGGTATCAGAGTTATAAGGGTTTTTTATTCCATAAAATGGAATGGTTCGAACCAGGGTATCATGTTCCTTTCACCATTAAGGATCAGGAAGGGATAGACAATTCTTTATTAACAGAGTACAATATATATAGTAAATGCATATAATGGTGATGGATACAGAAGGCGTAACTGCTGAGAGAAACGAGATAAGAACACATGTGCGTAACAGAAAGGCGTGCACGAGGGCGTACACAGAGGTGTGTGCTAGAAACGTCACATGAAAGTGTCACAAGTGGGTGAATACATAGTGGAAATTTGCAATGTCAGCAGAAATCTGTGGCAAGGATGCGCGCGCAGCAGCATGACGTGTGACTGACGTGAGGCTGGAGGGTGCAGGGGACTTGACATTTAGCACTAGAGGAAGAGACAGAAGTCTGGCATGTCAGATCGACTTGTTCCTAAATCATATCTGATATCTTGTGTTTAGGGAACTATATTATCTAGAAGGAAAGGTCTCTTGGGCAGAGGCTACTCTATACTGACTATTAATGCGTGCATATGTGACTACGTGTCTGCGTGTAATGCGAGGGGCCATGGGCCTACCATGGTAACGGGAGCAATGAATTACTTGCATGGAGACAGAGAGGCCGGGCCCTTCGCTCTGCAGCCGGGGAATTGTTTATCTATTCTGCTAGACTGGAATGTGTTTTTCGAGGATCTGAGCTCGGCTATACTGATAACTTGAAGGCAAAATACTGTCTTTGGCAGGCAAGCAGGCCGAGCCGGGCACCGCTCGCCACGCAGGGAGTAGGACAGAGGTCAGGGATGTATCCCACGTTGCAGCTTTCAGGAGGCAGAGAGCAGAAAGGGCTTGATGGCAGAAAATCAGGGCCTAGCTCTGCAGAGCTAGGAAAACGTGAAAGTGCACCATGAAAAGACGTTGGCAAGGCATACTTAGGAACTGAATTATCGATCCATTCATGGTGGATCTGAAAGAGGACATGTTAACGTTGAACGCAAATGTATTTGCGTCTTCATAGCTGGTCGAGGAGGGAAGTTACATGCACTTTAAGCTCGTACATGGAGACGGTGGGGTTCACGTTAGGGGACACAATTGACCATAAAAATTCATATTACCTCGTTCCCTCCTTGTCCCCTACGGACCCTTCATGATATATCAATCTTCATTAGTCCATCTATTTGTTCATATAACATCATTTGCTCTTCCTTTTTCAGGCGGGATTTAGAACGTGGACTTGGATGAGGAAAACATGATGTGGCGCACAAGCCGCAAATCGCTGGCCCACACTGTATACATAGGCAATAACTGAATACTATGAGAAGGGCTATTCCGAGGAAGGATAGGACTTTCCATCCCCAGGCTGATAACACGCTCCAGAACCAACCGGACCAAGTCCAGGTGCCTGGATTCTGGTGTATCTGACTTGCAATCTTATGGAGACGGGTTATGGCTCTATATACTGACGGTGCGTTTTCTGGAATGAAAACACAGCAACTCGATCCGATGACTCTACAGGCTCCGCCCCTATCGGCCAGGATGACGTCAAGAACAAGACGATTTTGAAGAACAACAAGTCTCATAGCAGACTGTTCCTCTGTTAAGTTGCCTAGGGCGGAAGTAGTTTCATTTACCACTGCTTCAAGGGTTCTGGTCAAGTGACGTATTGATTTGCTATTGAAGATAGCTCCTAAATAGGGAAAGAAACCTTTATTGACATCTATATATCGTTCCCATGCCGTTTCAGTATAGTCGACAATCGGGAGTTCTCTCTTGGGTCTATTAGGTACTAGACGGGAGTTCTTATGATAATCAGGTGGAGCTAGAAAAACAGGTGGCAGAAGGAATGCAATGTAACATGTCCCATCCCAATCTAGTGGCAAACGAATATAGGCTGTATGACCACAAATGAAATAGGAATGGTGGGTAGCTTTGAATATAGACTTGCCTTTATCACTGAAATCACAGTAGTACATTTACTATGACCTAGGTGTACTGAACCATTCTTTCTGACACATAATTCGCCTTTGACTGGTAACACTGACATAGAGGGTAAGTCTGGTCCTGTATCGGACTGGACATTCAGAATCATGAGGTTAAGTGTATAATTACCTAATCCATATACTTCATTTTCTAGATCGGTCCCTGTCCTTTGTGGAAGACCCTCCTTGTTAGGGTAACATGCTTTATGCATAACTGTGTTCAGATTTCCCCATACCCAATCGCCTTGGTAGACTATGGAATCAGAGTCTAAAGAATTTATTAAACTAAACCAGGCACCACAGGAACCATTATGTGTGAACGGATACGGGAAGAGGGGCAGGACTCCCTTGTATTTCTGATAGGGAGGGAGTCGGCCACATATCCAACAATTGGTAGCATTGCTGGTCTGATGGGAATGATGTAACATACTGATAAAAGTATTGTTGCGCAGCGCAAGCCGGTAAGATAACTCGTGCGGGGGTAATTCACTGAAAGTATGCTCGACAGTGCTATTTGGAAAAAAATGTGCATGTATGGAAATAGGAAAGTACATGTGTAATAATAAACTTGCAGCAATAATCGTAAGACTCAGAAAAAACATAATCAATAATGTCACGATGCAGTGACTACGGAGAGATTTACAATATTCTCGTTTCTTGAGCTGTTTCTGTCTATCTCTCTCTCTATTGGGGTCTAACTTGTACATGTCAGGAACCTGTCTAACCGCTTCACCTAGGGGAGGACTTAAACAATTAAACTGTCTGACTTGCTAGACCTCAATTTCATTCGATACTCCTGCTGAGGAGTTTTCTCTACCAGGGGGAGTTTAGTATCAGTCTCTGGAATGGGGCAGGGCTGTGAGTCTGTCTCTGGCGGCAGTCCATTATATTTTTTAATATGACTCGAGTGGAGCCAGCCCTTGCGGCCCTCCACCTTCACTGCTGTCCTTGTAGTTAATAAAACAAGCTTCGGCTCCTGCCAGCGGGGCTCCAGCGGACTCCTCCTGTTGAAGTTCCGAATAAAGACGTGATCACCAGGGACGATCTCGTGTGGCTTCACCTCGGTGTTGTCGGGAAAGGCTGCAGCCACCGGTGAACGACAAGATTGTAGTGCAGACATCAAGGAGGCAAGGTAATCTGTCAGCATATTACTATCAACATCTGTGATCTTACGAGGCAGAGGCGTCCCCCACATATTCGGTGGCCTACCAAAGACCACCTCGTACGGGGATAGCCCTGTTCTAGAGTGTGCGACCATTCTCATGTAAAACAATGCAACTGGCAAGGCGACTATCCAGTCTACCCCTTTCTCGGCACAAATCTTAGCAAGACGTGTTTTCAGTGTCTGATTGTGGCGTTCCACGAGGCCTGCTGCCTCGGGATGTCGGACGCAGTGAAATTTCCACTGATATCCTAGCAGGAGTGATACCTGCTTCATTAGTTCGGACGAGAATGGCTGACCGTTATCTGAGTACACGACACGAGGCAAACCGTACCGGGGGAAGAATTCACGAACCAACTGTTTGGCAGTGGTCGGAGCAGTGTATTCTGGGACTTGATATGTTTCTGTCCAACGGGAAAGTGCACATACAACTACGAGGACATATTTGAATCCTCGACATCGTTCCATCTGGATATAATCCATCTGGAGGACTTCAAAAGGGTGATCGGGAGGATTGAATCCACCCTGCTCTACAGGAATGCTTTTACCTGGGTTGAACTGACAACAGATCATGCAAGTACGCACTTTCTGTTTTGCTGCTGCTCGTAAATGTTTGTTGTACCAGAGATTCTGTAAACTGTCTAACATGGCTTTTTCTCCTAAATGTGCTGGACTGTGTGCGGTGTTAATCATAACTTGAACCATAGAGTCGGGGAGAAACCATGTGGCTTTTCCCTTCGTCATCCATCCCTGGTCTGTCTGGATCCCTCCTAGTTCAGTCCATTTCTTTATTTCGTCTGGAGTAGCATGTGTCTGTATGTCAATTACATCTAGTGCGGGATCCTTAACTGTCATGCAATGTGTCGGTGTCGGAACTATTGTCTTTGTCATATCAGCTGCATGTGTGTGAGTCAGAGCTGTGTGCTTCGCGGTTCGATCGGCCAGGTCGTTACCCTGGGAAATAGTATCTGTAACTTTAGTATGTGCTTTGCACTTCATGATAGCTATGGCTGATGGCAAATGTATTGCTTCCAATAATGCTTGAATGAGGGGACCATGTTGGATCTTGGCTCCGTGAGAGGTCAAGAAACCTCTTTCCTGCCAGAGTACACCGAAGTCGTGTACGACTCCAAATGCATAACGTGAATCTGTGTATATGTTAACATTCCTGTTCTTGGCTACTATACAGGCTCGAGTCAGAGCAATGAGCTCTGCAGCTTGAGCAGACAGTGTATCAATACGGTGTGTTTCTTTGACTTCAGTTTCAGTGGTCACTGCATATGCGGCCACTAATTCTCCTGTGCTTGTTCTCATACATGAACCATCCACGTAAAGTGTCAGGTCTGGGTTAGTCAGTGCAACATCTGTCAAGTCTCGTCGGGGTTTTTTGTTACTGCATTAATGATCTCTATACAGTCATGTGGAGCTGGATCTGTTGTGTTCGAGGGTAACAATGTGGCAGGATTGAGTATATTGCAGCGTCTGATTTCTATGTGTGGCTGGAACAATGTCAATTCATAAACTGTCAGTCGTGCTATAGTCAAGTGTTGAGTCTGTGTTCTGTTTAAAAGAACTTCCACAGAGTGTGGAACTTGTACTGTCAGGGGATGTCCTAACACTATGGAATCACTTTGTCGGATTGCTAAGGCTGTCGCTGCAACTGATTTTAAGCACGCAGGCAGGGCCTGGGCTACTGGGTCTAGTGTACTCGAAAAATAAGCACAAGGCTTATGTGAACCTGCTTGGTCTTGTGTGAGGACAGATAATGCTGTGCCATCACGTTCTGTAACGAAAAGTGTAAAAGGTTTGTTGTGACATGGTGTTGCTAAAACTGGTGCTTGACATAATGCTTTCTTTAATTCATCAAAAGCCTGTGTGTGTTCCTGAGTCCAAGGGAGGACAGTCGAAGTCGCTGCCTCCTGTGTTGTCAACTGTATAAGTGGCTTGGCTAGAAATGCATACTGGGGAATCCATTGTCTGCAGTAAGAGGTGAGGCCAATGAAGGCCCGCACTTCCTTTTGTGTCTTGGGTTGCGGTAAGTGTGCAATTAACTGAATGCGATCAGGTGTTAGCTGTGTACCCCTCTTGGGCAGCAAGTGCCCAAGGTACACCACTTGCTGAACACAGAATTGTAACTTTGAAGGGGACACCTTGTGTCCCTTGTCAGCCAAGAAATGTAAAACCGTCAGTGATGCTTGTTCACATTCAGGTTCGCTACGGGCGGTGATCAACAGATCATCGACGTACTGGAGTAGGGCAGTGTTAACTGGCATGTGAATACTGTCAAGTTGTCTTTTCAATGCTTGGCTGTAGATGCTGGGGCTTTCTGTGAATCCTTGAGGTGCGCGTGCAAACTTGAAGCTGCTGCCATTTAAACAGAATCCGAAAAGGTATTGGCTCTCCGGATCAATGGGGACACTGAAGAAGGCGTTCTTGAGGTCAATTACAGTATCGCCTCTGAATCAATAGCAGTCAATAATGATGAGATGTCGGGGACCACAGGATACTGTGGTACAATGCATTTATTTAATTCTCGTAAATCAATCACCAACCGATAAACTGGAGGTGCATTCGGGTCAGTACGTTTAAGAATCGGAATGATAGGGGAATTACATAGATTGGAGTCGGTTTCTACAACCACTCCCTGTGCAATGAGCTCTTCAATGATTTCCAGTAAAGCCACTACAGCATCGGGTGGTAACTTGTATTGTCGGATTCGGGGTAGTACAACTCCTGGCTTGAGTGTAACTCGGTATGGTGTAATGTGCATACAACCTACATCAGTTGGGCCTTGCGCCCAAAAATGTTCTGGTACATTTTTCAATCTGACATCAAAATCTCATAATACATAGTGACCCTTAAAGTCACGTAAAAACAGTCTAACTCCTTCCGGAGAACAACATATTACAGCTCCTAGAGCTTTCAGTGTCTTGATACCTAACAAGTTTTCTGGACATGACTTCGTGAGCAATAGGTCTGTAGTACGTGACAATGGACCAACTGCTAGGGGAACAGGTTTCGATACTTCATTAACAATAGGCTGTCCCGAAAATCCAAGGGAAACATTCTGTGAGCCTGAGAGGGGTGCCCCTGGAACCTCGTCGTGACTTATTGTTGTTCGACTTGCCCCTGTGTCAATCAAAAACTTTCTATCTTTTCCTAATACTTGACTATGTACATAAGGACCCTCTTGATCTACAGGAACTTCAATGAGAGGCAAGCCAACCTCCCTCTCTAGGCTGTTTCATGAGTATCGCTGATAATCGGGGTAATCAGACTGTGCATACTGGTACATCTGCTGCGAAACTTGCTGTGTCGCGGCAGTGGGCTGTGGATGTGGTACCGCTACTGTCTGTACTGTCTGTTGTGGAGCAGGCATAGGCTGTACGTTCTGTGGAATATGTTGCTGAACCTGGTGTTGGACCTGGTCCTGTCTAGGCTGACGTGGTCTCTCTTTAGTCTTTCCTGTTGCTATATTGTATTTCAGAACTGTACATTCATTCACATAGTGACCTGGCTGTTTACAATAGTTGCATGTCCCTTTAACGGGAGCCGCCGTATTATTTGACTGTGTCATACCCCTTTTCTGACCGTCAGCTGGAACTGACTGAGCAACTAACATTTTCATTTTCGTATCTTTCATACGTCTCTGTTCGTGATCTTGTTCTTCCCTAATTCTATTCTGGTGGTACTGTAACATTTGTAACATTTGGGACGGTGTATTTGCTTGCCATGTACTTTCTACTTTCAAAACACGGTTCTTAACTTGAGGCAGGGAATTCTCGACTAATTTTGATACAAAGAGGTGTGGGTATGACTCGCTACTTGTTTTCAGGCCACTGTTAATAATAAAACATTTCTCGAATCTAGAATAAAAATCACTAGTGTCTTCATCGTGTTTCTGCTTACAGGCTGAGATTGCGTCCCAGTCTTCCTTTTTAGTTGTTAACAGTCTAGGCAAAACCTGTACTAATAAACCTGGTAATGCTTTAGCTTTATCCCCAAGGCCTAAACCTGCGGTAGGACCATTTTCTTCGACTTCTAATGCAGCCCAATCAATCTTTGTGTCTCCCACCTCCCATTCTTTCTCCTTTAGTTTCTCGTAAATTCCAGCAGGCAACAGTACTTTTAACATTTTCACAATATCTGTATACGTGTAATCGCCCATGAGTAACATATCTTTAATCTCTCGGTGAAAACCTGCAGGGTCTTTATCATGACTGGGCACTATTTTCTTCATTTCCAATAATTCCATTTTAGTGATGGGTGTGTATACGAATACACGTTCTAGTGTGTTATCGTCCTTTCTGACCGGATGTACTTCCCGTAAGGGATTCTGTCTGTCAAAGTAAAACATTTTTCTTTCTGAGGGTGGTGGAGCTGAAATAAACTGTGGTTTCAGGAAAGCACTATATTTGTGTCTATGTTCTAGAATTTCTTTAATTAAATCAGTACCTAGGCCTCTCCATCTATTCGAGAGCAGTTCTACTAATATATCCGGTAAGGGACCTGGATCAGAATGTTGGTTTTTGAACAACGTAATGAGATGCTGAATCATGTATATACCAGCTAATTTTTGTTCATCAGGGGAAAGGTTCAAAAACGTCTGTGCTACTGTATCATCATTATAGGTACTAGAATTGTTAGCCCATTGTACTGCGGACCGGGCTAGTTCTTGTTCATCCATGGAATTGAGTACATGGTACCCCATTCGATCTTGAAGTATTTTATCGGTAGCCTGAAACATATGTTCAGGAGAACTCGGATTTGATATAGCAGAGAGAAAAAGTCTTTTGCTTTCTGGACGTATTGTTTTCTTAAGGTATCTTCCCTTACCTACATATGCTATCATCTCTTTGTCTGACTGTTGCGAGGTTTCTGCTAGATCCTCTATATCATCCTCCTCTTGCGAGGAAGTTGGATCGTCTAGTTCAAGTTCTTCTTCAGGTGCTCGCTGGGCATGTATTTCTATTATTTCTTTACGGATCTTTCTAACCATATGATGTACACTGTTCTCCTTATCATGTTTACCCTCCGACATATTCTGGCTCCATCTAATCAGTCTATTCATCTCACTTTGCGGAAAACCTGCCTGATCTTGTTCTCTTATTAAACAATTAACCAAAAATCGCATTAATAAACCTTTAGTCTCAACTTTCTGACGTGACATGGCTTCAGCAACAGACTCCGGTCCTTCTCCTGTTCTAATAAAATAATACAATTTGTCTAGATGTTCTGGCATTTCTGGTAGTAATATCAAATAATCTGTAACGCGTCTCAAACGTATGGACGCTAACAACATGGGTCCTGACGTACCAGGCACTGGGTCATATCTGCAGTCTGTAAGTTCTCTTCTAAGTTGTTCGGCCGGTTCGCCTTTCGGTGTCCGAGCCTTGGCTAGATCTCTCATTGTCACTCGGTGTAACTGTGGGGGTGTTTGATAACCTCCTGTAGCACCTCCTGAAGCGGAGTCTTGAGCATAACCTGGCTGTAGGGTCGGTACCTGCAGTACCTGGGTTGGGTCCTGGACCACGCCAGTCCCAAAAGGATTTAATGGATGCAGTTGTTGAATACCGGGGGAAACAACGGGAACGGGTGCGGGTAGCGGACCTGGAGGGATCTGCTGTTGCGGACCTGGGGGCTGATGATCATGGGGTAGAAGGCCGTCAGCAGGTGCAGGTGGTGCGGGTACATGGGCAGGTGCAGTAGTATATGTAGGAGCTACATCGTCTAAATAGGAAGAAATAAAAATGTCTGCTGCGGTCTTGTGACGTAATTTAGTCGGAACCAATGGAGGGGGCAGATCTTTTGGTATTTCCGGAGTGGCCTTAGGTAAACCCTCGGCCAAAAGAGGATACATACCATTCACAAGAGTGTTTCGTTGTCGGTCTACTTGTTCTGCTTTAACTCGTATTCCTTCTTCAACTAGTACGTTTTCTCGGGCTTTATCTGAATCTTCTCTATGTTTTTCTGCTTTTCTGAATTCTTTCTCTGTACGTCTATGCGATTCTTTATGCCACAATTCTATGGCGTCTTTCTGAGATTGTCTGGCCTTCTTTTTCCATAGCGCTTCTTCTACTCTCATGATGCAATCTGCATCCCATGTCCCTGTAACGGGTCATCTATATTTCTCGTCTAGGTTCTTAGTATAATCGACCCATAAATCTAGATATAATATGGCATCTAAGCCGTGCTTATGGTACATGAAATTTCCGGGAGTGTCCCTAGGTGGGACAGGAATCGCTTCCTCTAGTATCCCTTTCCTATTTCCTAACTGTCTTAACTTTGAAAACAATGGCATCTTGATATTTGGCACTTGACACTTACTCGAACTTGAACACACTTTTTACACAGAAACACAGTAATGTATATCAAACAGTCACTCATACCACAACATTAATCACATAGAAACATTTTGAACACATATTGACTATGCTTGAATTCTATAACGAAAACAAAATCGAACCGTTGAAGACACGAATTACTTGATATACTGCTAAACAGTACAGATACACTGCTAAAACAGTGCAGACCGGGTCTGTGTACCCAAACCCGTCTTGACCGGATACATAGTAATGCACCCGTCTAGATGCGTCCCCAGCAACGGTACTCACCGGGAAGCACGGAACAGAACGCCTCGGAAAACTCGTCTGGACTCGACCGGACTGGACTCGACTCGACTCGTGACGTCACAGGCACGTCGGAACTGGTGGGCCTCTAGACACCTCGGACCTTGCTCTCTCGGCTGGGCTCTGGTCGGGATCTTCCGCACTCCTCACCGCCTCGTCTGGATGCTGATCGCAGTCTCCGTCACCTCCGTAGGCCTGAGGGAGATACAGGAAATCCTGCGGGTACGCGTAATTGTCCGTCACGGCTGTGGCAGGGGCCGAAGCCTGCGACGCACCTACCGGCGCGTGGGGTGGGGGAGGGGTCCCTATTCGGGCGCCAAATTAATGTGGTAAATAAATATTTACCGTCGGAATTTCTATGCAGTAAAGTTCAATAAAATAACTCACTCGGAAATGAGAGGCAGAATCCGTGGTATCAGAGTTATAAGGGTTTTTTATTCCATAAAATGGAATGGTTCGAACCAGGGTATCATGTTCCTTTCACCATTAAGGATCAGGAAGGGATAGACAATTCTTTATTAACAGAGTACAATATATATAGTAAATGCATATAATGGTGATGGATACAGAAGGCGTAACAGCTGAGAGAAACGAGATAAGAACACATGTGCGTAACAGAAAGGCGTGCACGAGGGCGTACACAGAGGTGTGTGCTAGAAACGTCACATGAAAGTGTCACAAGTGGGTGGATACATAGTGGAATCATGCAATGTCAGCAGAAATCTGTGGCAAGGATGCGCGCGCAGCAGCATGACGTGTGACTGACGTGAGGCTGGAGGGTGCAGGGGACTTCACATTTAGCACTAGAGGAAGAGACAGAAGTCTGGCATGTCAGATCGACTTGTTCCTAAATCATATCTGATATCTTGTGTTTAGGGAACTATATTATCTAGAAGGAAAGGTCTCTTGGGCAGAGGCTACTCTATACTGACTATTAATGCGTGCATATGTGACTACGTGTCTGCGTGTAATGCGAGGGGCCATGGGCCTACCATGGTAACGGGAGCAATGAATTACTTGCATGGAGACAGAGAGGCCGGGCCCTTCGCTCTGCAGCCGGGGAATTGTTTATCTATTCTGCTAGACTGGAATGTGTTTTCGAGGATCTGAGCTCGGCTATACTGATAACTTGAAGGCAAAATACTGTCTTTGGCAGGCAAGCAGGCCGAGCCGGGCACCGCTCGCCACGCAGGGAGTAGGACAGAGGTCAGGGATGTATCCCACGTTGCAGCTTTCAGGAGGCAGAGAGCAGAAAGGGCTCGATGGCAGAAAATCAGGGCCTAGCTCTGCAGAGCTAGGAAAACGTGAAAGTGCACCATGAAAAGACGTTGGCAAGGCATACTTAGGAACTGAATTATCGATCCATTCATGGTGGATCTGAAAGAGGACATGTTAACGTTGGACGCAAATGTATTTGCGTCTTCATAGCTGGTCGAGGAGGGAAGTTACATGCACTTTAAGCTCGTACATGGAGACAGTGGGGTTTACGTTAGGGGACACAATTGACCATAAAAATTCATATTACCTCATTCTAGCTGGGCCGTTGACAGTGAGTCGGGCAGCGGTATTCTGCACCACCTGGAGTTTTTTTATGGCAGTTTGATTAGCTGAAAATAGGAGGGCATTTCAGTAGTCAAGTCTACTAAGTACCAAGAACTGCCTCAAAGTTTGATAGGTAGAAGAGGGTAGGAGGGGGGAAATCCTTCGCAGGAGGAGAAGAATGTAAAAGCAAGGTCCTGCAGTAGTGTTAGCGTGTGTATCAGAGGTAAGTTTGTGATCCACCCTGACACCTATGTTCTTGAACACTTCTTTAGGGGTAGGGGCAGTACCCAGCTCTTCCAGCCACCAGGTTGGCGACCAATAAGTGGCAGCTCCTCCAAACAACAAAATTTCGGATTTGCCCGCATTAAGAATTAAATAGTTGGCATGCATCCAGGCAGCGATGGATTTCATGCCTTCAGAGAACTTCAGTTCGATGTTAGGTGTGTTCTTATCAAATGTAAGTAGGAGCTGGGTGTCGTCAGCGTAAGAAATGGGAGTAAATCCCAAGGATCTCATAAGTCTGGCCAGAGGGGTGACATAAATGTTAAAGAGGGTCGGGCTCAAGCAGGAGCCCTGCGGGACCCACTTGCTGACCTTGATAGTAGTAGACTTGAAGGTTCCCATAGTGACTGTCTGTCTGGGTGAATTTTGCTGTTCAGTCGATGAACAACTCAAACTTCAACTATTTATTTGTATTTTCCAATGATTACTTGCAGTAAAAGCCGAACAGCCACAGCTCCCCAGAGGTTCATGACTCCAGAAGTACATCTGTTCCACTTGAAGAATGGATAGATGGTTTAAGTATTGCATTGAATTCTCTCTGAGTCTCAGTTTTGATCGCCCAGTTTCTCTCTGTTGTTGAACCTGTGTTTTTTGTTCTGTTTCTTGTTGTAGCCAGAGAATGTAATGGCCATATATATTAAGAGGCATGTTAAAAACAGTGGTTGCCAATGGTAATTCGAGAGTTTGCAACCTGGCTGACATCTGACTCCTAGTTTGCCACCGATAAATCCCATGGTGAATTACACTAAGTGTGAAATATTGTGCTAATATGAAGTGAAATAAATACATAAACAAAAGTCTTGACTCTTTTTGCAGATCTTGTAACATAGAACCCATATGATATGAGTACAGTGACGGTCATGCCAAGTATCACTCATCTGGTGTTAGAATAACACATTATTGCTAAGTTTGCCACATCACTGCAAGCCTCAAAAAATCAACATATAAAATGAGCAATGGCGACCACTTGTTAAGTATTCTTTTAAAGTCTCCTGACATCAGGGACTGTGTCTCGCCTCTTTGTTCTACTCATCCAATCAGGAGGATCAGCACGGCAAATCAATCCTTAAGCTGACCTTTATGTGTGCTGTGCCCTCTTATTTAAGGACTGCTGTTGTGCCTCAACTCTGGATTTTCCATTAAATGTGGAATGGGATGGGTATTCGAGGAAGTGGTAGCCATTGTGGTAGTTGTGATGAGGTTCTGGTGTTCACCGCATCTCTTCACCTACTGAATGAACAAAAGGAAAACTTACCTCAACTTGTGGCTGAATCCTCATTTCACTGGTGAACAGTGGGAATCAAGACCTGTGGTGTTGTCATTCTGTTGCCACCGCTAGCCTGCCACTGCATTCTGCTGGGCATGTGTACTTCATCAACGATGCCTTTATTAACTGGTACAGCAACATAGCAACGCCTTCATTATGCTGGTAACACCATTAGTGACAGAGCCTCACCTGATAGTCGCAGTACACTTCTTTAGAGTAGGGGACTTGCCTCTTACTTATAAGAAGTTTTCATTGGCAACAATGCTTACATGCTTCTGCTGTGCAGCATGACACGTCCTGCCATCATGAGGTCAGGAAAATGTTATGGTTTTACCTGGCAGCATTAGTTGACCACCATATTAGCAGCAAGTGTCAGCCATTTTGAAACCAGGCGTCTCTTGGTCAATGGGTGTTTTCTACTCTGCCACCATATTTAATTCAGGCATTTTTTTTAATTCAGTGCTATTCCAAATTTTTCTTAGTGACATTTTACACTACCTTTTTCTCACAGTTCTTGATGATCATTAACCATCTTCCAGTGATTGTCTTCATAAATGCATCCTTACAATATTGCAATAGAAAGTGTATCTTCTCCTAAAGTATCAAAAAAGAAGGGGGTACTGGGAGCGGATGAAGGTCTAGTGCCCGTATTCCAAAACTAGACTCAAATTAAGGTCAGGGGTCACTGGTCCTAAGAAAAGGGTGTTGGTCTTAGACAAATCAGAAGGGGGACAGCCGACAGAACTGTTTCTTGGTGCCCTCGCACATCCTTAGGGATGTCATATGTCATCATCGGGCTGGAGCTTCTCATCGTGCTAGCGCTGCACTGCCCTACGGGTCCTCCGAAGGGTCACTTTCACAGAGATTTATGGTTTGGTGACCATCTGATGAGGGCGAAGGTGTCCGAAGTGGGTTGATAAGTGAGTTGTGTTGAGAGTGAGATAAAACTGACTAGTGGATGTCAGATTTACCTTCATGTTGACTCTCATGTCAGGTTAAAAGGCCATAATGGTTGCTGCTACGTATGAGGGACAGTAATGTGCCCAAGTAGCTTGTGAGATAAAGTGCAGGTCAACATGTTTCTCACCTCTTTGGTTTATAAGAGATCTGCTGCACTGATTCAGGTTCAATTAGGAGTGAATAAACTACCGCACATTTTGACCATATTAGGTCACCCCTATGCGGTTGGTACCTACTTGTTTTGTACTAAAAACGATTGTCCATCCTACAAAAAGAATATGAGAAACACAATCTCAACTTAATAAAATTACAATGCATGTCCTTTCTGGCACTAGATTCCTTATTTACCAGAAAAGTCTCCAGGGGTAGACACATATGTGTGCCAGGGGTTGGGATCGGTCCTTGACATAGATACATCCAAAAAAAACGAGGTGTTTCAATCATAAACCAGATTTTTGGTAAACATTCCACACACAACAAAGTGTGTCAGGCATCCTTTATCAATTCGCAATAACATAGGTGCCCTTTGTGATATTTGCCCAATGCCTCATGTGCTCCATACATTCGTAACATGACGCATAAAAAACGTGACAAATAAGACATGCGAATGTGCATGTGTGTGTGCTTCCCCTGGCCCAAAAGCATAACCTTACCTAGTGGACTGTCAGCTATGCCTTATCGGTTGGGGCAGAGGAGCGAACTGTTGAGGGCTAAACGAGGGAGAGAAGCGAGACTTAGAAGAGAGGAGATATATACCTACTGTGTGTTAGGAGCAGAGGAGGGCCGAGTATCGTTCATGATCTCAGGTCTCCTGACGGAGTGTGTGTGATGCGGTACTCATGGTATTGGAGCGCTCCCTCTTTGGTGCACCTACTCAGCTCCTCTGCTCCCCTGGGTCAAGGATGAGCTAGATGCCGGTTTACTTTATTAGCGGGGACGTTGCCCATGGAGATTCTTGGAGAGCAGTCACTGCGCATGTCTGGCAGCCATATTGTACTGGTGGGGTGACTGGTTGTGCTACATCTGACACTCATAACGTGATGCCAGTATTGTCTATTGTTGATCTGGGGTCATTCCCAAGGTTGGTCAAGTTGTTTATAGGATCTTATAATTAGACCGATATCACTTCATTATGACCTGTGAAGGATTTAACGGTCAGATTGTATTTTTCTTCAACCTTGCATTTAGATGGATCCTCTGCAGTTGAGAATTTGATCAACATCGCATCAAAAAGGAGGTTTTGTAATTTTGAAAGCAATGTACGATAGGCATTTGTCTTAACCCCTTCGCTGCTAGGCCTTTTCCCCTCCTGTGCTAAGCCTTTTTTTGGCGATTTGGGGTAGTGTGTGCTTTGGCCCCTGTAACATTTTGACCACATAAGGTATCCACACCAAATTTGCTTCCTTTTCTTCCAACATCATGTGGATTCTAAAGGTTGCCAGGGTTTGTGGTTTCCCTTCGAGGGGTCCGAGAAATGTAGCAAAATACAGTGACATTTTAGGGTTTTTCTTAAAAATGGGAAAAACGGCCTGCAAATGAAAGCCTCTGGGTTTTTCCCTGCAAATGTTATCAAAAAAGGGTTTGTGGGGCTGAAATCTCCATTTTTTCAGCTTTTAGGGAATGGCAGTCTTTTGTCAGAGAGCCAACATTTTTCACACAGTTTTGGCATTTTTCTGGGACATAGCCTATTTTTGCTATTTTTAGAGCTTTCAACCTCCTTACAGTTAATGGTAGAAATGAGTTTGAAAGCATAATGGATCCTGAAAAGCTATACATTTTCAAAAAGTAGACAACATTCTGAATTCTAAATCCATGAAGGTTTCTTTATAGAAACAAACAGTTAAATATTGGAATAATTGAAAATTAGTTGAAAACAACTGCCTTTTGTCTCAACGTTTTCACCTATAACTTCTTGTAATTTTGACAGTTCTTTGAAAGCAATAGACCGTTACATCCGATTGACCTTTTTAGTTGTGGGGATATATAGGACTTGTAGTTTCACCAAGAACCCGACGAACCCAGAGCCAAAAACTGAGCAGCAACTTGCAATTGTATTTTATCATTTACTGGGTATAGAGCACTTATTCTTTGAAAATGTATACATGGAAAAATTGGTATGAAAGACACCTATGTATTTCTGAATTGGGTACAAATTATAGAGTTTAGAAACAGTATATATTTGCACATTTCCAAAATTGGGAATACTCATACTAGCATGAGAATTATTGGTCATTTTTCAAAAATATTTTTTTTTCACAATGTCTTTCATTGGGAATGGAGAAATGCATCAAAACTCAATAGGTAATAACAGTTGATTTACAAATCTGAATTACCCTAAGTCTCCCGATACAAACAGCCCTTCACTTGTGTGGGTCGGCCTTGTGCCTGCGACAGGAAACGGCGCAAAATGCAACGTGGTCACACCTCAATTTTGCAGTTAAAAATTGACCCTTTTATGGCAAAGTGCCTAGCTGTAGTTTTTGCACCCTAGCTCTGCCGGCACCTAGGGAAACCTAGCAAACCTATACATTTTTGAAAACTGCACACCCAGGGAAATTCAGAATGGGGTGACTCGACTGCCTCCTACCAGGTTCTGTTACCCAGAATCCTTTTCAAAGCTAAAACATTGACAAAAAAAACACATTTTCCTCATATTTCTGTGTTGGAAAGACCTGGAATCTGCGTGGATCAACAACTTTCCACCCACCCAGCGTTCACCCAGGTCTCCCCCAAAAAATGGTACCTTACTTGCTTGGGTCTGCCTAGTGCCTGTGACAGGAAACAGCGCAAACCGCAATGTGGTCGCACCTCAATTTCGCAGTGAAAATATGTCCTTTTTTGGCAAAGAGCCTACCTTTCGTTTTTGAACCCTAGCTCTGCCAGCACCTAGGGAAACCTAGCAAACCTATACATTTTTGAAAACTACACACCCAGGGGATATCAGGGTGGGGTGACTTGACTGCCTCCACCAGGTTCTGTTACCCAGAATCCCTTGCAAAGCTAAGAAATTGACAAAAAAACACATTTTCCTCACATTTCTGTGGTGGAAAGTTCTGGAATCTGCGTGGATCAACAACTTTCCACCTACCCAGCATTCACCCAGGTCTCCCAAAAAAATGGTACCTTACTTGCCTGGGTCTGCCTAGTGCCTGCGACAGGAAACAGCGCAAACCACAACGTGGTCGCACCTCAATTTCGAGTGAAAATGTGCCCTTTTTTGGCAAAGAGCCTACCTTTGGTTTTTGAACCGTAGCTCTGCCGGCACCTAGGGAAACCTAGCAAACCTATACATTTTTAAAAACTACACACCCAGGGGAATTCAGGATGGGGTGACTTGACGGCCTCCCACCAGGTTCTGTTCCCCAGAATTCCTTGCAAAGCTAAAATGCATTTTCCTCACATTTCTGTGGTGGAAAGTTCTGGAATCTGCGTGGTTCAACAATTTTCCACCCACCCAGCGTTCCCCCAGGTCTCCCGAAAAAAAAATGGTACCTCACTTGCCTGGTTCTGCCCAGTGCCTGCGACAGGAAACAGCGCAAAATACAACGTGGTCGCACCTCAATTTCGCAGTGAAATCGTGCCCTTTTTTGGCACAGAGCCTACCTTTGGTTTTAGAACCCTAGCTCTGCCGGCACCTAGGGAAACCTAGCAAACCTATACATTTTTGAAAACTAGACACCCAGGGTAAATCAGGATGGGATGACGCGACTGCCTCCCACCAGGTTCTGTTACCCAGAATCCCTTGCAAAGCTAAAACATTGTGAAAAAATGCATTTTCCTCACATTCCTGTGGTAGAAAGTTCTGGAATCTGCGTGGATCATCGAATTTCCAACCACCCAGTGTTCCCCCAGGTCTCCTGAAAAAAATGTTACCTCACTTCCCTGGGTCTGCCTAGTGCCTGCAACAGGAAAAAGCGCAAAACGCAACGTGGTTGCACCTCAATTTCGCAGTGAAAATGTACACTTTTTTGGCAACAAGCCTACCTTTCATTTTTGAACCCTATCTCTGCCGGCACCTAGGGAAACCTGGCAAACCTATAAATTTTTGAAAACTAGATAAATTCAGAATGGGGTGACTCGACTGCCTACCACCAGGTTCTGTTACACAGAATCCCTTGCAAAGCTAGGAAATTGACAAAAAAACACATTTTCCTCACATTTCTGAGGTGGAAAGTTCTGGAATCTGCGTGGATCAACAAAGTTATACCCACCCAGCGTTCCCCCGGGACTCCCGAAAAGAATGGTACCTGAATTGCCTGGGTCTGCCTGGTGCCTGCGACAGGAAACAGCGCAAAACACAATGTGGTCGCATCTCAATTTCGCAGTGAAATGCGTCCTTTTTTAGCAAAGAGCCTACCTTTGGTTTTTGAACCGTAGCTCTGCCGGCACCTAGGGAAATCCAGTAAACCTATACATTTTTGAAAACTAGACACACAGGGGAATTAAGGATGGGGTGACTCGACTGCCTACCACCAGGTGCTGTTACCCAGAATACCTTGCAAAGCTAAGAAATTGACAAATAAACGCATTTTCCTCACATTTCTGTGGTGGAAAGTTCTGGAATCTGCGTGGATCAACACCTTTTCACCCACCCAGCGTTCACCCAGGTCTCCCCAAAAAAATGGTACCTTACTTTCCTGGGTCTGCCCAGTGACTGCGACAGGACACAGCGCAAACCGCAACGTGGTCGCACTTCTATTTCGAGTGAAAACGTTTCCTTTTTTGGTAAAGAGCCTACCTTTCGTTTTTGAACCCTAGCTCTGCCGGCACCTAGGGAAACCTAGCAAACCTATACATTTTTAAAAACTACACACCGAAGGGAATTTAGGATGGGGTGACTTGACTGCCTCCCACCAGGTTCTGTTCCCCAGAATTCCTTGCAAAGCTAAAATATTGACAAAGAAAATGCATTTTCCTCACATTTCTGTGGTGGAAAGTTCTGGAATCTGCGTGGTTCAACAATTTTCCACCCACCCAGCGTTCCCCCAGGTCTCCCGAAAAAAAAATGGTACCTTACTTGCCTGGTTCTGCCTAGTGCCTGCGACAGGAAACAGCGCAAAACACAACGTGGTCGCACCTCAATTTCGCAGTGAAAATGTGCCCTTTTTTGGCACAGAGCCTACCTTTGGTTTTAGAACCCTAGCTCTGCCGGCACCTAGGGAAACCTAGCAAACCTATACATTTTTGAAAAGTAGACACCCAGGGTAAATCAGGATGGGGTGACGTGACTGCCTCCCACCAGGTTCTGTTACCCAGAATCCCTTGCAAAGCTAAAACATTGTGAAAAAATGCATTTTCCTCACATTCCTGTGGTAGAAAGTTCTGGAATCTGCGTGGATCATCGAATTTCCAACCACCCAGTGTTCCCCCAGGTCTTCCAAAAAAAATTTTACCTCACTTCCCTGGGTCTGCCTAGTGCCTGCGACAGGAAAAGCGCAAAACGCAACGTGGTTGCACCTCAATTTCGTAGTGAAAATGTACACTTTTTTGGCAAAAAGCCTACCTTTCGTTTTTGAACCCTATCTCTGCCGGCACCTAGGGAAACCTGGCAAACCTATAAATTTTTGAAAACTAGATAAATTCAGGATGGGGTAACTCGACTGCCTACCACCAGGTTCTGTTACACAGAATCCCTTGCAAAGCTAAGAAATTGACAAAAAAACACATTTTCCTCACATTTCTGTGGTGGAAAGTTCTGGAATCTGCGTGGATCAACAAAGTTATACCCACCCAGCGTTCCCCCAGGACTCCCGAAAAGAATGGTACCTGAATTGCCTGGGTCTGCCTGGTGCCTGCGACAGGAAACAGCGCAAAACACAATGTGGTCGCACCTCAATTTCGCAGTGAAAAGGGTCCTTTTTTAGCAAAGAGCCTACCTTTGTTTTTGAACCGTAGCTCTGTCGGCACCTAGGGAAATCCAGTAAACCTATACATTTTTGAAACTAGACACACTGGGGAATTCAGGATGGGGTGACTCGACTGGCTACCACCAGGTGCTGTTACCCAGAATACCTTGCAAAGCTAAGAAATTGACAAATAAACGCATTTTCCTCACATTTCTGTGGTGGAAAGTTCTGGCATCTGCGTGGATCAACAACTTTTCACCCACCCAGCATTCACCCAGGTCTCCCCAAAAAAATGGTACCTTACTTTCCTGGGTCTGCCTAGTGACTGCGACAGGAAACAGCGCAAACTGCAACGTGGTCGCACCTCTATTTCGAGTGAAAACGTGTCCTTTTTTGGTAAAGAGCCTACCTTTAGTTTTTGAACCCTAGCTCTGCCGGCACCTAGGGAAACCTAGCAAACCTATACATTTTTAAAAACTACACAGCCAAGGGAATTCAGGATGGGGTGACTTGACTGCCTCCCACCAGGTTCTGTTCCCCAGAATTCCTTGCAAAGCTAAAAAATTGACAAACAAAACACATTTTCCTCACATTTCTGTGGTGGAAAGTTCTGGAATCTGCGAGGATCATCGAATTTCCAGCCACCCTGTGTTCCCCCAGGTCTCCCCAAAAAATGGTACCTCACTTCACTGGGTCTGCCTAGTGCCTACGACAGGAAACAGAGCAAAACGCAAAGTGGTTGCACCTCAATTTCGCAGTGAAAATGTACACTTTTTGGCAAAGAGCCTACCTTTTGTTTTTTGACCCTATCTCTACGTTGCCCCAGGTCTCCCAAAAAAAATGGTACCTCACTTGCCTGGGTCTGCTTAGTGCCTAGGGCCTGCAACTGCCTAGCAGGCCTGCACTAACTAAATGAACTCCTGGGTTACTTACTGGCTGAAAAGTCCCTATTTAATTAACACACACCCAAAAACTGAAATTTCACTGCAAAAAACACAGTTTGAATTCATTCCAATGCCATCCATGATGTTTAAAAACTTGAAATTCAACAGACACACCAGAAACATGGTTGGACCCATGGGTACCTCTGGGCCTACTGGCTGAAATTTAAAGAAATACAACTTGGCCCCTCATGAAAGTACAGGCCTCCCACAACAATAATTTTTAAATAAGGATGAAAAGCCCAGAAAACTGTAGGTAAAAAAAAAGCCCCAATCAAAGCACTGGGAGGAGCCTGCTGGACTGGAACAGGAAGTTGGAAACTCAGGGACACTTCCTTCCTCTTGAAAAAAAGAGTAGAAAAAAAGAGGACTCCTTGCACGAAAATCTACAGCCAAATCACAATCTGAGGGGTTTTTCTGAGCAAAATGATCATTTTCGAGAAGGTTTTATCCTGCTTGGGAGATATTCTGTGCCAGATTGTAGTTTCTGCGTGTTCAGGAACGCGATCTTACCAACACTGCGTTGGAAGGAGGATAGCGTGTCCGAATGACGTGTTCGCGCGTCCGAATGACGTGTTAGCTTTCGCACAGTCTCGCGGGATTGTGCGGCCGGATTCCAAACCTCATGGCGCACGCGACCGGGATAGAAAATTGAGTCGGCGAACACAGAATCACGGTAAGTCGTTACCGCGCACGCGAGAACACATATTGAGCACGCAAGCAAAAACACAACTATGCTACGCTGTAGATTGCGTGTACCACAAAGTTACTAAAACTTTTCAAACTCTGCGAGCGAAGCGTAGCTCACTGCTCACGGTAAATTTATTTTAATTACATCCCACTAGTCCCTGTAGGAGGCTAGAGACAAAAGTACATTCAGTAAACTTAATAACACAGTAAATTAGCACAATAAACGTTGAGCCCTAGGGGCGTACCAAACCATATATTAAGAAAGTTGTATAACAATCTCAACTGGCATAGAGACAGGGCCTAGAGCCTGTAGAACCGCTGGGGCCACCAGGAACCACCCAAGGTAGTGACACAGGGGACCCACGGGGGACGCGTAAAGTGTCTAAACACAACCGCAAATCTCAATTAACTTCTATGGGGAAAGTCGCGGTTGGAATTTTAAAGATAAAGGACACTTAGAAGAGGACTTGAAGCAAACCCCTTTAGAACTAGGAGGTTCTAGAGAGAACACACATGGGAGCACCGGAGTACTCGAGTTACCTCACCCAGGGAAGACAGGTGCATAGGTATGTTTTCGTGTTGGGTTTCGTCGTCGTTTTCAATGACGATCTGCTGCAAAGTGCTGCTGGCGTCCAAGTGGAAAGTGTCCGGTGCGATCCAAGACTGGATCGAAGATGAGAAGAACCTGAAAGCAGAGTGGACAGAGTCTGGGGGTCACTTTCCAGTGACCAGGAAGACGATAGGGAGATGCCCACCGATGTCAGGTGCTTGCAGGGGAAGAAGGTCAAGCTTGACTCTTCAGCCACGAGGACCAGGAGGTGTGGACGACAACCAGGTTCTGGAATCGAGCTGTGCCATAAAGGGTGTTGAGTGCTGCAGTGTCGGTTTCTGGATTGAACCTTACATGCCTTGGCAACAGGAACTTAGTAGAAAGCAGAGATTGGCTTCAGTGCAGACCAGCAAGGTCTGAGGGACTCACCACTTGGTAGGAAGTCAGGGCATGTCAGGAGTAACCAGGGAAGCCCAAGGAAAAGTGGAGTTACCTTTGAGGGGACCTACCAGTCGATGGACCAGAGATTGCAAAGGAGCCTCAAGCGGAAATGCAAGAAGCGGGCTCATGGAACACTCGTGAAGTGTAGGCCAACAATCTTTGATGCAGATGGTGCTCTGGGCTTGGGCACCAAATGTAACCCAAAGCACAACTTCGGGAAAACTCGGGAAGTTGATGCACTAGCAAATGTGCATGGTGTCCAGGGGTTACAGTTCTACGTCGCTGGCGAGGGTTGTTGGTCTCAGCTTTGCAAGAGACTCGTGTCGGCCTCTTAGAAGTCTGGAATCCCTTGTCCTGATGTAATCTAAAGACCTGTTGTCAGGGCTCCCTTATTTATACTAAGAAAAGGGGTTGGACATACTATGGGGACCCACCTATGGGAGGGTCCCCAGAGTCCAGTTTCACGCCAGAGCAGGGGCTGGTAGCCCCTGCAACAGGTTTGAACTGGGCTATGCACAGGGACACCAAATGTGCCCCTAGTGCTGACTTCAAAGCACTCTCAGAGTGCCCCCACCTAGCCCCAATACACAAATGCCTGCCTGGGAGGTGGTTACACCTCCCTGTGACAGGTAACCTATTGTCCAGGCCTCCCCTGATGGAGTTTCGTCCAGCAGCAGGAGGCCAGACTCGTGTCTGTGGCTGCACATCTATTTTGTGATGCCAGGGCTCTTTTAAACTATTACCGGTTAGACCAGTGTGTACATGTCTCTCCCTCTAGAAGGGTGGAATTCTACCTCTGCCACCAGGACTATTGGGGGCGGGGGGGGCAGGATTTCAAAGTGTTTGACACCAAATACGACATGTTTCCTTGCAGCC
Organism: Lissotriton vulgaris; assembly: GCF_964263255.1. Taxonomy (NCBI): domain Eukaryota; kingdom Metazoa; phylum Chordata; class Amphibia; order Caudata; family Salamandridae; genus Lissotriton; species Lissotriton vulgaris. Next base: position 297,898,630 of record NC_141688.1, on the reverse strand, counting down.
ATTCCAAAGTAAGCATTTACCGCATGGTTATAATGCACTTAAGAGTATGTGGTCTTGCTGTATCACAGAACAGCCTCAGAGAATAGGCTCCGAAAGCTGCAAAGGGGCCCAGCTCATGCATGGGCAACCTCTCACTCAAAACCAAGCACTCTGCCTTCAGGATTGATAAGGCCTGCCAGAGGAGTGACTGATAGGCTTATGTGTGTCAGTGATTACAGGGAGATGTAGGTAACCTATATCTTAGTAAGGGGTGCATGCACCACCTTACCCAGGCTGCAGTAGAAGTCCTGTGGTATCATTTTGGAAGGCTTCCCTGGGGTGGCATAGTACATGCTGCAGCCCCTTTGTATGCCTCTGGGTACCTATGCCCTTAGTACACAGTGTACCATATACTGGGGATTCACAAGGGTACTCCAGCAACCAAACTGGAGTGTACCTAAAGTACATGCAATAATTTTAAAGAGGAAGCAGCAAGGTGGGGTCCTGGATAGCAGGGCCCCAACCACACTAAAGTAGTACAAGTTCAAGTTCAAGTTTAAAATTTGTATAGCGCACTACTCACCCAGAGGGTCTCAAGGCGCTTGAGGGAGGGGGGAACATTACCTATCGAATATCCAAGTTTTTCGTTGTTTTCTGAAGGAGAGGTGGTTCTGTGTAAGGCGGAGGTGGGTGGGGAGAGAATTCCAGGTCTTGGCCGCTAGGTAGGAGAAGGATCTTCCCCCCATGGTGGATCTTTGGATGCGTGGAATTGCAGCGAGGGCTTGATTGGACGATCGTAGTTGGCGGGTGGACGTGTAAAAGGACAGGCGCGTGTTGAGGTATTCGGGTCCTAGGTCGTAGAGGGCTTTGTGTGTGTGGGTGAGGAGACGGAGAGTTATTCTCTTGTTGACGGGGAGCCAGTGGAGGTCTTTCAGGTGACCGGAAATGGAAACTTGGCGGGGGATGTCTAGGATGAGTCTGGCTGAGGCGTTTTGAATGCGTTGGAGTTTTTTCTGTAGTTTGGCTGTGGTTCCGGCGTAAAGGGTGTTTCCGTAGTCCAGCCGGCTTGTGACCAGTGCATGGGTGACCGTTTTTCTTGTTTCGGTGGGGATCCAACTGAAGATTTTTTTGAGCATACGTAGGATGTTGAAGCATGATGATGAGACCGCGTTGACTTGTCTGGTCATCGAGAGGGAGGAGTCCAGGATGAAGCTAAGGTTACGTGCGTGGTCCATTTGTATGGGTGCGGTTCCCAGGGCCGGTGGCCACCATGAGTCATCCCAGGCGGAGGGGGATGATCCTAAGATGAGGACTTCCGTTTTGTCCGATTTCAGTTTTAAACGGCTGTTCTTCATCCACTCGGCTACTTCTTTCATCCCTTCATGTAGGTTGGTTTTGGTGGTGTTTGGGTCTTTGGTGAGGGAGAGGATCAGCTGGGTGTCGTCTGCGTAGGAGATAATGTTGAGGTTGTGTTGGCGCGCGATGGATGCGAGGGGACTCATGTATACGTTGAAGAGGGTGGGACTGAGTGAAGATCCTTGTGGTACGCCGCAGATGACTTCGGTGGCCTCTGATCTAAAAGGGGGGAGGCGGACTCTCTGCGTTCTTCCGGCGAGGAACGAGATGATCCAGTCCAATGCTTTTCCTTGTATTCCGACGTTGCTGAGGCGTTGTATAAGGGTGTTATGGCAGACTGTGTCGAAGGCTGCGGAGAGGTCAAGTAGGATGTGGGCAGCTGTTTCTCCGTTGTCCAGTAGAGTTCGAATGTCATCTGTTGCTGCGATGAGGGCGGTCTCGGTGGTGTGTTTGGCTCGGAAGCTGGACCGTGAAGGGTCAAGGGATTTGTTGGATTCGAGGAAGGCGGCGAGTTGATTGTTGACGGCTTTCTCAATGACTTTGGCAGGGAATGGGAGGAGCGAAATGGGGCGGTAGTTCTTAAGTTCAGTGGGGTCTGCTGTGGGTTTCTTCAAGAGGGCGCTGAGTTCGGCATGTTTCCAGCTTTCCGGGAAGGTAGCGGAGTTGAGGGAGCAATTGATGACGTCTCGGAGATGGGGTGCGATAATGGAGTCTGCTTTGTTGAAAATGTGGTGGGGACATGGGTCGGTTGGCGATCCTGAGTGGATGGTGTTCATCAGGTGGATGGTGTCTTCAGAGGTGATTGGGTTCCAAGCGCAAAGGATGTTGGGAGGGGTTTTTAGTTCGGAAGTGGGTGGGGTGGACTGGTCTCCAAAGCTGTTACGTATGTCAGCGATTTTGTTGTGGAAGAACTAGGCTAGAGAGTCGCAGAGGTCTTGGGAGGGAGTGATGTCGTTGGTGCCGGCGGTGGGGTTGGTAAACTCTTTAACAATGTTGATTAGTTCCTTGCCGTTGTGGGCGTTGTTGTCGAGTTGATCCTTGAATGCTGATTTCTTGGTGGATCGGATCAGTTGGTGGTGTTTGCGGGTGGCATTCTTGAAGGTGGCCAGGTTGTCAGTGGTTGGGTTTTTTCGCCAGGCTTTCTCGAGGGTGCGACAGATCTTCTTGGATTTCTTAAGGTCATCATTGAACCAGGGGGCTTTTTTGATGCCTTGCTTGATTTGAAGGTTTTTCAAGGGTGCTAATTCGTCAGCGCTGAGGGTGATCATTTGTGTGAGGTTGGTGGCTGCAAGGTTTGGGTCTGATGATTTTGCAGGAGGGTTTTGGTGAAGCATTGTGAAGAGCTGGTCGGTGGTAATTTTGTTCCAGTTTCTCCGGGGAATTAGTTGTGGGTGGTTGTGGGTTGTAGTTTTGTGTAGTTGAAGTGAACGCAACTGTGGTCCATTCAATGGAGAGCTGTGGTGTGATTAAAGGAGACATGCTTGCTGGAGGTGAAGATTGGGTCGAGCGTGTGCCCGGCATAGTGGGTGGGGGTGTCAACAAGTTGTTTGAGTCCGAGATTGGCGAGGTTGTCCAAAAGGGTGGTGGTGTTGCTGTTGTTGTTCTTTTGCAGGTGGAAGTTGAGGTCTCCCAGTAGAATGTAGTCCTCGGCGGGGAGGGCGTGTGGGCTGATGAAGTCAGTGATGTCTTTGCTGAACTGTGTGCGGGGTCAGGGTGGTCTGTAGATGAGGGTGCCTCTGAGTGTGGTCTTAGGGTCGGTGTGAATCTGGAAGTGAAGGTGTTCAGCGGTTGTGAGGTTGTCATCGGAACTGGTCGTGATGCGGATGGTGTTCTTATGGGCGATGGCGATACCTCCTCCTGTTTGGTTGATGCGGTCTTTTCGGATGATCTTGTAGCCGTCCGGGATGGCTATGGCGATGTCTGGCTTTGATGAGGCGTTCATCCAGGTTTCTGTAAGAAAGGCGACGTCCGGCGATGTGGTGTCGAGTAGGTTCCAAAGTTCAATGGCGTGTCTGTGGACCGAGCGGGTGTTGAGCAGGATGCACTTCAGGTGGTTAGTGTCGGACCTCTGTTTGGAGTCTGTGGATTTGATGTGGGTCCTGATGCAGTTGAAGTTGCAGGAGTGGCAGGTGAAGGGTCCATGGGTGTGTCCTGGTGCGGCTTGGTAGCAGTTTGGGAGTCGGCCGGGGTTAAGTGCTGAGAGGTTTGCGGCATCGTACGTTATGCGGGTGGAGTGGATTTTACGGGGGCCAGGGGGTCTGGCGCTGGGCGCGGTCCAGGTACGGACGGGCATAGACGGGCTTACCATTGGCGCACCTTTGGCGCGCATGGGGCGCGTCCGCTGCGGGTTAACGCTGCGCGCAAATGCGTCTGTCACATGTGGATAGTGGAGGGGCGGAGCGAGGGAGGAGCAGCTGGGAGGCGGGAGCGGGGTGGAGAGCCGGTTGGGAGGCACAACAACAAACAACAAAATGGCAGCAAGCCAAAAGCCAAACAGGACGAGATTGGGGCACAACCTGAATAATGGCTATGAAATGGGCAGTGGCACCGGCACAATCAGGCATAAATAAATTAAGCAGGCAGAGGCAGCAAAGCACAATTTATTAATAATTAATCCGCACTTTAGCAGAATAGCGCGACAATATAAATATAATCAGCAATCAGGCACAAATAATTGCAGGAGCAATGCGAGCAATGCGCTATTGATATCAATAGCAAAGAGCAGTCTGGCAGTATAGCGCTACAATACCAGATTCATAACCATAGTAAGCAGATCCTACTCTCCTACACAACCCCCCCCCCCCCAAATAAAAGCAGGGACATTAAACTAACCTTGACCAGTTGAGTCTTCATGTTCTAGGTTGAAATATCTGGAGAGTCCATCTGCATTGACATGGTTACTCCCAGGTCTATGTTCCACTGTATAGTCCATCCCCTGTAGGAAAATGGACCACCTCAAAGATTGGGTTTCTTACCCTTCATCTGTTTTAGCCATACGAGGAGCCTATAGTCAGTTTGAACAGTGAAGTGAATGCCAAACAAGTATGGCCTCAGCTTCTTCAGTGCCCAAACCACAGCAAAAGCCTCCTTGTCAAAAGCTGACCAACTTTTCTCTCTAGGCGTCAGCCTTCTGCTAATAAAATCTACTGACTGGTCGAGGCCTTCATCATTCTTTTTTGCCAGCACAGCCCCTACCCCCAACTCAGATGCATCTGTTTGGACAATGGTGCAGTGCACATGGCCTGCTTCAGGTCATCAAATGCCTTTTGACAGCTAACAGTCCACTGGACTTTATTTGACATTCTCTTAGAAGTTAAGTAATTCTGGGGTGTCACAATGGAACCATACCCCTTGACAAATCTTCTGTAGTACCCAGTCAGGACCAAAAAAGCTCTGACCTGAGTCTGGGTAGTTGGAGCAGTCAATTCCATGATGGTCTGGATTTGCTTTGTAAGAGTTGAACCTGGCCTTCACCTACAAGGTGGCCCAGATATACAACCTGACTCTGCCCTATCTGGCACTTAGTAGCCTTGACAGTTAGGCCTGCCTTCTGTAAGGCCTCCAAAACATTTCCCAGGTGACCAGGTCATCCTCCCAGGTGGAACTAAAGACAGCAATATCATCTAGATATGTTGCACTACAGTTTTCCAGACCTGTTAGGACTTTCTTTACCAACCTTTGAAAAGTGGCAGGTGCATTATTCAAACCAAAGGGCATTACCACCAATTGATAGGGCCCACTGGGTGTGAGGTTTAGGTACCAGGACCACTGGACTAGTCCAAAGGCTATTGGAGGGTTCAATAACTCCAAAATCCAATATTTTCTGGACTTCAGTCCTGATACAGTCCCTGACATAGTCAGGTTGCCTGTAAATCTTATTTGTAACAGGCAGACTGTTCCCAGTGTCCACTTCATGAGTGCACCAGGTAGTCTGACTTGGAGTCAGAGAGAACATATGTCTGAACTGATTCAGTACCTGTCTGCAATCAGTTTGCTGCTGGCCAGTGAGGCTGCCTGCCAAGGCTACACCATCATTTGACCCATCATCAGGATTCTGTGAGAGCAGGTCAGGGAGTGGATCACTCACTTCTTCCTGTCCCTCATCAGTAGCCATAAGCAATCCCATGTCTGCCCTGTCAACATATGGTTTCAGTCTGTTGACATGAAGCACCCTATGGGGGCTCCTGGGAGTTCCAAGGTCTACCAGATAAGTAACCTCTCCCTTCTGTTCTACAATTATATGGGGGCCACTCCACATGTCTTAGAGGGCTGCTGGGGCCACAGGCTCCAACACCCACACTTTCTGTCCTGGCTGGTAAACAGCCAGTACAGCTTTTTGGTCATGCCAGACTATTTGTAATTCCTTGCTAGCCTCAAGGTTTCTAGTTTCCTTTTTCATGTACTCAGCAATCCTGGAGCAGAGACCAAGTTCATAGTCCACTATGTCTTCCTTAGGGGGGTTGAGAGGTAACTTCATCCCTTCTTCACGAAACACAAGGGACTTCTTAAAGAATGCCCAAACCGAAGTTCAAAAGGGCTGTAACCAACCCCATTCTGGGGAACCTCCCTGTATGCAAATAAAAGGCTGGGTAGTAGGATGTCCCATCTATGCCTAACCTTTTCTGGGAGACCTTTGATCATACCCTTTAAGGTTTTGTTGAACTTTTCAACTAAACCATTGCATTGTGGGTGATAGGGTTTGGTGAATTTGTAATTCCCTCCACACTCCTTAAACATTGCAGTCCATTCAAGTAACTGGACATAAAATGTTTACCTCTGTCAGAAACTACCTCCTTAGGTAAACCCACTCTTGAGAACACTCCCAAGAGGGCTCTTGCCACCACAGGTGCTGTAGTGGTCCTAAGGGGAATTGCCTCTGGGGACCTGTGGCATGGTCCACCACCACCAGGATAAATCTGTGCCCAGATGCCCTCTGAGGATCCATGAGACCAACAATGTCAATCCCTACCCTTTCAGAGGGTACCCCACCACAGGTAGTGGTATCAGGGAGGCCTTTGTGGTACCACCTGCCTTACCACTAGCTTGACAGGTGACACAGGAGCGACAACACTCCTTTGTGTCTTCAGGCATGTGGGGCCAATAAAAGGGAGGAACAATTCTGTCCCATATCTAGTTTTGGCCCAGGTGTTCTACTAAAGGAATATCATGGGCTAGTGTCAAAAGGAAGCCCCTGAATTTCAAAGATATAACCAACCTCCTGGCTGCACCAGGCTTGGGGTCTCTACTCTATGAGTACAGGAGTCCATCATCCCATAAATCTTATAGGTACCACTAGCATTCCCAGCAGCCTCAGCAGCAGCCTGCTGTCTGAGTGATTCAAGACAAGGGCAGCTCAGCTGCTCCTGACTCAGATCTGCCCTGGAAGGGCCCCCAATCCCCATGAACTGACCAAGATCAGGCTCAAGCTCATCTGATACAGTTCCTTCTTCAGGAGCACAATCATTTCCCTCAAGAGACTGATCTTCACTTTGAGTCAAGGAAAAGGCACTGCCTTAACCTTACTGCTCCTTTTCTTGGAATGGAAGGCACCTGGTTCATTATTCCAGAATCCGGTGCCTGTTCAATTTTAGACATTTTGGCCTGTGACCTAGTCATAGCAAATGCATGTGCAGAGATTCCAAACATTTCTGCATGGGTACTGAGCTCCACTTCAGACCAGGCTGAAGTCTCTAAATCAACGCCAAGCAAGTATTCTACAGGGCGGTATGCACTTACCACAACTTTCTTGAGACCAGTTACCCCTCCCCAGGAGAAAATAACAACTACCAGGGCATGGTTGGTCCTGACATTGCCAGCATTGGTCACTTGGTTTAGTTCATCAAGTATGATATGCCCAGGGTCCACAAGGTCTTGTGTCACCATTGTGACACTTGCCCCTGTATCCCTATATGCCAAACACTCTTTTCCATTTATCAAAGGCTGCTGACTGTATTTGACAAAAGTTACATGGACTTACACAGGAGGACATATCCATGCCTCCATCACAGATCAAGTATGGCCTCAGCTTCTTCAGTGCCCAAACCACAGCAAAAGCCTCCTTGTCAAAAGCTGACCAACTTTTCTCTCTAGGCGTCAGCCTTCTGCTAATAAAATCTACTGACTGGTCGAGGCCTTCATCATTCTTTTTTGCCAGCACAGCCCCTACCCCCAACTCAGATGCATCTGTTTGGACAATGGTGCAGTGCACATGGCCTGCTTCAGGTCATCAAATGCCTTTTGACAGCTAACAGTCCACTGGACTTTATTTGACATTCTCTTAGAAGTTAAGTAATTCTGGGGTGTCACAATGGAACCATACCCCTTGACAAATCTTCTGTAGTACCCAGTCAGGACCAAAAAAGCTCTGACCTGAGTCTGGGTAGTTGGAGCAGTCAATTCCATGATGGTCTGGATTTGCTTTGTAAGAGTTGAACCTGGCCTTCACCTACAAGGTGGCCCAGATATACAACCTGACTCTGCCCTATCTGGCACTTAGTAGCCTTGACAGTTAGGCCTGCCTTCTGTAAGGCCTCCAAAACATTTCCCAGGTGACCAGGTCATCCTCCCAGGTGGAACTAAAGACAGCAATATCATCTAGATATGTTGCACTACAGTTTTCCAGACCTGTTAGGACTTTCTTTACCAACCTTTGAAAAGTGGCAGGTGCATTATTCAAACCAAAGGGCATTACCACCAATTGATAGGGCCCACTGGGTGTGAGGTTTAGGTACCAGGACCACTGGACTAGTCCAAAGGCTATTGGAGGGTTCAATAACTCCAAAATCCAATATTTTCTGGACTTCAGTCCTGATACAGTCCCTGACATAGTCAGGTTGCCTGTAAATCTTATTTGTAACAGGCAGACTGTTCCCAGTGTCCACTTCATGAGTGCACCAGGTAGTCTGACTTGGAGTCAGAGAGAACATATGTCTGAACTGATTCAGTACCTGTCTGCAATCAGTTTGCTGCTGGCCAGTGAGGCTGCCTGCCAAGGCTACACCATCATTTGACCCATCATCAGGATTCTGTGAGAGCAGGTCAGGGAGTGGATCACTCACTTCTTCCTGTCCCTCATCAGTAGCCATAAGCAATCCCATGTCTGCCCTGTCAACATATGGTTTCAGTCTGTTGACATGAAGCACCCTATGGGGGCTCCTGGGAGTTCCAAGGTCTACCAGATAAGTAACCTCTCCCTTCTGTTCTACAATTATATGGGGGCCACTCCACATGTCTTAGAGGGCTGCTGGGGCCACAGGCTCCAACACCCACACTTTCTGTCCTGGCTGGTAAACAGCCAGTACAGCTTTTTGGTCATGCCAGACTATTTGTAATTCCTTGCTAGCCTCAAGGTTTCTAGTTTCCTTTTTCATGTACTCAGCAATCCTGGAGCAGAGACCAAGTTCATAGTCCACTATGTCTTCCTTAGGGGGGTTGAGAGGTAACTTCATCCCTTCTTCACTAAACACAAGGGACTTCTTAAAGAATGCCCAAACCGAAGTTCAAAAGGGCTGTAACCAACCCCATTCTGGGGAACCTCCCTGTATGCAAATAAAAGGCTGGGTAGTAGGATGTCCCATCTATGCCTAACCTTTTCTGGGAGACCTTTGATCATACCCTTTAAGGTTTTGTTGAACTTTTCAACTAAACCATTGCATTGTGGGTGATAGGGTTTGGTGAATTTGTAATTCCCTCCACACTCCTTAAACATTGCAGTCCATTCAAGTAACTGGACATAAAATGTTTACCTCTGTCAGAAACTACCTCCTTAGGTAAACCCACTCTTGAGAACACTCCCAAGAGGGCTCTTGCCACCACAGGTGCTGTAGTGGTCCTAAGGGGAATTGCCTCTGGGGACCTGTGGCATGGTCCACCACCACCAGGATAAATCTGTGCCCAGATGCCCTCTGAGGATCCATGAGACCAACAATGTCAATCCCTACCCTTTCAGAGGGTACCCCACCACAGGTAGTGGTATCAGGGAGGCCTTTGTGGTACCACCTGCCTTACCACTAGCTTGACAGGTGACACAGGAGCGACAACACTCCTTTGTGTCTTCAGGCATGTGGGGCCAATAAAAGGGAGGAACAATTCTGTCCCATATCTAGTTTTGGCCCAGGTGTTCTACTAAAGGAATATCATGGGCTAGTGTCAAAAGGAAGCCCCTGAATTTCAAAGATATAACCAACCTCCTGGCTGCACCAGGCTTGGGGTCTCTACTCTATGAGTACAGGAGTCCATCATCCCATAAATCTTATGGGTACCACTAGCATTCCCAGCAGCCTCAGCAGCAGCCTGCTGTCTGAGTGATTCAAGACAAGGGCAGCTCAGCTGCTCCTGACTCAGATCTGCCCTGGAAGGGCCCCCAATCCCCATGAACTGACCAAGATCAGGCTCAAGCTCATCTGATACAGTTCCTTCTTCAGGAGCACAATCATTTCCCTCAAGAGACTGATCTTCACTTTGAGTCAAGGAAAAGGCACTGCCTTAACCTTACTGCTCCTTTTCTTGGAATGGAAGGCACCTGGTTCATTATTCCAGAATCCGGTGCCTGTTCAATTTTAGACATTTTGGCCTGTGACCTAGTCATAGCAAATGCATGTGCAGAGATTCCAAACATTTCTGCATGGGTACTGAGCTCCACTTCAGACCAGGCTGAAGTCTCTAAATCAACGCCAAGCAAGTATTCTACAGGGCGGTATGCACTTACCACAACTTTCTTGAGACCAGTTACCCCTCCCCAGGAGAAAATAACAACTACCAGGGCATGGTTGGTCCTGACATTGCCAGCATTGGTCACTTGGTTTAGTTCATCAAGTATGATATGCCCAGGGTCCACAAGGTCTTGTGTCACCATTGTGACACTTGCCCCTGTATCCCTATATGCCAAACACTCTTTTCCATTTATCAAAGGCTGCTGACTGTATTTGACAAAAGTTACATGGACTTACACAGGAGGACATATCCATGCCTCCATCACAGATCAGGACTGCCTGAGTTGGAACTCTGACTAGGCCAGAGTCCATCTCAGAACCCAGGGTTAACCCTTCAACACCCTTATTCTGAGTACTATCCCTTTGAGCTGAACAAGGGGGAACAGTTGCCTTAGGGGCAATGGTGGCTGGAGTTGAGTCGTTGGAACTATTACAGTCACTAATCAAAGGGCTGTTGCTTTTACAATCTTTACACTGTGGTTTCATTTGGCCTTTCATTTTGGGAGATTGGGAATCCCCACCATTTGTAGATTCATGGGGGCCTTGTGAAGACTTCTGCTCTTTAGGATTGTGTTTCTTCTGGTCACCACCTTGGTTCTGTACCTTCTGTTTCACCCTGATTCTGACCCATTTGTTTGCCTTCTTTCCCAATTCTTGGGGAGAGGTGAGATCAGAGTCTACCAGGTGCTGATGCAACAGCTGATTCTGACAGTTATTAAGGATCTGCTCCCTTACAATCCTGTTGTATAATCCTGTATAATCACACACTTTACTTACTGCCCAGTAATCAGCCCTCCAGAGCTGTAGTAGCACAATCAACAAAGTCAACCCAGTCCTGAGTCTGAGCCTTTTGGGTATCTCTGAACTTTATTCTATGTTGCTCAGTGGTTAGGCCAAACCCTTCAATCAAAGCACCCTTCAGGACTGTATAATCATCAGCATCCTCCTCTTTTACAGTGAGGAGCTTGTCTCTTCCTTTGTCTGCAGAGGAGAGCCATAAGACAGGTGCCCACTGCTCCTGGGGACCTTCTGAACTTTGCAGGCCATTTCCAGTGCAGTTATCCATTTGTCGATGCCATCCCCACTCTGGTAGGGAGGGACAATCATGTTTAAATTCCTATGGTCATGAGATCTCTCTTTACCACTAGGAAAGTTTCTGTAACCAGGGGACTCTAGCCCCATCTTTTTTTCTAGCTTTTGCAAGCTCCAGGGACTCCCTTTCTAAGGCTTCTTGCTGTTCCTTATTCTCAGTTGAGCTTCTTGAAGCCTCATCTGTCTTTCCCTCTTCTCCTATGAGAAGAGACCGAGGTCCCTACAGATGTGCCAGAATGGTTAGATTCATGTGAAAGAGATCTTGACCTTCTAGGCACATGCCAACTCTTCCTGGGGGAACAAAGATAGGGCCTGGCTGGCCTTCATCCTCATTTCTAGTAGGAGCTGCATGGTCCAGGTCAAGGTCATTGTCACCTTCCTGGTCAGAATCAGAGTCTGAGTCCTGGTGGTTTGTACCACTGGGCTCTTCTTCCTCTGCTGTTTCCACCCCATTGCGTACCCTTTTAGGCTCTGAAGCCTTTCTAAGGTCATCTAGCAGTAACACCTCTATGAGGCGCTGGGTGTTGGCACTTTTGCCTGTCTTCAATTTCCTCATAGTACACAGAGCCCTTAACTCTAGAAAAGGGAATGTGTCATACTTGGATGCCTGTACTTGACTGACATCTGGCAGGGACCCACTGGTTCCTGGCCTGGAAGACATTACTAGTGAGGTGTGGTGTATGCACCTACCTATTCTAGTTGTTACCTACCAAACTCTCTTGAGTTGTAGAAAGGGTGTGCTAAGCCCTTAACACACAACTCTAAGTTCAGTAGAACTTACTGTACTGAAGATTGTATTATATGTACCTCTGGTACCTTTAGTCGTTTTCAATTAATAAAACACTTGAGATTATCTGGTAAAACAATAGCAAGCTGGAATCCCACACGCTGCACACTAATGTGAGAAGTTTGCCTGGCATATGCTGTGCACTATTCTAGTGGGCACCTTGCACCAGTCCAAATGATCCTTATTGATGGTAGGTTCAAGACAACCTTAATAGAAAGCAATCCAAGTGGTAGCTGTGGGAAGCAGCCTTCAGGCTAACTCTTGAAGGAATGTAAAGCAGCTTGTTTTACCAGTCTATAATCTTGTGACTAATCAAATGAAAGGAGTACCACACCAGTTATATATATAAAATATATGTATTTATTCTAAATACATCCCACTAGTCCCTTTATGAGGCAAAAGTACATTCAGTAAAATTAATAACACATAGTAAATTAGCACAATATACGTTGAGCCCTAGGGGCGTACCAAACCATATATTAAGAAAGTGGTATAAGAACCACGACTGGCATAGAGACAGGGCCTAGAGCCTGTAGAACCACTGGGGCCACCAGGAACCACCCAAGGTAGTGACACAGGGGACCCTCGGGGTACGCGTGCAGTGTCTAAACACAGGTGCGAATCACCATTAACTTCTATGGGGAAAGTCGCGGTTGGAATTTTAAAGCTAAAGGACACTTAGAAGAGGACTTGGAGAAAACCCTTTTAGATCTAGGAGGTTCTAGAGTCATCACCCATGGGAGCACTGGAGTACTTGAGTAGTGTCCGGTGTGATCCAAGCCTGGATTGAAGATGAGAAGAACCTGAAAGCAGAGGGGACAGAGTATGGGTCACTTGCCAGTGACTAGGAAGATGCTAGGCAGATGCCCAACGATGTTGGTTGCTTGCAGGTGAAGAAGGTGAAGCTTGACTCTTCAGCCACGAGGAGCAGGAGGCATCTATGACAACCAGGTTCTGGAATTGAGATGCTTCACAAAGGATGTTGAGTACTGCGGTGGCAGTTTCCGGATTGGACCCAACAAGACTTGGCAACAGCAACCCATGCAGAAAGTAGAGATTGGCTTTGGTGCAGACCAGCAAGATCTGAGGGACTCACCACTTGGTAGGGTGTCAGGATATGTCTCAAGCAACCAGGGAATCCCAAAGAAAAGTAGAGTTACCTTCGAGGGGACCCACCAGTTGACGACCCAGGGATCGCAAAGGAGCCTCAAGCGGAAATGCAAGAAGCAGACTCACGGAACACTTGTGGAGTGAAGGCTGACATCTTCTTACAGATGGTGCTTGGGGCTTGGGCTACAAATAACTCAATGCACAATTTCAGAAAAGCTCGGGAAGTTGATACACTAGCAAATGTGCACGGTGTCCAGGGGTTCCGGTACCACGTCACTCATGAGGGTTGCAGGTCCTAGCTTTGCTGGGGACTTTTGTCAGCCTCTGAGAAATCTGGAAATCCTTGTCCTGTGTTGCAGATACTTTGGAGTCCATCAGGAGCTTTGGAAATACAGAACAGCAAGATGCTTTGTTGGTGCTTGTTTGAACAGGGGAGTCACTCCTTGACCCCAAGGGAGATTTTTCCATCCTCTAGTCTCTAGTAGAGTGTTGAAGTTCCAGGATTTAGTGTCAGAGTTTGGTCCTGGTGTAATCTAAAGTCCTGTTTGCCAGGGGTCCCTTACTTACACTAAGAAAAGGAGTGGTGTGGCTCACTGGTTAGAGGAGGCAGACCCGGAAGCAGAGAACGGCCTGGGACCAGGGTTCAATTCCTGACGCGGCAGGGTCGTGGACCAGGGTCACCGGACTCGATAATTCTCGCCTCGGTACCTACTCTAACCAGGGATCACACTCGGCAACTCTGGGCATTAGCTTGCCTCATCTCTACAATGACCCCCCACATTCGCCGGGGATGCCTGGTTTCACCTTGGAGATACCCAGTAGGGACCATCTCACAGGGATAGCCAGGACGGGTTCCCCAGCGGTCTACAGTGCCACGACGCCTCAGGGCAGCAGTGCGCTTTACAAGACACGTAAATATTTAAGAAAAGGGGTTGGACATACTCTGGGGACCCACCTATGGGGGGGTCTGGAAAGAGGGGTGGCTACACCCATTTCCTTTGTCCAGTTTCACACCAGAGCAGGGGCTGGTAGCCCCTGCAACCGGTTTGAACTGGGCTATGCACAGGGACACCAAATGTGCCCAGAGTGCTGACTTCATAGCACTCTCAGAGTGCCCCCTCCCAGCCCCAATACAAAAAAACCTCTCTGGGAGGTGGTTACAACTCCCTGTGACAGGCCTCCCGTGCTGGACTTTCATCCAGCAGCAGGAGGCCAGACTCATGTTTGTGGCTGTAGCATCCATTTTGTGATGCCAGAGCTTTCAAACTATTACCGGTTATACCAGTGTGTACATGCCTCTCCCTGTAGAAGGGTGGAGTTCTACCCCCGCTGCCAGGACTGGTAGGGGGGGTAGGATTCCAAAGTGTTTGACGCCAAACACAACATGTTTCCATGCAGCCATTCCAAAGTAAGCATTTACTGCGAGGTTATAATGCACTTAAGAGTATATGGTCTGGCTGTATAACGGAACAGCCTCAGAGAATAGGCTCCGAAAGCTGCAGAGGGGCCCAGCTCATGCATGGGCACCCTCTCACACAAAACCAAGCACTCTGCCTTCAGGATTGATAAGGTCTTCTATAGGAGTGACTGATAGGCTTATATGTGTCAGTGATTAAAGGTAGATATAGTTAACGTATATCTTAGTAAGGAGTGCATGCACCACCTTACCCGGGCTGCAGTACCAGTCCTGTGGTGTCATTTCATTTTGGAAGGCTTCCCAGGGGTGGCAATACATGCTGCAGCTCCTGGTAGGCCTCTGGAGTACCTCTGCGCTTCGTACATGAATCAATCAATCATTCAAAGTACCTGTAAAGTGTGCTATTTACCCGTGAAGGTCTCAAGGCGCTGGGGGGAGGGGGTGCCACTACTGCTCGAAGAGCCAGGTCTTTAAGGAGTCTTTTGAAGGCGAGCAGGTCCTGGGTCTGCGTGGGTTTGTTCCAGGTCTTGGCGGTGAGGTAGGAGAAGGATCTGCCGCCAGAGGTTGTTCATTGGATGCGGGGGACAGCGGCGAGGCTGGGGGAGCAGAGCTGGCGGGAGGGGGCGTAGAAGCTGAGTCTGCTGTTAAGGTAGGCTGGTCCGGCATTGT
This sequence comes from Lissotriton vulgaris, assembly GCF_964263255.1. Lineage (NCBI taxonomy): Eukaryota > Metazoa > Chordata > Amphibia > Caudata > Salamandridae > Lissotriton > Lissotriton vulgaris. Next base: position 297,883,509 of record NC_141688.1, on the reverse strand, counting down.
GGAGTGCTTTGTGTGCGTGGGTGAGGAGCTTGAAGGTGATCCTCTTGTCGACGGGGAGCCAGTGTAGGTCTCTCAGGTGGGGGGTGATGTGGCTTCGGCGGGGGACGTTGACGATCAGTCGGGTGGAGGCGTTTTGGATGCATTGTAGTCGTCGTAGGTGTTTTGCTGGGATTCCTGCGAAGAGTGCTTTGCCATAGTCCAATCTGCTGCTGATGAAGGCCTGTGTCACTGTTCTTCTAGTTTTGGTCGGGATCCACTTGTAGATCCAGCGGAGCATGCAGAGGGTGTTGTAGCAGGAGGAGAAGACGGCGCCGACCTGTTTAGACATGAGAGGGAGGAGTCTAGGATGAATCCCAGGCTGCGTACATAGTCGGTGGGTGTTGGTGCTGTTCCCAGTGTGGGCGCCCACCAGGAGTCATCCCAGGCTGTGGTGGTGGGTCCAAGGATGAGTACCTCAATCTTGTCCGAGTTCAGCTTCAGACGGCTGTTCCTCATACAGTCGGCGACGGCCTTCATTCCCTTGTGGAGGTTGGTTTTGGCGGTGTGCGGGTCCTTGGTGGGGTAGAGGATGAGCTGGGTGGCTTCGGTGTAGGAGAAGATATTGAGGTTGTGCTGGCGGGCCACTTGTGCGAGGGGGGCCATGTAGACGTTGAACAGCGTCGGGCTGAGGGATGAGCCCTGGGGGACGCCGCAGATGATGTTGGCTGCCTCGGATCGGAAGGGCGGGAGGCTGACGCTCTGGGTTCTGCCGGAGAGGAAGGGCGTGGTCCAGTCAAGGGCCTTCTCTTCAATTCCGGCTTCTAGGAGGCGTCTTCAGAGTGCGATGGCAGACTGTGTCGAAGGCGGCTGACAGGTCCAGGAGGATGAGGGCTGATGTTTCGCCATTGTCTAGTTGGCGCCTGATGTCGTCTGTGGCAGCGATGAGGGCTGTCTCAGTGCTGTGGTTGCATCTGAATCCAGACTGGGACGGGTCTAAGATGTTGTTGTCTTCCAGGTGGTGGGCCAGTTGCATGTTGACGATTTTCTCGATGACCTTCGCCAGGAATGGGTGCAGGGAGATGGGCCGGAAGTTCTTGAGGTCCTTGGGGTCCACCTTGGGCTTCTTGAGGAGGACGTTGATTTCAGCGTGTTTCCAGCTTTCTGGGAATGTCGCTGTTTCGAAGGAGATGTTGATGACCTTCCGTAGTGCGATGTCAGCGTCTGCTTTGTTGAATACGTAGTGTGGGCACGCGTCTGACGGATATCCTGAGTGGATGGAGTTCATGGCCTTGCGTATCTTGTCACCGTTGACGTTGGACCAGGAGGTCATGCGGTTGGTGCTGGTGGTGTTCACAGGGGAGGTGGGGTCAGGCGTAGTCGGGACGGTCATGGTGTTGAAGCTGTCATGGATGTTAGCGATCTTGTGGTGGAAGAAGTTGGCTAGTGAGTTGCACAGTTCTTGTGAGGGCGGTATGTCGTTGGCGCTGGGGTTGGAGAGTTCCTTTACGATGCTAAAGAGCTCTTTGCTGTCGTGTGACTTGTTGTCCAGGCGGTCTTTGAAGGAGGATCTCTTGGGTAATCTGATGAGGTGGTGATGTCTACGGGTGGCGTCCTTGTGGGCTGCGTGGTTGTCCGGAGTGCGTTTGTGGAGCCATAGCTTTTCCAGTTTCCTGTATGCATGTTTGGAGTCCTGCAGCTCGTCGGTGAACGAGGTGGCTCCCTTGCTGGTGTGGTTGTTGGAGGTTTTCTTGAGTGGGGCGAGGGTTTTGGCACAGTCGTCGATCCACTGTCTGAGGTTGCGGGCTGCGATGTCTGGGTTGTCGGTTCGGTGGGTACATAGTGTCCCATATACTGGGGACTCACAAGGGTACCCCAGTAACCAAACTGGAGTGTACCTAAAGTACATGCAATCATTTTAGAGAGGAAGCAGCTAGACTGGGGTCCTGTATAGCAGGGCCCCAGCAAGACTATAGCTGAAAAAGAGTGAAACACCAGCAAAAAAAGGGGGTGACCGTAGTAAGCAGATCCTACTCTCCTACAGAGCCTAAAACAGGTAAATTGCCTCCCACAGATTTACAGAGAGGATTACAAGGAAGAGTAATATCTTTACCTTTAGATTTTAAGAACAATATTGAAACTATTGGTGTAGAGAAAGAGGAAACTGAACCGTTAGTTATTCTAGTTAATGTTGTTCCTAAGAAGAGTAGGAAAATATGGCAAGAAGTAGTAGATGTCAGCAAAGTGTAAAAGGCAACATTATATCTCATAAAAAAACAATGATTACTACAAAAATGTGTATGTGGAAGAAGAAGAAATAGTTTTAGGAGATGATAGCGAAATTTCAAGTGGCCAAATTGAAAAAGTTGACATATGAAGTGAAGACATTTATGAACATTATAGTGTACATCTTTTACATTCCAAATAAGTGATAGGATATACTATTAAATTATTCCAAATGGAGAAAGCAAAGGAGCATCCCTGTTTGGGAAAAAAGTTTGGAAGCTCATTGTTTTCCACAGCTCTTCCCCACTGGAAAAGGTGGACGATATGATGAGCGTCCAGTACAGATTCCCACATCAGAATATCGGACAACCAGGTTGTACTCAAAAGATCCAAGATTCCGACAATGTATCCCATATGTATTTCATCTTTTGTTTGAAAATGACTTGTCGACTTTCATATGCAGTCAACAACATACTAAAAACAGGAGTTCATCTTCAAAATATTTCTACAAAGGAACTCCTGGATAATGACATGAGAGAGATAATCATTTAGAATCTCAATTGATTAATTTGATGGCGTGTCAGCGTGGTACTAATGAGTATTGGTATCATCGTCATGAAGAACTTAAATGCATGTTAAGGAACTTAGGAACTCCTACATGGTATGTTACATTAGGCTGTGCTAAATACGCATATGACGATTTACTTGAATTTCTGCGAGAAGCAATTTCAAATATTAAAAACATTGAAATCAAGACACCTGGAGAACTGTGTTCATTGGATTCTGTAAATGAATGCAGATATTTTATTTATAGGTTTCAAGCTAATATTACTTTTATCTGTCATAAAAACAATCCTCATCTTGGAGAAGTTATTGATTTCTTTTGTAGAAAGGAGTATCAAGCTAGAGGTGCTCCTCATATACATATGCTTTTATGGATCAAGGATGCAACCAAATTTGGAACTGATTCGGATGAGACTGTTTTATCTTTTATTGAAGACTATGTTACATGTGCATGTACATGTGCTTTACCAAAAACAAGAGAAGAAAACACCTTAAGGCAACAAGTGTTACGGTTTCAAAATCATCTATGCGGCACATACTGTCGACGCAAATACAAGTTGAAGGAAAAGTTTTATACCAAATGTCGTTTTGGTTTTTCACGTCCAGTAATATCCAAAGGAAGAGTAAACAGTGTTATGTCAGCAGTGAGACATACCATCACTAGAAAATCTCCCAAAAATACTTAGAATTTAAAAAGAAGTGAACAATCAAAGAATATTAATGATTATAATCCAGTGATTTTGTCAATGTAGAATGCAAATATGGATATCCAGTAAGTTGTGGATAATGCAATTGCTGTTGCTCGATATGTAACATCATACATAACAAAATCAGAAAAGACGGAGTTGACAGAAATGTGGGAAGAAATTTCCTATGAGAAGAGTCTTAGTAAGAAATTGTACAGCTTTAGTTTGAAGATGCTGTCCCATCGAGAGATTGGATTCTACGAATGCTCGGATCGGTTGTCCTCTGTAAGTTTATATTCAAAGTCAAGAGGAATAATTTGTGTTAGTCTAGGTCTTGCTGCAACACAAAATCAAGTACTCAAATATATACAAGAAATCGGATATTTAGCATTGAATGAACCGAAAAGCACAGATATTGTTAAAACAAACATGTTGGATACGTACAATATTTACAAATGGTCGTGGTGGTCCTATTGGTAGCACATCACTTTCTAAGTGCATTAGATATTTATTCACAGTATTAGTGCCCCTCAAGGTTATAGATTTACACCCCACTACCTAAGGTGTTATCCGCTGTGGCCAAAGGAGCCTAGTGGTAATGGTAGTAGATAAGCTTTATTTGATAAAAAGTTTATCATAAAAGCATAAGCATATAAAATCCAATTTGTATAGACATGGTACCTTTAAAAACCATCATAATATACATTAAATTCCAAGTGGTTAAAAAAACTACAATATATACAAGTTAAAAAGATATGCAGTAGAAAAGTGGAAATCCATTTTCGCAAGACTAAAATAGCAGAATAGCAGTTTTTACATTATTATTCTTTTAGGACATTAATTTTGTCATAACTATCGGCCATACATGTGTCAGATGTTAAGACGTTTTGCATTTTTGCCTGAGACTTTGTTCGTATCAACCAGGCGCATCCCAAATATGTAGCTACTCCACATATCAATGTCAAAGGGGAAGGATATTTACCTATTGAAAAAGGTATTTTTATCCAGAACAAATATTATATTCATTTAAAGGGGAGCAATTTTGTTCTGGATAAAATGACCTTTTCCAATAGGTACACAATACTATGTTTCTCATTCTTAATAAAGTTTAGTCAATTATTACAGAACTACTACTTCCTCTTGAATATGGACTCATTTATAATATTACCATGTTCTTTTTTCTTATTTAACACTTGTTAAGGACTAAATATTTTCGCTGGAAGAGTTGAATTTCATATGGAATACTTTGAGAAGTTATTTACTATTTTCAGAAGGTACTATATATTAATCTGTTTTTATAGCGTTCTTCTTAATTTCTTAAATCTATGAATAATGTTCAATAATTTTCACTTTTCCTGCACGAGTATAGCATGTGTACTATTAACTCACTTTTGGCTACTTTGGGTCTCTGCTTTCAATCACTTTTATCTTGACATATGAGCACTAAGCACACCATGTGAGCTCACTTTTGGTTGGTTTTGGTTGATTACTGACTGGATTTCGAAATATCTATCTCTCCGCACTATCATATCATTATGGTTGTGAAATACAGTATATTTCTTATATATAATTATATTATTGTTGTTCTCATTATATTTGAGAACAATAAAAGTTCTTGTTTTCTTCTGGTGCTTTCTGTCTTAATGTTTTGAAATATTGGATTTCTTTTCATAGCATTTATTACATCCTTGAAAAAGTTTCTCTTGAAACGAAAACACGTGTTAGCTGCCGGTCCATCGCTATGTGGAAGGATCACTGTATCAAGCTTTCCATTGTTGAAACAATCAATCAATCAATCACAAAATTTGTATAGCTCGCTACTAACCCGTAAGGGTCTCAAGGCGCTGAGGGGGGTGTGGGGGTCGCTACAGATCGAACAGCCGGGTCTTGAGTTCTTTCCTGAAGGAAAGGTGATCCTGGGTCAGCCATAGGTGAGTGGGGAGGGAGTTCCATGTCTTGGCTGCCAGGTGGGAGAAGGATCTTCCTCCGACGGTGGATTTCCGAATTCTTGGGACGGAGGCGAGGGCGAGGCTGGTGGATCGGAGCTGGCGGGTGGGTGTGTAGAAGGTGAGGCGGCTTTTGAGGTACTGCGGGCTTATGTCGTGAAGAGCCTTGTGTGTGTGGGTGAGGAGTCTGAACATGATCCTCTTGTTGACAAGGAGCCAGTGCAGGTCTTTCAGGTGGGCAGAGATGTGGCTGCGGCGCGGGATGTCCAGGATGAGTCGTGCTGAGGCGTTCTGGATGCGCTGGAGTGTCTTCTGGAGTTTGGCTGTGGTTCCAGGGTAGAGGGTGTTCCTGTAGTCCAGACGGCTGGTGACCAGGGCCTGGGTGACCGTCTTCCTGGTTTCGGTGGGGATCCATCGGAAGATCTTTCAGAGCATGTGCAGGGTGTTGAAGCAGGATGATGAGACTGTGTTCACATGCTTTGTCATCATGAGGGAGGAGACCAGGATGACGCCCAGGTTGCGTGCTTGGTCCGTTGGTTTGGGTGTGCTGCCTAGGGCAGAGGCCACCGGGAGTTGTCCCAGGCGGAGGGGGATGGTCCGAGGATGAGGACTTCCGTCTTGTCTGAGTTCAGTTTTAGACGGCTGATCTCCAGCCATTCCGCAACGTCTTTCATTCCTTCCTGGAGGTTGGCTTTGGCTGTGGCGGGGTCGTTGGTGAGGGAGAGGATCAGCTGTGTGTCGTCGGCGTAAGAGATGATGTTGAGGTTGTGTTGGCAGGCGATGGCTGCGAGGGGGCTCATGTAGATGTTGAAGAGGGTGGGGCTGAGTGAGGATCCTTGCAGGACGCCGCAGATGACTTCGGTGGCCGCGGAGCGGAACGGTGGGAGAAGGACTCTCTGGGTTCTTCTGGCGAGGAACGAGATGATCCACTCCAGGGCCGCTCCTTGGATTCCGGTATTGCTGAGGCGCTGTATCAGGGTGCGGTGGCAGATGGTGTCGAAGGCTGCTGAGAGGTCCAGGAGGATGAGGGCAGCCGTTTCCCCGTTGTCGAGCAGGGACCTGATGTCGTCGGTGGCTGCGATGAGGGCGGTCTCGGTGCTGTGGTTTGCTCGGAAGCCAGACTGTGTGGGTCGAGGGATCCGTTTGGCTGGAAAGGGGAGGAGCGAGATGGGGCGGAAGTTCTTCAGGTCCGTGGGGTCCACAGTGGGTTTCTTGAGGAGGGCGCTCAGCTCGGCATGTTTCCAGCTCTCCGGGAAGGTGGCGGATGCGAAGGAGCTGTTGATGATGTTCCGTAGTTGGGGTGCGATGATGGAGTCGGCTTTGTTGAAGATGTGGTGTGGGCAGGGGTCGGTGGGGGAGCCGGAGTGGATGGTGTAACATAATGTCATCTGTTTCTAAACATATTGTCTAAATGTGTTTAATTCATATGTTTACTCTATTGAACAGCAAGCACCAAAATGTATCAATAAACTTACTGTCTGTTGATACATTAAATAAAAAATATTTTTGTATAAATCAAAATTTAACTGACTTGAGTGCCGAGGTTTATCTATAGTCTTTGACATGTTGGATATGTACTATCCAAATAGAAGTCCTCATCTTGAAAACATATGCCTCTATGATGTGCTGCAATATTACAGTTTTAAGAGAAATATTACAGAGAACATATTGAAGAAATATATGCAGTGATTGGTTCAGAAGGATGTTCGGTGAAACATAGTAAAGGTTACCTGATTAATCATGGGAAACGTCATTGTGATACTCCTGATAAAGAGAATTTTACTCTTTAGCACTTCTTTAACTCTTCAAGCCTTGGCATACTGAACTGGAATTACTTGGAGATTTTCAGTGCTATGAAGATTCTTTTAATGCATGTAAAGATAGCATTGAATACACAGTTTTACCAAATTATCTCAAAATGTGAATGAAGAAATTGATCAAGAAGCTACTATTGCAGCTGAGATTACTAGACACAGTTCTCAAGACAGTCAAAGTTCTTCTCCGCTGAGTCAAGATCCAGTAGGACAACCAATTCTTGAAAATGAAGCAGCAATCGCCATGAGTGTAGTGGAAACAGCAATGCGCCAAGCTCAAGAAGATATTATGGACCCAGGAAACTGGGAAGAACAACTAAATATTGAACAGAAAGAAATATATAAGCAAGTGAGAGAACAGATTGACCATGGTTTTCTTCATGAAAAGAAAGAATGCACATGCACATCATTTGAACCTATCCGAATGTGTCAGTGGTCAAGCTTATACAGGATAACGCTTTTTAATTAAAGTTTAGACCAGTTATTTACAGAAAACCACTGAATCACAATTATCTTGTGTTGCAACTGCTCCAACTGGGTTGGCAGCACACACCATTAAAGGAATTACATTACATCGCTTACTAATGCTACCTGTAGTGCATGAAAACAAATTGGAATATCACAAGCTATCTGGAGAAGCTTGTTATGAAGTTTCAAGAATGCTAAAGAAAATTAAACTTCTTTTTTTTTATTTCAAAGTATTTTTATTAAAAATATAATTTGCATATACAAAATAATGCAGTTGACCCGTTTGCTTGGCTTAGCGACCGTGGATACAAAGAAAGAAAAGAAAAGAAGAAGAGGGTGTGGGGGGGGTTATTGTTCAAAGTGGGCGTCTAGGGCCGACCACATCCCCCTTGTTGCTGTATGGTTGGCGGGTTGGTAATTTGCTGTTATATTGTCTGCCCCTCTCAGGAAGGTTACCCAGTTAAACCAGCGTTTGAAAGAGGCTTTTCCCGTGTCCTTCCAGTTGCCTAGAACAGTTTTGGCCGCGGCAGTGAGCAGAACATCTACCAGGTCTTTTGAGTCGAGTGTTGTATCCAGGAAGGCCATGGTGATGCCTGGTAGGCCGCGTGTGGAGTGGCTGCCCGTGAGTGTGTCTATAAAGTCATGGACCCTGCCCCAGAATGCCTTGACCTTGGGGCAGTCGTATAGAATGTGTGCCAGGTCTCCCCTTGCTTCCTGGCAATTCCAGCAGGTGTCATTATCCCTAGCTCCCACTGTCTCTAGTTTGGCTGGTGTCCAATGTAGCCTGTGCAACAGCCAGTATTTCGTTTGGGCAAGCTGGGATGTTACTTTGTTTTTTGAGGCCGATGACCATAGTCTGGCTCTAGCTGCTTCGGTGAGTGGGTTACTGTATGCCTGCTCCCAAAATGCTAGTGTCTTGTTGTTGAGCGTTGTAGTGCGCGGGGTGATGAGTTTGTAGATGTGCGCTGTCTGGTGTCCCACTTTGTTTAGGTTCTGTGTGTACTGTAATATTAAGGGTTTTTTTATTTGAAAGGTTGGCTCTGGTGATTGCTGCTTTGGTGCTAAGAAAGGTGTAGAAGTCTCTGTTGTGCAGTGTGTGTGTCTCCTGCAGCATCTCAAAAGTGAGTGGGTTATTGTTAAGCTCTAGTTGTGACGGTGTTGTGATCCATTTGCTACACCACCCCTCATTCATTAGTATGGCCTCTCTGTATGTAATTCTGGAGTTGTGCCGCAAGGATTCCCACTTGGAGTTTCTGATGCTGACCTCCAATTCTTTGTCCACTCTGATAAGGGCTGTCTTGGTGTTCCTGATGATGGCATTTTTGTTTCTGGGTGTTTGCTGGCTGTTAGCGCCATTAGTGGCTTTGCCCCCCCCCCAGGATGTTCCTCTCCACCTCCATCCATACTGGCGAATAGTCTGGTGTGGGGGAGATCCAGTGTATGCCTTGTTTCGCAAGGCAAGCCGTTTGGAATGCCTTCTAATTAGTTAGGTTGAGCCCTCCTAGTTCCTTCTTCAGTCTTAGTTTTGAGAGGCTGATTCTGGCTCTTTCCCCCCCCCATAGGAATGTGTGGAGTGCTTTGTCTAACTTGCAGTGGAAATCCGCAGTCAGTGTGAGCGGTAGCATGCCCAGCAGGTAGTTTAGCATAGGTGTGATCATCATTTTTATCGTCTCTACGCCACCCCACCAGCTTATGTATCTTGGGCTCCACTCCTCCAGTTTGCCTTTCAGTTTTTTAAGCATAGCTTCCTCATTGTTGTCTAGCGTTGTCCTTAGATCTCTGTCAAAGAGGAGGCCTAGGTATTTCAGCGGTTTTATCTGCCATGCCAGGCCTGACTCACCCAACACCTCCCTGGTGGTGTGGCAGTTCATCGGTTTACATTCCGATTTTGTCACGGTTTAGTTTGTAGCCCGAAACTTGGGCATACTCCTCAATGGTGGACATTAAAGCTTCTATTGACGGTTTAGGGTTGTGGGTAGTGATAAGGCTGTCGTCCGCGTATGCTGCTAGCTTGAACGCCTGACCTCCTACGCGAACTCCAGTTATTAGCGGGTTGGTTCTGATCATGTGGAGGAGTGGTTCTAGGGCTAGTAAGAATAGTCCAGGTGAGAGGGGGCAACCCTGCCTAGTTCCTCTTTGTAGGGTAAACGTTGCTGATGTGGATGCGTTGACCACCACTCGGGCACGGGGGTTCTGGTAGAGTGACATGACCATCCCCCTATATTTGTCCCCTAGGCCGAACTGGCGCATGCACTCATTGAGGAATGGCCATGAGACTCTGTCAAAAGCCTTTTCGGCGTCCAGTGCAATCATTACTGCTTTTTCCGTGCTGTTGGCTGTGCGGTTTATGAGATGGCAGAGGAGTCCGGTGTTATCTTGTGAGAGTCTGTTCTTAAGGTAACCTACTTTGGCGTATATCTTGCAGTCCACGTTGATTAGTGAGATAAAAAAATTATAATTTAACTTCTGATTATTGATGAGGTGAGCATGGTCTCAAACTTAATGCTTGCCTTTGTGCATTGAAGAATCAGCAAATTTTTAAAACAGAATACAATGTCTTATTTGGAGAAAAACGTGACAGTTTTTGGTGATCTACTGCAACTTACTCATGTCAAAAGGGCAACCAGTATTTAAAACACTCTTGCATGAAAACACCAGAAAGTCTTTGGGAAATATTGGAAATGTCAACATTTGGTAATATTTTGAATACAAAGAACGTATTAAAAATATGCGACAGGCAAGTATTGAAGACTATGGAAGTATTTTTCAAGATATAAGAATGGGTGTATTGACAGAGCATGGTAAAGAAGCTTTGCAAAGTCATCTACTTACAAACTTGTTTCCAAATGAAAGTGTTGCTCCGGAAATACAAAAATGGAGAACATAAATCTATAATCTGCCTAATGACAACACTGCAGGAGTGTTCTACATTCAATGAAGAAGTTTTAAAGCTGGAAAAACAAGTAATAAAAATGGAAGACATTGATAAAATAGAGCACAAAGGTATTACTATTATTTTAACAGAAAAATTTAAAAACAAAATTGGATTCATTGGAAAAATCTACATCTAAAACTACTGGTTTAGAAAAGAATTTATATGCATGTGAAAACTGAAATTTTACATTGTAATTTGGATGTAGAAAAAGGTTTAGTAAATGGAGCAATGGGAAAAGTTGATGATTTTGTTAATTATGAAAATAGTGATGGAATTTAATTTTTAAAGATTAAATTTGATCAGATTGAAGAAGTAAAACAGATTGGACGTTGTTCTGTTTGTTTATTGCTTGGATTTGTATGTTCGTAGAAAACAGTTTCCTCTTTCTTTAGAATATGCGGTGACCATTTATAAATCTCAAGGTTTAAGTGTAGGCAGTGCTCTGGTAAACATTGGAAATACCATGTTTAAAGAAGGAATGGCTTATGTTGCATTGTCCTGAGTCAGAACTTTATCTGGATTGTATTTGATTGATTTTGATGAGAGAAAGATTAGTGCAGCTGCAAATTGTGTATAATCGGTTAAGAAGAATGTATGCTCCCAATTTAGGTGAATATCCTATATATAAAAAGGGTGTAGTAGGTCAAAAACATATTTATGAGAATCTCTGTCGTGAAGTTGGAAAAAGAAAAAAATCAAGACACTGTTGAGATTCCAAACACAAAGAAAAGGGACAGTCTTGAAGAGATTGTTGACTATCAGTCAGAAAATAGTTCAGGTATCAACCGCTATGCTAATGTAGTGGTGAACGTCATATTTTTTGTAAACAATATCCAACAGCAAATTATGGAGAATCGAAAAAAAAGGTTTTGTTCCTTGTTGCATCCTATTTTTGTAAAATTGAGAACTGATGAAACTAAAATCCAAAGTGTTTCTGGTATTCGGAATCTTCTGGATATATGTTCTGGTTCTTCACAACGCCATGTGAGCCTGCCAACCAATCAGGGACAGCCTACACACCCCACAACCAAGGCCCTGTGAATCCTACCAATCAGATTGAAGCACCCCACCCCAGTACCTGGGAGTGGCCACACCCATGCAGGTGCAAACCAACAGTACAAACAATTCAGCAGAGGTGAGAGGAGCAGAGCATCCACAGGCAAGCAGTGCGACAGAATGGAGACACATGAAGGCCAGAAGTATGGTGGGGAGAGAAAAAGGAAGATCAAGTTTAGCCTAGAGGAACTACAGGTGGCTGTAGATGTAATTGTAAGCCACTACAGCCAAATTTTCGGGAGACAGCCTCTGCATGTTGCAGAGACTGTGAAGAGGAACATTTGGATTTCAATACCGGCCAAAGTGAATGCCATTTGTGTGACCCACCGGGAGATTGAGGACATAAAAAGAGGTGGTATGACCTGCACATCGTGACAAAAAAAAGATTGCTGCCCAGAAAAAGGATGCTGGTGTGACTGGAGGTGACAGGAGCAAAGCACCAAAGCTGACACCGATTGAGGAGCTAGTGGAAACCACCATGGAGCCAGAATGCATCCATGGAATAGGAGACCTGGATAGCACAGCAAAAGCTACAAAGAAACAAGGTAAGAGGCATGTACCCTTATCCACACCCATCAACCTGACCCCGTACCCCACTGTGTACAAACATCCCACTGCATAACAGCTCAGACTTGGTGTCAGCAATGCATCATGGTAGACGTAGTCATGAATACATAGATGCAAAGTATACAACACATGACTCAGCAAGGCATGCCACACACATCACCAAACACACAATGTGCACTGTGCAAAGGTGTCTAGACTATTTAATTAAGAACTACACACAGATGAACAACATACATTGACCCTATGTCAATTTCATTCCACAGGAGAGTCGTCACGCAGTTCGGCACCACCAAGGGAGAAGAGGGCACCAGCAACTAAGAGAGGGGAGAAAGAGAAGAGAAAATCTGGTCACAGCGCGGTAGAAGGAGGCAACGACACCACCCAGGAGGCCTCATCTCCAGACTGACCCACAACACCTGTCCCACTATCCCCTCTGTTGTTTGGATCTCCTGACCTGTCAAACACACCCATTGCAATGTCCAGGGTGTCCATGCCTGGAGGGGCAAGTAGGCATGCGGAGCCCCCTCAGAGGATCCTACAAACCTCTGATTCTGAGGAAGAGGATGATGTCCCCCAAAAGAGTCCACCTGTGGCTGACATGCCAAGACCACTGATTGCAGCAGGCGCTGCGTGCACCAGTGTTCTTGGCAGGAGGGCACGTGAGGGTGGGGAGGGGCAGGAAGGGGAGAGCGTCTTCTGTGGCCTGGAGGGCACAATGGTAAAGGTACCGCGCCAGCAGGCCAAAGCACTGTTAGCCATGCATAGGCAGGTTCGCTGCATGAACAACAAAATGTCCAACATGGACAAGGGCATAGGCCACATTGCATCGAGTCTGGAGCAAATTTCAAAGGGGATTACAGACATCTCCACATACATGGGAGTACTGTCGGATAAGTTGGACAGGGATCATCTACAGCGTGGTAGGGAACAACAGTATATGCGCCAACAAACAAAGGCCATGAATAGGTTTGCAACTAATACAGCACTACTGTGCAGACGCTCTATTTCCATGCAGGATGCAATAGTGCACTGCTGCACAGACTTGACACGGGGCATGGGAAGAGTGACCTCTGCGATGGAGCAGATGCTCAACGCCAACACAGGCAATGCTGGTGACACGGGTGTGGAGGAGACAGAGGGGTCAACCAGCAGGAGTGGCTCCAGCACACCTGTACCGGAGGTGCGTAGGAGCGGCAGGCGCAGCCATGCTGAATCAGGCACCAGCAGGGAATCTGAAGGCCAGGCACAACAGTCCCGCAATGTAGTGCGTGGACGCAAGCACTGACCTACTGCACACAGTGACGGCAACTGAGCAGGAGCAGCCAGAGACATTGACTTAGATTAATGGATCCTCTTTAGATGTGACAATGATGATGTAGTGAAGATTAAACTACACTTGTCATAAACTACACCTGTCTATGTGTCATACATTACCTAGAAATATCGTCGTGTAATTTCAGTCCGTCTCAATCTACAATCTAGTGCTGCTGGTCCTGTTGCCTGGGGCTCTGCATGTTCTTGGTCATCATCGATGTTCTTGTGATGTGTCAACTCCACCTCTGTGCCTTCCTTGGTAGCAAGATCGTGCAAAATGGCACAGGTCACTATTATCTTGCAACACAGGATGGGGGTGTACTGTCGTGCACCTCCACTCTTGTGGAGGCAGCGGAACCTGCTCTTGAGTAGTCCAAATGTTCGCTCCACTATGTTGCGAGTAGACCTGTGCGCCACCTTGTATCGCCTTTCTGCTCTGTTGGTTGGGTTGAGGTACGGTGTGAGCACAAAGGAACGCAGGGCATATGCACTATCACCTGGGAGGGAATGAGAGGTACATGAGTTACATTCACATTGCACATTCAGCTGACAATCATTTCAGGGTGTGTTACACTTTTTTACCTAGCAGATATCCATCTCCAAAATCTCCAGCAACTAGCCGTGTGTATATTCCGCTGTTCTGGAAAATGTAGGAGTCGTGCGTGCTCCCAGGGAATTTGGCAACTATGTCGGTGATGATGTTCCCTGCATTGCATATCACCTGCACATTGATGGAGTGCGTAGACTTACGGTTTCTGTATATGTGTTCGGTGGCTGCAGGTGGGCATAGGGGAATGTGGGTGCCATCAATGCAGCCTATCACATGCGGGAAGTGTACTAGTCCATAAAAGTCCGTTTTTGTTTTAGCAAGTTCCGCAGGTGTGTCAGGGAACTGGATGTAATGTCCCATTCTCTGCGTCATGGTATCCAGGAAATTCCTGAAAAAACGGGACAGACAGCTCTGGGATACACCTCCTACTGCAGCTATCACACTCTGGTAGCTCCCAGAGGCCAGCAGGTGTAAGCTACACAGCACCTGGACATGGGGTGGGATGGTGTGGGCCCTGGGTGTTGGGTGATCCAGGTATGGGTGGAGGTCCCTTATTAGGTCCATGATGGTTGTGGGGTGCAGCCTGTACCTCTGGAGTATCTCAGGCTCAGTCAATTGGAACAGAGTGATCCTCTGCCTGTACACCTGCTCCTCCCTTTGCCATACCCTCAGACCTGCAGCCTGTAGGCTCCGCCTCCTCGCAATCACATAGAGTGCCGCCATTTTTGCAACACTGTTGCATTTTGGGCACTTTTTTATAGCATGCACATGGTTACCACCTGATTTCAGTCCATGGTAAATACCGACTCTTAAATACCGGATTTCATTGAATTCAGTATTTTTGGCCTTTCCTACATCTCAATGGGCATTTTTTCCGATTTCTTATTTACCGATTCGGTGAATAAGAACTCGGCAAATAAGGAATCGGTAAATAACGGATCTGTAAATATTCATTCGGAAAATACAGAATCGGTATTTTACCGATTCATTTTTACAGATTCGGTATATTTTTGACACCTACATCTCTTTTTCTCAATACCGGTCGGTAACGGCAGATTTTACCGATTTTGGGCCGTTACCGACCGGTATTTGGCTACCTACATCTGGCCCTAAGTATCTATTCACTATTCATGCACTCACATTGTAGTACTCTAATCATACAGTCAGTACCCATGAACTCATGCAATGTTCCAGGCACTAAGACATGCAGTGCTCCAATCACATGTGCAATATCTATTCAGTCCTCTAACCACCTACACACTACTGATTCAGTCCTCCAATTACCCAGATAGTACCCATGCAGTCCAGCAATCACACTGTGACTCCATCGTGCACTCCTGCAATCACTCAGCCAGTACCATGTACTATTACAATCACTCCGCCAATACCCAAGCACTTATAAATTCACCATGCACTCACATTGCAGTACTCTAATCATCCAGTCAGTACCCATGTACGCATGGAATTACACAGGCACTTATTCATGCACTTCTACATTTTCTTTACTGTTACCTATTTAGTTTACTAATCTCCCTGTTACTTCCAATGCACTCCTCCAGTTACTCAGCCAGTCCCCTGTCCTTATCCAATCACTCTGCCAAAACTCAAACACTTATAAAATCTCCATGCACTCTCCTTGCAGTAGTGTAATCATCCAGTCAGGACCCATGTACTTCTATAATAACACAGACACTAACACATGTAGACCTACAATTACCTGTGAATTACTCATGCAGTCCAGCCATCTCCCTGTCACTACACATGCACTCTTAGAATCAATCATGCTCTACACATGTACTCTACCAATCACCCAGATGTTATCATGCAGTTATTTCTCTTTTTTAACCAAATAAGGTAGTTCTGAGGAAAACTGTTTTTTTTCTTATTTTTTTTTAGATTTTTGGTGTGTTTTTTGAAAAACAAAAAACCAAAGGGACAAATTTTAAACTTTTGGAATCAAAATTTCATTCCAACTGAATTTAATTTTTTTTAGCAGTGATGATTTGTAGCTGCTGAACATACAGCGTCAACTGATTGCTCCCCACAGCATAAAATTGCATTGCATTTTATACAATGCTTTTTGCACGTCGCAAACTCTGTATGGATATCTGGACCGCGTGATGCAGAGGTTGAGCCTCCAGAAGTGCTGGGACCATCTCCCTGGTCAGTTTGTGTGGCCTCTTGAGCACATCGCAGTTGTTCTCGTGCAAGTTGTCCCGGATGTATGGTCTGTAGATGCTTATACATACTGTAAGTGCCACTCGAGTATTATTCTTGATAAAACTCTGGGACAGAGCGTGCAGCTCACCTCCCTTGCATTTAATTTTCTTTCTCCTAAATGGTAAAGAATTTTCAAACAATAGGATCTGGTCTTTTTATGGCAGGTGGTCCCAAATCTTCATCATCAGATGGAAGGTCTATTGGTGGATTAGAAGAAGCCATTACAGACGTTTTTCAAGTAAACACCCAAAAAACTCTCACTATTCCTCCGAAAAACACAGCAGATGTCTCTCCTCTGATAAGGCGGTTCAAAAGGGGGTGGTGATGGACGGAGCATCTGAACCAATCAAACACTCACACCCAGTCAACAGATCTGGGTTTAATCCAACACCGTTCTTTAGCCCACTCTGCCACTCTGCCACCCCAGTTCAGACAGAGATATGCAAATCAGTGTGACCATGTGCCTCATGTGAACAGTCCAGCCCGAACTGCCAAGCCATGCCTTCCCTGGACCGGAATCACGCTTCCTAGGACCTGCTACTGGCATTTCAGCCGTCTTCGGGCTGTACTGTTCCCATGAAGCACAGGGTCAGACTGATTTGCATATGGCCATGTCTGAACTGGGGTAGCGAAGTGAGCTAAAGAATGGTGATGGATTAACCCCAGATCATTTGACTGGGGTGAGTGTTTGATTTGCTCAAACGCTCTGTCCATCATCCCTTTTTGTGTTGCTTTGTTCACCCTAAGTTGGCAGGGTATGCTCAGACGCGAGTCCCTTGCTAACTTTGCCACTGGATTGAAGCAAGCCTGGCTGAGGACAGCTGCAATGCCAGAAACCAGTCCCAGGATGATTGTTTCCAGTCCAGGAAAGACATGGTTTTGGCAGTTTGGGCTGGACTGTTCCCATGAGGCACAGAGTCAGACTGATTTGCATATGGCCATGTCTGAACTGGGGTGGAGGAGTGAGCTAAAGAATGGTGATGGATTAAACTCAGATCATTTGACTGGGGGTGAGTGTTTGATTTACTCAAACGCTCTGTCCATCATCCCCTTTTGTATCGCTTTGTTCACCCTAAGTTGGCAGGGTATGCTCAGACGTGAGTCCCTTGCTCACTTTGCCACTGGATTCAAGCTAGCCTGGCCGAGGGCGGCTGCAATGCCAGAAACCGGTCCCAGGATGCTTGTATCCGGTCCAGGGAAGACATGGTTTGGGCAGTTTGGGCTGGACTGTTCCCATGAGGCACAGGGTCAGACTGATTTGCATATGGCCATGTCTGAACTGGGGTGGCGGAGTGAGCTAAAGAATGGTGATGGATTAAACCCAGATCATTTGACTGGGGTGAGTGTTTGATTTGCTCAAACGCTTCATTCATCATCCCCTTTTGTATCGCTTTGTTCGCCCTAAGTTGGAAGGGTATGCTCAGACGTGAGTACCTTGCTCACTTTGCCACTGGATTCAAGCTAGCCTGGCTGAGGACAGCTGCAATGCCGGAAACCGGTCCCAGAAAGCTTGTTTCTAGTCCAGGGAAGACATGGTTTTGGCAGTTCGGGCTGGACTGTTCCCATGAGGCATAGGGTCAGACTGATTTGCATATGGCCATGTCTGAACTGGGGTGGCAGAGTGAGCTAAAGAATGGTGATGGATTAAACCCAGATCATTTGACTGGGGGTGAGTGTTTGATGTGCTCAAACGCTCCGTCCATCATCCCCTTTTTTATTGCTTTGCTCTCCTCTGATACAGCAGAGAATGACTAAATAGTGTGGGGTCCTCCAAGTTCTATAATGGAAAAACCTTGTCAAACAATCAAATAGTTTGTTTCAAAGTCACATGGGAGTCGAGCACCCAGCGCACAAACCGAGCACACCCAAAGCGATGTCGCAAAAATATATTGAACAATAATATAAGTTTATTAGAAGCACAAATATATATATTTTTTAATAGTTTAGATAATCTCTTGTTCTAATCTGTACATTAAAGTTATATTCATATCGTTTTAAAACATATTGTTTTTAAAACATAATTTTTTTTTCGGGAGTCGCGCATCTAGCGCGACCCAGCACACATATGACATCACGCGGGTCCCGGCACCACGCATTATTCTTCTCTAGACTGGCCTGAGGGCAATTCATTTGTGGAAAGGATGTACAGTGACTAAAAGCAATCCTCAACAGTAGTAAGGAATAATCTCCACGAAAGATCTGTGGGTGGCCAGACCTCACACGAAGTCCTCTTTGGTATCAAAATGTATATTCCAGACCTAGACGGTCCAGACATTGTGGCGACAGCCTTGCTCATTGACATGGATAATTGTTGTGCAGTTTTAAAGCATCTACAAGACTTCTGTAACACCTATTCCAACAAGCAGATGAAAATGTCTGTCTCTGCAAGCATTGAGAAGAAACCAGCATCTTCTGAATGGATTCCAAAAATTGGTGATCTCATTCAAGTGAATGTGGCAGTGTAAAAGGAGTTTGGTTCTTCATACCGATTGTTGGTACCCATCCTTGGAATTCAAGATTTGAGAACTGTTATCCTGCCTCCACTTCCTGGTTCTAAAGATTATCTATTTGTCTCCATTGATCAAGTCAAACTGCACCATGTGGCCGATCCTCAATAATAAACTGGGAGGAGGTGCAGAATACACCACACTCAAACCCTGCATCAGCATCCAGCAATGCGACTGAAGTGATTACTGCCATTACCACTGCGCCTTCCACAGCATAAGTTGTGTATACAGATACACATGCTTTGGATTTACCTCTTCTGGATTCCTCTAGTCTGGTTCCAGTACCTGACCCACCAATTTTGAAATCACGATTCTGGGTATTGTATAGATCGAGATGATAGTTCTTTTGCTGTTGACCCTCCTTCATTAAGGATCTGTGGCCCGATTCACAAAGGCAAACTGAGATGAAAGTCTAATTGTATGACTTTTGGTATCCACAAAAGGCATTTACGCTGTGTAAAGATAGACTTTTCTCTCAATTTAACTTAAGTATTCTTCTCTCTTAGACCTAGGACAAAAACGTAAGTTAATCTAAACTCATGATAGGTTGGTGCCCAGTATTATTTAAGTGAGTTCCTGGGATACAAAATCCCAAAATACAGTTTCATTTTCCATGTGTTTTACTGTATTCATTATTTGCCAGAAATAAATTAGACAAACAGCTGACACGTGTTTTTCCCGTACTGCCAGCAGAGACCGTCCTTGCCCGAAGACTACTTGTGTCTCCATTCAGAACCACTAACTTATCTTACATGACCTACTGAGCAATTTGCTATGAGACTTTTTGCCTTGAGAAAGCCTTTGGCCTGCTGGCCATACGGCGAACCACGTGTCGGCTGTTTGTCTAATTTATTTCTGGCAACTAATAAATACAGTGTACCACATCGAAAACACAATTTGGGGATTTTGTATCCCAGGAATTCATGTAAATAATATCAGGTACCAACCTATAATATGTTTCGAATAATCCATTTAAATTCGGTGGGCTTTGGGTGTAGCCACCTGATAGGCACATATTACATCAAGAATTGGGTCCTGATGCTATTGAGTGTGAACCTAGGCAGCACCCACTCCCATATCCAGTTAAAAATGTGAGTTAGAATGAGACAAAAGTCTAACTTTACAACTTGTGAATGCCCTTTGTGAATATTGAAAGTCATAAAGTTACACTTTCATTTCAGATTACTTCAGTGAATCGTGTTCTGTCTTTTTATTTCATGGCCGAAAAGCACTTATCTGGTCTCGCCGTGGATATATGTTTGGACTACACTTTACTCAGTTTTCTTATTTCTGTGGCTTGGCTTTGTGATTGTTTTTTTTTAATTGATGAAGGGCCATTATCTACCAGAATGCTCTGCTACAGAATTGGTCTATGGGATGTTGGTACCAAATTCATCTTCACATAAACTAAAAAGAGACTTGTCCCTCGTGAACATTTCAGCTATTCCAGTGACCAGTGACCAATGAAATTGTTTTAAGCAAAGTTCCTTTTGATATATTCGGTCCTAAGGAGATCCTACAGATACTACATGTGTTTAGAGTCTCTAAGGGTGATGTGATAGTACTTTGTTCATTTTCAGATGATTGAGATGTTGTAACTGTAAACTCTATGCTCTTGGAGCTGGAATATTATACTGTTTTGAGTCAGAGGATTTGTAGATGAATTCTGCAAATTATGGGGAAATATTCTGTGATAATTTCGGACAATTATTTTCTGCATCAAGCTACAGTCCAGCACAACATTTTTAATTACACTCAATAGGAACATTGCCCCACTCCCCCACTAGGGAGTTCTAAAATCCATAAAGACAAATTTACCTATTTTACAGGATACAATACCTCAGACGCAACATTGCATTACTTTGTTAGTTACTACTTCTCCAAATAAATATATGCTTACACAAACCAAGCACATATATATTGCTTCATTCGGCATACAATTGGCAGTTAAAGGTTATGAATATTATAACGACACAATTAAACGAAATTAAGATTTAAAGCAAGCAAGTTTGATCCCTTTTACTCCCACTCCCAACATTCAGGTGCTGTTCCCATCTATTCCGTGGGGAAATTTGGTAAACAATGATTGGAACATTCCACAATGTCTTTGGTTAAACAACATCTTCCTCCCCTGCACGAAGATATGGATTTGTCTGATTTTTCATTAGGCCCTAAGTCCCCATGTTCTAAAAGATTTATTTATAATATTTATAATGAAATTCAGCATTAGTCACAATTAGAAGATGGTGCATGTTTGAGACAAATTGATCAATACAATTTAGATAAAGTGCTTGCTGTTGTTGATAAAAGTATGAATACGTCTTCTCATATTTGCAATCTGACTAACACTCTATCCTCTGTATTTATAGTATGCAAAGTGGCATGCTGACATTGTATCATAGGCAAAGACTGCTCAGATCTCTTATGCAATTCAGAAGGACATTACAAACCCTCAAATTGGGTGTGTACCCTGGTGTAATCTAAATTTCAGTCAACTGTTTCTGCCCTTTAATTTGACAGTTAAACAACTGGTGAATAAAAGGATGCCACTTATACAATGTTGCATCTAGAGAAGTTAGAACCGCTCCCATTTACAATAGCTGAAACACCTTCTGCTGTCTGGTTAATAAATATATTTGCCAAATTCAACATTCCAATTGATAGCTTGCATGAAACATTTCCCTATAGGTAGATATAAACCCCTAGGAGGCAGCTTCATTCATGAATTAAAGTCACTCCCATTTACATATCGTGGTGAACATACCAATAATTAAATCTTACTTACTGGACAGGAATGCAACTCTTCTGTCAAACAATCAACTGTTTGCAAACATGTGACCACCCACGTTTCATGCACTGCATCAGTCGCGAATTAGGCCAGCTATCTAAAAGGAATACCAGCCCCCGCAATACTCCCACTTGATACCGCCCTCACGAATGAAAGTTATGTAATGCTTAGTGATCAGGACTACTGTGGAATGTGAGCTGGAATCCCCTACATTTTGTCTATTTCCCAGCTCACCACCTGTTGCAATAATGTCCTTTTTCCCCCAACACAAGGAGTCATAGATAGCTTGTTTTGATTTTCTGTTACCACTTTGAAGGCATATTTCAGTCATCTGAGCAGACTCAAAGCACTATTGTTTCAGTAATAAGTAGCTAACACATCTGCGTGAGAAACTTTTGAATTACAAGTTGCAAGGGCATCCAGTGCAATGCAGTCCTTGTTAAACACAAACCTCCCATTACATTTTGGTGAATTGGCGCACCATATTTTGAATGCATCTAATACAGCTGGCCTTGCCCATTTTTTTTAAGTTGTCGGTTCTGGCTTGGTAAGTGCATTCCAAACCATCTTTAGAATAATACCGGGTTTTATCCATTCTTTTTTCTTCTGCATGTTTGGAGCATTTCTGCTGCTGTTAATCCTAATCTGCAGCAAGTTGGTCCTATTTTTGCTTCTCTACGGTGCGTTTTTTTTTGCATGCACACTGAACCTACCACTGCTCCGTTTGTGCCATGAGTGCATTATACAATTCTTGGGAATTCACATGCTTCAGTAATTGGACCTTGATTGGTCATTTCAACCTGTCTGGTATTTGACTGGCTCTGCCAACGCCGGCTCCCGTGGACATAGACATAGACCTGTTGATGACCTATTTAGTAACCCATTTTCAAAGTTATCCCTTGGGCCTAAGGTTTCTCCAGAAAGCAAGCTATGAGCCACTCCTGCCTGAGTAGACCAGTGCAATCGCACATGGAATACTGAGGGATGGCTCAAAATATTGGATGCGGGTTGCTTGGCTACTTTCTCAGCATTGGCTGAGACTGATGATCATGTCTGTGAACCTATCATCGTCTGTGGAGCTGAAGCCATTTCGGAATTACTCATTTATGATTTTGCATGTAACATCATGGATACCACTCACACATTAAATTTGGCAACTTTTGCATAAGTTGACATGATGAGTGTTTTCCAAATCATTTCTTATTTTCATAGCATTTAAATTCAATACCCATTGAACAATGCTTCACGTCGGCTTATGGTATGTTTTTTATTTTTCATTATTTAGTTAGTTGTAGTGGTATTTGGCTGCCCAAAGGGATGGTGTTGTGAGTCCCCTACAGGGTCCACTGTAGTTTTGCCTTATGTTAGCCCAAGTAAATACATAATAGGCGCTTTGCTTTGAACATGTTATGCAGTAACCTCTGGTGTTTGTGCCACGCTGGTATTTTCGTAATAAAATGCACATGTTTTATTATTCCGTTCTTCTGCTGGGATTTAGTTTGTACATCTTGCAAGGCCAAACAACATTCTCCCCTGTATTTTTCAGCTGCTGTTTGTTTAACAGAGCAAAGCTTATTGTATAAGCCAACACTTGCAATTCTAAAAACAGAGCACAACATGGACTGCAGACAAAAGGTTCTGAGACCAACGAGCCTGAGATGTAGACCAATTGATTATGGCTCTCAGGTATGGGGCCCGGTAATAATCCCAGAGAACTTTAGTATAATATGCTATTTACAAAGCAAGAGTAGGCCTAGGCTGATTTGTCATTCACTATGACAGGGCGTTTCGTTGTGTGTGGTGTATTAGTTCTGCTGATCACATGATTGAGTTGCTCATGTCCCCTAATTGCAGCATACTTTTTCCATGATAGAGCATGCTAGTTTCAATAAATATTGTAATCTTTCAACGTGTTTCTTTCCCTTTATTGTGGACATTTGTAAGTGAGATAAAAAAGTGAGGACTTGCTACTGCAACTTTTGAGGTAATTCAGCGTGTTTGTGTTCTGGGGTGCTAGGTAACCGCTCTCTCTGGAAGGTTAGGAGAGGAGGTAGAGCACTAAGAGTTAGTCTGGATTTGGGGCCATAGGTACTGATGTGGTAAGGTGACTGTGTGCCTCCATGCTGATGCCCCGTGATCCCCGGCAAAGCTCTGCTATTTAGCAAAATCCCTGCAACAGGGCACATATATTAGCCAGAGTGATCTACTAACGTCCCAGTGACCAAAGCATATCCGCCCTGTTCTTCCATGATGGATTGTGTGTGGGGGAATAAATCGTTTTTATAAATTAGGATGCAAACCTCTGGAATAAAGGCTGTAACAGGAAAAATAGTGTTGTGAGCCCCAGACGGGAGCTACCATTCTTGCAGAAAGGTAATCTGTGCACCATGACGTGCCAGGTACTGCTGTACTGAACTGCCTTTATGTGGATTATTGAGGCTTCTATGGTTCCAAGACATACTGGAGTTTTATTGACCCTGGCTCAAGGGGACGTGTGCAAGTCATATATAAATACCTGTAAATCAATTGAAGTGCTCAAGACATATGACTTGTGGTAGAATTGGGATTTCAAGGAATACTGAACATGAAAGCAAACAATTGAATTAACCCCCTCCATGCACCCACACCAGGCATTCATGGGCCCGGCGAAACCCAAAACAAGAAATATTAATAAGACATAGAAAGAAAACAGTGATCATAGGTGTGTATACCACTGGGGGCGGGAAACGCCACAACAGATGCCCAGTCGCAATCTATTCCCTGTGGATATGTAGAGGTATGAGTTTTGTAAGAAATGGAATGCATGAGATTGAGAGTTTAAGTGGTCTTGCCTGACTGATTGAAATGAAGAGAATGTGATGACGCCATGTGCCACAAGACATAGGTAGGTAGTAGCTTGCAAGCGACAGCCTGTATTAAAAGATCCCCACTGGCGCTGGTATGTAAGTCCAGAGGAGATCTATCAGGGGTGGAACACTGTGATGGTCGCACGGTCTCCAGAATGTTGTTTTGCAGTCGGGTATCGAAGAAGTGGCTTTACCATCCACATCAAATTAATTAATTAATCAATTAATTAATGTTTGAGCTTGTAAAGCGCACTGCTACGCGTAGGTTTCCTGGTGCTGTATAACGCTGGGGAACGCGTCCTGGATTTCCTTGTGGGATGGTCCCTGCTGGGAGTCCCCAAGGTGGAGCCAGGCATCCCCAGCGTTGATGTGGCCGTTGTGGAGATTAGGCAAGCTAATGTCCAGAGTTGCCGAGTGGGACCCCTGATTAGAGTAGGCAACAAAGCGAGAATTATCGAGTCTGCTGACCCAAGTCCACGACCCTGCCGCGTCGGGAATTGAACCCTGGTCCCGGACGACTTCTGCTCCCGGGTCTGCCTCCTCAAACCAGTGAGCCACACCACTCCACACATCAACCCTGAGGCATGCAGGGTACAGCATTCCATAGCGCAATCCCAGCATTCCGCAGTGTCGACTTGACATTTGCAAATGTTTTATGTGCTTCTTGCACCACTATGATGAAATCAGAGAAGAGGGAAATTGTGGAGCCCTGCCATTGTAATGGACCAGTTTTGACTGTCAAAGGGCCGCGTCCTGATCACTTAAGTTAAGCAGTCTTGCAATAATCTGCCTCAGGGGGCATTGAGGATTGGGGCGGGGCTTAATGAGTGGTGTGCCCACTCCACCACAAACGTCTCTCAACAAACAGATCTAATCGTACCGTGTTAGTGGATTCTGCAATACCATGAGGTGTAGGTTATTGTGCCTTCCTTGTGCCTTCAAGTCGTCGTTTTTATTGGCCAAAGTTTCAGCAGTTTTTCCATTCTCTCCAAGCTTTTTTGAGGTCAGCGCTGCCCCGTCCCCCAGATCCGACCCCTGTCCCTCCGCAGCACCAAGTCTTTTTTACTGGCGGTCAAGTCGTCCGCCCATGGTATCCAGCCATCGGGCCAGGGCGGAAATTCTAGGATCAATAGCACAAAAGCTTAAGTTCGGCCATGATGACGTCCGTACCCACCAGCTGTTCTGTACCAGGACCTGCCATGCCTCACCCTCCGACACAGGTGCATATTTTGCATGTCAGTGCCGGAGTGCACTTGCAATGCTATGTGTATGTCCAGTACTGGAACAGCTGGAAGTTGTGCTTGTTAGTCATCAGTGGTGTGGTGCAATGGCAAAGGCCTCTATGCAGGAAAAGATTGGGGAGTAAAATAGGCACATACTAGCACAGGATGCTTGCAAGGAAACAGAGAAAGGCCAGGAGTCAAAACACCTGCAAAAAGAAGCAAAAAGACTCTATGCACCATTTAGGACAACACGAAATCATGCACTACGAAAGAAAACAGAAGATATTTTACATTAAGGGACAGAACAGAGTAGACCAGAGAAAACAGAAAACAGAAGCCGCAGTTATCTATGAAAAAAAAGAAAACATATCATACACCATGAAAAAACTAGGCCTGGGCAAACTTTCAATTACCCTAGCGTAATTGGAGTAATTTAAATAATTACACATCTCTCTTGTGATGCAAAATTGCTGAAGTTCAGCAATTTCTCGAGATTGTGTTAGAATAATTTTGGGCAAAAGTCCTACTGCGGGAGCACAAGAAGACGGATCTCAGAGAGAGTGAGGGGCTGCTCGCTACTGCTTGCCGTGTCCTGGAGCATGTAGCACTATTGGCATTTTGGATACAAGAGTGCATTTTGCATCAAGATAATATTGGTAAATGCTGCATTAAGCTCTTCGTGTAATGATGCATAATTCCCAGTCATATTGCAGTGGTTACTAGTAATTACACTGGTTATAATGACACCCGTTACACCGACCCCTAAAAAACAAAAGACAGCATGCTCTATGAAGGAAAACAAATGACTGGAGGTTACAGAAGGTGCTTATTGGTGCAAAGCTGGCAGGCAGGGGGCGGGCTCTCCTGCACTCAGTGGGAATGTCTTTATTACGGAGAGGTTGAGCTGAGATTGAGGTATGTAATTCAGGAAGGAGCACCGTATTCCCTTCCTGAGAGTGTAAGGTCAAATGTCCCTGATCACGCCATCCTTACACCCTTCCTTCCATCATTTCACTCCTTCCTCTACCCTTGCTTCCATCTGTCCACAGCCATGTACCTTGTTTATGTCCATGCAGCCTTCCACCCTTCTTTTCCTCACTCCACCCTTCCTTTCGTTCAGCCTCCGCCTATGTTTTTCAGCGACCCTTCACCCTTCGTTTCATCCTCCCACTCTGCCTTTCATCCTCCTACCCTGCATTTCATCCCACTACTCTGCCTTTCGTTCCATCAGTCTTCCTATCATCCTCTCACTCTGCCTTTCATCCTCCTACTCTTCCTTTCATCCTCCTACCTTGCCTTCAACTTACAACGGGTTACTTCTTTTCCATGTACAAACAGGCCCGGCTCCAGGAATTTTTATTTGGGTGGGCCAAGGGTGCATTTGGGTGGGCCACTTCGGCAGTCGCGGCTGGCATGACTCGCGGGGGTTAGGGGGAGGGTGCATTTTTTAAAATGTAGCTTACCTTTACGCCGGCCGGGTCCCACGTCTTTTCGGCTCCTGATCTTCTGCCTCCGGCAGGAACAGGAAGCAGGCAGCCAGGCTCCCTCCCCAAAGCCAATCACAACGCTGCAAGCAGTGTTGTGATTGCTCGGGCCGCCGCCCAGCCAGGGGCTTATGTGGAGGCCATGTTCTCCATGCATGCTATATTGCAGCCAATGCAGCCTGCGTGGAGAAGGGCAGAGTGGGTATGACTAGTTTGGGGAGCCTCAGAGGGCCGACCAAACAGTCTTTGTGCGTTCATGACCTGACTGCTAATTAAATAAACAAAAAACAGAAAGGGCATGACAGGGCCGGCTTTAGCACTACTGTGAAAGTCTTGTTTGGCTCTCCTTTCTTCCTTGGTCAGTAGTTTCCTATGACTGTGTTCCCCTCATTTTCTGACGTTCTCTCTCTTACGCTGGTCAAAATCTCATGTTAAAATGAGTGCTTGTGCCAACTACTACCAACAATCTGCAGAAATTAAGCACTCTGCAGTGCTTAATTTGTGCTGGTGGTTTTTGGTGCTCAGCACCAGCACTTAATTCACAGGGCCAGGACTACGCATGTTTTCTTCTCACTAAGCAAGCTCAGAATCAACCTGGTACCAGAATTTGCCTGTGCCCCAGTATTGGCACTCCAGCGGTTTCATCATCACCCCGATGCCAGCTGCTGCGTGTGTCTCAGTACTAGCACCCTGTCTACGGGAAGATGCCAGGAGCAGGTGGTGGATTCTCGCCAGAGCTGGACCTGTGCCGGCACCTGGCTGCCTGGCTGTCAGCTGGCACCAACTGGCCTGGCTGTATGTGAGTGCCAGCGCCTGGCTCCCTCGTGCCTCCCATGTGTGCCCCTTTCCCTTCCAGCCCCTCCTCCCTGGCACCCAATCCTGCACTGGCTAGCTGCCTGTCACGCTTTTTTGGGTACTGCTGTGAATGCGGTTCCTCTGTCCTGTGTGTGACACTCCTTCCTGCCCTGGGCAGTCTGTACAGGGCCCAGTTTAACCTGTCCTATGTGAAGTGCCTCTTATCTCCCCATCCATCTGCCCTCCAGTCCACAGTGTCAAGAAGTGATTCCTCTCACGTGCCTGCCAGGAGAAGATTCCCGATATTCAAGCTGTGTGAAACTACATGTTCCTGCTGTCTTGTCGCTGCAGTCAGTGGCCATCTTTGGCATGATATCATAGCGATGGTATAGTAAGTGCAAGGACACCCACCCCAGTTTTCACAAGTGTGCCTTCGTATCTTACAGGATTCTCTTGCCGACGTTAACAAATGTACATTCCAGTCGCCTGCCTCTGGTGATAAAATACAAATAGGTGCAAAACAGTTCTGGTAGCACTTGGGAGCTGAGCGCAAATTATCTGTGCTCACATATTGCACCTTTTAGCTCTTAGAGAAAGCGCCCAGTAAAACATAAAATGCCAAACAAAAGGACGCCACAAATACTGTTTCTACATGTTTGCATGTTTTATGCACCTATCTATGTAAAGAGAGTTGAATGTACGTAGCAGACACAAATGTTATACGCGCCAGACTTGCTTGCACTGCATGTATCACACCAGCATCAGACTGAGCCCGCATGTCTCACAGCACCCACTGTTAATGTTCCGCTGACTCCTACCTGGATGGGAGTTGAGTACACATCTTTACAAATCCTTTCTGGATATCATTATACACCTTCGCCTGGTTCAAAATAAATATAACTAGCTGGGCGACTGCGTGGCATGCCTCCACAGACTGCCCCCCTTGTTTAAGCATGATGAATGTGTACTGTTTATCATTCTAGTGAAGTTAACATGCCCTATTGTCCAGCCAACTAAATAATTGTGCCCTGCTCTCTAATCTATTCATCACCTGGCCTGCTTAATATAGCGTGTCTGCGCCCCCATTAAATAATTGCATCAGGGAGGGATGGCATCTTATTGAACTGAGTGAGGTAGGCTGCGAAAGCAGAGGCACAGGACAGACTTTGAATGCTTGGTCACGACAATGGTGCAATTGAGTGGTGCCCGGAATAGCTGCGCGGACAACTGGAAAAAGTGGCTTCACCCTCTAAGAAAAATATTGAGCACCGGGACTTAATTTTTTACAAATTAAGCACTGGGAGGGAGCAGAACACTGTTTATTGCCCCCATCACTTCCTGTTCCAAGGGAAGTGAAAACTCTGGCCCACAGTAGCAGCATCTCCCGTGGTGAGGCCTCACTGTCATACCCTAAGGCCAGGGGGGGAGCTCCCACAACATGCTGTGCCTGCTGGGTTTGGCCCATTGTCATTCTTTATGTGACAATGGGCCGCGAAAATCTGTGCTGGGCTGCAGCAGCCTCTCGAGCTCGGATCCAGAGAGCAAGCCCGAACACTGAGGCTCACAACAAGCCTTGGGCCCTGGGCCCGCCTTGCCAATCCGACGCCGAAGGGTGGGCCAGGCTCACGTTTGGGTGGGCCTGGCCCACCCGGCCCACCCTCTAGAACCGGGCCTGTGTACAAAGCTACTTAACTTTGCTTGAAAAATTAAATCCACTCTTCAGACGCAAGTCCAGCTCATCAGATGCACTTTGTGTCTCCAGTGATCTACAATGCGGGTCTTTCGGTGCCTCGAGGAGTTTTGTTGTTGTTTGAGGAGCCAAACATGGGAGGTGCGACTGTGTCCAATCACAAATCCACCCTCTTACAAGAAAGATCAACAGAGTGAACGTTTTTCAAACGATAATATATCACGGTGCAGGGTCTGTCACAATCCACATTTTCCACACTTAACAGCTGCTTATTATAATTTTGGCGGTGGCATCTCAGAGGCGATCCCAGCGCATCCTCTCTCGGACAGACACGCCTTGTGACCTGTGCAGAAAGAGGTGTCATCCTTGGGACTGGGAGCTGATTGGAGGATGCGCAACCTCTTATCGGTAAATAAAGGACTATTTCCGGGGTCAACAAAGCATCTGGTGACCTGAGCACTGCCCAGAACCCGAGGATGGACGGCGGAGGATGGGCCCTGGTCGCAGTGTGTCTGCTGAGCACCTGCTGGAGCTTACCTTTACAGGTGAGACCCATTCAGTGGTAGAAGTGGACGGGGACGGAAGGGCACGGCGTGCCCCTACTTCTAAAAAATATTTCAGTCCGTTCCCCTACTTCTTTCTGTCAAAATATCGTCCCGGGACGGCAAACGAAAGCTTTTCCTTTCACCTTCCAGGGGCTGCTCGCACTTCTCTGTTGAGCTCCAGAGGCTGCAGCAGCCCCTCCCTGAGCGCGCACAGACAGAGGGCAGGCCCATTGTCATTCCGATTGAGGTCGATTATCTCCTTTCGAATGACAATGCGCCTGGGAGATGCCTTTCTAGGAAGCCCTTGGGCCAGCGGGGAGTGTGGTTAAAGGGTGGCAGAGATATCTTTAGTGCACGGAGAGTTTACACATCAGTGGAGACTTTACACATCATTGGGCGTTTACA
Source organism: Lissotriton vulgaris (assembly GCF_964263255.1). Taxonomy (NCBI): domain Eukaryota; kingdom Metazoa; phylum Chordata; class Amphibia; order Caudata; family Salamandridae; genus Lissotriton; species Lissotriton vulgaris. The sequence goes on along the minus strand of NC_141688.1, from coordinate 297,852,904 downwards.
GTGAAATGGCAAAGTCCGCTTTTCCGCCATTAGCAGAGCCCTGGGGGTTTCCTTGTAAAATGAAACTACTCTGGTACAATAACCAAAGTTACCTGTTCAAGAACAGCTGGCTCCGAGAATGCTGCCGCCCTGACGAGGCACATTTGCCATGAATGCATTGAGTCACTGATCTGCTGACTGCCTACTAAATAACTGAGTCAAACATAAGTAAACAAGGTTGTACTTCCAGGAGCCTATGGGCAGCTCAGTAGGGCTGCGCGTTATTCTCTGGTCTATGGGTAGCTCAGTAGGGCTGCGCGCTATTCTCTGGTCTATGGGCAGCTCAGTAGGGCTGCGCGCTATTTTCTGGTCTATGGGCAGCTCAGTAGGGCTGCGCGCTATTCTCTGGTCTATGGGCAGCTCAGTAGTGCTGCGCGCTATTCTCTGGCCTATGGGCAGCTCAGTAGGGCTGCGCGCTATTCTCTGGTCTATGGGCAGCTCAGTAGGGCTGCGCGCTATTCTCTGGTCTATTGGTAGCTCAGTAGGGCTGCGCGCTATTCTCTGGTCTATTGGCAGCTCAGTAGGGCTGCGCGCTATTCTCTGGTCTATGGGCAGCTCAGTAGGGCTGCGCGCTATTCTCTGGTCTATTGGCAGCTCAGTAGGGCTGCGCGCTATTCTCTGGTCTATTGGCAGCTCAGTAGGGCTGCGCGCTATTCTCTGGTCTACGTGCAATTATATCAGACACACAGTATGCAGGCCCGAAATCCTAATCTTCCAAAGAATCCCCAGATATAACATCCTCGCTACAGTGAGGCACAATAAATATTGTGAATGGGAACAGACGGCTTTTAGGCTGCACAGCACTTGGGAACATGTGCATCAGATGCGGGACAGGAGAGGTGACAGGAAGGAGAGGTGATGGGACAGGAGAAGTGATGGGGCAGGGGAGTGAAGGGGCAGGAGCGGTGATAAGGAATGGGCAGGAGCAGTAACCGGCAAGAGCAGTGAACTGATAGGGGCAGTGAACGGATAAGAGCAGTGAACAGGGCAGGAGAAGTGATGGGACAGGAGAAGTGATGTGGCTGTAGCGGTGATCGGGCAGGAGTGCTGACCGGACAAGAGCAGTGAATGGGCAGGAGCTGTGACGGGACAGGAAAAGTGATGGGGTAGGAAATGTGACGGGCCAGGAGCAGTGACAGAGCAGGAGAGGAAACATGAAAAAGAGATGACTGGGCAGGAGAGGTGACTGGGCAGGAGAGGTAACTGGGCAGGAGAGGTAACTGGGCAGGAGAGGTAACTGGGCAGGAGAGGTAACTGGGCAGGAAAGGTGACTGGGCAGGAAAGGTGACCGGGCAGCAGAAAGGGCAGGGCAGGAGAGGTCATGGGACAGGGGAGGTGACGGGCAGGAGTGGTGAACGGGACAGGAGCGGTAAACGGGGCAGGAGCGGTGAACGGGACAGGAGCGGTAAACGGGGCAGGAGCGGTGAACGGGACAGGAGCGGTGAACAAAGCAGGAGCGGTGAACGGGGCAGGAGCGGTGAACGGGGCAGGAGCGGTGAACGGGGCAGGAGCGGTGAACGGGGCAGGAGCGGTGAACGGGGCAGGAGCGGTGAACGGGGCAGGAGCGGTGAACGGGACAGGAGCGGTGAACGGGGCAGGAGCGGTGAACGGGGCAGGAGCGGTGAACGGGACAGGAGCGGTGAACAAAGCAGGAGCGGTGAACACAGCAGGAGCGGTGAACGGGGCAGGAGCGGTGAATGGGGCAGGGGCAGTAAACAGGGCAGGAGAAGTGATGGGCAGGAGAGGCGACGGGGCAGGAGAGGTGACTTGGAAGGAGAGGCAACAGGACAGGAGAGGTGACCCAGCACAAGAAGTGACGGGCAGGTGACATGACAGGTAGGTGATGTGATGGGCAGGAGAGGTGATGGGCAGGAGAGGTGACGGGGCAGGAGGGGTGACGGGGCAGGAGGGGTGACGGGGCAGGAGGGGTGACAGGGCAGGAGCGGTGATTAGGCATGAGCAGGAGTGGTAACCGGGCAGGAGCGGTGAACAGGGCAGGAGCAGTGAACGGGGCAGGAGCAGTGAACGGGGCAGGAGCAGTGAACGGGGCAGGAGCAGTGAACGGGGCAGGAGCAGTGAACATTGGTCATCAATGTACCTGCTGGAGAGAGATGGGAGCATGTTTTGTCTAGTGGCTGTTTTACTCATCTAAGGTAGCGCAATGGGGTAATATGCCTGCTGCAAAGAACATGTACCATGCATATCAAAGAGCAATATGTTATGTGCATAGTTCTGTGGGTAATGCTTTGTGTTCACTTCCCGAATGAAAGGACTCTTAAATACAAAGGGCCTGGCAGTTCGGGCTGGACTGTTCCCATTGGGCGCAGCATGAAGACTGATTTGCATATGGCTGGGTCCAAACTGGAATGGCATGGTGAGCAAAAAAACAATGGATTTAGGCCTAGATCTCTGTACTGAGGTGAATGTGTGACATTGTTCTGCATTCTGTCCATCAATTGTTCTTTTTGCATTTGTCACCCCGAGTGGGACAGGTATGCTCAGACATGAGTCCCGTGCTCTCCATGCTATTGGAATCAAGCTATCCTGGCTGATGAGGGCTGAAAGCCCGAAACCGGTCTAGGATGCTTGTTTCTAGTCCAGGGAGGACCTGGCCTGGCAGTTCAGGCTGGACTGTTCCCATTGGGTGCAGGATCAAGATTGATTTGCATATGGCTGCCTCCAAACTGGAATGGCATGGTGAGCAAAATAACAATGGATTTAGGCCCAGATCTCTGTACTGGGGTGAATGTATGACATTGTTCTGCATTCTGTCCACCAGTTGTTCTTTTTTCTATATTATGAGTGAGCAGCTAGCTGGCTGACATGAAAATGAGGGAGCCTTTGTGGGTTTGAGTGAGTCTTTATTCTCCTGAAGAGTCCCTACAAGACAAAAAATAATCATGGATTTCTGAACAATGAGAGTAAAAGCATTAAGTTAACATGTTGTTCCTGCTTTCATTTCACACGCTTTACATAAACCTGTATTCCCTATGAGTGTTTGCTTTTCCTGAATTAAACCTCAAATAAACATGTTTATCTATTGTTTTAATTAAATAACGTTATAAGCTGTAACTGGTCAGTGAAATGCTAAACGTGCAAAAAATTGGTATGTTTTGCTATTTCTAGCCACACTCCTGACTCAGCCCACTGATTCAATCTTCGGTTATTCCCGCCCCCCTGATTCTCCACCCACAGTTCCCCTACTTTTTCTTTCCCACTTCGACCACTGGACCCATTCAACAATGGTATATAGAGCTGCGTGCAGGTGAGAGCTGCAGTAACAGTGTTATATATGGTCCTGTGCAGGTGTAGAGTCTCAGGTGTCCATCACTGTATGTATACCTGTGCAGGTGAGAGCTGCAGTAATTGGGTTAAATATATGCTTCTGTTTAGGTGTGGACTCTCAGGTGTGTACACCTGTGTAGATGAGAGCCGCATTATCAGTGTTAGATATGGGTCTGTGTAAGTGTAGACGCTCAGGTGTGCATCACTTTAAGTGCACCTGTGTAGATGAGAGCCGCATTATCAGTGTTAGATATGGTTCTGTGTAGGTGTAGACCCTCAGGTGTGCATCACTTTAAGTACACCTGTGATGATGAGAGCTGCAGTAACCGTGTTATATGTGGTCTGTGTCGGTGTAGACTCTCAGGTGTGCATCACTTTAAGTGCACTTGTGTAGATGAAAGATGCATTATTAGTATTATATGGCTGATACAACAGTGCTACCTATGGTTCTGTGTAGTTGTAGACTCTTAGGTGTGCATCACTGTAAGTACACCTGTGCAGGTGAGAGCCACAGTGACAGTGCTATATATGGTTCTTTGTTATTGCTGATGTAACAGTGTGGTTTTTTTTGGTTGAATATTTTTTATTTATTTTCTAAAGGATAAAGCCAGTCTCGCAGATCAGGAGAATTTATACATTTACACCTTGAGTGTTCACAATACAATGGTTTCAAGAAGCAAAAGATAGAGGGGTATAAATATAGTAACCAATCCTAGGTTGGGGAATGCATTGCACTCAAAGTGTAACAATACATTTTTAGAAATATTTTGGTTGCCTAACAAATAAAAAGGACCCCTTGTGCTGAGGAACTCACCGGTTGCTGCCGCCCGGAACGCCACTCTGCTTCCGCCTCCCAGTTGGACTCCCCGTATCCCTGGAGGGATTGACCGCCCCCCCGCGTAGTAACAGCTTGCAGCACCCGCTTCGCGGGTGCCGCTGCGCGGCGTGAGGCGTGGGGTCGAGGCCACTGGAGTGCGATCAGCTGTGGTTGGAGAAAGGAGGAGGAGGGAACATCTGAGTCAACTGAAGGCGCGAGCTGCAGGGACTACCAAGACCAGGAGTCCCTGCGCTGCACAGGTGTGCACGGCCACGCCCCCAGCAAGACACGCCCCCGGCCGCAACGCTCGGCACAAAATCAACTGGTAACCACTCAGCGGGACGCGAGCGGGAAGCCGAGCGAAGCCCGAGCAAAGGGCGGGCAGTCTGTGGCAGTCTGTGGCAGTCAGGGGCTGACAGAGGCTGGGCTGGGCCACCCCCCTTACATCTATTGCCTCGGGTCTAAGACCCCGGAGTTCACCTGTGGGACCCGTAGCCATCATGTCAACTCGCTCCGGCAAAGCTTTGAGGGGCGGTAGAGAAAGTGATTCAGGGGGCTCAACGATGATTGGCACTATGGACAAATTCATCACCAGGGTGGCCGCCGTCATTGAAAAGGAGATTGCAATGACGGAACGCCGCCTCTCACTTGACCTCCTTCCATCCAAACGCTCTTCCCTGGGAGCTGCGGCACATGTTTTGTCCCCAACTTCCTCTATCCCCACTGCACCTCCGCCTGGGTCCCTATCTGGGGAGCAACATATTGTAGCGTTAGAGGCAGGAATAGACAGGATAGAAAGCCTGATATCAGTTTCTCCCCCCAGCAGTCCTTGCACTGCGGTTGTAGATTCCGGCCCCGCTCATCCTATAGCTAGCTCTCCCGGTACTAGGTCTCAATCTGGTTCTATTGTTCCCTCACCCGACCCAAAATCATTGCCCCAGATTAGACCTACCCGGGTGCACAGGAAAAGGAAAAGGGGGACCAATACTCGGAAGGGAAGCTACTCCACGCTCTACAAGCGTCCTAGGAAACAGCTTCAAAGGGGTTCTTCACACTCAGACTCCGGAGGGCCCGAATCTCTCGGGAATCCCAGCCCCCCCCAGCTTGCAGCCGATTCCCCGCCACCTCCCCCCTTGGTCCCGGCAATACTTTTTCCACCAAACGAGGGATCCTCACTCGAGCCCCTCGAGAAACTGGTAAAGTCCCTGCTGATTCCACTCCTTGACCAAGTTAAGAGCCTGGGGGACAGGCTTGACAAGTTTGAACAGGTCACCAGGGACAATTTTTTCTCCCTGAAAACCTTGTTGAAACTACAGCCAAAGCCTAGTGAGGTCAATACAGACAGGAATGCTGGCAAAGGGGTTCCAGTGAGCCAACCATCTGGAGTCCAGTCGACACTGCCAGCCAAGACACTGGCTACCGGGAAAGCACCAACTTTAGCTTCCCAGGCCAGTGCGAAGCAGGCAAGGCCGAGTGTTTCCATTCATGCAGCTCAAGTGCACGGTACTCCCCCCCAGCAGCGATAATATCTGCGCCTAATCCTGCCCATAAGAAACAACAGAAGGGAGGGGCTGGTCCAAAATTGCAACCTGTGGCGGCTGCGCTGGCAAAAACCTGCGGAGTAGCGATACCTTCTAAGGTCAAACCTACCACCACTTTGCCTAAAAATCCCTCTACAGTGGCCACCCCGCAGAATCCGACACGTAAGTGCCCCCCGGTTAATCTCCCCCCCGAATGCCACCCGTATGTTGTTGTTCTCACCAAAGTTCCCCCCCTAAAAGATACACAGCAGGAAACTCACCAGGCGCTAAAGAATAAGGTCATCCACTGGCTGAAAACCAATAGACCCCTTCCTTTGGGAGTGGATGGCCTGATTCTTGGGGTGCGCAGGGTGGGCTGGATTGGACACGGGAAAAAACCTTTTGAGGGAGACTGCGTGGTGGTCAATTTCCAAGACACAAGAGCTGCCCATTCAATATGCTCCCAAGGGCGAACCGTGGCCGGTCCGGGAGTCGATGCAGTTGATCTATCCTTCTTCTACCCTCGGCCGGCCCCGATTACCCCTTTTATCCATCCCGGGCCCCCTTTCCAAAACAACGTCCATGGTCAATTTTTCCCAGGAATTACCCTAGCACAGTCCCATCCAGTTCCACCACTACCGAACTGGGGTTTCTGGGGCTGTTGACTCCGTGACGCTCCTGAGGAGGCTTTGGTGGCTTGGAGTCCCGACGTCGAGTCCTCCCCTTCTGCTGAAATTCATAGCCCTCCGACCACATCACAAGACCAGGTCATCGTTGAGATTGCAAGGGGACTAGGGGAGGCGAGGGCACTACTTGACCCCCCAGTTGGTTCTACTGAGGGTGTTGTGGACTCACTTGCTCATGTCGAGACCTGTAGCATTGCGGCTGTGACGGACCCATCCCTTAGGGTTTTCAGCTGGAATGTAGCAGGCCTCGAGAGAAAGCTGGCATTGCCCGACTGGAATACGCTTGTGGAGCAATACTCCATATGCCTGTTCCAGGAAACCTGGAGTAAGGAGCCCCTACACAAGGCAGGATACTCCACCCACTATTTACCAGCTGTCCAAGCAGGAACTGGTAGGCGTCGCCCTTCAGGCGGCCTCCTCATCTGGGTGGCCTCTGAACTCAACTGCAGGGTGGTGGAGCGGGACACTAAATGCCAGGACCTCCTCAACATTTCCCTGAAAAACCCTCAGGGTAGAGTTATCTTAAACATTTTTAACATTTATGCCCGAGGTACGAAGGGGGGTAGAGAATCCCCAGTCATAACTTGCCTTGAAGCCCTGCTCCGTCTGTCACCTTACAAGTATTGCACTCTGGTGGCGGGTGATTTTAATTGCACCTTTGAGCCCCTGGACTCCGAAATTTTACAAGTTCAAGAGGAACATGACACTAGGTGGGGGATACCGTCCCTAGAACTTAGCCCTATCAAAAAGTGGACAGAAGTGGCCCTTCAGATTAACTCCATAACTATGGAGTTTGGCCTGAGGGCTGCTAATGGCAGGACTGGTTCTGATAAAGCAGGGGCCCATACTTATAATAGGCCGGGACACACGTCAAGAATTGATTATTTTCTTCTTGACGTAAACTTGTGGAGCATGGTAAAGAACATGGTGATCATACCATCTGTAGAGAGTGATCACAATCTCCTCTCGCTCACCTTGTCCCATAGGTGGCTATCTAGCACTGCGACCAGAACCACTCGTAATCCCGCCCCGGAATTGTCAGCAGTTTCTAACTGTGGACGTCGGCTAAAGTGGGCGAAGCTGTCGCTCTCAGAGGAGAAAACCTCTGTCATCAGGCAGCTTCTTACTGCAGCTCTAGATGACCTTGACCCCTGTGAGGATGGTTTGTTGGAGGTGACCAGTAGGCTCTGCACCATAACCCAGGCCATCAGTGACCTTTTCGTAGTCCCAGCTAGTATTAACAGGAGAAAACCCCGCACATGGGCTAGACAGGGCTGGTTTAATCAGAAGTGTAGGGAGGCGAAGTCGCTTCTTATTGAAGCGGTTAAGTCTAAAATACCTTCCAGGACTAGGGAGGCCAGGAGGCACTATTCACTCTGCCAAAAAAATGCCAAGAAGGAGTGGGAGGATAATTACTGGCAGGACCTCTTGGCTGCCAGTCGTGGGAAAGACGCCAAAGGCTTCTGGGATTTGGTGGGAAACAGGAACCGTCCCGATGACACACTGAGGACCTGTAGCATCAACGCTCAGTCATGGTTTTCCCACTTTCAAAAACTCTATTCCGCCATTGAAGGCCCACTCAATGATCGCTTCATCCTCCCTCCTTACACCTTAGACCGAGACCTGGATTTGTTTTCCGTTCTGGATGTCACAAAGCAGATCAAAACTTTGGTGCCATTAAAAGCAGCTGGCCCGGACGGTCTCCCAGGAGACATCCTCCGAGCCTACCCTGAAGAATGGGGGGTATTGATCTCGGCCCTTCTTAACGCAATCATCGAGGGAGGATCTGTGCCAGACTCCTGGAAAGGAGCAGAGGTAGTCCCTATCTTCAAAAAGGGCTGCCGGGACTTACCTGGGAACTATAGGCCCATAAGCCTAATAGACTCGAGTCAGAAACTGGCGGGGAAAGCCATTTTGGGAAGGATTTTACAATGGGTGGACGACAACCACATTCTGTCTGATATGCAAGCCGGGTTCCGTTCAGGTACCGGAACGATCGAACAAGTGTTCAGGCTCCTGTTATTGTACTGGAAGGTGGTGGAGCTAGGCAAAGGCAGTCTCTACCTGGCCTTTATCGATCTGAAGACTGCCTTTGACCTGGTTCCTAGGGAGGAACTCTGGAGGGTGTTACATGGCCTAGGGATGCTTCCGTACATCCTAAACCTCCTCATCAATCTGCATAACAACACCTATGCCCAGGTCAGATGGGGCTTGAATGGGGAAAAGACCGACAAGATCAGGGTCGAGAGGGGAGTGCGGCAGGGTTGCGTCCTGGCTCCCACCCTATTCTCTCTCTACATTAATGGGGTGGTTGAGCACCTGCTCGGCGAACCAGCAGACGCTCCCACTTTGGGAGGCGTAAAAATTCCAACTTTGCTGTTCGCCGACGACACCCTCCTCATTTCGAAAACCCCCCAAGGTCTCCAGAAACTCCTGAACCGCTTCCAGGACTTCTGCACTATCAGAGGACTAGTCATCAATGTGGACAAAACCAAGTATTTAGTCATGCACCCACCTCGTAAACTTGGCCGTCCCCCTATCTTGAACTCCACCCCCCTTGAAAGAGTGGCAGAATTCGATTACCTGGGAATCCGTTTAAGTGATGCGATGAGCTGGTCCGCCCACATCAACAAAATGACAATTGGTCACAAAAGGGTGGGGGGGGGGGGGCCCTCCTTAAGGAGTATAATAATTCAACCAAACAATGTGTTGCCCCTTTAATAGACATTTATAAAGCCCGAGCTGTATCTGCGTCACTTTACGGAGCTGAACTGTGGGGCCTAGGAAAAGTGGATTCACTGAGCAAGGCCGAGAACAAATTCATTAAAGACCTCCTTGCCATCCCGATGAGTAGCCCGACACTCCCAGTCCTAATGGATGTAGGCTGTAAATCAATTGGGGACCAGGCACGCCTCCGACCTCTCCTGCTTTGGGCTCGCCTGTGGAGGGTTCCAAGCTAAAACCCTACGCTGACGGACTAGCAGAGGTGATGCGCTCCGACGGTTGGCACAAGATTAAATGGCTCCGGGAAATTAAACAACTTTTAGGGGATCTAGGTCTAGACTCCTGTTGGCTCAGTCACTCAGCCCCCCCAAAGGAGTCCCTAAAAAAACTTTACTGGGAATGGGTCTTTGCGAAGCGCATCGGCAATCAGCAGCACTGCAAAGCCACCGCAGCCTTCTTGCAAATAAAAGATGTTGTTGCCTTCGAGCCCTACATGGACTTAATTACCATCGCCATGGACCGGTCTTTGTACATTAAATTCCGGCTAGGAACCCTACCCCTTGCCGACTTCTGCTCTAGGTGGAACAATTCCCAGCCCGCATCACGCCATTGTGCCCTTTGTCCTGACAAACCAGAGACGGTGCCACACCTTCTTTTTGAATGTCCGGACTATGGGCGCCCCAGATCACGATGGCTTAAACCAATTTGCAGAGAATTGGGCACTCGCCAGCATTCGGTCGCCCTCCGGATCCTTTTAACCAACACAGCCCCTCCCATTGTTTGCGCCATTTCCAAGTTTTGAAAATGGGCTTGGTTGATTTGACTTAAAAGACTGTCCATATCAATTTAATTCTGTTTTAGTTAATTTATGATGTTCAAATGTGTTTTTATTCTTTTTATTCTCAATGTACAGTCACACTTTTTCGACATGCTGCTTTTACTCTTTGTACTGCTTTTATGATATATGCATATCGAAATAAAGCAATCAACCAACCAAATAAAAAGAAGAAGAACCAGAGGCACAATTTGTGTAGTTAATGTACCCCTTAGTGGGTTTTTTAGCCTATTTAGTCGGTTCCTGTTTATTGTGTGAGTTCTGTGTTACATCTTTAGCAGTGGTTCAGTTGAGGTTCCAGTTGCAGGGAGCAGTGTATGAATTATAGTACGTCTATAAGATGTGGAGTGTGGTCTACATCATATCATAGGTTTCTATATCTGTTGTTTGGTTCTAAAGTGTCGCGTAGTGCTGCGGGTTCCCTCGACAACTTCGCTTCAACTACTGTTAGATAGGCTTGCCAGTCAGGAGTGTCAGGTAATAATGTGTGCCCTGGTATATTGTCACGTGATATCTCGAGCTCAGAAACCAGGGTTTTGCATGGCCACACTCGAATGGATGGGGCTATGGGGGACTTCCGAAACATAGCTGGTCGACGATTGTCTAATCCTAAGGAGAGGTCCAGGAATGTATTTAAGGTTTGGCGTTTGGATGATCTTTTAGTGAGTCCTGGGAGAAAATGCCTGGTATAGGTCTCTACCTGGCTTAGGTAGCACCACCAGAATGGCTTCACAGAGTGAGGAGGACAGTACGCCCGTCTTATAGGAGTCAGTATATATTTGGAGCAATCAGGGAGCTAATTGTGTGTGGAAGGCTATATAGAACTCTATCAGAAAACCATCTGCTCCTGGGGTCTTGCAGCTCTTCAACTGCTGGATGGCACCTACAATTTCGGTTCTCTAAGGAATAACTTTGTTTGTTTTGGATCGTTCTCAGGGGGGGCTTTGGGCATAATGACATCTTGAGTGTTGACTAAATTTCCCTCCTTGATATGTGTGGCTGTGATTGGAGTCCAAGGTGATTCGGTTTTGAGTAGTCATGCCAATAGGCGGCCTGCTTTATCCCCCTCTACATGCTTACTAGCTTGGTATTCTCTGTAGTCTAGAGCTCCTAGTCTTTGTAGTGTTGTTGCGTTTCAATCTAGGCTGTTCTAAGGTGGTCGCAGATGCTCAGTCACTAGGCAATGCTCGCTTGCATTCTCGAATCTCCAGTTCCAAGGTGGCTAATTCTTTATGGAGGGTCTTTCGGTTTCCAAAAACGGCATTTATCATATGTCCTCTTAATACTATGTTAAATGCATCCCATTCTGTTTGGGCCCCACAAGCAGTGTCTATGTTGTTGCGGAAATACGTTTAAAGTGTTCTTACAGGAAAGAGCAAAGTATGGTGTCTTGAAGCGCCACCAGTGCCATGTGCCATGTAGGCATACAAGGTTTCCTTCTTCCCCATGTTAGTTGTAGTAGTAGGGGGCCGTGGTCTGATAGAGTGTGGCCAAGGTATTCTGCTCGGTATACTTTGGCAATAGCTTCCTGCGTGCCTTATATGAGATCTATTCTGCTGTGGCAGTCATGCAGTCCAGGGCAGTATGAAATTCCCAGAGGGTAGGAGGAAGGCTTTGCCATGATTCTTGTACAATAAGGTTATCTGCCCATGCCCGTAGATGATGGGCGAGTTTAATCTAGTGGGCGCCCTACAGTGGTGGAGATGAGCCATTGTTTGACAAGTCTCCCCCCAATATGTCAGGGCTAATGGATTGTGTAGTAATGCTGGTGTCAGAGATTGTAGGTACGTCGATTGACCCGAGTTAGGTGCATATAGTGAAATCACTAACAACAGGAGCCCATAGAGTAACCCCTCCAGTGTAGCATATTAGCCGTCTGGGCCAACGCAAGTGTGTGAAATTTCTAGCAGTGTGCCAGTTCCTATCCATATCAATGCTCAATGCATAGCCAGAGTAAGTAGTTTCTATTTAATTTCCTCACCAGTGTTAAGGCGTGGATTCCAGTGTCTGTTTGTTAGGTGTGTTTCTTGTAGCAATGCTTTAGTCATTTTTGGTCTCCACAGATATTGATAGACTCAATAACATTTGTTTAGTGTAGCCTGCTAAACCTTGGCTATTCCAAGTCAACAGTATTATATTGGAGGTCTGTGTCTGATTCATTAAGGTCATATTGGCAAATACAGATTTGTCCTAGTGTATATCGCTCCCGCAATTTCCGCCCACCCGTCAAACCCACACATTTGGATGCTATTGAAGAAACTCCATACATTGTAGATTAAAAATTCTCCTCTTTTACACAAACAATAAATAATCATTAGTAACAATATCCAACTCCCTTTCCCAAGCCAGTACATCAATGGAGGACCGACCATTTGCACTTAAATGCTGTAATAAGGAAAACTCAAATCCAAAACCAGAACAACGTATTTATCACTGAGTTACGGTATTGTTGGGGGTCACCAGGTAATGTTCAGAGTCAAGTCAAGTCAAGTTAAAATTTGTATAGCGCACTACTCACCCAGAGGGTCTCAAGGCGCTTGAGGGGGGGTGCTCGCTACTTGTCAAACAGCCAGGTTTTGAGTTGTTTTCTGAAGGAGAGGTGGTTCTGTGTAAGGCGGTGGTGGGTGGGGAGAGAATTCCAGGTTTTGGCCGCTAAGAAGGAGAAAGATCTTCCACCCATGGTAGCTCTTCGTATGCATGGAATCGCGGCGAGGGCTTGATTGGACGATCGTAGTTGGCGGGTGGGGGTATAAAAGGTCAGGCACGTGTTGAGGTATTTAGGTCCTAGGTTGTAGAGAGCTTTGTGTGCGTGGGTGAGGAGACGGAACGTTATTCTCTTGTTTACGGGGAGCCAGTGGAGGTCTTTCAGATGACCAGATATGTGATTGTGGCGGGGTATGTTTAGGATGAGTTGGGCGGAGGCGTTCTGAAAGCGTTGGAGTTTTTTCTTTAATTTGACTGTGGTTCCTGCCTGTGTGGATCATATCCCCTGTGATCTATTTTAAATGTTCAGTATTATTACAGCATTACCTTCTCACCTATTGTGGTTAATGTGCAGTGTGTGGTTGCCCCCTTCCAAACCTGCTGGTGTTCGTTCATTACATCAGTTCTTCAGATGTCTGTGGCATCCTTCTAGTACCTCAGCCAATTGTGATTCTGTCAATGGCGGTACTCCATCTGGTCGGCTCTCTGCTACCGAGGGAGAGTGAGTTCTAGCATGTCTCTCTATGTCTTTCATTGCTTTTTCCTGCTCTTTAGATGCTTGTTCACTTGAGGGGCCTTGTGGTCCATGCTTGTTGCGAGGTTTGAGGCGTTTCTGTTGTTGCCATGGAGAAGTGAATCCTTTTGTTGATGTATGCGAGACAGAAAATCATTTTTGGCCTTTCCAGTTTCATGCCTCATCTGGTGTCATGCAGAAAGCAGTGGTGCCCTCGTATTGTGTATGAAGTGTGGCAGGGAACTGCAAGACATACTTCATGTGGTGCTCTAGTAAGGATTTCTTTATTCCCAGGAAGGAGGACCTATGGCACTGCACCTCTAATGAATAGTCTGGATAAATGTGTACCGGTGTGCTGTTTACTATCCACAGACCTCGAGCCCTTGTAGATTGGAGTATGTGGTCACTGTCACAGTAGTTAAATAGGTGGGCTACCACCGGGCGGAGTGGAGTGCCTGGACGAGGCGGGCCTCCGGGTACCATGTGAGCTCTTTCCACAGAGAAGGTTGATTGTTTCCCTTGTAGGATGGTGTGAACAAACCAGTCTTCCAAGTAAAGTTCAAAGCTTTGGCCTACTGATTTCTCTGGCAAACCCACTATGTGAACATAATTTTGTCGCAATCTCCCTTCTTTTTTTTCCCCTTCTTGGTCATCGACCCAAGCTCGCAGGAATTTCCCTTTGTCTTTTAATGCTTGGACGTGTTTGTTGGTATCTAGGACTGTGGGTCTTGGAGTGGCTAAGGTATATGCAGAGTTTTTGAATCTATCTTTCAGTTTTTTATGATCTTCTCGTAGGTAGCCTACCTGCATGCTCATGGAGTCTATTTTGGGGTCTAGTGTTGACATGCACAGACATACGACGGAATGGAGGAAAGTAATTATTACGTTTCCCTGTTCCGTCGTATGTCCACGTTTACTACCCCCCCCCCCACCCTGCCCCTCCCCTGCCCTGCCCCACTGCCCGCAGCATGCCCTTTGCGAGCCACCACTGTCTGGTGTGCATCACTGCCAGTAAACTTCTGCAAGTGAGAGCTATTAGTGTTATTTATGGTTTTGTGCAGGTGTAAACTCTCAGGTGTGCATACCTGTAAGCACACCTGTGTAGATTAGAGCAGCAGTAATAGTGTTAGCGAGACCTTTGTACACATACATCCTCTCTGATGTACCTCACCTGACTACGGTGGCATCTGCAAAGCTAAGAACCACCGTAACCATAATATATAGGTCTGCATTGCACCTGTACAGGAGAGTATATGAATGACAGTCTCTCATAGCCTGGTGTACATCTAACACCTCTAAGGTGTGCTCCAAAGTAAGTTCACCTGTACAGGAGAGGATCTGAGTGACTCTATTATTACTTAACCCTGCGCGCAACTAATTCTTCTAAGTTGTGCTTCACAGAAAGCACACCTGTGCAGCAGAGTATATCGGTGACAGTATTGCACTGCCTTGTGCTCATATAATGCCACTCAGGTGTGCTACACAGAGAGCGCCCCTGTGCAGGAGAGTATATTGGTGACAGTATTACATAGCCCTAGGTACATGTAATTCCTCTAAGGTGTGCTTTACAGAGAGCATGCCTCTACGGAGAGTATATCAGTGACAGCATCTGTGAGAAGTTGGCCTGATATATGCTGTTTCCAATTCTGGAACCACCCTGTATCAGTCCAAACAATCCCTTATGGTGTCTGGTTGTAGTCAACCTTATAGACAACCTATCTTAATGGTAGCATAGACTAAGCAGCCTTAAAGTCTAAACTCAAGAGGTCGTGTTAAGCGAGCTGTTTTACCAATCACAATCCTGTAATATCAAATGAAAGGACACCACACAAGTATATATTATAAAAATATGTGTTTATTTCTAAAATAATCCCCAGTACTCTTTATGAGCAAAGGGGCACAAGCGTTAAATCAAAAGCACAGTATAACATATGAAAGTTACACAATTATGGATGAGGGCGGGTGGCCACTCAAACCATATATTAAGAAAGTGGTATAAGAGATACCAATCAAACAGTGGTTAGGCCTAGGGCCTAGGGAATCGCTGGGAGCAGTCAGGACAAGCAATGCTGAAGTCGGGAAAAGCCCGCGGGATTCGGGTGCAGTGCTTAAAGTACACGCATGCACCAATGCAAAGCCAATGGTGCGTAAAAGTTACACAAATAGAGTTTAAGGATACTTCCGCTGAACCTAGAAGGACAAAACTTTAGACACAGACCCTAGAGGTGTATACCAGTGTGGGAACACCGGCTTTGCTGAGTTACCTCACCCACAGGAAGCGGGTGCATAGGGTCAAAGTGGCGTCGGGTTTCGTCACGCAGGTTATTGGTGCTTGAAGCTGAAGATACTGCAGGCGATGTGAAGGAGAAGTGTCCGGTGGGATCCAAGGGTGGATCAGAGTAGAAAAGTACCTGAAAGCAGAGGGGACAGAGTCTGGGTCACTCAGCAGTGACCAGGGTGGAACCAGGACGGAACCAGGCAATGTTGAAGGAAATCAGGAGGTTGTCGAGGAGCTTCTCTCCGCTCCCATGTGGGCTCTGGGGCATCTGGGACGTCCAGGAGCAGGTCACGAGCTGTCCCACGCAGGCTCTCACTGTCGGCGCTGTCGGCGCTGTCGGCTTTAAGATTGGAGCAAACAACACTTGGCAAGAGCAATCCACGCAGGCCTGGAAGATTGCTTCTCACTCGGACCAGGAGGGTCAGAGCGGGTGCTCCTTTTCAGAGGAGTGGGTGCAAGTCTGGAGCAACCAGAATCACAAGATGTATTTAGGTTTTCGCCGGCACAGGGGCCACAAGCCAGCTGGCAAGTGACCGGGTCAACACGTCAAGCCAAAGAAAGCAGAAGGGCCCCACGCAGCACTCGTCGAGTGTAGAGGGGTGAGCTTCAGTGCAAGAGTGGCTCAGGGTTGGGGCTTCTCAAACCCCGGTGTACAGCTTCGAGGGCCACTCATGGGCTGTACAGTCAGCGTCTCGTGGTCTTTTCACTTCACTGGCTCCCCGTCAACAACAACAACAACAAGAGAATCACCTTCCGCCTCCTCACCCACGCACACAAAGCCCTACACGACCAAGGCCCGAGCTACCTCAACAGCCGAGTCAACTTCTACGCTCCCAAACGCCACCTCCGATCAGCCAACCACGCCCTCGCCGCCGTCCCCCGCATCCGAAGAGCGACTACAGGAGGAAGGTCCGTCTCCTACCTGGCCGCCAAGACCTGGAACTCCCTCCCGACCGACCTGCGCCTGACCCAAGACCACCTCTCCTTCAGGAAGAAGCTGAAGACCTGGCTGTTCGAGCAGTAGCGGCACCCCCCCCCCCCCCCCCCCCCCCCCAGCGCCTTGAGACCCTACGGGTATGTAGCGCGCTTTATAAGTGTCACTGATTGATTGATTGATTTTCAAGATGGAGTGCCCCACGCTTCCGGTCGCCTCCACGGGTCTCAGCTCTGCAGGGACTGTGGATCAGGCTGTAAGAAGGCAGGCAAGCTTAATCTCGTTTATCTCTGTCGCTCGAGTTTGGGCAGGAACTGCAACAAAGCAGACGTCGAGGTGCTGGATGGTGCCTGTTTGCACAGGGTGGTCACTCCTTGACCACAAGGGAGATTCTTCAGTCTTCTACGTTGAGTAGGATGTTGAAGGGTCCAGAGTTTCGTTTCAAATGTTTCATCAGGATAATCTGAGTGCGTTGGCACTGGTCCCATTCTTATACCAATCTAGGGGGCTGGATTACCTGCTAGGTCCCCTCCTATGGGTGGGATCCAGGAAGGGGGTGGATACACCCCTTTCCCTTTGATCCAGGCCGCGCTGGGACTGGGGCTGGTGTGCCCCAGAACCGGTTTTGCCGGATTATGCAAGGGGAACCCTTGTGCTCCCCAGGCAGTGTCTGGTTTCTTTCAAACCTCCCTGCTACAATCCACTATCTCCTGTCTGGGGTGGTGTAATACCTCCCTGGGACAGGAAAGCCTTTGTCCAGGCCTCCTCTGCTGAGTTTCGGTCAGCAGCAGGAGGTCAGACTCGTGTCTGTGGCAGAAGCATCCATTTTGTGGATCTGAGGCTCAATCAACCGCGTTTCAGTAAAGTAGCCTGTCTTCTCCCTCTAGAGGGGTGGAATGCTACCCCCGTCGTCAGAACTGGCGAGGGGGTAGTATTCCAAATCGTATGACACCTTACACGACATGTTTTGATAAAGCCAAACCAAAGTTGCTATATAACCGCAAGGATTATAATGCACTTAATAGTATATGGTATGGCATTATCCCGGAACAGCTTAGGGAGTTGTTCCCGACAGCTGCAGACAGGCTCAGCTCATGCTAGAGCACCATCTCACATAAAACCAAGCACTCTGCCTCCAGGATTGTTAAGGCCTGCCATAGGAGTGGCTTATAGGTTTATATGTGTCCAGATAGGTTTAGATATAGGCATACTATATCTAAGCAAGGGGTGATTACACCACCTTGCCCCAGCTGAGTGATCATCCAGTTGTGTCAATTTTAGATAGCCAGCCAGGGGTGGCAAAAGTTATGCTGCAGCCCCTGGTAGGCCTTGGATGCACCTATGCCCTCGGCACCAATAGTGCTCTGTACACTACCCAAGCCAATCTAGTTATGTACCTAGGGTACATGGAATCCATTTTACAGAGAGAGCAGATAGCCTGGGGCCCTGATTAGCAGGGAACCAGGCCAACTAAGTCGAAAACCAGCGAAACACAAGGCAAAAAAATCTGGGGTAACCATAGTCAGGTAGCCACCTTCCTACAGCATCACACAGCCCTGTTCACATGTAATGCCTCTTAGGTGTATTCCACTGTAAATGCACCCGTACAGGAGAGTATATCAGTGACAGTATTCCATAACCCTGTGTACATGTAAGGCTGCTTAGGTGTGCTTTACTAAAGGTGTACCTGTGCAGGAGAATACTGTGTGCATGTAAAGCCTCTCAGGTGTGCTTAATAGAGAGCACAGGAGGGTATATAAGTGACAGTATTACGTAGCTCTGTATATATGTAATGCCTCTTAGGCGTGCTTCACAGATAGCTCAACTGCACAGTAGCGTAAATCAGCAACAGAATTACATACGCGAGGCCTGCACACCTCCAGCACCCCTAGAGCTGCTGCACCATTGTTATCTACACAACGTGTCTAGACTCCAAAAGTAATCTTAGAGGCACATCTGAGGAACAGTATAGTTTTCCATGAGCATTCGTGAGGTATCGGTCCGTTGGCCGTGGGCACCTTATCGTTCGAACCGCGAAAAGAGGTCAGCTTACTTGGACAGGTGATAAGTGTCAATCAAATTTGAAGTGACTTGAAAGTATGATTTCCACCTGGGCTTATTTTACAAATCCTATAAGGAGTAGGACTTTGGGATGGGTGGTTGTAGTGAACCTCCCAGGACATTTTCCAGTTCCAAGGTACTCATTCTGGGTCTGTATCCCACCAAGATGCACACGTCGCTGACTGAGCCATGTTATTCCTGGATCAAACTGAGCTCATTGTAAGCAATGGTCCTGTGTGGTAGTGTATTTAGTGGGTATTTACACGGTGGATGGCTATTGGACAATGTGCTCATTTTTCTGCCTTTGGGGTATAGGAATGTGGGAGATGCCTAAATCATATGTGTCAGGAGGTGTAAATATGTTGGACTTTCATACAGATGTTGTGGAGTGTGCCTGCTTGATTTCTGCCAATTTTTACTGTCAATAAATCTACCTTTCCAAAAATCCTGAGGGGAAGAGATTAGCACACAAGTTGGAATTACTATTAAGGCACAAAGAGGAGTTTGCACCCAAATCAGGAATAGTGCAGACATCAGATGGTTCTACTTGAGATACCTTAAGGACAGCTCCCTAGACTCTTCTGTTAAATTATAGAGAACTCTGTATATCTCCGGAGCCATCTGTGCTGTTGAAGGCCATTTGTGCTTGTGAAACTTTTTCCGAAACGTTCCTTCAGCAGTTGTCAGCTTCCAAATAGGTGCATCAACCACAGACTTTAACCTCGACATCTGTGCAACCCAGAGTGCTTGAAACAAGGGGACAAACCAGGCCACGAGCCAAAGTGTTTTACCACACCATGGGGCGCTTAAATATCGACCTGCCACAATACTGACAGCAAGATATCAGCTGCACAGTATCAACAAGGAAAGTCAACAAGGGGGCATTGGAATAGTAACTCTCCACTCCCCAAAATACTCTTACCTTGATGATACTGTGCAAGGGGATGTTTTGTAGCCCTTGCCATTGCAGATCAAGATTTATTGTTTTGATATTATGACATAAAGCTCAACCTATATTTTACTTAATCTTTTAAAACATGGCTTTAGGGTTAGCTAAAGTTCTAAAATCCTCATATTTACATTAGGTGATTAAAATGCAACTTTTCTCTTTTGCAGAATGTCGGTGGACTTGAGAAAAACAGTAAGTATATTTACGATCGGGATATGTTTAAACTTGAGCATAGCTCCTGTACCTAACCAGGCGCTATATTTCGGGCATGGTTGGCGGCTGCAACGTGTTCGATCTACTAAATCCGTTTAATTTGCTTTTTGTGGGTTTACAAAGAGATAGAGAGTATGATGTGCCTTTGTGCCAAGTGCATGAATATAATGCTGCTATGAGTCACAAGGTGTGAGGATGAAAGGGGGAGCATTTACACTACTGACTCCATAAGCAAAAAGAAGTCGCCAAGAAAGGAAAGTGAGAATGAGAGAAACGTCCATAGAGAAGCAAAACCCCAAGCACCATTGGCTGGGTGAAAGAAATGGAGCAGTTTATTGATCGAACCTCTCCATTGTGTATTTACAACCGGTATTTGGGAACAGATTTAGAAAGTTACCCATTAACCTTTGGGCGCGGCTGGAATTCCCCTGCCGTGCGTGCAAATTCCACGCTTGCGCAAACCGGATGCCCCCCAGCCGTCCGACGCCACGCCCACTGTGACGTCATTAAGAGATTCCATAAGACAGATGGTCCTGCACATTTTTCCTCGTTTGACACATATATCCTAGCTCTGCGCATTTCACCCCCTCCCACACAATATCTATGAACATATTTGAGAGTTGGCAGAAATACAGTTAGTGCAAAGAAGACTCAGATGCACATTTGGTTCGAGTGAATACTTCATCTTTTGTAATTGATTTCTCAATCCACCTATTCCTGTGCAGAAGCAGCTGATATGAAGCTGGAAATGTCCTTTCTCTTTCAGATACCCGGGATTCAGAGGAGCTACCAGGCATCTTCGAGATCATCACCAAAGAGAACATAGGTAAGAGAAAACCTTGGGCTTCTGGGCTCTAGACTTTGTTACAAGACAGTCAGCTGTGACATTGATCCCAAGCGCCTTTGAGATCAAGATGGAACCAAGAAAAGAACAAACCTGAGGGTATCTGGGCACTAGACTCTGTTAAACAATAGTCAGCTGTGACCCTGTCTCAGACGTCTTCGAGATCGTCACCAAACAGAACCAAAGTAAGAGAAAACTACAGGCCTCTTGGCGCTACACTCTATTACAAGATAGTCAACAGTGATCCTGAGCCAATCATCACCAAAGACAACCAAGGTCCTGGACGTGGCCCTTTCTGTAGGGTCACTCCAGATTTTTGTCTTCCTCTACCGTCCTTTTCTGAACTCATTTTTGTTGACTTTTAGGACTTTGTGCACTTTTTCCCTTCTGACCAGTGGTAAAGTGCTTCTACTTTCTCCGTAAAACATGGTAACATTGGCCTACAGCTAATTGTCATATTTAATTTACTTGTAAGTCCCTAGTATCTGGTGCTAGGTGTACCCAGGGCATGTACATTGAACTCTACTACGGGGCAACAGCACTCCTCATGGTACCCACTAAAGGACCCATTTAAACATGTCTCAGGCCTGCCACTGCAGCTTGAAGCAGCCATTTACAGCTGGTCTCAATACATAATCAGATGCTCATATCTTAAAAACATACAGCGTGGAGTAACACACTTAAAAAGAATGCATTCTGGGAAACAAAGTCATCCCAAAACACATTTCATATTCATAGCATAGAAACATCTGGATACACATACAGACCTGTATCATGTCATCTCAACAGAACTACGATTACTAATCAAGCATATGATTGGCCGACAGTAGTATATATTTTGAAGGATTGTGGTAATACAATCATATCAATGAAAATCAAACTAACCTTTTTGTGCTACAAATTGTGTGAATCGATCCTGCTCAT
Organism: Lissotriton vulgaris; assembly: GCF_964263255.1. Lineage (NCBI taxonomy): Eukaryota > Metazoa > Chordata > Amphibia > Caudata > Salamandridae > Lissotriton > Lissotriton vulgaris. The sequence continues at coordinate 297,831,578 of NC_141688.1, read as the reverse complement.
TGATCTGGTTCAATAAGTAAACATTCAAAGAATTCGATACATTGGTTCAGTCTTGTATGTAAGACAGATAATGACGTCTACAATCCTATTTTCGATTTAAAGACGTAATACAAATGTGTGGACGAAGAATCACACGAAATCTAGGGTGGTGACAGTGTGGGATGGCTGCCAATGTCAACACGTGAGATGTCACTGCTGGTCTGTGCTGAAAGACAACTTAAGGCACTTAGAAGGCATTTCGCCATTGCAGTTGTTAACCATATGCTTCTATCTTAATATGCTCCATGTTATTGTTGCAAGTCAGTAAAATGCTTTTTGTAGTGCCATAATTAACTCCTGATATGACATGATGACAACACTATAAGAATGTAAGACAGGGGAAACCATTCCCAGTAAACATTAACAGCTGCAATCACTCACTGTGGATCAATCAAGGATTTATAGAGAGCAGCAACAAAAAGGATGCTTGTGTGCTGAGGCCTTTTTTGTCCATGGGGTCATTTATTTATTAGGTACTTATATCGTTGTTGTTGTCGTTGTATAGCTTTATTTCGAAATATTTCATTTCATAAAAGCATTACAATAAAAAATCAATGTAAACATGAGAACAGTTATACAATTTGGCCATCAAAACTGACAGATCTCAAAAGGACAATATAAAATATACAACATAGTAAAGAGCATCCATTCTAAAAGCATTTATACAAACACGTAATTATCATCTTTGGAAAAAATAAAGGAAAGGGGACGCAACAATAAACAGCGGGGCCGATAGAGTGTAAGTTGGCACCCTTACTGGAGGATCATTCTCCTCGCGGTTCTTATCCTCCAAGCCCACCCCAAGAATTTTGCCAGGCCACAAGCAAGCAGTGGGTGAGGGTCTGATCTTAACAGCTGTAGGGCCTCCGAGTGTGACCGAGTGCCCAGCCTCGTGCAGAGCGGTTTCAACCATCTGCGACGAGGAGCAGCATAGGCTGGGCATTCGAACATCAAATGGGGAATGGATTCATCCCTGGTCGCACAAAAAGGGCAAGTTTCTATGGTTTGCCAAGGTGGTTTCCATTTAGCTGTCCTTGTGCCTAAAGGCAAAACCCCAACCCTGAATTTAAAGTACAACGCCCTATCTACTGGATTCAAAATCACATCAAGGTAAGGTTCTCTGAAAGGACGGCATTTGATAGCCAAAAACTCCACAGCAGATCTGCACAGATTCGAATGGGTCGCTCTCTCATTATCCACCCACATCCAGAATATTTTCTTTAACAGCTGTTTGGGTGGTGAAGATCTATTGGCCCAAGCGTCATCCAGGCCTAAATCGCAAAGAAGGCGCTTTACTCCCAGGAGCCAACCGATCTTACACCAGCCCGGGGTTGAGAGGAGTTCGCTTAGTGCATCCGTATAACTTGAAAGTTCAGGGACATTCCATATACGGGCCCACAGAAGGAGGGGACGTAACTTGGCCTGATCGGCTATGGATCGTGTTCCTGTTTCAAGTAGTAGAGGTAGAGTGGGAGAGCTGTGGGGGAGCCTCATTAGATCTTTGTGGAACTTGTTCTCCAGATGGGATAGAGTATCAAATTTCTGGGTACCCCACAACTCAGCCCCATACAATGCCGCACTCACAGCTTTTGCCTTGTAGATATCAAGTATCACCCCGATGGGTTTAAGGGATGAGGCGCGATGTTCTTTTAGGAGGGCGCCCGTAACCCTCCTATGTGTCAAGATGATTTTTTGGTGGTGCGCCTTCCAACTCATGGAATCACAAAGTCTGATTCCTAGGTAATCGAATTCCCTAACCCTTTCTAATGGTACTGAGTCCAGAGATGGCGGGTGGACTGTCTTCCTGTGGGGATTCAGCACAAGGAACTTGGTTTTACTGATGTTAATAGCCAAGCCCCTTGCGTCACAAAAGCCCTGAAACTTATATCATAGTTTGATGTTATACCCAAAATCTTCTTCCTCCACAAGGGATTCTTGCATTTTATTATGTGTTTCTTGAAATCACACCTTAGGCCTAAAATCAGCTTCCTTCTCTTTCTTGTGCTTGTGTTCCTTCTAGTGTTATGACAGACACTGACTACTATTACTGTCTTTCACTATTGTAGGCAGCTCACAGCTGGTTCATGAGGCAGACATTGCCATCCGACAAGGCCGCAATGCCAGGATATGCCGAAACAACAGCTGCTTCTGGCCAAAATCCAGTGATGGGACCGTCTCTGTGCCCTACACCCTTAGTCCCACTTACAGTGAGTTCACGTTTACACCAGTGCTCAAGATTGTCTTTCGTAGATACCTTTCTAAGTTTATTCACCTTATGTCATCCTGCCCATTTCCTCTTTTTTCCGTCAGGCGCCAGAAATGTGGATGACATCAAAAATGCAATGAGTGAGTTTGAAAAAGTTACCTGCATCCGCTTTGTGACCCATACGTTGGAACCAGATTACCTCCAGATCATGCCTGAGGATGGGTAAGAGCATGAGAAACCCTAAGAACTGACCCCACATTCAGCATCACACCATGTACGTCTCCATCAGATACACCCATTACCTCTAGACCCTGCCTGTGGATGGGTAAGAGGAAAATACACCCTTAGGACTGATACTACATTCAGCATCACACCAGGTACAGCTCCATCAGAGAGACTCATTACCTTCAGACCCTGCCTGTGGATGGATAAGAGCACATGGCACCCTAAGGACTGGTCCTACATTCAGCGTTACACCAGACACAACTTCATCAGATAGACTCATTACCACCAGATCCTGCCTGTGGATGGGTAAGAACAAGGGGCACACTGTGGACTGATCCTACGTTAAGCATCACACCAGATAGGGCTCAATCAGATAGACTAATTAATTCTAGACACTGCCTGCGGATCGGTTAGAGCACAGGAAATCCTAAGGACTGATCCTACATTCAGCATTACACCAGATAGGGCTCCAACAGACAGACTCATTGCCTTTCAGATCCTGCCTGTGGATGCGCACGAGCACATAGAACCCTAAGGACTGATCCATTCTGATCCAGACAAACTCATTGCCTTCAGATCATGCCTGTGGATGCGTACGAGCACATAGAACCCTAAGGACTGATCCTACATGTAGCATCACATGGGGTAGGGATCCATCAGATAGACTCATTACCTCCAGACCCCGGCAGTGGATGGTAAGAGCACAGGAATCCAGTATAGTTGTAGAGACCACTGTGCCATGTTTTATTTAAGTCCTTTATTGAAGTATCTAGTTGTACAGAGGCCCCATCTGCAGGCAGGGCTGTTGTCAGCATCCAACAGTTTCCTTAGCCTCTCACCAACAAGCTAATCTCGAGCGGTGATGCCTTGGACACCAGCTTGCGCTTCACCACTTGGTTACAGAATCATAAAGATTCTGTAACCTGAGATACCACATCACCGCGCTCATTTACCCAAATGAAAAAAGAAAATAATTACAATTCACCCCCTCCAAATTAAACCAAAGAAAATGCAAAGTGAAAAACAATAATAAGGATATAAATTCATAACTAGAACAAAATTAAACATAGTCACATAACAAAGTACAATTAAACACAGTCACAAAACTGAGCTGTTCTCTTCCTTACTTGTTGAAGGTCAACTCTTGTGCTCCTCGGATAACTCCTTGCTTGAAGAAGTTACTTCTTTTCCTAGAATATAGCTACATTTGGCAACCCTATTAAGATTCCAGATTTTGTTATCATCAGTCTTACCTGCATTTCTAAACACACCCTCTGACTTCTGCATCAAAATAGCTCCCAACCCCTTAGAGCTGGCATACCTCATTATGATGATGTCATCCCTAGTATTAAAACTTCCAAATTCTGAGGCCTTCTCTAAATTAGATTTCATGTCCTTATACTCCCTCTCACAACCATCACTTCAAATATATGTTTGTTGCCCTTCTTTACAGACACCCGAGAAGAACTGTTCTTTCAGCAAATTTTGGCACAAACTTGTTGTAGAATTCGGCCATAATCAAGAACTTCACAAGTTCTTCCTTGCACTTAGGCAAGGACAATTGTTTTATTGTGTCCAGCAATCCTTTCTTTGGCCGAGTCCCTGATCCAATGATTAGATACCCTAAATACTCTATCTCAAGTATATTAAACTTAAACGTTTTCCATTTCAATGTCAACCCTGTCTACTATAATATTCTGAGCACCTCACACAACCTTCCATTGTACTCCACTATGTTTGATCGTAATAACAAAATATAATTTATAAACATTCATCCCTGCCACACCCCTCAATACCTTTTCTATTGCCCTCGAAAGACAGAAACCGCTGATATAAGTTCACAGGTCAACATCAAAAACGTAAAAGTACCATAGGGAGTGGAAAACAAGGTAAAAATCTTGTGAAGGGTCAGTCAGCATAATTTGATGATATACCTAACTAAGGTCTGAAGAAGAAAAATGTTTAGCCCCATTCAACCAACAGAGTTTCACTGATGCTGGGGAGGGGAAAGTGGTCAACAATCATAGCATTGTTAAGTTAGTTCAAATTAACATATAACCTAGCATCACTATTGGTCTTGCATGCTATAACCACAGGTGCAAGCCATTCAGAAGCTTCTAGTTCCTTAATTATCCAGCCAGCAGGCAATCTGTCCAACTTCTCTTTCATTCTATCCTTGACTGCCAATGGCATACTTCCAACTTTAGCCACTTTTCGAAGACCATTAGATCAAAGCATAATCTCAGATACATAGCTCCTCAGACACCCCAGCTCTTCTCTGAAAACATTAGAAAACTCATTCAGCAAGTTATCTATACAAAACACTGCGAACTACTGGAATGTCTTTTACACAAACAGAAGGATTTGCATTGGGGTCCATACGCATAGAGATCGCGTTGATGAATCCAACTTATTAAGGAGTCACCTTTCACAGACACATATATCTTCCCTGGTATTATATGACCTTTGAATTCTATAGACCCACAAAAATACCCAGCCAACTTTCTTGGTTCCCTAGCACACCCAAGGGTTTAATGTCTGGCTTTGAGAGCCTCACTTTGTTTTTCAACCTATTCGCATTAAACATGAGTGGCATCACCTTGCTTGGCAGTGTCCCCCCTGGAGGTTTTTGGAGCAGCATCTTTCAAGCGTTAATGGATATATTGGGGCTGTCTCTTACAGCTGACCCCAAGATGGCGCTATTCGGTTACACAAAGCCTCTACGAAAGAGTGTTTGTAAATTGGTTACTATGTCTCTGCTTTTGGCGAAACATAGGCTGGCGATGTGCTGGATGTGGGGCCCCATCCCGACGATTGCATAATGGGAAAAAGATATGTTGTATTGTAATACTCAATCGGAGGTCTATAATGAACCGATGCCCCCCCCAGCAGTCGGCCGCAAAGTTTTGGGGGTTTGTTTGTACAACATTAGGCAATTCAACATGATAGTGATGTAAATCAAGACTAACAACTGACTGTTTGGGTCAAGAGAAGGGTAGACCAGGAAGAGAGGCGTGCGATTGACTTAATTAGAGCACTTCTTATCTTGTTGATAATGACTATGATGTCCTAGCACTGTGAAATGTTGTTCTGACTCCCAGTCTGTGTAGTCTGGTTTCGTGGTCATACATATCCAATGTTGTCTAGTATGTTGATTTATTGTTGCAGGCCAGCCCAATCCTTGTTAAACTGCGCATTTCCACCTTCCTATGTAAGCAAACACATGTGACACCTGAAAATGTGATCCGTTTTCTTTTCTTTTTTTGAATGTGCTTATTTTTTTAAAACTCAAAAAAACATTTAAAAAAAAAAACACCACACCCTCACAGGAGCTGGGAGAAAACCTTTGCCCACTTCTTCCATGACAAGAACACAGCCATATACAGAAACCCTGAAACCCCACCTACGAACTTCCTTGACAAACATGCCACCACTGTAACTGACAAGATCAATACACTGACCACCTGGAAAATTCTCTCCACCCAGGACACCACCTCCATGATGAGATCCATCTATTCTAGAGCTCCAACAGACCCAATCCTGTCTCACATCTTCAAACTCAGAAACCAAAGGATCGGTCAGGACCTCACCACCCTGCTCAACACATCTATCACCCCTGAAACATTTCCCAATGCATGAGAACATGCTGAAGTCAGACCACTGCTCAAAAAAGCCTCAGCCAACCCCAGCTAACTCAAAAACGACTGGCATATCTGCCTGCTCCCATTACACGGTCTAAACATAATTTCCTATGCAGATGACACAAAACTCATCTTCTCGCTCACCCACCACCAGAACCAACTTCCACTGATGCATAAAAAACATCGCTGACTGGATGAAGAATAACTGACTGCAGCTGAACCCAGACAAGACAGAAGTACTGACCTTTGGCAACAGCAGCAACACATGGAAGAACTCCTGGTGGCCATCAGACCTAGGATCTGCATGCACTCCCTCCAACCATGCAGGAATCCTAGGAATCATCATTGAAAAAAAGCTCACCATGAAATCACAGATCAACGCAGTGTCCTATGCCTGCTACTTCCCGCTGCGCATGCAAAATAAGATCTTCAAGTGGCTAGGCCTACACACAAGATGCCCCGTTACACCAGCCCTCATCACCAGCTGAATAGACTACTGCAATGCCCTCTAAGTAGAAATCACTGCCTAACTCATTGTCAGCCTTCCAAGATGAACCCACATCACTCCTCACCGGTAGGCAAACAAAATATCGAGTTTTAAATATCGACATACAATAATGTCGATGTTTAAATATCGAAGGGACATAATATAGAAGGTAAGTTATATCATTATGTTTAATATCGATGTTAGTAAGATTCTATGTTACTAATATCGATGTTACTAATATCGATGTTAGTAATAACAATGTTACTAATATTGTTTTTTGTATGATTTTTATGTATATTATTATGTATGTATAATGTATTTAATATTTATTCATGTAATTTAACAAAATTTTGTATTTTAGTACAGTAGCGGGTTCTGGGTTTATAGTGGAATAGGGTGGGAAGTAATTTACTTATAGTAAATAATTATTAATTATTAGGAATTATAAAATAATTTTAATGAATTGGTAATTATTTTAATGAATTGGTAATTAATTTTAATTAATTGATAATTATGTTCTGTAGTGGGTTATGGGTTTATAGGGGAATAGGTTGGGAAGTAATTTAATTATAGTAAATTAATTATTAATTTTTAGGAATTATGAATTAATTCTAATCAATTGGTAATTATTTTTATTAATTGGTAATTCATTTTAATTAATTGAATGCTTGATAATTATGTTCCATAGCGGGTTATGGGTTTATAGGGGAATAGGGTGGGAAATAATTTTATTATAGTAAATTAATTATTAATTTTTTGAAAATATAAATTAATTTTAATTAATTGGTTTTTAATTTTTATTAATTGGTAATTAATTTAAATTAATTGATTAATTGATAATTATGTTCTTTAGCAGGTTATAGGTTTATAGGGGAACAGGGTGTGAAGTAATTTAAATGTAATTATGTAATAATTTATTTTAATTCATTGTTTTGTTAATTATATTATTGTTAATTAATTATTAATTTGTAATTTGTTATTATTAATTGGTAGTTATTAATTTATTTTTACTTAATTATTTATTGTGTATCAAAGTCAAAGTCAAAAAGTACTTTATTCGGCTAAAAAGGTATAACCATAAAAGCAACAGCAGTCATATTTCATTTACATTGCACAGTATTACATCAATGTAGGAGGATATTAAAAACAATACATAGTATTTACACTATTACAGTTCATTCAAGCGAAGCGACTTCCTAAATTTAAAAACCAATTTAAAATACTCAATTAATGAAGCCACAGTAAAAACATTGTCCATTTTTTGCAGTACTAAATATGCTAGGCGACATCTGTTCACATTCATTTCCTTTAAAATGGGGACAATCAGTTTTCTACGAGGCAGCGTATAGAATTTACAAAAAAATAGAACATGTATATTCGATTGCATAGATATTTCATCACAGGGACATAAAGGGAGTTCTTTGGCCCATGAATTCATTACAGGGAAAGTAAATAATCTAAAAACAATGTTAGCTCTAAAACGTGTTAAAAGTAATCTATCAAAATTACACATATATAAACTTAAGTATGGCTGTAATTTGTCGCTTATTAAAATTAATTGATGAGAAGTGACAGTATTTTTATTCGATTCATCAAGCTGTCTTCTATTTCTGAGGAATTCCATACATAGTGTCTTCAGGTCTTTTCTAGGAATATTTACCATGGAAGGCGGATCATTGTAATAGAGTGAACGGTCTATTTCATTAAGAAACGTTTTGATGTAATTTAGCCATTCAACAACATTTGCTCTCCCCATTTTTAAGACATCCTGTATTATGGCTCGATTTAATACACATTCGTTCACTGTCCATACTCTGTGCCATAGTAAGATGGGTTGTACTCTAAATGTGTCCGTTATATAGGGGATCCCCAACTCATCATGGCATATAGAGTTCGCTATACTCTCTGGAAGTGATAGGATGTTCTTTAAAAATTTATTTTCGACTATCTGAAGTGACTTTATATTGGTATAACCCCAGAGGCCAGCTCCATACAGTGCCACAGATACACACGTCGCATTGTACACAGTTAAAATTTCCCTGATTGGTTTCGTTCCCAATTTACGTGTAAAACTTTTTAATGCCATGATTGTCTTAGAGAACAAGAGCGTTCGTACCTTCACCGCACTTGACCAAGTACCAGTTTCGTGAAACAAAATTCCAAGATATGGGAAGGTAGATGTTCTTTCTAAGGGGGCATTATTTATGTACATTGTTTTCATTTGTTTTTTGGTGCGCGTGCCACAGTTCATTGAAAAAGTCTTACTACAGTTTATTTTTAAATTAAGATCGAGCATAAACTGGTTAAAAGATGTTAACATTTTTTGTAGGGCAATGGGGGTGCGCGCCATCAAAACAGCATCATCTGCATACAGGAGTGTGGGAATAAATCTCTTTCCGATCTTAGGCATATCCACACACTCTTGCAGCAGGCACTTTTCCAGACCATTTATATAAATAAGAAATAGGAAGGGCGCCAGTACGCACCCCTGGCGCACTCCACGGCCTATTCCGAAAGATCTGGTACATTCCCCCTTCTTGCCAAAACGTACAACAGCTGATGCTCCTGCGTATAGGTCCCTTAAGAATTGGATTATCGGCTTTTCCACGCCCAATTGTGACATCACGTCCCATAATTTACTATGGGACACACAATCGAAAGCTGATGTAAGATCAACAAATGCACAATATAGGCGCTCCCTTTTTATCACAGTATGTTTCTGCTGAATCAGGAACAAATTTAATCCCTGCTCTATTGTTCCTATGCCTTTTTGGAATCCAAATTGTAAATCACTAATTACCCCCGCCTCTTCCGCCCAGTTTTGCAATTTAACTAAAATCACCCTACCAAGGATCTTTATTGACGAATCCAGAAGAGAAATTGGCCTATAGCAGGCACAATCTTGTCTGTTTCCCTTCTTGTAAATGGGTACAATAATTGATGTGAACCAGGAAGGGTTCAATCCCCTTACAAGAGCTGCATTAAAGAGTTGTACAAGTATCGGGCCCCATAGTTCGATATTTGACTTGTACAAATCCGCTGGGATTCCATCTGGGCCCGCCGCTTTTCCGCCCTTGGTAGCTCCCAGGCTTTCCACAATCTCTGGTAGTGTTACTTTAAGTTCACTTTCCTCCTCAACTGGTTCGCCTTCTGTGTTTACCCCAGTATTTCTTAACTCATCTACTGACGTATACAGGGTGGAAAAATGCGTGACCCAGCTATCCTCATTAATCGCAATTTCCAACCGTGCTTTGGTATTTTCGTATGATAGGGGGGCGTTTACCACCCTCCAGAAGGCGGATGCATCCCTTGTTTGTGAGGCTGTGCAAAGTTCATCCCATACTCCTTTTTTAATTGCTTCTCTTCTATTTTTTAGGGCCTCATTATACTCCTTCCTTAAGGTTCTTATCTCTACAGCATCACGCGGATCCTTATGTAATGCATGTTTAAGATCTGTTAGAGCCCTAGTACAGGTTTTATCAAACCATCTTGTACCCTTCGTTAAACCATTTTTTAATACTAAAAGTAGGTTCTCTTTGATAGTGGAAGCAATAATATTAAAATTAACTAATATACTTTCACTATCGGAATCCTCATTTAAACAGATCTCAAAATTTTCTGGGCAGCTAATTAACAATTTTTTAAGAAAGCCTTCAGGTACCACCTTACTCCACTTGAGGGTGTACCCATTCTGTCTGCCTAATGTAATGTCTGGGACAACCTGTATTTGCTCATTATAGGAGGCCAAGAAAAGGTTCTCCATCTCAATTTTTTGCGGTAGGTGGTCACTGAGTGGTGCATCCATTATTTTATAACTAACTAATTTATGACCATAACCATTAGACCAAAGGCTAAAGTCTATCGTGGTGGATGCTCCCCTCCCAATAAAAGTTTGGTGAAATGGTATTGACTGCTCAGTTAATTCATTAGCAACCCCCAGATCATGCTCAAATAATAATTCGTTCAACATATCCCCGGTCTCTGTGTGTTCAAAATGTGGTAAATTAACATCCTGCTCCAACATTATACCACAAATTCCTTTAGAGCCTTTTGTGCATAATGGACAGTTAAAATCACCCCCCCACAAAATCATTACCTCCTTTCCATTGCTATCAGACTCACACTGTAGGTCGATCGCTAACATTTTCAAAATATCACGTGAAATATTAACTGGAATATTATTATAAAAATGTATAATTACAAAACGCAATCCAGTTTTGGTGTCTATTGCTAATTTGTGGTAGAACTCACACTTAGGATAAAAGCGTACCCTCTCATATACTAAGCTATTCGACAAGTACGTTATCAAGCCACCCTTTGGTCTCCCATGTCTAGCCCCAATCGCTGGTGTACAAAACGTTCTATAACCATTCAAATGTATCTGGTCAGTGGCCCATGTTTCCTGGAGGGCCATGATTTCTATGTCTTTTATCACTCCCTCCCACTCCGGATTGGTGATTTTTGTTTTAAGTCCTGCCACATTCCAGATCATTAAGGAACATGTATCTTTTTTCCGATGCGTACTTTCAACACTTCTGGTGTCCATTTCTTTGGAATTTCCAACCTCATTTCCCAAGATATTGGCCACATTTAATACATCAATTTCAGGTATTAGGTTCTTTCCAGATTCCTGCCTTGGGATCACAGCAAGTGGAAGAGTCAGCCCGGGACTATCCAATGGGTTACTTAGGGTGGGTAAAAACACAGGGGATTTTACTACCTGGATATCAAACTGTCAATCTACAGCCTCCAAGTTGCTGAATCGATTGAAACAAGGAGTAGGGAACGGAGCTTGTTGGAAGTCCCTCCATTCATTATGTCGGTATTGGTCTGAATAGTTTATTCCCCCTCTCCTTCGTTTAACTATAGACCAACCATCATTTCCCTCTTCTCCCCAAGCATTACAAACTGAGTCATGTCGTGTTTTGTTTCCCCATCCTCCCTGTGCAGAGTTTGAGCCCCTCATCCAGCTCCATCTATTATCCATGTGCTGCACAGGCATGTAAAAGAAAGAAAGCGGCCTTGCCACAATTGTTGCCCCATTTTGACCCTTAGACCTTTCACAAATATATTCCACTGATCTCGGGTTATCAAAAGTTATCACCACACAGTCCCCTTGTAGTCTTTTTGTACTTTTCCCCACCCAAGGGACACGCTCCACCATCTTTAAGTTACTATACAAGTTAGGTGGGAGGGGGTGGTTTGAGTTCAACCAGTAAAACACTTTATTTTTGAGTGCCCAGAAAGATTCTTTCATTTGAGTAGCTAGTTCAGGGACACCCCTTAAAATGACTACATATGGGCAGGCATCTGGTGGTAAATCAATCACTCTACGTTTCTCCTGTCTTTCTTGGGTGGGTTTTTCGACAGAACTAGTTGGAATAGTTGATTTATTTACCTCTACAGCTGGAGTAGGTTTAATTAAATTTTTACTAATCACTGGAATACACGGTTTTGGTGCAGGTACTTTTAAAGCAGGATTAGTTACTTCTGCTATAGTTATTGTTGTTAATGGTAAATTATTTTGAGGAAGGGTTGGCTGTATGGGATTTTTGGTTGTAGTCGAGCACAGGGCTATTATATCCGTGTGCATTGCTTTTAATTGTAATTCCATAGCCTGGAGCTTAATTTCCAAAGGGCACAACAGGGCTTTAATTAAGTTTTTTAATGTTATTATAAAGGGGTCCTCCCTCTCTTTACTGGGATCTTCCCTGTCTAAATTTGCAACAGTGCCATTAGAAGACGAACTGTTATTAAATATATCCGCCAGTGTGTCATCTAGGGTAGAGTCCATGATGGTCATAGGCATTATTAGTGGACCAACTGCTCCTTCCCTAGCGACCTCTCCAGAAATACCACTTAATCGTTCTGTACTTTGTACAGGTCCTATTCTATGTACAGATGTCACAGTTGTCTTATTTTGATTAGGAATTTGTTGAGTATGCCTTTTTTTTGGGATTGCTCCCTCCCTTGCCCCTTGTGAATCAACAATCAAATTTTCTGCCTGGGTATCTATTTGTGGGGAAATCAAAATATTACCGGAAGGTGCCAATTTCTGAGAATCAATTTGAACAGAGTCCCGAAGCTCGGGTTGAGTAATCATATTATTGTGGACCTCAACAAGAGTCAGCTCAGAAGTAGTCTGGGCCGCGGGACGTCCTGGAGTACGTGCCTGCGCAATGTGGCCCATAGAGGACCTCTTTGCTAACGCCAGATCCTGGGACACCCTCCTCTCCATTAGGACTATTCCCTGATCTATCAACGTATGTGTACGGACAATAAAATCGTCAAGTGTGCCAATCAACTTGGCCCCGCCCGCAGCTGCCTTACTTCTAGTTTCACTAGGCATGATTGTGACAGACCAGAAGCAATAATCCAATATTCAGGCACTTGCTTAACAGTCAAAGGTAGTAAAGAAAATCAGGATCCCTACCAGTCCGAAAACCACATGGGGGACAGCAAATAGACCAAAGTTTTGGGCCCAGCCCGGCCTCCTCCGACCTCGGACGGCCACAGACGGCCCGCCCTCTGCCCGGGCTCCGCCCGGCGCCGCCCGCGCGCGTCCCGCGACGCATAGGAAGCCTCCCGCTGATGTACCGGCGATACCGGAAGTCCCCCGCTAGGCTCCCTGGGAGCTGTAGTCTCCAGCCGCGGGCCGCAAGATGGAGCAATGCGGCGCGGCGAGACTGCAGCGGTAGCAACCCAGGAGCCTTGTCTGCGAGCGTGTAGCTGGTGGCTGATGGCAGGTAGCGTGCAGCGTTTTCTCCTCCTTCCTCTGCGCCTCTGTGTTACGAGTGCCTCTCCCCGCTTCCACCGAGGAAGCCTCCCGCTGATGTAGCGGCGATACCGGAAGTCCCCCGCTAGGCTCCCTGGGAGCTGTAGTCTCCCGCCGCGGGCCGCAAGATGGAGCAATGCGGCGCGGCGAGACTGCAGCGGTAGCAACCCAGGAGCCTTGTCTGCGAGCGTGTAGCTGGTGGCTGATGGCAGGTAGCGTGCAGCGTTTTCTCCTCCTTCCTCTGCGCCTCTGTGTTACGAGTGCCTCTCCCCGCTTCCACCGAGGAAGCCTCCCGCTGATGTAGCGGCGATACCGGAAGTCCCCCGCTAGGCTCGCTGGGAGCTGTAGTCTCCAGCCGCGGGCCGCAAGATGGAGCAATGCGGCGCGGCGAGACTGCAGCGGTAGCAACCCAGGAGCCTTGTCTGCGAGCGTGTAGCTGGTGGCTGATGGCAGGTAGCGTGCAGCGTTTTCTCCTCCTTCCTCTGCGCCTCTGTGTTACGAGTGCCTCTCCCCGCTTCCACCGAGGAAGCCTCCCGCTGATGTAGCGGCGATACCGGAAGTCCCCCGCTAGGCTCGCTGGGAGCTGTAGTCTCCAGCCGCGGGCCGCAAGATGGAGCAATGCGGCGCGGCGAGACTGCAGCGGTAGCAACCCAGGAGCCTTGTCTGCGAGCGTGTAGCTGGTGGCTGATGGCAGGTAGCGTGCAGCGTTTTCTCCTCCTTCCTCTGCGCCTCTGTGTTACGAGTGCCTCTCCCCGCTTCCACCGAGGAAGCCTCCCGCTGATGTAGCGGCGATACCGGAAGTCCCCCGCTAGGCTCCCTGGGAGCTGTAGTCTCCAGCCGCGGGCCGCAAGATGGAGCAATGCGGCGCGGCGAGACTGCAGCGGTAGCAACCCAGGAGCCTTGTCTGCGAGCGTGTAGCTGGTGGCTGATGGCAGGTAGCGTGCAGCGTTTTCTCCTCCTTCCTCTGCGCCTCTGTGTTACGAGTGCCTCTCCCCGCTTCCACCGAGGAAGCCTCCCGCTGATGTAGCGGCGATACCGGAAGTCCCCCGCTAGGCTCCCTGGGAGCTGTAGTCTCCAGCCGCGGGCCGCAAGATGGAGCAATGCGGCGCGGCGAGACTGCAGCGGTAGCAACCCAGGAGCCTTGTCTGCGAGCGTGTAGCTGGTGGCTGATGGCAGGTAGCGTGCAGCGTTTTCTCCTCCTTCCTCTGCGCCTCTGTGTTACGAGTGCCTCTGTGTATCATGTTTTTAATAATCATGTATTGGTATTTGTAAATAGTTTATATTTATTTAATAATTGATTTTTGTATTATTTTAAATTACTAGTTTATTTATAAGTATGTTATTTTTACCTTCTACGCTATCCAATACATTCCCTACTGTTGCAATCTCTGGAGTGGGAATAGTAATTGTTATCCCTACGCTATCCAACACTTTCCCTCTGTTGCACTCTCTGGAATGGGAATAGTCATTTTTACCCCTACACTTTCCCTAATGTTGCACTTTTTGGAATGGGAATAGTAATTTTTACCCCTATGCTATCCAACACTTTCCCTACGGTTGCACTCTCCGGAGTGAGAATAGTAATTTGTACCCCTACGCTATTCAACACTTTCCCTACTGTTGCATTCTCGGGAGTGGGAAGAGTAATTTTTACTCCTACACTGTCCAACACTTTCCCTACTGTTGCACTCTCTGGAGTGGGAATACTAATTTTTACCCCTACGCTATCCAACACTTTCCCGACTGTTGCACTCTCGGGAGTGGGAATACTAATTTTTACCCCTATGCTATTCAACATTTACTTACTCTTTTTTAATTTGTTTTACATTTTTATTAATTTTTATTTGTGTTATTATTTTATGTGTGTATATTTATTTGTAATTTATAATATTTTTATTTATTTGTAAGTTATTAAAATTATTTTTAAAAGTTAGTATCAAGGAAGTATGTACTATGTATTATATTTATATTATTAATTTAAAAAATTAAATTATGTATTATTTATTCATTTTAAATATAACATACTTTTAACTATGTTTATTACATTTATAAGTATTATTTTATTTATATTACATAATTTTTAAATTTAAAAATACGATATTTTTTTAATAACAACATTTCTGACATCGATATTTTTTTTTCTATATGTTTGTACTTACCTTGTTAGAGATAGCATGACGATATTTTTGTAATCAATATTTTGTCAGAGATTCCACCCCACCTCAGGCAACTCCACTTGCTCCCCGTACAGAAGAGTTGCCAATTCAAGCTGCTGACCCACTCACACATGGTTCTACATAACCAAACTGCCAAGCCATGTCTTTCCTGGACCGGAATCAAGCATCCTAGGACCGGTTTCCGGCTATCAGCCGTTTTCAGCCAGGATAGCTTGACTCCAGTGGTGTTGAGAGCATGGGACTCACGTCTGAGCATACCCATCCCACTCGGGGTGACAAATGCAAAAACAACAGTTTATGGACAAAATGCAGAACAATGTGATACATTCACCCCAGTACAGAGATCTGGGCATAAATCCATCATTTTTTTGCACTCCACACCACCCCAGTTCAGACATGGCCATATGCAAATCAGCCTTGGCCCTGTGCCTCATGGGAACAGTCCAGCTCGAACTGCCTAGCCATGTCTTTCCTGGACCGGAATCAAGCATCCTAGGACCGGTTACTGGCTATCAGCCGTCATCAGCTAGGATAGCTTGACTCCAGTGGTGTGGATAGCATGGGACTCACGTCTGAGCATACCCATCCCACTCGGGGTGACAAATGCAAAAAGAACAGTTGATGGATAGAATGTAGAACAATGTCATACATTCACCCCAGTACAGAGTTGTTTTCAATAAACTGTTAACATTTTCAGAAGGTTTATGGGGCAGTCAGTGCTTACTGTGCCACATGTGCCTTCTGATTGCGAGGCACAGACCAGTCAGGCTTAACTTCAAGGTGATGTTTAAAGTATTTGTGCAACACATCAACAGTAAAAACAGTGAAAAGATAACACTAAAAGATCCCACACAAGGTTTAGAACAATAGAGAATATTGAATTTGAAAGATTAAGCAAAAGATAGCCCCAAAAAGCACAAAATCCAGCAAGAGATAACTTGTCATGCTTAACCAAGAGGACGTCACAATTTCAGGCCAACCGTGATGGAGCACGGGTCGGCTACAGGCACCAAGTTAGATATGCTGATTAAAGTATCTTAAATCCTGGTTGCAGAGCTTTACATGGATCTGAGACGAGTAGCGCAGCACAGTCAAAGTGATGTGTCAGCTCCAAGATGCTGTTCAAGGTTCTTGCATCGTTGTCAAGGGCCCCAAAGACAGGGGCTTGCAATGCATAGTCTGGGTGTTGAGGATGTGGTGTTCAGCTGGGGCAATGTGTCAGTTCTGATGAGTTCCAACGCTGCAAGGCAGAGGCTGTTGTCGTCATTGAGCTGCTGTGGATAAAGGATGTGTGGACCTGGGCGGAGATGCAATGTGCCATCAGGTATGCGTCGGTTCCAAAAATGCAAAGGGCACTGCCGACCTTCTGGGTTGGGTTCAATCCATTCAACAGCAGCGATGCTTTGGTTATGCTTGAGTATGTGCTGTTCAGCCATGGAGATGAGTCGGTTTGTCAGAGGATATGCCGCTCAGCAGAGCAGATGCATAGGTTCTGCTGGTAAGCACATTAGGCCAATGTCTAAGGGTCCAAAGACTGGAGTGGCACCACCTCCAAGAGTCCACTTGGCAAGGTAGATTCACAGATGGCAGAGTCCAGGTGCAGATGCTAGGTTATTGGAAGCCTATAGACACTGATAATGATGCCTGGCAACTAGGGTTCGGAGTCCATAGAAGCAGGTCCAGTCCTTCTCACCCAAGCAAATAGGCATGTCGCAGCAGGTCAACACAGAAAAGTAGTAGTCTAGCAGAGTGGCAGTCGAGCAAAGTGGCAGTTCTTTCAGCAGTTCTTCTTCTTGGAAGAGTATCCACAGGTCTAGAAGTGCACTGTGGTTGTGGTGTCTGAGGACCAGTTCTCATATACAGTAGTACCTTTGAAGAGATGCCTTTGAGGTGTGCAGATTCCCTTCCTTCCTGCCCTGCCTCGAGACTTACAACAGAGGGCGTATGCAGCCCTTAGTGGGCGTACAAGACACAGCCTATTCTAGTGTAAGTGAGACTGTGCCCAGCTCCTCCATACCATCTTGTCAGGATGGCCCATCAGGTCACACCTAAACTCCCATTGTGTGTTCCAGCCTGGATGAAATATACAAAGCCTGGCTGTCGCCCAACTCAAACATGAGCAAAGAGACAGGCTACAGGCCCCAAATGGCTAAGGCAAGAAAATTCATACTGTCCTAAAGGGTCATTTTTAGGATAGTAAAATCCCACTGTACCATAAATTAGCTTTTTAAATTAGGATTCCAGAGACACCAAACTCGATCCTGTCATATCTTCCCATTTCGAAATGACGTTTATAGAATGGAATAAGGTAATCCCAATGTTTTCCAATGGGAGATATAGGCCTTGCAGTAGTGGAAAACAAATGTAAGAATTGGACATTAAAAACCTAAAAGCATATATCCTGCTTTAAAATACATTGCACCCTGCCCTCTGGGCTTTTCAGGGTCTATCTTAGTGGTGACTTATAGGTATTAAAAAACTAGATTTTGGCCTGGCAAGAGGTTTTACTTGCCAGATCGACTTGGCATGTTATACCTGCACACACAGAAGCATTCCACTTACAGGCTATGAGCACATTTAGTACACATTACTTGAGATTTATAAGTAAATTAAATTAAATATGCCAACTATCGATTGGCCGATGTTACCACAACTTAGGAAAAGACCAAAAACACGTTAGCACTGGTTAGCATTGGTAAAGAGCGCAGAATGCTTTGGGCAGCAAAAACAGGAGGTTGGAAGGCAAACAGTGTCTAATAATAAGTTACTCCTGTTGTACTTGTGACTGCTTAAGAGCAGCAAGGATGAGTAGCTGAGGCTTGCTCCAGGAGGTTGTGGAGGGTTTGAATCTCCCAGTACGATAAAAGTTATTGCACATGAATAAGTAAAAGTCTAGTAAAGACTATTTGATCATTTTGATTGTTCTTTGTGCATTGTATTACACAAGAGAAAGCAAATGAGTTAACATAGAGAGCACCTAAAACACAGAAGATGGCCAAAATACAACCTCAAGCAATATCCAAGCATTCTTCTAGTACATCAGTAATGTTGTAGCCTATGCATAGGGTTATACTTCTGGGGGATGTTGTGCTGTTCTCTGCTTCAGCCAGGAACTCTTTAATTATGGTGGTGTCTATAATTCTCAAAGTGCTACAGGATATGAGCATGGCTGTGATATGCCCGGTGTTTGACTGGACAGATAGAGATCTGTCCAGTCAAACACCGGGCATATCACAGCCATGCCCATCACAACACAGGGCAGGAGCGGATCTTGGGTCCTTTTGCTGGACAGGAATGTTGAGTCTAACCACCTATAGATCCATGAGGTCTCCTTGACAATATTCCAGAGGCAGAAAAAAGTCTACAAACGATAAAGACATCCTGAAGGGACACATCATTTTAAGACACCACTCTCAATGTATATGCTTTCTTAGCTGCACAATACACAGGTAACATGCCACACACAACTGGAATACTGACAGCGTTGGAGTATGGATCCTATTTATGAGAGACTGAACAGATTTACCCTTAAACAGCTGGTAGATATGGGTTCCCATGCAGAAAATAGTCCCAGATATGGAGTCCATTGGGACAAACACTGTTACAGGAAAGGCCAGAAATGAGTCAGACTGGTTCAGGATGACACAGCTTTCCTTTGCATTCAAAGGGCTTTTGTCACAACCTAAACTGCACATTGTCACTATCCTATAATCCCTCCTCCCTTGCATATAACAACAGTCGGAGAGGAAACGCACAGGTCGATGCCTTGTATGGGGTAAGATTGTATTATTCTTTCTCTGAAGGTGCTATTGCAATGATTTATGGGTCTCACTGGTAAATCTTCTCGCCTAGGTGCTGGTCGTACACCGGGAAGACAGGGGGACGTCAGCGGCTATCTCTCTCAGGAGAATGTTTGCGGAAAGGAGTCATTCAACATGAGTTGAACCACGTCCTGGGCTTCTACCACGAGCATACCCGCAGCGACCGCGACAACTATTTGACCATCATGACAGAGAACATTGCTCCTGGTCAGTGACACCTCTTGGGCTCCACTTACTACTGAGAAGTAAAACTGAGTACGGCTAAGATTCCTGATGGGCTCACCTTGGCAATGAATTGGATCCCGGATTTGTTCAGCTTAGGTTTTTGTACCAAATACCCACCAACATACCCTTTCTACCAATCCGACCCTTGGTTAGAGTGATCAATATTTGTTACTGTCACAGGCTGGTGTCCTTTTCACAAAAGTTACCACTGCTGAGGGCATTAATTGGAGAAATTCTTCATTTGAAACCATTGTTGCTTGCCTACATAAAAACTCCTGGCACAGGATAAATTGTGACCCGTATTTAAAATGCCCATGACCTGATGTCGATATTGATGATCAGTGACTGCCAACTACAGCTCCCTGCTTCACAGTGACGGCCCAGATTTACACAGACGTCACACAATGAGTGCAGCAAGTTAATTTGATGTGCTGCATTGTAGGAATGCAATACTAAGATGTGGTGCTGCTCTGCTCTCCCCCAGTGCTGGTGGCAGACTTTAGGCAGAAGTGCACCAATGCAGAGTCTCTTCACTGTAGGGCTAGAGTGTCTGCGTTGTCTGAAGAATACTATTTATGCCAAAAACGGTTCGTTTATTTACAAAATGTACTCTATGAGACCTTTCTCACTTTGCTTTTGAGGTATACAATGCAGCACAGATGCAAAGAAGAAAAAACACTTCTCTTGAGGAAGCACAGGATTTTGTCCCAAATCCCTGTTTACAAATTTTGTAGATAGGGATTTATGTCTACACCTGTGGGTGGTTTCATAGGAATGCCCATGCACAACCCATCGAATTCCCCTTTGATACAAAGCAGTAGTTGCTGCTATTGGACTCGGTGGTGGGGGGCAGGCAAGGGTATGGGGTTGACGGCATCCCCCTGCTCTGTCTTGCAGCAGGATACAGGAAGCAGGAAGCCAGCTCCCACGCTCCCCATAGCCAATCACAAGACTGCAATGCTGCATTGTGATTGCTCTGAGTGCAGTTTATCGGTGCTCAGCCGGAGGCTGAAGGGGGGCATGTTCCCCATGCAGGGTGTAATGCGGCCTGCATGGAGAATATGGGATAAGCGCATGTGCGTTTTGGGTGGCCTGAGAGGGCTGACCAAACAGACATTGGGCGTTTAAGAGTGGGCAAACCACTCCTCCCCTGCTCCTCTGTTTTCGGAGCAGCCCCGACTCACCCAGAGAGCTGCCGCAGCAGAAGGAAACTTAAAAAGATATATGACATGAGTTATTATCATTTTATGTTTCCTACTGCGGAGCAGCGGGGCTACGCTCCTCTGCCTTTATGGGGGAGCCGCCAATGATACAAAGTAATGCAAGGCAGTGCATAGAGCAACTATGCATTACTTTAAGCAACTTTGGTTTACAAGCCAATTGTTGAACACTTTGCATTGAGCTTGCATTAGAAAAGCAACATAAACCTGACACAAAGCATGTGTTTTTCATCTGGTCACTGATGAGATGTATAGCAGCTTGAGCATCGCTCTTTCTCACTCCACTATCTCACATACAAATAATGGTGTTTCTTCAGTTTGTTCATTCCCTGATTGTACGTATCTCAAAAATCCTCCTCATTAGCCCCAAACCTCTCCATGAAAAACTCCCCTCTCCCTTTTATTCGAATGCCTGTCTCCTTATTTTTCATACTCGGCATGTCTCCTCTCTCTGAGCACAGCCTATTTTAAGTCAGAGGCATGTTTGCCTTAATCTTTATTATTATATTACTGCTAATGTCCTAATTTCATTCCAAATTATCAAATAAATCACCTTTGCTTTGAAGGTCCTTGCTGCAAACTAATACCTAATCTTCTCTTTCATGTATTAATCCCACAAATCATCTATTAGAACAAAAATACTTGATCCACTACCCAAATAATCACCACTAACTCCTACTAATTTCCCCTTCCTCTAAGACACTGGAGTAAGTGCATGAAAGAGTTTTATTGAGAGCACAAGACTAATCCTAAACCTTGAGTGCCCGGAGCAGTGTGCTCTCTGGCATCACATGCTTCAGGGCCTTGTAAGGGGTAGTAAGCACTATATACCTATAATGTCAATGCAATCTGATGGGTGAAGAACACACCCTGAAGATCATCAAGATGGTTAGATCACTTTATGAGGCAAAGAAGTTTTCATAAGGAAAAAACATGATGATTTTCCCTTCAAAAAGACAACAGTGAGTTATATTTAAAATTGGCGGAAACTCCAGTACATCACTCAATCAATTAATCAATCAATCACGGCATTTATATAGCGCGCTACTCACCCGGGAGGGTCTCAAGGCGCTGGGGGAGAGGGGTGTGTCACTGCTCGAACAGCCAGGTCTTGAGTTACTTCCTGAAGGAGAAATGGTCTTGGGTACGTCGAAGGTGAATGGGGAGGGAGTTCCAAGTCTTGGCTGCCAGGTAGGAGAAGGATCTTCCTCCGACAGTGGCTCTGCGGATGCGTGGTACGGTGGCGAGTGTGTGGCTGGTTGATCGTAGCAGGAGCGTGGGCGTGTAGAAGGTCATGCGGTCGTTGAGGTACTTGGGGCCCAGGTCGTGTTGAGCCTTGTGTGCGTGGGTGAGGAGTCTGAACATGATTCTCTTGCTGACAGGGAGCCAGTGCAGTTCTCTTAGGTGTCCGGTGATATGGCTGTGTCGCGGGATGTCCAGGATGAGTCGTGCGGAGGCGTTCTGGATGCGTTGTAGTCTTCTCTGGAGTTTGGCTGTGGTTCCGGCGTAGAGGGCGTTCCCGTAGTCCAGTCGGCTGGTGACGAGTGCTTGGGTGACGGTCTTCCTGGTTTCAGTGGGGATCCATCTGAATATTTTGCGGAGCATGCGCAGGGTGTTGAAACAGATGAGGAGACGGCGTTGACTTGTCTGGTCATCGAGAGGGAGGAATCCAGGATGAAGCCCAGGTTGCGTGCGTGGTCCGTTGGTTTGGGGGCGGTGCCCAGGGCCGGGGGCCACCAGGAGTCGTCCCAGGCGGAGGGCGATGATCCCAGGATGAGGACTTCCGTCTTGTCTGAGTTCAGTTTAAGGCGGCTGTTCCTCATCCAGTCGGCGACGTCTTTCATCCCTTCGTGTAGGTTGGCTCTGGCGGTGGTGGGATCGTTGGTGAGGGAGAGGATTAGCTGGGTGTTGTCGGCGTAGGAGATGATGTTGCGGTGGTGTTGGCGTGCGATGGCGCTCATGTAGACGTTGAAGAGGGTCAGGCTGAGAGAAGATCCTTGTGGTACGCCGCAGATGACTTCTGTGGCGTCGGATCTGAACGGAGGGAGGCGGACTCTCTGAGTTCTTCCGGTGAGGAACGAGATGATCCATTCCAGAGCTTTCTCTCGGATTCCGATGTTGCTGAGGCGCTTTGCTAGGGTTCGGTGGCAGACCATGTCGAACGCTGCAGAGAGGTCCAGGAGGATGAGGGCCGCCGTTTCCCCGTTGTCGATCAGGGTTCTGATGTCGTCGGTGGCTGCGATCAGGGCAGTCTCGGTGCTGTGGTTGGCCCGAAATCCGGACTGCGAGTGGTCGAGGGATCCGTTTGTCTCGAGGAAGGCGGCAAGCTGTTTGTTGACGGTCTTCTCGATGACTTTGGCCGGAAAAGGAAGGAGCGAGATGGGACGGTAGTTCTTGAGGGCGGTGGGGTCCGCCGTTGGTTTCTTCAGGAGGGCGGTCAGCTCGGCATGCTTCCAGCTCTCTGGGAAGGTGGCGGTGTGGAAGGAGGAGTTGATGGTGTCTCTGAGGTGGGGTGCGATGATGGCGGCGGCTTAATTGAAGACATGGTGTGGACATGGGTAGGTTGGTGATCCTGAGTGGATGGAGCTCATCGTGCGGGTGGTGTCTTCGGTGCTGATCATGGTCCAGTTGCAGAGGTTGGTGGTGGCGGGCGTTGGTTCGGTGGTAGGGTGCGTGGTCTGTTGTTGTTGTTCTCCAGGTGAAAGTTGAGGTCCCCTAGGAGGAAGTAGTCGGCGGAGGGAAGGGCGTGCGGGCTGATGAAGTCTGTGATGTCTTCGCTGAACAGCGTGCGTGGTCCCGGTGGTCTGTAGATGAGGGTGCCTCGGAGGGTGGTTTTGGGGTCGGTGTGTATCTGGAAGTGCAGGTGCTCGGCGGCGGAGAAGGTTTTGTCGGAGTTAGTCGAGATGCGGATGGTGTTCTTGTGTACGATGGCGATGCCTCCTCCAGTCTGGTTGACGCGGTCCTTTCGGGTGATCTTGTATCCATCCGGGATGGCTGTGGCGATGTCGGGCGCTGAGGAGGCGTTCATCCAGGTTTCGGTGAGGAAGGCGATGTCCGGTGCAGTTGCGTCGAGCAGGTCCCAGAGTTCCACGGCGTGCCTGTGGATGGAGCGGGTGTTCAGCAGGATGCACTTCAGGTGGTTGCTGTTAGTGTTGGAGTCGGCGGGGGCGGTGCAGGTCCGGTAGCAGGTGAAGTGGCAAGCTTTGCAGGCGAAGGGTCCGTTGGTGCGTCTCGGGGTGGCTCGGTAGCAGGCAGGGTTCCGGCCGGCATTGAGTGCGTTGAGAGTGGCGGCGTCGTTGGTCCGTCGTGGAGTCTTGCATTGGCGGTGGGGACCAGGGGTCCTGGCGCTGGGCGCGGTCCAGGCGCGGACGGGCGCAGACGGGCTTGCCTTTGGCGCGCCTTTGGCGCACAATCGGCGCACCCGCTGCGCGTCAACACTGCGCGTGCGCACAGCCGCCATTTATGGCGAAGTGCGAGGGAGGGAGGATCAGCTGTGAGGCGGGAGTGGGGAGGGCACAGAAGGAAAGGGGGCGTGTCCGCACTGACGGCGGCGGGAAGCGGGGAGCGGGGCGGGTGGGCGCAGGGGGCACTGCAGGGGAAACTGCACAGGGGGGCACAAAAAAATAAACAGGCAAAGGGCTAAATAACAAGGAGATCGACTTAAATACAGAAAACAAAAACAGTACAAGCTGGGGACAACACCGAGCGATGGCGGGGGCGTGGTCAGGAAGGATCAGCAAGGCTGAGGGCAGCGGCAGGCGGGAAGCACACGCTACAGCTGGTGGCCGTGCGGCGCGGGGATGTCCTAGGAATAGGTCACTGCGGATGTATGTAAACATTGGCGTTATTTAGTGTGAACCTCGCTAGGGATTTAAATTTAGAATTACACAATTTAATTTCACATGCTGATGCGATTAAGTGATTTTCCTCAAATCACGTGCTTTTCGATCTTGTGCTGAAATTGAGATTTAAAATTCTGTTCCAGTAGATTATTTTTAATCCCAGATATGGCAGAAGCAGCACAGCCCCCTAGTAAGCTGGGAACTTCTCTTCATTGATTTTGCCCTATCAGGCTAAGTCGTCACTATCTCATCTTTACTGTCTGTTCATTTTAACAGAAGACCTCCTCAACTTTTACCAAGAGAACACCAACAACCTTGGCCTGGAGTACGACTACGCCTCGGTGATGCATTATGGGAGGTAAGTCCCCAATGAAGAGTTATTTTCTGTTTACAACTCTCATTTAAGGCTTTAATATATAGACAGTGACCCTAATTTAGGTTTTGTCAGACAGTACTCTGTTGCAAACATGACATACTACTGTGTTCACCAAAGCCTAGGACGCCAGCTTCATTTTGAGATGGGTGGACCCTAAGTGTTTTGTCAACTTAGCCCCTGTTGCCTCTACTGATGGAATTCTTCCTCTGATAGTGTATGAAGCAGTGGCCATCTGAGGTATGACATTACAATTCCAGCCCTATTTAGGGGGAATGGGGTGATACCTTAATTTGTTTCCTGTCCATCACCGCCAGGAAAAACCTAGAAGTGTGCGACTGGAAGAAAATAACAACTATTCCCACAACCTGGGTGAAAATATCTAGTAATTGAAAGGAACTGCAGTGATGATGGTTCCTTTAATTGTGTAGAGAGGACTGCTGAGCTGAGGTCAATTTTAAATTTGGCAGATGGAGTACCGTCGGGATGGCATTCTTAATGTCCTCCTCCACCCCCTTCATCCTTTGTCCATCAAACCCTAATCACACCTGGTTATTCTGATCACATGCTGATGGGATCTCTTTAATCAGCAATAAGATTGGTGATGTTTATTTCAACTTTGGAGGTGGAGTGAATACAGGGATCAGAGCTTGGTACATATTGGAATCTCTACATGTGAAGAAAAGCACCAGAATGGTGGCTGTGCTTGTTAGGGGGAAGAGAAATGAATGCAAGAATTTGGATGGGCCATAGGTGATAAATGTGAGAAAGGACTGTAGACTCATGGCTGTGTTAATGAACATGTTCCCACAGAGTGGAAGGTCCATGGATGAGGAAGAGTGGTGCCAGCATGGCTGTGTCGGTGAAAATGATTGGTCAGGATTGACGCTCTGTATGTGAAAAGGGGTACGGAATGAGGGCTTTGTTGGTGACCATGATTTGTCAAGACTAACGTTCTGTATGTGAAGCGGGGATATTAAATGATGGCTGTGTTGGTGAACATGAATGGTTAGGATTGATGATCTGTATGTGACTCAAAAATATCAAAGACTAGTTTGGGTGGAAAAGAAAATAAACCACCGAAAAGTAAAGGATTGACAGTGGAAGTGGACACAAAACATAAACGAAATGTTCTTCAAAACTTCATTCGTCCATACTCAAACATTTCACAATCATACCAGATGTAGGAAGGTGGATATCTGACTATGGTTACCCCCAAACTTTTTGCCTGGTGTTTAGCTGGTTTTTGACTTAGTTGGCCTGGGATCCTGCTACTCAGGGCCCCAGGCCGATTGCTCTCTCCTTAAAATGGACTCCATGTACCTTAGGTGCATAAAACAATTGGAATTGGTTCACCTTATAGGCCCCTGTAACAGTGTACCATAGGTACCCAGGGCATAGGTGTAGCCAAGGCCTACCAGGGGCTGCAGCATGTATTGTGCCACCCCTGGCCTGGCCTCCATATTTGACACAACTGGCTGATCTCTCAGCTGGGGTAAGTTGGTGTAATCACCTCTTGCTTAGGTACAGTATGCCTGTGCCTAACCCTAAACTGGACACATATGTTCCTATCAGCCACTCCTATGGAAGGCCTCATCAATCCTGGAGGCAGAGTGCTTGGAAATATGTGAGATGGTGCTCTAGCATGAGCTGAGCCTGTCTGCAGCTGTCGGGAACCACTCCCTAAGCTGTTCTGGGATATTGCCATACCATATACTCTTAAGTGCATTATAATCCTCGCGGTTATATGCTATCTTTGGTTTGGCTTTATCAAAACATGTCGAGTAAGGTGTCATACGAATTGGAATACTATCCCCTCGACAGTTCTGTCGACGGGGATAGCATTCCACCCTTCTAGAGGGACACGACATGTGTGTAGCCTTAACCCCGGTTAAAGTTAACCAGAGCCTCAGCATCACAAAATGGATGCTGCCACCACAGACACATGTCTGACCTCCTGCTGCTGGGAGTCCTTCCAGCGAGGAGGGCCTGGACAAAGGGTTTCCTGCCTGGGGAGGTGCGAGCACCACCCCAGACAGGGTTTTGTGTATTGGGTAGGACAGGGCTGAATAGATTGAGACATGCCTGGGGCACACAAGGTGTCCCTGTGCATAAGCCAGCCCAAACCGGTTCTGGGGCTTTCCAGCCCCAGTCCTGGCGAGGAGCTGGACAAAGGAGAGGGGGTGTAACCACCCCCCTTCCTGGTCCCACCCATAGGGGAGGGACCTAGCAGGAGATCCACCCCTCAGATTGGAATAAGAGAGGGAGCAGTGCCATTGCACAGCAGATCATCCTGAAATCAACTTTAAACAAGAAGAAGACTGTACTTCGACATTCTGCTGCACAGAAGACTGAAGAGAATCTCCCTAGTGGCCTAGGAGGGGCCACCCTGTGAACACAGGTACCAACCAGCAACTCGACGTCTGCTTTGCCGCCGCCTCCCGCCGGAGACCGAGCCCAGAGCCCAACAAGAACCAGACTCCCAGACCTCTCAGAGCCCGATCCACAGTCCCTGCAAAGAAGGGACCCGTGGAGGCACCGAGTGACGTGGGACCGGACCTCTTGAAAGACACTCAAAAAGCTGACTGCGCAGCTTCTGAGGCATCCTCGACGTTGTGCTTTGGGGATTGAGAACCCCCATCACCGAGCAGCCCTTGCACCAAAGAGCAGCCCTCCAGCATCTCCACGATCTGCGTGGGGCCCTTTTGCGTTGTGCCACTCGACGCGCCATCCCGGCCACTAGCCACGTGGTCAGCGGCCATCTTGGCGACGAACCCGAAGATTTACACAGCAGGTCTGGTTGCTCCAGACCTACCCAAGCTCCTGTGAAAAGGAGCACCCGCTCTGACCTTGCTGGTCCGAGTGAACAGCATCTTTCAACTTCTGCGTGGCTTGCATTTGCCAAGGCCTGTTTGCTCCGATCAGGTCGCCGATACCGCCAACAGCGAGAAGCCTACGTGGGACAGCTCGTGACCGACTCCTGGACGTCCTCGACCCCGGGTATCCACGTGGCTGCAGAAAGAAGCTACCCGACAACGCCTGTTTGCACCCGACATCGCCTGGTTCCAATCTGGTTCCACGGTAGTCACTGGCTAGTGACTTTGAACATTGTCCCCTCTGCTTTCAGGTCTTCACATCTTCAGATCCACCCTTGGATCCACCGGAACTCTTCTCATCGAGCCGCCTGCAGCATCTTCAGCTCCAAGCACCATCGACCAGCGTGACGAAACCCGACACAACTTCGACCCTGTGCACCCGCTTCCTGTGGGTGAGGTAACTCAGCTCCGCCGGTGCTCCTGCACTGGTACACATCCCAAGGGCCTGTGTTTTAAGTTTCAGCTCCGTAGGTCACTCGGAAGGTTCCTAACTTTCTAACTTTGTGCTTTTTACGCACCATAGACTTTGTATTGCGAAGTGCGTGCACTTTGAACACTGCACCCGAGTCCCGTGGGCCTTTCCCGACTTAGTCATTGCCAGTCTCGAATAGCTCCAGCGATTCCCAAGGCCCTAGGCCTCTTCACTTTCCTCCTGGTATCTCTTATACCACTTTCTTAGTATATGGTTTAGGTGGCCCCTAGGGCTCATCCATATTGTGCAACTTTTGTGTATTTTAAACTGTCTTGTGATTTAACGCTTGTGCTTCTGTGCTCATAAAGAGTCCAGGGGATTTTAATAGTTAATAAATCAATATATATTTTCAATATATATCTGTGTGGTGTCCCTTTCATTTGGTACTCAAGGGGGTTGTGTATGGTATAACAGCTGGCTTCACATGCCTTTCAGAGTTTAGCCTAAGACTGCTTTGTCCACGTTACCACTAGGATAACTGGTCTACAAGGTTGAATTATAACCATCATCATAAGGGTTGCTTGGCATGGTACAAAGTGATCACTAGAATTAGTGAGCATTATATACCAGGCCAACTTCTCACATTGGTGAGCAGCGGATTGGGATCTGAGCTTGCTGTTGTTTTACCATTACAATCTTTGAGATTATCATTTGAAAGATCATACAGGTACCTGCTAGGTACATATAAAACAAGACTAGTATACTTAAGTTCTACTGAACTTAGTTGTTGTAGAGCAAAGGGAGTAGCACACCCTAGCTACAACTACTAGATAGGTTTAGTAGGTAAACACCAGTGTAGGTAGATTGCAACACATCCACCCACACTAGAGCAATGTCTGGAGCAGAGGGGTCCAGTGGACTTACTCCTGTTGAGAGTGACCCTCCAAGGGCACCATCCAAATTTGCTATTTTTTCCTTTAAGGAATTAAGACAGCTTTGTGTCTTAAGGGGTCTGAAGACAGGGCCTTCCCCTACTACAGACCACCTAAGAGAGCTCTTAGACCAGTCTGAGACTCTAAAGCCCTCTAAAGCAAACCCCACAGGGAATGCTGAAGGAGGCCATCCTTCAGAGGATGACACTGTAGACACCCCTGTCCCTATTATCCTGGTAGATGAGGAAGCCTCCACCACTGGAGCTCCTCAGGTAGATGAAGAGGAAGAGGAAGAGGAAGAGGAAGAGGAGGAGGTGGAAAGCAGTGAGTCAGATAATGACAGAAATAGTCAGGTGCTGGTCAGCAGACTGAACCAGGCTAACTTAAGCTTACTTGGGAATGAATCAGGTAACAACCCATTCAGACCCCCAGGTGGACTTAACCAGAAGCCTAGGAGGAGAAGGACTCACTCAGGTGACTCTGACAACTCCCATGCTTCTAGAGGTTCTCATGGTCACTCCAGAAAAAGGATGACTAGCCCTCAGAGAAGGGAACATGAGGCCAAATTGAGAGAATCTCAAATTAGAGAGGCTGAATTGAGAGTCCAGAGACAAGAGTTAGAGATTGCCCTGGCCCAAGAGAAACTTGCTAGAGCAAGACAGCCTAGAGAGAGTGGATTAGGATCCACTGGTGGCAGCAATATCCAGAAGGATAAAGACAGGTCCTTTGATACAAGAAACCTGAGTAAGATTGTGCCCCCCTACAAAGCTGGGGATGATATCCACAAATGGATGACTGCACTTGAGAGAGCCTGCATGGTACAGCAGATCCCTCAGGAGCAGTGGGCAGCAATCTTGTGGCTCTCCTTTGAAGGTAGAGGCAGAGACAGACTCCTCACAGTTAGTGATGAGGATTCTAGAAACTACATGGTCCTGAAGAGTGCTCTGATTGATGGGTTAGGCTTAACCACTGAACAGTACAGGTTAATGTTCAGAGATACCCAGTAGACACAGACTCAGGACTGGTCTGAATTTGTTGAGTGTGCCACTAAGGCTCTGGAGGGCTGGTTGCTGGGAAGTAAGGTTACTGACTATACAGGATTGTATAATTTAATTTTGAGAGAGCAAATCTTAAGTAATTGTCAAAATCAGCTTCTACATCAGCACCTGGTTGACTCTGATCTGACCTCCCCACAAGAATTGGGTAGGAGGGCAGACAAATGGGTCAGAACCAGGATCAGGCCTAAGAACCAGGGTGGTGACCAAAAGAAAGAGACTACCAAGCCTCAAGAGAAGGGTGGGGATAAAAGTAAGGAAAAGACTTCCCCAGGGCCCCAAAACTCCAAGAATGGGGGTGGGTCCCAAGACACTTCTACATCCCAGAAAAAGCCTTATTGTCATACCTGTAAACAGGTGGGGCATTACAAAACAGATAGCTGTTGTCCAAAGAATGGCAATAAGGAGAATATACCTCCAGGTAAGGCTCCAACACCTCCTGTCACTGTTAGCAGTGGTCCCCCAGGTGGTGGGAGCACCCCCAAGAATTTGGGTGGGTTTACTTTTGGAGGACAGGTGGACTCTGGCCTATCCAGGTCCCCTAACTCAGATACTCTTGTCTATGAGACTGGCATGGGGTTTGCCAATTTCACAGCTTGCCCAAACACTTTGAGCAAGTATAGACAGGAGCCCCTCATCAATGGCTTGAAAGTGGAGGCCTTCAGAGACACAGGGGCTAGCATCACCATGGTGGCTGAATGTCTAGTCCCCTCACGGCAACTTTTACCTGATGCCAGATATCAGGTGACAAACATTGATGGCATAGAAACCAATCATCCCATGGCAGTAGTCAATCTTAGCTGGGGAGGTGTCACTGGCCCAAAGAGAGTGGCAGTGTCAGCAAACTTGCCTGTAGATTGCCTACTGGGTAATGATTTGGAAATCTCAGCCTGGGCTGAGGTTGAACAGCAAACCCATTCTAGAATGGTAAATCTCCATGGAAAGGTTAGTGGGGCTGTAATGGCTACAGCCCCAATTCAAGATGTCCTTCCTGAAAAGGTTGGGAGGGCTGAGCAAACCTCAGCCCCATCTTTAGATAACTTCCCTCCTGGAAAGAGTAGCAGGGCTGTACTAGTAACAGCCCATATCCAAACTGAGTCTCCTCCTGAAAAGGTTGGTGGGGCTGTGATGGCCACAGCCCAAACTCAAACTGATACATGGGTAGAGAAGCCTGAAATGATGGATCACTCCACCCAAACAGAGAGCATTGAGGAGGAAGAGAAATCTCCCTCCCACCAGACTTTAGGAAAGGATCAGCCTCCTCAGGGAACTGATCTTACCCCTGATGAAGGAACTGTCCCAGAGGTTGTTAGGCCTGGCCTAACAGAGCCTCTGATGGCAGTGGACCCTTCTCAGGTGGGACCCAGTCTGGAGCAGGTAACCTGCCCCTCTCTACCTTGCCTTACTCAGCCCAGGGCTGCAGAGGACAAGAAGGACAGTGAGACCCAAAGGGCCCCCTGTCAAATAAAGCACCCCCATCCACAGATTTGGGGCACCGAAACTAGTAGCCCTAGTGAGGTGCAAACTTTAAAAACTCCTGAGGGATCCCCCTTAAAAGTAGTTAGGGACCTCCCCCAGATGGATAATGTTGGGCACAGCCAAACCTGGGACCCTAAGGGCCCAAACCTGAACTGTCCCTTCAGTAAGCCAAACAGAGGGACCCAGCCTCCAGCTTTAGGTAGCCAGAGGTTGACCCTGAGAGCACAGTGCAACTCAGTCAGAGAAAGAAAGGCACACATGGTGGAGAGTGATTGGAGGAAGCTGAGCCCTACAGAGGAAACTCACTTCAGTACTCCATCTCAACACCAGCCTTTGACTTTGCAAAGACACACCACAGGTAGAGATTCCCTATGGTGGAGACCCTCAGATACCCTTAGGGTGAGGGATTGCTTAGTGGACCATGAAACAGGGGGTTACCAAGCCAGAGCTGGTACTTCCTTATATGGCCACTTAGGCAATATAGGCTTACCTGGTCAAGGATAGCCTTATCTCCTTTCGTTTGGGGGGGGGTTATGTAGGAAGGTGGATATCTGACTATGGTTACCCCCAAACTTTTTGCCTGGTGTTTAGCTGGTTTTTGACTTAGTTGGCCTGGGATCCTGCTACTCAGGGCCCCAGGCCGATTGCTCTCTCCTTAAAATGGACTCCATGTACCTTAGGTGCATAAAACAATTGGAATTGGTTCACCTTATAGGCCCCTGTAACAGTGTACCATAGGTACCCAGGGCATAGGTGTAGCCAAGGCCTACCAGGGGCTGCAGCATGTATTGTGCCACCCCTGGCCTGGCCTCCATATTTGACACAACTGGCTGATCTCTCAGCTGGGGTAAGTTGGTGTAATCACCTCTTGCTTAGGTACAGTATGCCTGTGCCTAACCCTAAACTGGACACATATGTTCCTATCAGCCACTCCTATGGAAGGCCTCATCAATCCTGGAGGCAGAGTGCTTGGAAATATGTGAGATGGTGCTCTAGCATGAGCTGAGCCTGTCTGCAGCTGTCGGGAACCACTCCCTAAGCTGTTCTGGGATATTGCCATACCATATACTCTTAAGTGCATTATAATCCTCGCGGTTATATGCTATCTTTGGTTTGGCTTTATCAAAACATGTCGAGTAAGGTGTCATACGAATTGGAATACTATCCCCTCGACAGTTCTGTCGACGGGGATAGCATTCCACCCTTCTAGAGGGACACGACATGTGTGTAGCCTTAACCCTGGTTAAAGTTAACCAGAGCCTCAGCATCACAAAATGGATGCTGCCACCACAGACACATGTCTGACCTCCTGCTGCTGGGAGTCCTTCCAGCGAGGAGGGCCTGGACAAAGGGTTTCCTGCCTGGGGAGGTGCGAGCACCACCCCAGACAGGGTTTTGTGTATTGGGTAGGACAGGGCTGAATAGATTGAGACATGCCTGGGGCACACAAGGTGTCCCTGTGCATAAGCCAGCCCAAACCGGTTCTGGGGCTTTCCAGCCCCAGTCCTGGCGAGGAGCTGGACAAAGGAGAGGGGGTGTAACCACCCCCCTTCCTGGTCCCACCCATAGGGGAGGGACCTAGCAGGAGATCCACCCCTCAGATTGGAATAAGAGAGGGAGCAGTGCCATTGCACAGCAGATCATCCTGAAATCAACTTTAAACAAGAAGAAGACTGGACTTCGACATTCTGCTGCACAGAAGACTGAAGAGAATCTCCCTAGTGGCCTAGGAGGGGCCACCCTGTGAACACAGGTACCAACCAGCAACTCGACGTCTGCTTTGCCGCCGCCTCCCGCCGGAGACCGAGCCCAGAGCCCAACAAGAACCAGACTCCCAGACCTCTCAGAGCCCGATCCACAGTCCCTGCAAAGAAGGGACCCGTGGAGGCACCGAGTGACGTGGGACCGGACCTCTTGAAAGACACTCGAAAAGCTGACTGCGCAGCTTCTGAGGCATCCTCGACGTTGTGCTTTGGGGATTGAGAACCCCCACCACCGAGCAGCCCTTGCACCAAAGTGCAGCCCTCCAGCATCTCCACGATCTGCGTGGGGCCCTTTTGCGTTGTGCCACTCGACGCGCCATCCCGGCCACTAGCCACGTGGTCAGCGGCCATCTTGGCGACGAACCCGAAGATTTACACAGCAGGTCTGGTTGCTCCAGACCTACCCAAGCTCCTGTGAAAAGGAGCACCTGCTCTGACCTTGCTGGTCCGAGTGAACAGCATCTTTCAACTTCTGCGTGGCTTGCATTTGCCAAGGCCTGTTTGCTCCGATCAGGTCGCCGACACCGCCAACAGCGAGAAGCCTACGTGGGACAGCTCGTGACCGACTCCTGGACGTCCTCGACCCCGGGTATCCACGTGGCTGCAGAAAGAAGCTACCCGACAACGCCTGTTTGCACCCGACATCGCCTGGTTCCAATCTGGTTCCACGGTAGTCACTGGCTAGTGACTTTGAACATTGTCCCCTCTGCTTTCATGTCTTCACATCTTCAGATCCACCCTTGGATCCACCGGAACTCTTCTCATCGAGCCGCCTGCAGCATCTTCAGCTCCAAGCACCATCGACCAGCGTGACGAAACCCGACACAACTTCGACCCTGTGCACCCGCTTCCTGTGGGTGAGGTAACTCAGCTCCGCCGGTGCTCCTGCACTGGTACACATCCCAAGGGCCTGTGTTTTAAGTTTCAGCTCCGTAGGTCACTCGGAAGGTTCCTAACTTTCTAACTTTGTGCTTTTTACGCACCATAGACTTTGTATTGCGAAGTGCGTGCACTTTGAACACTGCACCCGAGTTCCGTGGGCCTTTCCCGACTTAGTCATTGCCAGTCTCGAATAGCTCCAGCGATTCCCAAGGCCCTAGGCCTCTTCACTTTCCTCCTGGTATCTCTTATACCACTTTCTTAGTATATGGTTTAGGTGGCCCCTAGGGCTCATCCATATTGTGCAACTTTTGTGTATTTTAAACTGTCTTGTGATTTAACGCTTGTGCTTCTGTGCTCATAAAGAGTCCAGGGGATTTTAATAGTTAATAAATCAATATATATTTTCAATATATATCTGTGTGGTGTCCCTTTCATTTGGTACTCAAGGGGGTTGTGTATGGTATAACAGCTGGCTTCACATGCCTTTCAGAGTTTAGCCTAAGACTGCTTTGTCCACGTTACCACTAGGATAACTGGTCTACAAGGTTGAATTATAACCATCATCATAAGGGTTGCTTGGCATGGTACAAAGTGATCACTAGAATTAGTGAGCATTATATACCAGGCCAACTTCTCACACCAGACACATACACTCTGGCTCTAAAATTGATGATTCTGTATCTGCTGTACACTGGCTTTTGGTCCTGAGGAGAATCTCTTAATTTGAAGAGATTCGAAACGCGTGGACCATCGGGTCTGCCAAGTTGCCCGTGTTTTTGCCAATTAATTTTCTCGCAATTCCCCTTGTGGCAACAATACACCTAATCCTGTTGCTTATAGTTAACTATGAATGTAATATAGTGTTGATTAGAACTGTGTACGGTGTATTTTAAAACCATCCTTGATGTAGATATTTTGAGTTGGCAGATCCTTTACTTTTCGGTGGTTTCTTTTCTTTTCCACCCAAACTAGTCTTTGATTTTTTTGAGTGTATGCGTCTGGTATGATTGTGAAACGTTTGAGTATGGATTAATGAAGTTTTAAAGAACATTTCGTTTATGTTTTGTGTCCACTTCCACTGTCAATATATAAATTTATGGTGACTTTTTTCTAAATTTCAAATGAATTTTTAAAGAATAAGCTTCTCAATAAACAGCTATTAAATAGCACTTGGTTGCATTGTAAAGTGGTCTTTGTATTCAAGACAGTTTGGTTCAAAAGAATATATCAGTATTGGCATTTCGTTTGTTGTTTAACTTTATTGGGCTCAGCCTTACTGATCAGAGCCTCCCCCTTTTTTATTACTAGTCGTGTGAGTGAGGGCGCTAAGGTTAGCGTGTTCTGCCACCAATGGCTTAGAGGCTCATGAAAGGGAGAACTGTGAAGTTTTAGACTGAGCTAGGCAGGATCCATGGGGGTCTGGTTCAGTAAAAGCATTAGACATGCAATGCTTTAAGCAAACACCAAATATTTTACCCTCACCTGCTCCCGCTGTAGTCAAACCTGGACTCGCTGTATAGTTGTTTGGGTGAATAATTAATTGTAATGGCACATACATTGTGGCCTTTACCTGTGATTTTTTTGTTTCCACAGGTATGCTTTCAGTAACAAACCTGGAAAGCCAAGCATGGTCCCCAAGCCAGATCCTAAAGTACCCATCGGACAGAGGGATGGGCTTAGCAAACTGGATGTTTCCAAAATCAACACCCTGTACCAGTGCAGTAAGGAGTGCATTCCGGCAGATAGATTCTGAAATTTCATACCAGTCACAATATCCTTTCCTCCTAGGCAATAACATTTTCTTTTTTAGTAATTCCAGATCAATTTCCAACAATATAATCAATCATGGGACATTTGTTTTGTCAGTTTACTTGTAGAGCACATCCTATGAAATTAATTATTGTGTTTAGTTGCTAGGGTTGTTAAATAAATGATATAAAATATCATATACAAGTAAGCGCTGCAAAAAAGAATACCAGTAAAGTATTTTAAGGCTTTCTTATAGGTAAGCAGATTATGTCTATTGTTAATATAAAGTGGCAGTACATTAAAAATCTTTGGGCCCATTAGCGAGAATTTGCATTTTCCCTTTCCCTGCATGTCTGACAGACTGATGCTGTTTTCTTGATGCACTTAAAAATAAGGAATGCTTTGTTGAAGATAATGACCTTTTAGATAGGGCTTTTGGATGGATACCAAGTAAGTCTAGTCTGCTGATAAGATAATGACCTCTTACTGCATTTATCACCTGACTGATTCCAGCATCTATCCTTGGTGCGTTTTCAATATTCAGTTCATGAGAGTATCCCAACATTTATTCCCTTATTAGATTCTAGCATTCATCTCCCGGCATAGAATCAATCGATCCTGGAATTTGCTAATAATTGGATTTCAGCCTTTGTATGTAAATAGGATCCTACTATTCATTTCTGACTATGGTTTCAGTATTAGTCTACTGACAGGATCCTTGCTGATCTTCTGATAAGATACCAGGACATATTTCCTAATAGGATCCTATTACAAATCCTAGTATAAAGGAGAAGTGTGGCTCACTGGTTTGAGGAGGCAGACCTGGAAGCAGAGGTCAGCCTGGGACCAGGGTTCAATTCCCGGCTCGGCGGGGTCTTGAGTCCTAAAATGTCCATGGACTCGACAATTCTCCGCTCCGGTGCCTACTCGATTCACGGGTTCACACGCTGCAACTCTGGGCAATAGCTTGCTTAATCTCCACAACGGCCCCTCGCGGCTGGATGCCTGGCTTTCACCTTGCAGATACCCTGCCGGGGTTATCCCACAGGGGAATACCAGGACGGGTTCCCTAAGCAAGAGCTTAGAAACCGCTTTGTGATTTGCGCTATATAAATTCCAGTACATTTACATTACTGATGCCTTAGTCTGACTGACACACAATTGAATCCAAGCATTCATATACTCATAGCATCCTGGCTACATCCACTGATGAGATTCATCTACTGATTAAAGGGCATATCAACAAGGCCCTCAATAAAATTATCACCACTTTAGCGTCCGTTTTTTGGGTGAAAAGTGGCGATAATTTTATCGCCCTATCACAAAAGACACGCTATTGCGTGTTTTCATGCTTCTTCGCCCGTTTCCTCAACGCCCAGCTTTGCATCGCTAATGAGATGCAAAGTGGGCGTAACACACAGAAATTGCCAATTCACTAAGCGATATTTCAACTATTATTAATCTGCACACTAACCTGCACAGCGATAAGAAAAGTAACGCTTAACGCGCTTATCGATACTTTCCTTAGGCCTGCTTTCAATCTGACTTAGCCATTATGTCCAATGGAAGGTGGATATTATGACTAAGTCTGCCCTGCTCTATCATCAAGCTATCGCCTATGACTGTGCGATTATCGCTGGATTTCCAGCGATAATCGCACATTTAGCAGCTATTGCTTGGAATTTTATCACTTTGGAGATATGCGTCGCTGATAGCGCGCTATCTAAGCGATAAAATTCAGCGATAGCCGTCAATAATTATTGTTGCGCTAAGCGCGCTTAGCGAATCACTGGCTGTTGTTGATATGCCCCTCAGTCCTTGCATTATTTCCCTTCTTCTAGCTGATTATATTATGTTTTTAATGATTTCAGTTCAATTTCAACTAAAATGATTCTGCATAGGACATTATTTGTAGAGCCCACACTATGAAATAAGTTAATGAGTTTAGGCACCAGGCTCCCTAAATAAATAGCATTAAATACTAACCCTGGGCATAGTTTGCGTAGTAACACTACGCATAGCTACGCGTAGTGCTACGTGAACTGCATAGTGCGCTGTTCACGATGATTGCACAGTGCCAGATGCTTGCCGTACTGTGCAGTCATTTAAAACGGCATCTTGCACAGTGCGAGCAGTCTCTTACTGCCACTCAAGTAGATTTTTACTCAAGCGGCAGCTTTCTCAATGCGGACTGGTAGGTTCTCATCGTGAGTGGTTTAGAGCATAAGCGACCACTCGCAATCAGAAACCTGACCTCCCTACGTTGAGAAGCACGCCGGGAGGTTTATTTTCCACTCTTGCGATCGGCAACTTGATGTTGCTGATCGCGAACGATGAAAAAGTCTCACTAGGATGTAATTTTGCTTGCTAGCGGTCCCCAACTTGACATTGAGGACCGCTAGCAAGCAAACAATGACTGCTGCACTACGCTACGCTACGCTACGCGTGTTTGCACTGTGCTACGTGCAATTCGCGTAATTCGAAGTAGCGCAAACTACGAGAGCATAGAGTAGTGCTTTGTCCAGGCTTATTAAATACTATATGCATGCAAGAGCTGCAAAAAAAGAACACACATACATGATTTAAGGCTTTCCTAAAAGTAAGTAGAGTATGTCTATTCTTAGAATCCTGTGGCTCTACATCCAAAATCTTTGGGCAAACTAGCAAGAATTTGCAGTCTCCCTTCCACTGAATATCAGTACTTGCACTGTGAAGAAGATATAAGCCACATGATCCTAAGGTGCAGGCAGGAAGATGTCCAGTGTTTTTACCCCACAGTCGGGTGCTCTTTCTTGATGTACCGAAAAACCAGGAATGCTGTGTTGAGGATAATGCCCTTTTCGATATTGGTTTTGGATAGCTACCAATGAAGTCTAGCTTGCTGATAAGATGATGACCATCTGGATAGCTTTTGGATGGGTACCAATTAATACGTCTGCTGATAAATGACAATGTATCCCTAGTTTTGAAACAAGTCATGTCACCATGTCTTGTACATGTTGCATCTTAGCAATTTGATTTTTGGAAGCCCACTCATAAAGGAATTGGTTTAATCCAGACTTGAATTAGTCAGTGGACAACATTTGATTTTGTGATATTTGTTTTGGATGTAGGTCAATGCCTGTTGCAGTTGTTTTATGCTGAATAAACCAGAGAAGTACAGAGCTGATGTGATCCTTAAAGTTCAGTTCTGTTTACCACATGAACTCCAACCTTTTAGATGTCTTAGTGAAGGTGCATGGGATCTCAAATAAGGTCAGGGGGCTAAGTGAGGTTTTTCAGGAGTCTGTGGCATGAGCCTATGCAGAGCATCTCAGTTTTTGCTGCACTCAAAGTGGGCCGACTTTAATTCATCCAAATGGCCAGATTATTTAGGCCTTTTTTTTAAGGGCACAGTACCTTTCCTTCATGCCCCAGACACGCAGATAGATCTGCATGTTATCAGCAAATAAACAATATTTCAGGTCTCTGGCCCTAATGATAGAAAATACCATCTTGACAAACAAGAGAGAGGGGGAGAAAGTGTGGACTCTTGGGTCCTGTCAGGAAATTATCACAACCATTCTAGAACTGCATCCAAAAAAGTGCCCTTCTGAGCAGGCATGCGGTAGGTGATAGTCCAATGTGTGGAATGTGGCTGATAAAGCTGACAGTATCAGCCCTGATAAAGATATTTCACCATCTTCACCTAAGGTAGGTAACTATAGTCCTAGGTATTCCAGAAAAAATTGAGGGAGACGATGTCCGTGCATACATTATACAGCTATTCCGAGATACCCTCCCTGAACTTTCCAGCTGGAACTGGGACTTGGAAGTACAACGCGCCCATAGAGTCCCACTGACATTGAAACCAGCAGTGAAACCGGGGTGTTACCCCAGTGCGATTCTAGCATACTTCGGGAACTTTCTTTTACGACATGCCTTCTCTGATAAGGCTTGGCCCGAAGCACGACGCAGCAGAGACCCTATCTCGTATTTTGTCCAACCGGATTTCTGCCACGTTACAGTGGAAAGGAGATGGCGCCTCCGACAACTGATCAAGCCATTCTTAGAGAAAAATGCACAGGCATATCTCAATAAACTGAAAATATTTTTTGGGAGCCGAACGAGGTTTTTTACCTTTGAGATTAAGGCGAAAGAATATTTAGATAGCCTGAATTAATTATAGAATTAGGAGAGTAGTGGGGAAAAGAGGAGGACAGTATTGCTATAGTATCTTCATGGGTACATACAGAACCCTTCATTTCTGCTCGGCAGTGGTTTCTGCAT
Organism: Lissotriton vulgaris; assembly: GCF_964263255.1. NCBI lineage: Eukaryota > Metazoa > Chordata > Amphibia > Caudata > Salamandridae > Lissotriton > Lissotriton vulgaris. The sequence continues at coordinate 297,791,130 of NC_141688.1, read as the reverse complement.
GTGGCTTCTTCTTTCTTTTAAAGGCCCAATGAGATTAAGATCATTTATATTAGTATTTAAGAACAGGAAAATCTGCTCGGCAGAGTAAATGAGTAGAACAACCAAGAGGGTTCTGTCTCTTGTCCATACTCTTTCCTCCTATCCCTCTCTTTCCGCGTCTTTCTCTTCTGTCTCCGCGTAGTCATTTTTTTCTTTTTGTTCACTGTTTAAATACCATTGAGCACTGGTTAGGTAGCATTACTCCATCACCACAGACTCTTACAGAGTCTCATTGCCCATTGTTTGGGTTCGAGGGAGGAGGGGTTTGGGGGTGGGTGGGTTCTGAAGGGGAGGGGGGAGGGGAGGCAGCAGAAAAATAAAAAGAGCAAGCTCAAATGTTCAAAGGCTATATTAAAATTTGTAACAAGTGATATCAAATTAACTTTAAGGAAATTTGGAAAGTTGAAATTGTGGTTATATCTATTTAGGCAAATAATGACATATTGTGCTAGTGATGGTCTGATTGCTCAATATCTAAGATGGGGAAGCTAAAACTTTTTTGCTGGAATGTCGCAGGTCTCAACGATAGGGGTAAAAGAGCACAACTCTATCAGACAATTCGGCAAGGCTCATATGATGTACTCTGCTTACAAGAGACCCAAATTTCTGTGGCGGATATTTGAGTTGCTAAAAATACCCGGGTATAATGTTCTTGCTCTAACAACACAAACGTCCAAGACACGAGGGGTTGCTATTCTAGCAAAAATTGTTTTGGGTCAATCCAAACGTAGATTAGCCGACCCCCATGGTAGGTGGGTGATAGTTCAATTGGAATTAGGCATTACCATCTGTTCACTTTATGGGTCGAACCAAGATGATCCTCAGATATTTCAAGATCTTGAGCTCGAATTGGCATCTTGGTCAGGCTCATTAGTGGTCTGTGGTGATTTTATTATAGCTCTCGGTTTTTCGCAGAGCAGTCAATTACTGCAGACTTATAAGGGACCTAAGCCTAAAGTCTATAGGGCAGTAAGGCAACTAATGGATAGCCACAATTTAATTGATATTTGGAACCTGAAAAATAAAAATGATACTGGATATACTTATTTCTCCTTTCCCCACAATAAATATGTCCGGATCGATTATATAATGACATCTATGAAAAACGCTGTAACCGCGGTGATAGCTAAAACCCCTAAAACACTGTCAGACCACAATGCGTTTATCCTCACCCTTGATATTACCAACTATAAGAGGCCTTACTCTCAGTAGTCATTTGATCAAAAGCTTCTGGTAAACAACGAGTATATAACATATATAACGCTCTAGGCACAGGAATTTTTTGACTATAATCAGTATAGTGCCTCTAGACTGGTGGTCTGGGATTGCTTAAAACAGCCCTAAGGGGGAGACCATCGCTTTTGTGGGTAAACGTAAGATGGACCAGGATAGGGCAAATGAACAACTTAGTTCCGAATTAGCAAACCTAGAAGAGCAACATGCCACCCAGATTCACCGTGGAGAAGAATGCGAGAGCACTATGCGTAAAATATTAGTCCTTAAAACAGAGATCATTAGTGGCCTGACCCAAAAAGCAGCTGAGACTTTTCAGGCGAATCAAAACAATATTTATGAAAACAGGGAAAAGGTGGGGAAACAACTTGCCCTCCTTACACGCCAGAAACAATCTTATAATGCTATACAATCTATCGAATTTTAGGGGCAGAAACATACGTCATCTGTAGACATTGCAGGTGCTTTCCAATGTTACTATCAAAAGCTGTATCAAAATGAGGATCAAGCTGCAGTAGCGGCCACCAAAGATTTTCTAAGTGATTGGCTACTTGATTCTGACTTAGTTAGGACGATCGACAAACTAACTAGGGAAGATCTGGACAAAGAAATCTCAATTACCGAGCTTGAATTAGCCCTCTCCGAGCTTACTAATGGAAAAGCCGCCGGTCCAGATAAAATTCCTCTGGATCTTTATAAAGTACCTGGAAAGCAAATTATGCCATATTTATTAGACCTGTTCCTTGGCGTGCAATGGCACGGCAGTCCACCTGAATAATGGAAATTTACAAATATAGCCATATTTCCTAAAAAAGGAAAATCACCCGAGTTGTCATCTTCATATCGGCCCATTTCGCTCATAAATTCCGACTTGATGCTCTATGCCAAGATTCTCGCTAACCGGCTCAGCAGGATTGTCGAACATCTGGTCTCCCCGTGGCAACATGGCTTTATCCCCGGAAAGGGCACTACAGATCACACCCGTAGAGCCATCTCCCTCTTTGACATCATGGGAGTGACGGGGGACCAGATGTCGATGATCCTGCTTGATGCCGAGAAGGCTTGCGATCGAGTCTCTTGGCAATTCCTATGGGGAGTTTTGGAACTACACAACTTCGGTCCGAGCTTCGTTAAATCCATCAGAGCACTATATGTCGAACCAAAGGCCAAACTAACCATAAGGGGCATCGAATCAGGAGGCTATCAGTATTGAAAAGGGCACGAGATAGGGATGTCCGTGCTCTCCAATCTTATTTGCCCTCTACATCAATCCACTAATTTCAAAACTGCTTATTTCCAATTTAATAGAACCTATGACAGGGATCATATTTCATACCAAAATTCTAGTGTATGCTGATGATGTGGCGATATTAACACCTAACCCTACTGAGGCAATCCAGGAGATTGAACAAATCACCCAAACCTTTGGCTCCTACTCAGGGTATTCCCTGAATAGGGACAAGACAATGGTTTTATATAGAGAAAATATTTCATTTGAAAGCCCGTATAGAGTCAATCAAGCTATATATCTGAGAGTATGTATTTCTCCTAAGGTGAAAGAAATCAACCAACTTAACTATGATCCACTGATTAAGAAAACTAAAAAAGATCTTTTAAGAGTTAATAATCTCCATCTGTCAATCGCAGGTAGGGGGAATTACCTCAAAATGAATATTTTCACGAAAATATTATATTTATTTCGAGCAATTCCGCTGATGGTTGAGGATAATATCATTAAAATTATGGACTCTTGTATGTCTAAATTTGTATGGAACTATGCAAAAATTAGGAGGGCAATGCCATATTTGACATTACTGGTAGGTTGCAGTCCTCTGATCCATAGATCTGTCTCCCAAGGCACTGGTTGCATGCTGAACTCTTTCAGCTTAAATTGATAAATCACTCTGGCTCAATCCAAAAATTGATGATAATGCATAGTTCTTTTTATTTAATTTCTTTAGACTTGATCATGTTGTAATCACATTTAACCAAATGATTGTTTGAATTAGATTCATTCTCTTATACATCAGATTGTAATCTCTTTTTCCGGAGGCCTCTGGGAATCCTTTGCGCCTTATGGTATTTTATCATAGTACTGGCATGGAGTCTCTGATTGATTTCCTTCCGTGTTAGGTATATTAGGTGTTTTATATGTTGTTTCCATAAATTTAGTATGTGTTTGATCCGTGGGCTCCGCTTGTATCAAGGAATATATCTGTTCACTTGCTTCTGCTGTGTATGCGAATGTTTCTGCTCTACTTTCTGTAGAGTGCGTTATTTCCTCATATTGCATGATTGGATTACTGAATGGGCGTGCTCTGTCCAAGTGATGGGATACATGCGAATAGGCTTGGGTTCTGGTCGTGCACTGCCTCTAATTTTGATAATTGATATTAACTCGTTGCCGTGCTCTCGAGAATCACTCCCCGCCTGGAGTGTGTACAATAACTGGTAGGTTGTAGTCCTATGATTCATAGATCTGTCTCTTTCACATTACCACAGCACAGGGGAGGGTTAGCCATTCCAAATTTGACTCTATATTTATGGGCGACTCTCCTTCAGCAAATGGCCGCTCTGTTTAACATCAAGCCAACAACAGCTGCTGCATTGGATCATAACATACCCTCGATATATGAATTGGCACTAGGGGACAAAGCTAGAGGGCTGTTATTAAGGCTAGTAGGGCCCTCGTACTTTAAAAAAATTAAATTTAAAATTATTACTGACGCATGGAGGATCTGGAAACGTACATCAAAACATATAGCAATTCCGAAATACAGCATCCATAAGCCTCTCTGGCATAGCTCGATCTTACCATCTCGGCATAACGATATCACTTCTAGAAAATGGGAGAACTTAGGGATTGCCATTGTGGGCGACTTTCTTGGTCAAGGACCCACAGCATCATTTGGGGATCTGCAGCAGAAATTCCTAATCCCTTCCACTGACTATTTAAAATACATACAAGTTTACACTACCATTCGACAACCCTCACCAAAAATCCAGTCAGAGATTATCCCCTTCTTTGAAATTATAGCTAGGCGGGCCACCAGGATAGGGGCTATAAATGATCTGCTGATAAAGAGCCACCGCGATGATGTGGAGCGTGTTGAGAGAGGATGGGCCATAAAACTAGACAATCCTAATGTAGATGTTGACATGTCACTGATGTTATCCTCTATATTGCTCTTAGCATCCAACTTAAAGGCCCAACTCTATAGACCAATATATGACCTTTACTATACACCTGCAAAATTATTTACCTGGGGCCAAAGGCCTAATGATCAATGTCCAAGATGCGGTCTGTCACCAGGGAACCTTATACACATGTTTGACGACTGTCCTAAATTAGATCTAATTAAAAGAATGATCTCCGACTACTGGACAGAAATCTTTCGGCACAATTTAGGAACTTTGTTGACTTTGTATGTATTTGGCTATGATGACTCTTTGGGGTATAGCAAAGAGGAAGTAATGTCTGTATTTTTAGACATGGCTGTGTTGCGAATTATACTTGCTGCCCGCTGGAAAGATCTAGAGCCACCTACCTTTCAAATGTGGTTGAGCCGGTTTCTGGGGACTTATAAACAAGAGACAGCTATCTACGCAACAAGAGGGAAGAAATCTAGATTGCTTGGGGCACAGATTTGGGCTCCTATTACTCTTTGGTATGAGAATGAAAGAGGGTCCTAAAATTCTCATGGGATTGAACTCTATACTCTTATTGTTACTTTACATTTGATCATTTTCTTTCTGTATATAATTGGAGATCATGACTTGGGAACCCTGGATGTATCTCTGTGGTATTAACCATTTATGTTATTTGGTACATATGACTTGAATCTTTCTCTGATTGTTGTATACTTTTGAACTTGCTCAAATAAATAAAAATAAAAAAGGTAGGTAACTATATCTGTGTTATTGCTCTGTTCCCCAATGGGATTCCAGAATTAATTCCCAGATTGGACCCCAGCATTTATCACATGACTTAATGCCAGCATGTATTTCCTGAAGGGATCCCATTGGTTAGCCCCTGATAAGATCGCAACATTTATCCCCTGATTGGATTCCAGCATTTATTCTCTGATTGGATCCGAGCATTATGCCCTTGATTCGATTCCAGCACCTATTTTCTGATTGGATCCTAGCATTCATACCTAGTGTAATGCGAGCATTCAATCCATGATGGTATCCCAGCATAAATGTACTTATGGATCTCAGTATTCCACTACCAGCATAGATTCAGTGCATCCGGTTTCCATGATCAGAACATTTATATGTAAACTGGATCCAACTATTTATTTATGGCTACAATGTCAGCTTTGGTCTACTGGCAGAATCCTTACTAATCTCCTGATAAGATACTAAGACATATTTTGCAATAGGACCTCAGTACTGGTGCCTTAGTTTGATTGAACTGACATACAATGGAATCCTAGCATTCATATACTCACAGCATCCTGGATACATTCACCCATGAGACCACATCATTGTCCATTTTTGAAAACGAGCATTCATCTACTGATTTTATCCCGGCATTCATACCCTTGTTGGAAAGTCTGCATTCTTTTTCCTTACATGAAATCCTGGAATTCATCTCTGGCAGTGATCCCAGCATCAATTCACTCATGGGATCCTACCATCTACCCACTTGTGGGGTCCCATTTTTTTTATTTCTGATGAAATGCCATCATTTATCCTCTGACTAAATCTCCCCATTATTAACCTGATGAGATCTGAACACTATGTCCTTATTTATGGAACAATTTTCCTCTTATGTTGGTGTATCAGATAGTTTTGATGTTAGAGTTCTGCTGTGCCCATTTGTTATCTTTATGGAGTTCAAATTAGGGTTTAATTGGCTTTTTAGCCATATACACCATGTATGTTCCTATGATCTGAATGCATAACTCACTACAGACCAGCACAGAGAAAGTGGAGTGATAAAAAGATTTTGTTCTTGGTGCAAAATAATTTTATTTTGCTTAGTTTCTTTTTTATCTATGTTTCCGAAACCCTATCCTCTCCCTACTGCTGTTCTATCTGCACCAGGGCAGTTTTTGTTGAATCTCATTTTGCCCTGTGTAGTTTTTGGTACCTACTTATATTCTTTTGCATGCTTTCGTATCATTGCAAAGACATGCAACAGCCACAGAGATCATTGTTTATATCAAGGGGCTTCTTCTTAGTGGAGATATAAGATGCTTGTTTAAATACTAGTGAACATAACTGAGAAATTCTGGGTAGGAGTGGTTGAAGTTCTACGTGTCAGGGTCAATGTACAGTTTCAAGACATTTCATTTTCATATTTGGTTTCAGATCTGTGCAACACTCTGCTCACTGGCCCAACCGGCACCCTGATGTCACCCAATAACCCTTCCTCGCACCATAACAACGTCAACTGTGTCTACCTGATCAGAGTGCCTTCTGATAGTGATAAGGTAATGAAGTCAGAACAGCTTTCTTCCTGCAAGTGACCTAGCTGTCGGGGGGGCGCTTAGAGTAGTTCACTGGGTTAGTACCTGCATGATTAACATGTGGCAGAGGCAGCTGCTGAGGCAGGTCACTATGGTTACAGTGGTCCATCAGCTGGGAGAAGAATCTGTCCTTGGAATGTTCTCTCCAATGATGTTAGTACTATAACCACAGAGCTTCAGAGCACCAATCAGAGGACATTCTTGAAACCTACAGTAGTGCTGCCACTGCAGAGTAGATGGAATTAAGTTTAAAGAGTGGGTTTACAAGGGGCAACTAAATTAGACTCTAATCAAGTTCAAATTGGGCTTCAAAGAAATGTCACGTGGGAGCAGTAAACCAAAGGTGAGAGGGAATCCCAGAGGAGTTCCCTCAAGTATATGGACATTTGTGGGTTCTTGCAGCTTTTGATATGGTACCAAGAGCAAAACTGTGGGAAGTCCTAGAAAACATGGGAGTGCCAGCCCCTCTTCTTAACATTCTGATAAGACTTCATACTAATACTCTGGCACAAGTAAGGTGGGGAGAAATGGGGCCCTAACAGAAGTGATCCACATTAATAAAGGAGTTAGGCAGGGGTGCGTATTAGCACCCACCCTGTTCATTACCAACGTCATTGGACTTTTTAGCAGGGATGGTTGTGATGCTCCAAATATAGGAGGGCAATGGGCCACTGCTCTCCTATTTGCGAATGATACTCTGCTCATATCTAAGACACCGCAAAGGCTCAAGCAGCTGCTGGAGGATTTTCCGGAATTCTTTCCGGAACGAGGCCTGGATCTAAACAGCTCCCAAACAAAATGCATGCATTTTTCATCTAACTTGAAGACGAAATGTAAGAAACATCTGTATGTGGCGGTGAATCGCTAGAATTAGTGACAGAGTTTGATTATCAGGGTATTTGTCTCACCCAGAACATGATTTGGGTCCCACAATTGGTCAAAGCTCAGTTAACCCAGACATATCAAACGGCAAGCATTGTGAAAATTCATAAGAGAACCACATCTAGAAAGCTGGCCCAAGCATTATAAATCTACAACACTAAAACCCCAGACTCGACTTAATATAGTGCCGAGCTCTGGAGTTGTTCTAACTGTAATAATTTCCTAATCATTGAACAGAATTTTTTTAGATCTCTAGTGATCCTTCCGGTATCTACTCTGATTAGTCCTCTTTATTTAGATCTTGGCTAGAAGAGGGTCTCACATAAAATTGGCCTGTGGATACTCATGTTCTGGCACCGGTTGTGGACCACTGCAGCTCTCGCCTCTTATAGGGTAGGTCTCTATGAGCTAATGGCAGTAACTTGTGTGGACAAGATCCCCTTCATGCTCACCGTCAAGAATTTGTTAGTTAAGTTAGGACTGTCAGAAGTCAGAATATTTTATTGTTGAAATAATAAAAATCCATACAATTAGCAAAGGTACGATTAACCTGTAAAAAGATGACAAATTACGTTAAAATACAGAAACAAAAGGCAGTATCAAAGTTTTAAAAAAAGGGTTAAAACTAGGTCATGTCCCATCACTAACAACGTAAAAAAATTTTTTTTTAAATGGCCTAAGGCAAAATGTTGAATGATCATGCACGGACCTGAAGCTGCTTTCCAATCTCAATCATAAATTTAAGACCCCTGCAAGTCAGAATTGGTGATGAACCTCCCAGCCAGATTATAACGGCCTGGCGACATGTTCTTATGTTCATTTTGTTTAGTATGTCCCGTAAGAACTTTCTTCTGTCTCCCATAAGGATTGGGCACACACAAAATAAATTAATTAAAGATTTGTTTTGATAACCGCAGAGTCTGCATTTTGGGCAGTTGTCTTGGGATTTCCAGGAGGGTCTTAGGTCCTTGGACTCATGAAGGAGGTCAATAAGGATCTTGTGTTGGCTAAAGTGTGTTGCCAAGTATGCCTGGGGTTGTTGTAAGAAGAGTAAGAAGAAATAACTGTCCAGGCATGGCGTCGATGGGTCAATGTTTGTTTGTCTTCCAATAATGACTTCAGTTTTGCGTTTGAGTTGGCAATTTTGCAGAAACTAGCCTGGTCAATTTTTTTTTCGAGGCTTCAAGCAATCCGAGATCCGAAAGGCAATTATGCAGATGAAAAGCCCAGGGCTGGGTAGAGTCAATATTGATTGCTTGCCAACAGAGATTTTTTTGTGAGTGTGGATCGGCAGCACGAAGTTTGTGGCAGAAATTGGTTGATTTTGAAGACTAAATTCTAAGCGCCCCTGGGCTGGCGAGGCGCATTTCGGGAGTTTGAAAACTACATTTTGAATACATTTTGGTTTGTTAGGTGTTTAGTAAACCGGCCTCCCCCCAAGCCAAGTGACCAGACCGTATGACAGTGCTGGTAAAATCTGGGCGGCCATTACTTTCAGAAGATAGGTGTAGTTTGGACCACCCAGTTTTTGTAGGAGTCGCCTGCATTCATAAATTAAAGTCTGGGATTTGGCTTTTAGCACCGCAGAATGTTCTTTTGTTGAGTTGTCTTTGCCTAGGGTGACCCCCAGATACCAATAGTATGGCTGTTCCCCAATGGTAAGATGGTTAAATGTCCAGCTAAATTTAATGGGCTTTCGCTCTATAAGACATATTACTTTTGTCTTTTCTCTATTTAGCTCTAGATGTTCTTTATCCAGATAGAGATATAGAGTGTTTATCAGCCTTTGCTGCCCAATTGGGGTTCCGTTTAGGAGCACAATGTCGTCGGCAAACTGGATGATTGGCAGTGGGGTATTACCTAGCTTCGGAGCATGGCTTGCAATTTGACCGAGCCTTTTTCCTAGATCTGCCAGGTATAGATTGAATAAACATGGGGCCAGGACGCAGCCCTGTTTTAGTACGTCCTCGGTTGGAATTTTGGACGTGAGGCTTGAACCCTGTCCTTGTTTGACTCTGGCCCAAGTGTCTGTATAGAGGAGCATGGGAGCGTTGAGGACATTTTTTGGCAGCCCCCACTCATAAAGTTTTTCCCAAAGTCTCCCCCTACTGACTCGGTCAAACGCTGCTCTAATATCAATGAAACAGCCATATAACCGATTGTTGTTAGTTTTGGCTCTTTCCATCAGGAGTGCTAGGGCTGTAAGATTTGTTGTGGTCCTTGTCTCTTTTCTGAAGCCTGTCTGATAACTTGGGATTAGGTTGTTGGTGTCCGCACATTCCCGAATCTCCTCCAAGGTAAGTTAGGACTGGTTGCCTACTGGAGAGACCCAAAAACCCCAAGCCAGACAAACAAATCTACTCTCAAAGCTCTGTATTGGGGCTTTACCAAAACTGACCTGATAATGAATTGTAAGGAATCACCTTCGCCCGATGTTATAATTTTTAAACAGACTGTGCGATTTGAGCCTACACTGGATGAAATCGTACCCCCACTAGCAAAGAAACTGTACCTACAGTTAAGGTATGGGTGCCTATCCCTAAATCACTTCAGAAGAAACTGGTGTAATGTAGCAGGGATTCCGTTCTCTTACAGAACTGTGCATAGAGATCAGGAACCTCAGTGAATTAGGGTGACCCAAAACTCACCTCAGTATCCAAAATCCCCTTACCGAGCTAGCTACAGTGTCTCATTGGTCATAACAAACTCCCAATGACTTAGACAAACCAGAACATGAACTTAGGTCTGTACGGAGACGAAAACTTGATTTGGACCCCCAACGAAACCATAGCATCCTTATACGCCTAAGAGGCGAAAGCCGGACCCTGATCCGAATGGAAGGTACCACAGGCAAAAATCCCTACAAAGACACGCAAATCTCTTATGACAGTCCGTGAATCAGCGCTCCGATGGGGCCATACCCACACAAAGCGTGTGCATGAATCAACTGCTACTAAGATGTACTTATACGCAGTATCAGAAGAAAAAGGACCGCAGTGATCTAAATAAACGCACCCCAATGGTTTATTAGAAACGTACAACTGTGTCTGAGGCGGACCCGCAGCAGTTGAAGGCTTAATCTGCTGGCAAATGTCACATTGAAGGACATAATTGCACGTCTGTTTGTACAGTCCCCGCCACCAGAACCTCTGTTGTAGCTGAGTTACAGTGGAGTTACAGACGCCACACCTTCATGAGCCGCTGTAACCAAAGCAGCTCTGCGATCCGAGTTGGGAATTAAACGTTCGCTAACTTCAGGAAGTTTCACATAAGGAACCTTATCGGGACTTAAGTGGTATGTCAACTTCGAAGGGAACCCCGCAGGATATTCACCTCCCTCCACAGTGACAGCAACAGCTGCCAAGATGTCATCATCTATCTTACTTTTGGACCTCGTGACTGCTGCAACTAAGTATTTTAATACTGCTGACTTTGCCGCTTCATCAGCAAGCGAATCACCGACAGCGTGGACTTCTACGCGCTGATGGCCAAGAGTATGAATCACAAACACGAGTGGTAACTTTACTTTAAGTTCCGCCACTCTGACCCAGATCATTTTATGTTTTATTGTGCTACCCTTGGAATCACGAAATTCATTCTGAATCCAAAAGAACAGGTTTTCATTGTAAGACTGGAAACAGTAGTAAGAGTCACTTACGATCAAAGTCGTCACACTAGGATCTGCGTACTCCAATGCAAGCATCAGAGCACGAAGCTCTGCCAATTGCGTGGTGCAGTCCCCAAGTGTCTGCGTGTGCACGACACTGGACTTGAACTCATCGTTCACCCTGGCACCGACCACAATGGCGCAAGCAGAAACGTAGGCATGATTAGAGCCATGCGCAACCTGCGCCGAACCATCAGTGTAAATGATGCAATGGAAATCCTCCAATGGCCGCATTGCCAAAGGAGCAGGATGAACAAATTCATACTGTAAGTACTCCTGCGACCGCAAAGTGGCGTTAAAAATAAACGTGACATCCTGGGATGTCAAGGATGCAGCCCATTGAATCCACTGAGGGTGCAAAGCTTTGGAATTTAGTACACCGGCTTTCGTAACTGCCTCCAAGGCAGGACACGGGGTAACAACCAACATGCGTTTTCCCTGTGACAGGGCACGTTCCTTGAGAATTGCCATCTGCACAGCCGTCAAAACTTTTTCCACAGTGGAAAAGCGCATTTCAGCCGAAGTGTACAAGTGTGACTTGTAAGCAATAGGCACTGTATCTCCTTCATTAAAAGTTAGGTATGTGAAACCTACCGTCCCAGGGACAATTCTTATCACCAGGTTGGTCTGGTTGTCACGAGTCTGTAAACATTCTGAAGCGAGCAAATCAGCTTGCAAAGACTGCAGAATAGGTGAATGCTCTGGCAGCCAGCATGATTTGGAAAAAGATGGTTGTATCAAAGCATACAAAGGCTTGATACGCTGGGCACATTCCGGAATGTATGTTCTTCCGAAATTCAAAAAGCCCAGTAAAGATTGTAATTTTTTCAGTGTTGTCGGAGAGCGCAACTGTGCGCATTTCTCCAGGAAGTGAAGAGCCAAGCCTTTTCCTTCATTGTTGAGTTCATAGCCTAGAAACAACACTGTGTACTCTGCAATGTGCGATTTTGCAAAGTTAAACTTGTAACCCATGTCTGCAAAGTTACAAATAATACTATTCACTCGACACAGATGCTCCCAAAGCTCGTCCTCCGTGAGATAAATGTCATCCACATACAAACAAGCATCCGGGTCGATTCTCTCCAACAGAGAGACAATGCGGGCGGGAAAAACTCCAGGACTATTCATATAGCCCATTGGGAGACGCCGAAACTTTTTTTGGACACCGCTGCATGTGAAGGAAGTCTATTGGGAACTCAGACTGTCCAATGTATGGGCATAAAAACCATTGGAAATGTCAAGCGTGGTTTTGAACTGCTTACGCACAAGACTATTTACAAGGGCAGAGCCGTGAGTATTCTGTACTGCACAGTTACGGCAAGGCGAGTTTAAATGCCGGTAATCCAAAACCAAACGATATGAGCTGTCCGGCTTGTTAACAGTAAAGAGGGGGTTATTCATCGGTGACACACATGTTTCAATTACACCTTGATATTCCAATTGTTCAAGGATCGCTGCGACCGAAGCTTTGGCTTCACGTCGTATGGGATATTGAGGTTGAGGCTGCGGCTGAGACCATAAAGGAATCTCGTGGCTTGGGGACAATTTATCCCAGCTACATTGATTGTGGTACACAGCCGGTGCAAGCGCCAGAGCCCACTCTTCTGCAAAGTGCAGCGCTTCCACTCTTGAAACAGTGTTAGAGAAACTGGGGAGGGTTACCTCCTCCCCTCTCGGAGCTGCGAGAACAAAAGGTTGGGGCCAGTCAGCCTCCGAAAGCAAAATATCATACGTAGACGAAAGATTTTCCCAAAATACCCCTTTTACGGTACGCTGTATGTCACCTTCAATTAACAGGACAATTTCAAAAAGTCTATCAGGGGGAGCAACTCTGGTATCAGCTGTTTCAATCACAACATAAGTGTCAGTCGCTGTCACCTTCAGTAGTGGACGGAGGGCCTCTCTCACTATGGTAACTCCGCCACGCTGTCCAGCAAGGTCAGAGCCCACGTCAGATTCCGAAGCCGCGTTCTCACAATCTGGGGCATATCGATGCGCCGTTAAGGCTGCGACTTTCTTCTTGGCAAACTGCGGTCTCTGAGGCGTAGTTCCCTCCTGCTTGTCTGCACCATTGCGCGGGCGGGGCTGACCACGTCCTTGCTGGCCACCACGGTCCCTGCCGCCCCCTCCACCACCAGTTGACGGAGCCGATGAGTCCTGAAAGGAACGAGGAGAGCGTTGGTCAGAAGCCTGAAACCGATCAGGTGATTTAATCATTGCGCGGTCGCGCAAATCATAAACACGTTCCGACTGCACAGGCAACGGAGACGCAGGACGAGAAACCTGTGTTTGTTGTTGTTGCTGTTGCTTACCCTGCTCCTGTTTTTTAGGCCAATTTTGTTTCTTATTGGAACTGGGCAGAACACTCGCCAACGAAGACTGTCCCTGGGGCTGCTTTTTCTCTTTATCAGAAAAAGGCTTAAGACCCTTGGCATTGCGGCCACAATTATCCTCGCTAACTGTCGGGGGTTCTCGGCATTGGGAACCACCACCAAAGCGTTGGCCACCTGAAAGTTCACTGCATCCCCCTTGACATTCGCAAGGATCAGATTGCAAACTACATCAAAGGAGCCACACAGGCGCATACCCAATTCAACTGCAGACTACGGTCCGTGATCATCTTGAACACGTTTAAGGACCGTAGACAGATTGGACACAGACGGGGTGCAAAAGCACCTCGAATAGACCGCTGCAAAAGTCTTACCCCAGGTCTCCCAGTCAACAAGCTCAGGGGCCAAATCTTTCGGCAAACTAAGCGTAAGAATCCAGTGTTTTTCACCAGGAGTCGTATTAGGAAACATTGCTTCCAAGGGTCAAATTTCTCCGCAAGCCATAAAGGAAAATCATCCTTATTCTGGGGCTTTTTGCCCATTACGGAATTAACCAAGACAGGACTGATTTTCAGACCAGCCTGCCCTGCCAGAAGTGCCGCACCTCCAGGGGCTGCACCCTGAACATTACGGCTCGTGTAATGTACTAAAGCTCTAATCACGGCAATAGCGACAACATGAAATCGCCTAATTTCAGCCAAAGTACAATTGCCGTGATTAGGGTGAGGTGTAAATCCAGCCAAAGCAGGCCAATTTGCACCTGGAATGGACAAAGGACCCAATCTCGGAGCGGTCAAAGAATGGGGTAGGGCGCCACCAAACCAAACTCCATGCTGCCAAACATCAATAGGTACTTCCTGTGCCCTCTACGGAGCATACTCAGCAGGTACAGGAGTGACAGTGTATGTGTGGAACACTCCAGAATCACTCACGAATAAAACAATTTGTATGGATAAGCGTGTTCCGCACTAACCACCATTATCACAGCCAAGCCTTCCAAAGGAACATTATAAGCCCGCAAATGATCATGCACCGCAATGCGACTATGAAGCGGAATGTCCACGGCTTGAGCCATGACTGCACAGGAACGTGAAAAAACAAAGATTACTTTGTAGCACAACTGGGTAGTAATTCAAGGAAACCGTTTTAGATAGATTCAAGCTTGAAAAGACCTATTTCAAAAATAGGTAGGTTTTTCCGAAACCACCATTTTCCGGAAACGGGAATGAAGGGGTTAAGGTATGAATGATATACTACTCGAGTGTCATGATATAAGGCCAACAACGTACGGGCGCCATGTAGCAGGGATTCCGTTCTCTTACAGAACTGTGCATAGGGATCAGGAACCTCAGTGAATTAGGGTGACCCAAAACTCACCTCAGTATCCAAAATCCCCTTACCGAGCTAGCTACAGTGTCTCATTGGTCATAACAAACTCCCAATGACTTAGACAAACCAGAACATGAACTTAGGTTACCTCAGGTATCGTGGAACACATGAACACTCTTTCGCTATATAATCATTTCAAACCAGAACGTGGAGTAAAAGAGGACACGTGCAATTTTGAAATATTTATTATTCAATGCAAAGTTCTCAAACGCAGTATCTTATATAATACAAGAAGACATATTATAAAAATCAGATTTATCAGCATAGTCACTAATCCATAATAAGCAAACGGTAATGGCATATTATAATGCAAAAATCAATAGAAATTTGTATCACCTATTTTTCGCGTTCCCTATTTAGCATACTATATTATATCTAAGAAGGTCGCATTTGGGTTTTAGCAGGGTGGGCCCATACCTCTAAATGTCAGGAGGAGAGGATCACATCATCAGCTACCAGCTCTCTGCATGCGAAGCACCATCAAGTGTGTTTTTGCATTCTCAGTAACTCTATCTTAAGCTCGCTTAGAGCCCAATGTTGGCAGCAACTGTATTTGTGTTATGTCTAGTGGTGCGAGGATCAGAGCTCCCAGCAACCTTGTGTTAGGTTATACTTAGAGGGTTCAGCACTCACTGTTCAGACAGTGTACCAAGCATGACTGATATCAGAGCAACAACATATTATTCTCAAATAAATCACATCTTTCGTCTAGGTTGAAAGCTACAATAACAATTATGTGTTGTGTGCAAACTGAAACCAAAGAAAAATATGTTGTTTAAACATTTAATAAACTCATGCTAACTTAACACAGTATATAGAAAAAGCAGCATCTATATGACAGTAAAGCTGGGGAGAACACTCAAGAATGTTGCTCCTGCTGCCAAGGGATCACTGAAACACCTGAACATGTACTATTCTTTTGCCCCCTTTACTCCTGATCCTGACTTAAATGGATTACCCCCCTTTGTACAAATCTGGGAGTAAGGTGACACAAGGAGGCATATAGAATAATGAAGACACATACAACACGAATGATTGTATTCTGTATAGCAAACTTCCTAATGGCTGTATGGATCAGGCGCTCTAAGTACTCTTCTGAAAGTCCTTAGGGTGTAGCTCTTATGACATACTATATTATGAGGCCCCAAAAGTTACTTAGAGTTTTTTTTAGCAGGTGGTTCCCTATTCCTTTAGCACACAGATTTTTTACCATTTCTTAATTCCTTAAAAGAAAAAAGAAAATATATATATATATATATATATATATATCAAGGCGACTTTTTCTAGTATTAATTAGGATGTATGTTGGTTGACTTATATTGCTGTGATTGTAATTAGGCTGTGAATGTCTATTTATAATGTGTTGGCCTATTTTTCTCTTAAAAGAACGTAGCTTTAAAAAATATTTAATTGTTTTTTATCTAGGTACGCCGTAATGAAGTTCGTAATTGTAAATAACGATGTAATTTTTACAATCATGCTGTTATTATAATGAACTCTTGTCTTTTGCACAAAAACTGACGCACAAATCATAAGCTTCCGTTCCCAGTGTGGGACTCCTTTGTGAGATTTACTCTGAAGGGCGGCAGCCTTCTTCATCTCATTGGTCTGCTGTTGGGCATCACTCATTCAAAGGAAGGACACAGGTTATTGATAATCCAGAGGCAGTGCCCGAGAGGTCTAGGGCCTACACTAATGAGGAGCCAACTTTACCATGTCTCTCCAAGCTTACACAAGCCTAACTTCCCGGTAACTCCTTTAAGTACGTGTTCTTGGTGGAAAACCGCAGCTTAGCATAGGCAATCAAGAATCCATATTTACGAGTGGTTTGCACCATGCTTGCACCACGCAACATGGCACATGCACAACGCAATCCTCTATGACAGATTTATGAAGCCACGCCCAGCCACTTTGTGTGGCTCTGAGTGTCTTCATGAATCTGGAGTAACACAATGCAGAGCACATTGCTGTAATGCCTCACTCTGCCCTGGGTAGATATTCCATGGACCTTGCGGTGGGTGTTCCCAAGCAACTCCCATTGATGTTGACGCATTCCCAAATTTACAAGGACTTTTAGACCTCAGAATGCACCAAAATTGAACACCTTCCCAGGGAAGGCATAACGAGGAGAAATATCTTTATTCCTCCTCGTTTTTTCCTAAGCCTATGTGTGCTATATTCCATCGCACACATTAAAAGAGGAAAAAGCCTCTCAGGATTGTTTTTCTGCAGAAAGGCACCCCTGGCTGTGCTGACACCAGGCAGCCAAAATGGTTCCATCACAGGGGAAGAGGACAGGAATTCGCCAAATTGAATAAATACGGTTCATTGATGCCCTCTCCCTGTGATGCAGGGCAGTGCAACAACATGACTTGTGGCGCTGCCCAGTGCACAATTTTCATGAACATGCCCCTAGGTTGTAAATTCTTCACAAGATGTACCTGAGCTTCAGCAGAGGTTGTGTTACAAGTAGAGTCACCATGAGAGAAGTCAGGAGGTGCAGGGACAATATAAGGGTGTCATGTCTCTGAACACACAACTGAAGTGGTGGAAGGTGCTGAGCGAGGCTGTAAACAGTAGCTGTCACTGAATTTAAGAGTCGAGGTGAAGTGGTATAGGTATTGTCCAAGAGGGAATGCAAAATCACCAACTGAGTCTAATATGTGGATAACTTTAAAAAACTGAAAATAAGGTCGTTTTGATAGAAATTATGGATAGAAAGTTCTAGACACTCTGGAGGTCGCATGTCTAATTTACTGGTCTTTCTTCTCAGATTCTTCTGCTGTTTGATGCCTTCGATCTCCAACCATCCCCAGACTGCACCGCTGACTACCTCACAATTTACGATGGCAACAATAAGACAGCTCCAGTCTTACTCAGCAAAGCATGTGGGACCAGACAGCTCCAGCCATTCACCTCTTCCGGAAATGAAATGTTGCTGGAGTTTGTGATGGACAGCTCTATCACAGCCAATGGGTTCAAGGCCTTCTACAGCAGTGGTACGGTCCTTGGTGTCAGGCTGCTCTCTTACAGGGAGGAGGAATGTAGAGGTCTCTTACAGCAATTATACGATCCTTAGTGTCGGGACACTCTGCTTCAGTGGAGGGTAGTCGCAAACGCCTCTAATAGCATTGGTATGGCCCTTGGTGTCGGGTGCTTTCAGTAAAGGAAGGGAGGTCGACAAGGCCTCCTATGGCAATGGTATGGTACTTGGTGTCAGGATGCTCTCAGTCAGTGGAGGGAGGTCGCAAAGGCCTCCTACAGCAATGGTACAGTCCTTAATGGTGGGGCGGTCTCTGTAATGAGAGGGAGGAAGCAATTAGTTCTACAGCAATATGAAGGTCCTTTGTGTCAGAGCACTCTCAGTCAAGGGAGTGAATTTTAAGGCCTTCTTCCATACCAGCAATGGTATGGCCCTTGGTTTTGGGTCTTCTCAGACAGAGGAGGTGGGATGGCAAGGTCTCCTACAGCTATGGTGCGGCTTTTGGTGTCAGGCCACTCTCGGTTATGGGAGTGGGCTGTAAAGGCCTCTTACAGCAATGGTACGGTCCTTGGTATCAGGACGCTCTCAGAAAGGGGAGGGAGTTTGCAAAGTCCTCCTACAGCACCAGGACGGTTCTTGGTATCAGGCCACTCGGAGACAGAGGAGGTGGGACGTCAAGGCTTCCTACAGCAATGGTATGGCCCTTGGTGTCGGGTGCACTCAGACAGAGGTGGTGGGAGGGCTACAGCTCCTACAGCAATGGTACAGTCCTCAGTGTTGGTCGCTGTCAGTTGGGGAGGGCGGTCGCAAAGGCATCCTATGGCAATGGGATAGTCCTTGGTGTTGGGGGCACTCTCGGTCAGGAGAGGAAGATCGTAAAGACCTCCTCCATCAATGCTACAGTCCCTGCTGGGAGGACACTCTCAGACGGGAGAGAGAGAGGACGCAAAGGCCTCTTGTTGGGGCCCAGTGAGATGTTCCCCAAGGATCTCTTGGCATGTTGGCATATGGTTTACTGCAGAAAGTGCTTGTTTCTCTGAATCAATAGCGGTCTAACCACGGAATGCAAGGAGATTTAGTGGGCGCCGTACACTGACATAATCCCCTTGAGTCTGGGTAAGGAGGTGGGGTGGTGCTTTGTTTTTGAGCTCGTGGCCTGTGGAATCTTGCCCACTGATGATCGGGAGTTGGCAAAGCTCACACTGTTCACAAAATATATGGGCACACAAACACTAAGTGGCGTGGGAGAATGCAAACAAGGATCTCTGATAGTGGGGGTCCTCTAGATATAGAACAGCTCCCTTGACATGAGCTCTATTATTCCCTATCCTGACTGAAAATATTTACTTTCTGACTGGGACCCCATGACATTACGCAGCTGGTTCCCAGATGTGCACTAATATCTTCAATTAATTGCAATGGACAACTTTTTTGGGGACATGTGAGCGGAGGTACAAACAGCGTGCAGAGGACCCCAGGCAGCACCTTACTCTTTGCTCCAATTTGGCACACAGTTGTTGTTGAAGGGCTGAAGCTGAGCTGTTCTTTGGTTTGTGCGTGAGGACATTGCAAACTTGTGTCCAGAACTCTATGCTGCAGAGTACTTAAGATGACGTTTTCCTTTATTTGACAGTAAATTGTGGCGGCACGTTCACCAGCTCTGCTGGCACCGTCTCATCCCCCTACTACCCCAATGTTTACCATCCCAAGATGGACTGTGGTTTCTACCTCGTGGCTCCAGCTGGATACAAGGTAAGTGCCACAGCTACACAATGTACTGACAATAAGAACGCAATAAGAACACACGCAAGGTAGGCCCTGGAATTATGAAGTTCCTCTTAGGGGTCTGCCTTTGACGGCGGTATGGCATCATGATTTTCCAGAACAGAGAATCAAAGCCATGTTAAAAAAATTCCTAGCTTGCCATTCCACTCAGGTGATTATATGTCACTTCTGGGTGATGAAGGTGTGTAGGCACTGAATTGTGTATATATAAGAGCTCTAGAACCCCCTGCTGCTGGGTCAGTGACAGTAAATAAGGGCCAACGCATACTTCTGCTTCCTTATGTCGCACTGCCTCCTGGTGGCAGGAAAGTAATAGTAAATAGGCGCCACTGCATACATCTTCCATTGTCTCACACTGCCCCCTACTTGCAAGATAGAGATGGTCAGTAATGACTGTCACATAGTTTTCTTCCTTATGGTACACTGTCTACTGCTGGCATGACAAAGGTATCATTTAAGGGCTAACACATACTTCTTTTACACCCTGCAGGTTTCATTGACATTCACATCTTTTTCCATTGAATCTCATCCAGTATGCGCTTATGACTCCTTGTCTATTTTTGATGGTGCCAAGACCACCTCCCCGCTTATCGGCAAATACTGCGGATCCAGCCTAGTCCCACCGGTGACCTCCACCGGGAGCTTTCTTCTGCTCCAGTTCCACAGTGATGAGTCAGTGAATATGACGGGATTCCAGGCCAACTACACCTTTGGTAAGTTTATCTACGGTAAAGTTATCCACTGGCTCTTCATCACTAAGGTTCATTAAGGAGGTGTTGTTCTTATCTGAGAAGAATTGTCAGAAGGCCTGTGTTGCACCCAGGCATTTGCTCTGTGCTTGGGGTTAGCCTGTACCCTCTGGATGCTGATCCTGCTTGGATATACCAAGTTCTCTGTCAAGGATAAAAAGTATACAAAGACCACTAAATGTCCCTGTAGTCCACTAGTTAACCACAGGGATAAATGGAAGATATTTATACAAACTGTACATGGAATGGATGCAAGTGTGTGACCCTAGTGCATTGGAAGGCCAAACCACTTACATGTCCACCAATACTCAAACAAAGTTCTAACACCTGATACCTTACATTGCATAAGTCCTCCTAGACCAGGGTTCTTCAAACTGTGGGGCGCGCCCCCCTGGGGGGGGGGGCACGGCACCACCCCAGAGGGGGCGCGTGCTCCACTCCGATCTTCCCTTTGTGCCTGTTCCTTTGTCTGGGTGATTCTCCCAGGTGGGGGCCAATTCATGGAGTCGACAGCTTCAGCTGCAGTGCAGGCAAGGAGTCTCCTCTGCTAAAAACGGAAGCAAAGAAACACACGCTTTCAGCTTTAGCAGAGGAGACCCCTTGCCTCCCACTGCAGCAGAAGCTGTCGACTCCGTGAATTGGCCCCCTCCTGGGAGAGTTAGCTCTTCCCAGAAGGGAGAGAAGGTTTCCGGGAGAGGGTTCGAGGCATGGGCTGGGTGGGCTCTGGCCCAGGGCCCCAGCCTTTCAAGGGGGTGGGTGTGAGGGGGAGGGGGGGCGGGAGTCCTTCAGTTATTTTGGGAAGGGAGGGAGAGGTTGCAATCCGGGTTTGGGCCATGAATCGGAACAGTGGGCTCTGGTCTGCGGTCATCAACTCATGAGGATCTTTGTGTGGGGCACCGAAGTGTCTGTGTTCAGGGATGGTGGTGTGCAGATTCGAATTTGAAGCATCAAATGTGTGAGGGATGTCCGGTGGAGCCTGCCACCAGACGTCTGTTATGTTGCTATGTGGGTGAATAGATGTAGTGGTGGATGTATGGGTGGAGTGATGGGTGGAATGGTGGATGTGTGGGTGACATGGTGGATGTATGGGTGGGGGGGTGGATGCATGAGTGAGGGGTAGATGGATGGGTGAAGGGGTGGATGAATGGTGGGAGAGAGGATGGATGCATGAGTGGAGGGATGGATGGGAGTGGATGGATGTGTGTATGGTTGGAAGGATAGATGGATGGGTGGAGGGATGGATGGATCAGTGAAATGGTGGATGGATCGATGGGGGGTGGATGGTGGACGAGTCGGTGGGTGGATGGATGAGAGAGGTGATGGATGGATGGATTGACGGATGAAGGGGTGAATGAATGGATGGATGGATGGATGGATGAGTGAAGGGGTGGATGTGGGGATGGATGGGTGATTGAGGAGGGTGGGTGGATTGGTGAGGGGATGGATTGGGTGAAGGGATGATGGATGGATGGGTGAGGGGTGGATGGAGGGATGGATGGGTGAGATGATGGATGGAGGGATGGATGGTGGATGGGTTTGCAAGTGGTTGAAGGGGTTTGGATGTGGATGGGGCACAGATGGAGGGACGGAATGAATGGTGGGGGGGTTGGTCGATGACAAGGTGTACATGATGGATGGGGAGGGTTGTGATGACTTCCTTTGCCTTGGAGGATTGTGTTTTGAGCTGTGTGGAACGCCTCTGTCGTTTCGCCACACCCACTCACAGGCCTGCAGTTTGCTAGGCACTCTTGTTGTGTTGAGCATTGTTTGCCGGATATGGCCCGCGGTATGCGCGTTGCAGTCGATCATGTGGTGTGCCGGATTCCCGAGGTTTTGGTCGGGTGGTGGGGGGGCCCAACATCCGGGGGAATTCAGCTGGGGGGGCTCAACCTGGAAAAGTTTGAATACCTCTGTCCTAGACTATCGCATGTGATGTCAATTAGTGCAGGATTGTGCAATTTAGATCAGAGAACAAGACTCAATAAATAGGGGAGTAGGGGCAGAGAAAGTATAATATGCAAGTGTAAATTGACGTTAAATATTCAGCATTCAAGGTCAGCATGTGGAGAATTGCTCGTGTCGGACCAATAAGCACCACTCGGTAAGTGAATGAGATTGAAGTGGTAGCAGCAGAAAAGGATCAACAAACACATACATGTTTACTTTATAAAAAATAACTTTCTTGAATTGCTGATCGCTCTGAAATTCTTTCCACTTACTCCCTCCTGAAGTCAGTGTGTGGGGTTCATATACACTTTCAAACACAGCTTGGGCCACTGTTGGACCCTTTCACATCTCCAGATGATATCCATAACAAAAGTCTCTAGGGCCCATTAATAAATAGCCTCATCTCCCACCATCTAACCATGCTAGTAGTGACATATGTCAAGGGCACTAGTGACAATCAGTAGCCTCTTCTCCCACCATCTAACTCTAGTGGTAGGGACATGCGTCAAATGCACTAGTGGCAATTAATAACGAGCCTCATCTTCCATAGTCCAATTTGGTAGTAGTGACGTGTTTAAGGACACAAGTGCCAATTAATAAATTGACTCATCCCACCATTGTAATATGGATTACAAAGGGGACCTGCATTTTACAGAGGGGGAGTCATGTTGTAAATTAGTGGGGTACTGCCCTGGGGAACTCTTAGTTCCCCCTCCTAATGGAGGTGAACAGCTGCTGATTGACTGCTGGTGGAGCCTCCACTGACAGGAAGCCATCTGTCACTGGTCTCTGCCTTTGATGCATCAATAAACCCACTGGGCCTTATTCGAAGGAAAGCAGCTCAGCATGGCACTGCAAGCAGTTTTGCTGCGCCGCACTGAGTCACTTTCAAAGCACGGGGATGCGTCATATTTACAATATTATGTTACATCCCTGTGCTTTCCACTACACTGGCGCGTAATAGGCTGCCATGCACTAGCGCAGGCACCTTTGCTGACTGCGTGTTAGGGGAGAAATTTTGTGTGGAAATGAACATCTTACAAAAAGAATCACAAGAGGTGTTTTCCTCTTTTCATGTGTGATGCTGAAAGCTGCACACATTGAAAGAGGAAAAAACGAGAAGAAAATAAAATATTTCTCCTGGTTGCGCATCCCTATGCTAAGTTTACGAAAGGGTGTAAATCTGGGAATGTGGTAGGAGCCATGGGTGTTGCGTGGGAACACCCAGAGCAACACCCATGGCACTACCCTTTCACACAAAGTGCGACGTGAATAGGGGGCATATTTACAAAGACACGAAAAGCCACAAAGGGTTGCTTTATGTATCCTTGTAAATATGGGTCAGCAAAATGCGCCGCGGGTGCGTCACTAAATTTTACGCACTGGTGGCGCAAGTGGCTTATAAATCTACTTCACTCTATTTAGGGCCGGTCTTCCAAAGCAGATCTGTCCTGCCTGTGTCTACCTTGGGGAACATTGCGAAACCGAGCAGGGAAAGACAACAGTAGTCTCCATGGATGGGGGGGGGGTGGGGGAGGGGGGTGGACACCCTTCATGTCAGGGACATTGGTTTGGTTTATTTTTATTGGAAATAAATCTCTGCTTGGGGGCTTGTTTGCGAGAACAAACAAGAATTCTGCTGCAATAGTTACATCTAATTAGGATGGGTGGTCTGACATGGCATGGGTGGAGACAGTATCCCTGCAGCCTCCGAGCACTGACTGCGGGGGTCCGATGGACCTCAAAAGTGCTGCTGACCAACTCTATGATGGGACTGCTCAATTATTCACGAAAATAGTAAAATTCATTGATATTTAGAATGATCAAAAAATATGCAAATAATCATCACAGTAAATTTGCATTGTAGATACTCATTAAGTCACCGCACGAGTCAGACTCGGCAGAGTACGTTGATTTGGCCAAGAATTTAATTCGGACAAATAGAACCCCACAATTAGAGTGAGGCGTCGGCCCCTATAAACGGGCAGACACTGCCTGTTGATGTTACAATCCATCCGTGAGAAACGCACTGTCTAGTGCACACAGGCTCCCATTATTAGTTTCTTTACTATCGTAGTTGCTGCCAGTGTCGAGTTGCCTAACGGATGTGGTAGAAAATAAGTTGGTGCTTCCTTGATCTATAATACTGTGACAACGCACTACATCAACTACAAGGTTACATGGCTTCCTGATGAAGGCTGATAGCCGAAACGCGCGTAGGAATTTCAAGATTACATAGCCATGATATGAATATTGTTAGGACACTATAGATTGTGTGCTTTGTCTTAATGAGTTTAAAAGACAATATATGAATTATTAGAATTGTTAAATTTGAAAAATATACATTTTTGTCATTAAAACAAAATAAAAACTATTTTTGATATTTAATAAATAAATGTGTTAATATTCATGATTGACTTTAGAATATTCTGTTGCCATTAACACTGATGTGTATATATCATGCTGATCATTTAGGTCCAGGTTTTTATTCCTTGACTCCTAAATGTTTTTTTCAATTGACATACTCATTAAGTATCATGACCGCCTGAGTGAATTCTGCTATTCAGTCGATGAACAAGTCACACTTCAACAATTTATTTGTGTTTTCTAACGATTACTTGCAGAAAAAGCCTAACAGAAGAGAAGATGATTAGCCACAGCTCCCCAGAGGTTCATGGTTCGAGAAGTACATTGTTCCACATGAAGAATGGGTGGATGATTTAAGTACTGCATTGAACTCTCTATGAGTCTCAGTTTTGGTCGGACAGCTTCTCTCTCTTGTAGAACTTGTCTCATTTGTTCTGTTTCTTGTTGTAGCCAGAGAATGTAATGGCCATATATATTATATATATTGTATTAAGGGTGAGGAGGGAGAATACAAGTGCACTGATGGGCAGGCGCAGCATTGATAGTGGTGGAGCAAGCGAGCATGCGTCTCTGGTTGTTAAATATACCGGTCATCTAAAAGCAAACATTTGGGGGGTGAGCAATGTGTAATGAGCGCATTTAAAAGACGTGGGAGACATCAACATAGTTTATGATTAAACAAGACGAATAAATGACAGTAAAAAACTTAGAATAAACTGTACATGATTAAATGGATGTTATATTAATATTGATGTATATTGCAATTTACAGTTACCCCTGACGAAGAGCCTGGTTGGCTTGAAATGCATTGGGTTTGAATAAACTGCCTTTTATAAACATGGCTTTAATCGTGTTTTTGAAGAAGGTGCGGACGCCCATTTAAACATTAAAAATCTAGAAAATTGCCTCTTTTCCTTGCTTGTGGATTGGATCACAGTAATTGAGTACAAAGAAGTGGTGAACAAAAGGATTTAAATAAGAATAACATTCAAGAAATGTCAAAATGTTAAAAGGTCTAAAAAATATTGACTGCTGACAGCAGTACATGGCAGTGACATCGGTTTGGGACCGAGAGGTGTTCCATTTAGGATGTGACTTAGTTTAATACGTGACGATTGGGCTGAGCACGTTTCCGTTGAGCACGCCAAAAGTTAAATAGTAATGAAAATATTTGGAGTTGAATTTAGGGAGAACACGGACAAGCAGGAGTGCAACCCCTCCACCCAACATGTTTCATATATATTAAGAGGCAGGTCACCAAAAGTGGTTGCCAATTGTAAATCGAGAGTTTGCAACCTGCCCGACATCTGACCCCTAGTTCACCACCGATAAATACCATGGTGAATAACACCAAGTGTGAAATATTGTGCTGATATAAAGTGAAATAAATACATAAATTAAAGTCTTGACTCTTTTTGCAGATGATGTATCATAGAACCAGTATTATATGAGTACAGTGGAATTACTGGCTAATCAGTGGGGGTGTAGTCAAGCACCTCTGACCTGTTGCTGTTGCTGCCGAGGGGTTTGGAACTTCTGACACTTTGCTGCCACTCCTCGCCGCACCCACTTCGCGGGTGCCACTTCGTGGTCCCTGCTACCGGTGAAGGACTCCGTCTGACTGGGGAGCCGTCTGCAGCTGCTGGGGGCCGAGGGGGCGGACACACGAATGCGCCGAACGCCGCAGGGACTCCAAGTACCAGGAGTCCCTGCCTGACCTCTTACAGCTGGTCACGCGTTTGGCTTGAAGCCCCGCTCACGTCCCTCCCAATTGCTACTTATTCCATCACTCCACCCGCTGCGCGGGACGCGCGCAGGACTTGCACGGGACGAGCTGGGTGAAGCCTGGGCCAGGGGCGGGCCCGTCTGAGCCCGTCAGAGACTGGCTGAGACTGGACTGGGCCACCCCCTTTATGTTTCTGTATTCAGTAAGACTCTATACACATATGTTTAATTGCTTTTTAATTCTTTTTAAAAGGTACATTTGTACTACTGACTGAAATTGAGGCACACTTATACGTCCAATAGCTATGGCGTTAAGAACCTCTAAAGGGAACAAAACAGGTAGTGGGGTAATTGGAGGAGGAGTCATCGGTACTATAGATGCCTTCTTCACCAAAGCTGTCATTGTACTGGAGAAGGAAATAGCTTTAACTGAACAGCGGCTATCTCTTGACCCTGTATTCTTGAAAAGATCGTCATTAGGGAGTATTGCTACTGTTCCTTCACCTGACCAACCCCATATACAAACTACGCAGAGTAATCAAATAGCTAGCCACCAACGAGACCTTTCAACTATCCTTGACATAAGTGGGATTGACACAAGCATAGATTCCTATATGGCCTATCCAAGTGAAAATCTGGGCAGACGCCAAAGTCAATTATCACTCAGGGAACAGCCAATAGATAGTAGTCACGTAGTACAATCTCAGGTTGCCGCTTTAAAATGTAAGCGTGGCGGAAATCAACAGAAAGGATCCTGCATTAAAAAGATTAAAACAGTTACTTCCAAGATCAGGGATACTGGGGTTACGTATAGGAACAAGATACCTAACCAGCTGGATAAACCCAGCTCAAACCCTACCAGCCCTATTGTTGAGATAACTGAAAGTTCGCTAATACATCCCACTAGTACTACGTGTTCGTTGAAAAATATAGAGCACCTGGTTAAGAGCTTAATTCTTCCATTGGTGGAACGGACCAGGAAGAAAGGTGAACATCTAGAAACCCTCGAGGGAATTGTACGAGCTAATTCGGAGATGTTAAAAAAACTAGGGGATCATACATCTGCTAGTATTAGCACCCCCGTATTACCCAAAAACAAACCGAAACCTGCCCCTAGAAAGAAGCAGGGACTAGTTATAAAAGAACCATCAGAGCAAACAAGTGGGAAGTCAAAAGCTAATGATCACAAAATGGTCCCCAGGGCAGAGAGCGATAGTAACGTAGTCTCTCATAAAATAGGCTTAACCAGAGGCCCTGACAAAACGATACCAGAAATAGCCAACACAGAGGCTACCTTAATTAAAGGACATAAGATGAGAGTTGATCTTCTCCCGGATTGTCACCCCTATGTAATTGTGCTGGCGGGGTTGCCAGATTGGAAAAATAACAAGGTTGAATCTGTTCACGAACTAAAAAACAAAGTTATGTACTGGCTGGGACAAAATAGACCCCTTAGACCTGATTTGCGGGGGGAAATTATCACTGTTAGGAGAGTAACCTGGCTGGGCCATATAGCGAAGGATATCGAAGGAGACTGTATTATTGTTAATTTTAGGGACCCAAGAACAGTTCAGTTCATTAGTGGTTTCCCTAATTATAACAACACAGGAGGAATCCTCTCATTAGATTTGAGCTATTTTTACCCTGTGGCCTTTACTGTCCCTGGTAACCTAAAATCATACGAACCATTCAATGAAGTGAGATCCACATATAATGGAAGTCGCTTTAATGCTCCAATGGCACATATGATGAGTGGAGGTTTTGTGCCGACTAGCCATTATAATTATCATCATCACTTCACTGTCCCAGCCTGTAACAGATTTGATTGCCTGTCAGGGCTGGGAGGGGTGGTTTGACCTTCACGGGACCAGGTAGCTGTCACATCTGCTAAAAATTCTTATGACACCCAAGCTAAGTCATTACCGGTAATTGAGGAAAACCAAGAACAAGGAGAGTGGCCGATACTTAATCCAGATGATTTCCAATTAGAAAGAAATGATGCTGCATCTGGGGGGGACCCGTTTACAAGTAAGGGTTCTTCAGATAGCAGTATAGATACAGTCATCGACCTAAATCGTGTCGTAACCATTAAATCCAAGGATAAATAGTATTTCATTTCTTGGAATATTGCTGGACTTAGATCCAAATTGGATAGTCCGCTTTGGTCCGATCTAGTTAAAGATCATGATGTGAACTTGGGCTAAGGAAGTTTGCCATATTAATAGTTTTAAGACTGTTTTTACTCCAGCTATTGGCTCATCACATGGCAGAGCCAAGGGTGGGCTCTGCACATATGTCTCGAATTGTTTTAAATGTAAAAATATGGAGGTTTTTCATAATATTCGCTATTACCATATTGTTGGTTTGCATTTGCATAATGCCCTCTGTATTTTGATTGTTAATTTGTATAACAATGTTCCCTCTGCTGATTTGGTTGCAGTGTTCAAAACTTTAAACTCCGAACTTAACGCAATAATATGCAATGAACGTAAGGAGTTCGTCGTCATATGGGGGGATTTTAATTGCAAAGGAAATTGGGGTTTAACGGTGGACAAGGAGTCAAACACATTTTGAACATACTGGTAAGGGGGAAGCTTTGAATGAGATCCTCTTCACGAATAATCTAGATTTTGCAAATAAACTGTGTCATCCAGAAGTCCCGTTCTCTGCAACCTTTAATGGTAGAGGGTTAACTTCTCTAATTGATTATGTTCTGATCTCTTCTTGTTTTGAGGATAGTGTAGTCAACTACAGTGTACTGGACGTCACCTTAAGTGATAATTTTCCAAACAGGGTTGAAATTATAGATCCTTCTGCCCCTGTAGATAATATCCCTAAGATACTATCTGAAAATATTGAAATTTCAAGGCAGAATGGTAATGCCCTAAAATGGTCCAAGGTTATACCTGAAGAGTTTATTGGTAACCTGATTAAGGAGAGAAAAAATTGTTTTGAAACTTGCTTGGACATGGGTTACGATGACACCGTCGTTTTCGACACGTTTAAACTTATCAAAACAAGCATTAAGGAAGGCCTTTGGCTCAACCTAAGGAATCATGGTAATAGAAAGAAGGGTTGGTTTGACCCGGAGTGCACTAAGGCACATACTAAACTTAAACGGGCCTTGAATAAACATGATAGAGACTTGAAACAGATCAGGGAGCTCCGTAAAAATTACAGATCAGCACGGATGGCACTTTTAGACGCTTCTGACTCGAAGGACATGACTGCATTCTGGAGGGCAGTCAACGTGCCATTTTTTAAAGATGACTAAGGCGCGGTTAGAGATTGCCATCTCAGAGGATGATTGGGTGAAGCACTTCGAGGCACTTTATAGCCCTGTGGAACCTCTAGGAGAACTGCTGATACAGGAGGTACCTTCAATGCCAAATAATAAAAAGGGGATGAACCTCTCTTTTACGCTGGATGAGGTAATCAAGGACATTAACTCAAGTAAGGGAGGCAAGGCACCGGGCCCAGATGGTGTCCCGGTAGATATTTTTAAAAATAATGTAATGTTATGGGCACCTCTGCTTACTAGATTTCTGAATGCTGCTTGCACAGTGGGCCTTGCTAGTACCTGGTACGAATCTATGATAGTACACATTTTTAAAAAGAGGGACAGGGCTAGTTGCACTTGTTACCGCCCAATATCTCTGCTTGATTCTACAGTTAAAATTATTGGTAGGATCATTTTGGATAGGTTGCAGTCATGGGCCAGTGAGCACAAGATTATTAGTGATCTGCAATATGGCTTTAGAGAGGGAGTTGGGACTATAGATCAGGGACTTAATTTATTCATACTTGTGGAAAAATATACCAAGGTTAAGGGAGGAAGGTTGTTTTTTACTTTTGTGGACTTGACCTCAGCCTTTGACTGTGTTAACCACACTAAACTATGGTCAATTTTAACTCGTTTGGGTGTCGAGGACAATATTATCTGTTTTTTAAGAGAGCTTTATAATGGAGCAAGGGCTATGGTTAGATATGGAACAAAAGGAGAGTGCACTAGAATGTTTAACATCACGAGGGAGGTGAGACAAGGATGCGTCCTTGCCCCTTTTTTATTCTCTATTTACATTAACGGTCTGGAGAATATTTTACTAAGGGACTGTATTGACATGCCTACAGCATCGCAACGCCGTATTCCGGCACTTAATTATGCAGATGATGCTGTTTTGATGGCAAGAACCCCCATGTCGATGCAAACTATGATAACATCGTTTTCCACTTTCATGACTAATTTAGATTTGAAGGTGAAATGCACTAAAACTTTTTCTATGAATTGTGGCACTAATGTTAAACTGAGGAAAAGAACCATGTTCATTGACAAAAAACCACTGGATCATGTTTCTAATTTCCCTTATTTAGGTATACTGTTTGACTGTGCAGGGAAATGGAATACTGCTATCAAAAGTAGAAATTTGATATTCGTTAAGTTTGTTACGGCCCTCAAACTGTTTAGCAAAAAGATGGGAGAGACCTGTAAACGAGCTCCTACGTATTTATAAAGCCAGTTGTGTTGCAGTGGCAACTTATGGTGCGGGAATTTGGGGTAATTTTAATGTTTCCAGCCTGCAGCTGACTGAGAACAGCTTTTTGGGATATCTTCTTACTGGTCCGGAGGGTACATCGACACATAATTGCCACACTGAACTCGGTATGCCTTATTTGGAAGATCTTATTAGGGTGCAAAGGGTTCTTTTGTGGCACAGGGTGTGGACCACAGATGAGTCACCTAAATCGTCTTATACTGGGGGACGCTTACCGAGTGAAATGGTTGAGATACATTAAAACTTTTTGTGACCACGTCAGTCACCCCGAATTCTACGATGATCCCAAATCAATGGAAAAAATCCCTAAGAAAGAGCTAAAGAGGTTATGTATTGCTTATCTGGTGAATTTAAGAGATCAAAATGAAATGACTAAAAAAACTGTTATTGCTCACCAGTTGACCTTAACTTCGCAGGCAATACAACCCTATTTGACCTTAAGGATGACAGCACATGAAAGGTTTTTGCTGACAAGATTCAGATTTAGGATTGTATTTAGGTTACTAAGTTTTCCCGCTACTAATGATTGGTCTGCTGAAATATGTAAATGCCCGTGTGATAATACCTCCACTCAATCAGATATCCATATTTTATTTTTTTGTAAATGTTATACCGTACCAAGGCAAAGGTGGATGATGCCCATTTTAAAATACCTAAATTTTAGACAATTTCGACCAGCCTTCCTAGCTATACAGAAACTTGAAGATATATTTTCAGTGGCATCTGTTTCTGTATTTCTTAGAAATGTTTTTCAATCAAGACAAACGATATCTGTTTGAATACAACTCCTTTTAGCTATGAGTCTCTGTATTTTAAACTATTTTAACTATCTTATTTACTGAATGACATATGTGAATGGATTTTGAATTGTGATTCTATGTACTTTTATGGTTGTCAAAGTTTTAAACCGATTAAAGTCTTTCGGGACTGAACTGAACTGAGCACAGTGGCGTCCTGCCAAGTAGCATGCATTTGGTGTTAGAATAGCACAATAACACATTACTGCAAATGTTGCCACATCACTGCAAGCCTCAAATAAATCACACATATGAAATGAGCAAAGGCGACCACTTATTAATTAGTCATTTAAAGTCTCCTGGCATCAGGGACTATGCCACGCCTCTTTGTTCTACACATCCATCCAGCACAACAGTGTTAAGGCTGCTGCTGCTGAACGCTGTGACGCTGTGATAATTCGCCATTCATAATATTTTAGAAGTGCTCATTTGCAAATTGCTGCTATATTTGCACCACTGATTTTAAAATTCAGGATCTATGTTTTTATGTTAAATTGGAAGGTGACGAATTAGGCTGCTCCTTCCTACTGCGTTTACAGCTGTCTGCCGACTTCCTAGCTCCGGTCCACCACGGCTGTGTGCCAATTGAGTGGGGGGCAATCAGGAAGAAGGCAGACCAATCGTTGTGCACTTCCGGTGGGCGGGAGGGCGGACCCAGGAGCCCGCGCTTCTCTCTACCTAATTCAATGTGTCAACGGATAGGCAGCACACAACTGGTAAGGCTGCAGCTGATGAACGCTGTGACAATTCGCCATTCAAAATATTTTAGAAGTGCTCATTTGCACATTGCTGCTATATTTGCACCACTGATTTTAAAATTCAGGATCTATGTTTTTATGTTAAATTGGAAGGTGACGAATTAGGCTGCTCCTTCCTACCGCGTTTATTGCTGCCTGCCGACTTCCTAGCTCCGGACCACCACAGCTGTGTGCCGATTGAGTAGAGGGCGATCAGGAAGAAGGCAGACCAATCATTGTGCACTTCCGGTAGGCGGGAGGGCGAACCCAGGAGCTCGTACTTCTCTCTACTTTATTCAATGTGCCAGTGGACGAGCGAAGCGGAAGCGCCATTGGCGTGCCTATCCAAAGAACAATGGTTCCTGTGGCATAACAATTTCTACAATATATGATATTAAACAGCTTAAATAAGCAATATTAACTTGTAACATTGCCCGTTTGCGCCCGTCCTGGGCCATGGGCCAGAATCCCTGTCAGTGTTATACCAGCTCAATAAGACACCATTAGGTATTCACAAAATGCGCTACTAGCTTATGTGCCCAATTTACGTAACAACTATAAACAGTGTGCTTTGGCCCGCCCCGGATTCACACATGGCCCAATTTCCTGTTGTGTTTGTAAATGGTCTTGCATGGGACAATATCAGATAGGTTAGCCAGGCAATCCAGGATTACCTGAAACTCTCCTGTATTTATCTTAATGCAAGTTCCTTCCCTAAGCATGCCATTAATATCTGGGACCTTCTGAATGAAAGGAATCCCGATCTTATCTTTATAACTGAAACATGGTTGAATGATATTAACCCTCCAGATGTGGCCAATGCACTACCCGCTAATTACTAAATTATTAAACAAGACAGGATTGGACGTAGGCGAGAGGGAGTTACTATCATATTCAAAGATTATCTGACTTGTTTACCAGTACAAGTAATATCATACAATGAACATGAAATACTCCCCTTCCAATTACTTCATGAAGGTCTTATTATCTTAGCAGGAGTAGTAATTTATAATCCCCAGGTCACCAAGTTGACCTTAGCACTAGGCTATTTACACAACTTCTTCCAACTTTCCTAAAACAGAAAAACTACTTGGTAATTGGGGATTTTAATGTACACTATGGAGGAGAAAGACAACCCAGCCATCTTTCAATTGGAGAGCGACATGCAGATACTTAATCTTAAACAGTGGATAGAAGGGCCCACAAAACATAGCCGGTCATACGCTTGACCTACTTTTTTCCAAAATTGAAGCCACGTTTATTCAAGAGATCAAGCCATTACACTGGACAGACCATTTGCTTATAGTTTTACACTGGGCTTACCAGTTAAACCAATTAAGTCCAGGAAAATCTACCAAACATCAAATCGAGCCTGGAGGCTAGTCACTGAATCTGCATTTGCAACACATTTCTCAGGCTCTAACATACAGATCTCAGATGACCCTGCAGTATGTACAGAAGCAGTAAATCTTGAGACAGAGATTTACCGAACTTTGGATAAACTGGCCCCTACACAGAAATCTAAGTCTTGGCAACGACCTCACACGGAAAAATGGTATACCCCACAACTCAAGAGCTTCAAGAGGAAATGTCAGAAATTTGAACATCAATGGAGGCTGTCAAAAGCTGAATCAATTGAGATGCAAGTATGAGCTCAGATCTTATAATCATGCAATAAAAACCGCAAAAAAATCATACTACACCCTGCGTATTAATGAGAATTGTAATTCTGCTAAAGAACTTTTCAGAATTTTCAAAGAACTTAGTAAACCAATTAGCATGTCCCAAAGTATAGTCCCTTCAGTAGAGGCTTGCGACAGAAAAAGCGAATTCTTTACAGATAAAATAAAGAAGATCTATACCACCTTTAACTCCTCCATAAAAGCTAATACAATAAATTGAGTTTTTTTAACTCCTCACCCACAAGCCACATCAGTTATGGGCAATTTTACACCCTTCACAGATAACGAGATTTTGAAGGTAATGAGCGAAGTGAAATCTGGATCCCCGTTAGACCTTTGCCCTCATTTCATTTTTGCGCAGATTGCCCCTCCTCTCGGTCCATTGATAACTCAGCTTTTTAATAATTCCTTAAAAACTGTAATTTTTCCCGATATATGGAAACATGCCTCAGTAGTTCCCCTTTTAAATAAAGCGGGAACGGATGTCCTCAATCCTGAAAACTATCGTCCCATATCCCAACTCCCCTACCTTTCCAAGGTCTTGAAGAAGTTGGTAAATAGGCAATTGTCAGAGTTTTTGGAAACAAATAATCTTCTTGATCCATATCAGACAGGATTTAGAGCAAACAACAGTACAGAGGCAACGCTGCTGGCTGTGTCGGACAATATTAGACTATGCACTGATCTAGGAGGGGCAGTTGCTCTGATATTGTTGGACCTGTCGGCAGCGCTCGACACGGTCTCTCATGACAGTCTGATGGAAATTCTCTATGAAAAAGGAATTTATTCTAATGAATTGAGCTGGTTACGTTCATTTTTAATTAACCGGACACAATCAGCACTTCTCAATCCATTTCAATCCAAACCTAGCCCCATCAGATGTGGTGTCCCGCAGGGAGCCTCACTAAGCCCCACCCTATTTATTGTCTATATTTCATCACTGGCTAAAATTGGTATGAAGTGGGGCATTGGTATTTCCTCCTATGCGGATGACATGCAACTGATGGTGGCCCTGAATGAAAAACCAGAGATTGCTAAATCAAAACTGCACAATTGCCTTACAGAAATGACCAATGGATGCACATATACTGTAATTGTAATTGTAATTGTAATTTATATAGCGCATTATCACCAACGGTCTCTAAGAGCTAGCTTTGGGAAACCGTCCTGGTTTTTCCCTGTGAGATAACTCATACTGGGCACCCCCAAGGTGAAAGCCAGATATCCCGCCGCGGGGGGCCATTGTGGAGATTAAGCAAGCTATTGCCCAGAGTTGCAGAGTGTGAACCCGTGATTCGAGCAGGCACTGAAGCGTGAATTATCGAGTCCGTGGGCATTTTTGGCTCAAGACCCTGCCGCCCCGGTAATTGAACCCTGGTCCCGGGTCTGACCTCTGCTTCATGGTCTGCCTCTTCTATCCATTGAGCCACACTGCTTAAAGTTGAATGCAGGAAAATCCGAAATCTTATTGTTCGGTGGAGCCAAACTAGTGTGGGACGCTACCTGGTGGCCACACACTCTTTGGTAATGCGCCAATTCCAAAAGAACATGCTAAAAATCTGGGCATCACTATTGATGACCCCCTGACTATGAAGGAACATGTGCGGTCCCTTTGTGGCAAAGGTTTTGCTATCCTGAAATTTCTGGCCAGACTTTTTTCCTGGATACCATTGGACTGCAGAAGATCTGTCACGCAAGCCCTGCTGGTTAGTCTGTTGGACTATGGGAATGCGCTATTTGCAGGCATGAATGAGCACCTATTTACATGATAACAGGTGCTGCAGAACGCTGCTGCTAAACTTGTCTGCAATAAGGGTAAGCTCGATTCTGCCTCAATGTGCTTGAAGAAACTGCATTGGTTGCCTGTGCGCCAAAGAGCAGCATTTAAACTACTTAGTTACACTCATAAGGCTTTGCACAGAACAGGCCCTAGAATACTTCAGGAAAAAATTGAGTTCTATTTTCCCACAAGGAGTTTGCAGTCACTTCAATTAGCCTTAGCCAGAACAAGGCAAATTAAGAAAGTGAGGACAGGAGGACGATCACTCTCCAATTTAGCAGCTAAGAAGTGGAATGAGCTACCTCAGGACCTACGACTTACCTTTAATTACATCCTGTTCCTAAAAAAATTAAAAACACATCTATTCCTTAAATATTAAGATATAGTCTTGCAGACTTACCAGGACATTTGCTTTAGCGCCTTGATATCCCTCGGGATGAGTGTAGCGCTGTACAAATAAATAAATAAAAACTTTAAAAAATCACGAGGATCAGCACGGCAAACCAATCCTTAAACTGACCTTTGTGTGTGCTGTGCCCTCTGATTGGAGCACACCTTTGAGCACTGCTGTTGTGCCTGAATTCCGGGTTTTCAATGGACTGTGGAATGGGATGGGTATTTGAGGATGTGGTGGCCTTTGGGGTGGTTGTGCTGAGGTGCTGGTGGTCACTGCATCTCTTCCCCTACTGAATGAACAAAAGGAAAACTCACCTTAACTTGTGGTTGAATTTTCATTTCACTGGCGAAGAGTGGGAGTCAAGACCTGCGGTGTTCTCATTCTGTTGCAACCGCTAGCCTGCCACTGCATTCTGCTGGGCCTGTGTGTTCCTGTGTACTTCATCTACAGCGACATGTGGAATGCAGTCCTGTCAAGTATCACACATCAGGCGTGACGCTAATGCATTTCAGTGTGGTGTTCCCGCATCACCGCACTGAAATGCATTGTCACGCATTTGGCCACTGACGGGGCACTCTGGTACAGGGCTGAAACTGCGCCTTTGACACCCGGCCTCAGACTAGTATCACAAGATCGTGCTTACCTGCTCTGTCAGTGCTGTCCTACAATGTAACACACTCTGCCTCCGGCTGCTGCCTGGAGACCCCGGGGCCTGCCAAGCAGAGTCGTTGCCGCGTTACAGCTCTCAGAAACAGTGGCGCCGTGACCTCACGTCCGTCCTGAAAGGAAGGTAATTCGGAGATGCCGCGCTGCGGGCTGGGGTCGGTCTCGGAATCGACGACTGGAGTGGTGCTCCGTTAGTGTCGTACTGCGACGATTCTTTGCAGCTTCAGTGATGCAGCATGCCGCGCGAGTTTGGACCTCACCCGGCTGACCAGACGGACTGCGTGCCTGTGCTGCATTTGGCTCTCATGCCAGCCGCATTAATCCCTGGACCGGACCGCTACCGAAGAAGTCGCCACAGCTGGCTTATACATGCCGTGACTGTCACTCATTTACAGGTATTTACCATTCTTATAGGATAATATTTTTTATTAAATTCCGTCGCGACACTGGCTGCTGAGCCTGTTAACTACAGCTCTGCCTGCTCACTGACTGCGGCTGGACGCTGCACGCTACAGGCCGGTAGCTGGGCTGCATTTGTACCAGATGAGTAGCATTAGTCTCCACTCATTAAAGGGGTCCAACTGACGACCAGTCGATTCACACAGTGGAGTAATGGTTAATCGGTTAATCTGCAAGCGGGAGAGGTGAGTGGGGGTGGAGCGGAGGGGGGAGGAAACAGCCAGTGCAGAAATTAAAAGCTTCTCTGCGGGCAGGAGGTACAAAGCCAAGAAAACCACCAGCAGGCCTGTCCAGGCCAGCGCTTCAGACCCCTATCACCACACTGTGACTGCAGCGTTGTGGCCCCCTACCGAGCCTGGGCAAAACCACTTTCTATCTCAGCCTGGCTGCAATCACTGGGAAGGACTTATATGGCCACAGTTGCAAGTGAGTCCAGCACAGCTACACTCAGCCTAGCTGCAGTAACTCGGGCAGCACATCTGTCATCATATCCGTTATGTTTACCCCTGAAACTTCTCTCGCACACAGCACCTGGGACTCCCCTGATGGGTCGGGAGGGTGCTTTGTTTAAATAACATGAGGTAAAAACCAACTGGTAGTGGAGCTGAATTCTTTGTGTGCCCAGGCGTTTTCATGCAACCATACAACTGTCAAGAGAACTCTGGTGAATGGTAGAGTGCTGGGGATAGATCATCTCGTGTTGAGTGACAGTCTGCACAAAAGAACATGAACCATGCATATTTGCAAACTTACTCTATTTTATGAGGATTAGCTGCGAGTTGCTATTTTTTACTATGTTGGTGTCCTTCCATTTCTGGTACTTTAAAGCAGTTTTAACATTTTCTTAGTTTCTTGTTGCTCAAATGGGTGTAATTTCTGATATTGATATGTTTCCCTTGTTGTCATTGTTTGATTTTGCTCCCGAGAAAGTGTCACTCATAGTCATTGAATGTCACTCATATTTATAGTGAAATTATGAAAATGTCACACATAAGTAATCTGAAACCTTGACAGCTATGGGCATGCAATTTTTGTTAGTTCTATTCCTGCAACAGTTCTCTCATGTCAGGTAACTGGTTCTATTGTACAGCGCTCTGACACCTTCGGGTAAAGTCCGCGCTGTATAAAAATGCATTAAATAAAAAAATGAAATAGGCCTGGCCCTGCCCGGCTGTACGTCACTGCCGCTGTACACAGACGGCTCTGCCGAGGCGCAGGGAAGAAGCTGCCTCTCCAGCAGGTACTGCGGCGTGGCCGAGGGGAGGGGAGGGGACTGGGGTACCGACACCCTCTGCCCTTACCAGCCATAGATGGGGAGGAAATTACCAAGACGGAGGCCCGCTGCAGGAAGGTGAGCCGTGGCCGGCGGCGTCCGGAGCAGGCCTGGGGTGGGGGGGCAGGGGGCAACTGACCGATGTCGGGGGTTGGGGAGGGAGGGTTCCTGCTGCAAGAACCCCGGAGTGCCACTCTTCTGGAGAAACCCAAACGAGAAGGCGAGTCACAGTAGTGATTCTCTACATTTTTGCGATGAGCACATGTATTCTGGGGTTTCTAGACATGTAACACCGGCCTGGGGTCGAGCCTCCCACTGGGTACAAGAAGCACCGCCAGAGACCCTGCAACGGAGGAACCAGCGCCCTTCATCTTTCCTCCGTTAACCCCGCGGCGCCCCTCCGTCGCTCCCTCCATTGTCTCGGGATCAGCCGCGCCCTGAGGTCTCCGGGCGGCTCCATCACAAACAGGATCTCCTGGGTGACGTCACGTTACACCTGCGCCACCGCCCCCCCCCCCCCCCGGGCTGGCAGCCGAAGGGGAGAACAGAACACCGAACGGAACACTAAATAGAAATCTACCGTTGCAGAGAACAATTAACACCTCAGAGACATTTTAATATGTGTCAGTAATTTATAAAAAACATATTTAGTTTAAAATGTAATACAACCCAGCACACACATTGTTACTCCTACAAGTGGGGCTTTAACATTGTTTACAAGGTTTTTCAATATACTCTATCGCTCTTAAGGTTACTTGCTTTGGCCTCGGCTCCCTCTCAAGATGTCCGCCAGTACGCAAAGATCGTACCCTCCCAGAGTTAGAGACCAGTCAATGCCCAAAGCGGCCCAAGCAGAAGCCCAAACTTAACCCAACTCAGAGCAGTATCCACCCGAAAACCAGCCCCGAGATAAAACGCTCACATTTTACTATATAGCCTTCATTAAGCATTATAAATTGTGTTCTACAGTTTATTTCATAAACATATAGTAGGAGCAGTGCTTTAAATGGGAAAAAATAAGTGCAGGTACTCAATAAAATAAGCTAGAGGTGTGGCAAGTGGGCGGAGCTAGGGGCGGGGCTAAGGGCAAGATTTGATGGTGCATAAGGCTTCTGTACCAGTTGCAGCACATATCATAACACATAAAATGCGTTTATGTAAACGAAACAGGTTAACTCATTACACAAAACGAAAACCAAACAGGAGATGTGAAAATGTCCTTGTTTTGTAACATTTGTTATTCCTTAATGCCCTACTGTTATTTATTGTTGTTTGGCATAATAATAATTCTCAAGCTCGCACACAGATAGAAACAAGCAGACGTACACAAAAGTATTCCACACATTCCCTTTAATATATCTCCTGAGAGTGTCCTGATACTCTCCCTCTTTCTTACTCAAAAGCAGGCACCCACAAGCAGGCAAGCACACAGACATCAGCAAACACACACTTAAGTCCATTATTGATTTCAGAACTCAGCAAATAAGTTCGAGCTATATAAAACTCTCCCCAAAAAAATCTGTCATTTTTACCTGAAAAAGCGGCAAATCCTAACTTCACCTATCAACTCACTTTACATTCCTCCCTCCCTCGCCCTTCTATGTTCCTCTCGTCTTTTCCCCAACCAAATGCATCAACAGTTGTCATGGGAGCTAATTCGCAGGAGTGTTCCAACATTCCCTGCTGTGCATTGCCCTATGGACAGAGCTGAATTCACACCCATTGTACCAGCACCCTGCTGCCCAGTCCTTGTTATCTTGTAAATGCTAAATGCAGCAATTAGTGTTTGTGGTGGGGGGTGTGGGGGGCACACAAAGGGAAGCAGCTCCTGTGCTAAATATAAAGATTAAAAGAAAAACGTTTTTGGTCGAGGATTGGATTGCGCTGCCACATGTTTTAGTAGGGCCAGTGCAATACACTAAATGGGACTGACTGGGTGAATGTCTGGCAGTCCCAGCCCATTTCATTCACCTAATGGGGAGGGGGCGGGAGAAATCGCTTTCAGTGGAATGGTCATTGCGCATCTGATGAACAGTGCAGGGTCTGTCTAGACCCTGCACTGTTAATCACAGCGTGATGTAAGCCGTCTCAACACCCTGCAGTCTTTGGACATTCAAGGAGGCGCTGCTGGAATATTCAGCAGCGACTGCCCTGAGCTTGAGGAAATGCCTAACCTGCGCCTGCCGTGCCGATGATCAGGGTACCGGTACTCTTCCCTGGCTGCAGAGAAGTGCCGGTACTGATGGCAAGAAAATTCGGAAGTGCCGGTACTCAGTACCGGTGAGTACCGGCCCATTTAAAGCACTGAGTCGGAGCAGGATCACTTGGAAACAATTGGCTCCTGCAATCATAAATACATTCTATTCTGGCATGGCAGCAGCTGGGCCCGAGTCTTGCTGCACTGCAATAAAGTTGCCGGCAGCGCAGCTATCTTGGCCCCCAGGCCAGCACATGAAAACGTAATTGTTTTACTAGTACTGCAATCTACGGTTGCTCATCATAAAGTGCTTGTTTGTTGTGTGTGAAAATGCTTGTTAACCTATGAGTCCAGATTGTTTATTTTTCTGCTGTGTTTCTTTCTGCGTTAATTGGCCCCTTAGTTGCAGTTTCCACCGTTTTTTCCCCCTTTATCCTGCTGATTTTTCTTTTCATTTAGTCTGTTTTCTGTAACACTTGTAATGCTTACTCTTTTGTTGTGCGTTTTGTCACTTCATCACTCAACTTGTATGTTATTTTACTACTGTTTTTCTTGCCAAATTTACTTTTATTTATTATTTTTCATCCAGTTTATTATGTTTTCTGCCGTTTAGTCTGTTATTTCACTCCTCTGCTGCTAGCTAATTTGACTATTTTTCTCCAAATTTTTACGTAGTATTTTTCTGCTTCTTGTGTATTTTGGTGGGTGGGGGCTGTGTGGGGGGGGGGGGGTCTGTGTGGGGGGGGGGCTCTCTGTGTTTGTGGGCTCTGTGTGTGTGGGGGGGGCTCTGTGTGTGTGGGGGGGCTCTGTGTGTGTGGGGGGTCTGTGTGTGTGGGGGGGCTCTGTGTGTGTGGGGGGTCTGTGTGTGTGGAGGGGATGTGGTTGAGGGGGGCTCTGTGTGGGGGACTCTGTGTGTGTGTGGGGGGCTTTGTGTGTGTGGGGGGGGCTCTGTGTGTGTGGGTGGGGAGCTCTGTGTATTTGTGTGGATGCAAATGCAATAGGTCTCCCATTTGCGAGAGATTAAGCTATTACTCTACTACTCTCTAATGCTTACCTATTGCCATTGTAAATGACAATACCATATATTTATCAGTTTAAAAAAAAGCAATAAATGAAAAAAATGACATTTGCAATTGTCCATCTTAGATCCTCTGATGAGTTTATAGAAATGGTTGCTCATCTAAGTTGCAATGCATCCACATTGGATGATACTTCTATGTTCCCCTATCTGATCCTAATAGCTTCAGTCACATCTCTACATAGTCAAGTGATGGGCAAGTGATGAGATACACCCAGTTCTTGGAGTTACAATTGGTGTGTTGTCTTTGTGTTAATGTAAAGCTGTTGACTGAGTTCTTTTGAGTGTGGGGTGACAGGAAATGCTGTACAAGAGCGGCATGGGTAGTGGCCAGTCACTGGGGGAGTGCCCATAAACAGGGTTGTCCAGGATCTTTTCTGGCTGGATCGCGGTCTCGTATTTACCAGTTGGTCTTTCAGGTTCTGGGTTCTCTTGAATGCAAACAATGGTCATACCGAGATCATGCAGCCTGTATTCAAAACGTTACATGTGTTTCATAATGATGCTCTTGATTTTGTTAGACTGGAGTAAAGGTGATCACGCATGTGATGACATCTTCAGTTGATTGTGTTGTATTTTCTAAAAGGGCCTCATGGTTATTATTGGGGGCCCTTTTCTCTGCTCGTCTGATCACTCTTAGTGGATCATTCCTTGCCAGGTTATTCCTCAAGGGTTTGGCTTGCATGTCATCATCTACCAAGGTGCTACAATTCCTCTGTATACATAAGAATTGAACGAAGGGTGGATTATCACCTAGATCTCTTGGATGGTGGTATCAAAAGTAGGCAGACTATTGCAGTCAGTTTCTTCTAGTAAGTTGCTGTGCAAAGTTCTCCATGGTTGATGGAGATCACAAGGTATTTCTCTGCTGAAGTGGGACCTGGTGAACTTCGGGAAGGGGTCCAGGGTATTGACTCATTTGCTAAATTTGTGACATCTGGCCCCATCACCTTTACAGAAAATGAGAATATCATCAATGTATCATTTCCAGGTGATGATATTCCTCTGGTAGGGGTTGGATGGTCTGAATATATGATGAAATTCGTAATCGATCATGTATTAACAGGCCAGGCTTGAGGCTAAGGCACTGCCCATCAAAGCGCCTTGCATTTGGTGGTATAACTGAAATTTGTGCTTAAAGAAGTTGTTTTTCAAGGCCATAATGGCGAATTCCATGATAAAGTCGACCAGTGCTGTGGTAATCAGTGTTGCTGCTCTGAAGCAGGTATCTATACCCTCAGTTGTTGCATCCTGGGGAATATTTGTGTATAGAGCTTCAACATCGAGGGTCATCAGAT
Source organism: Lissotriton vulgaris (assembly GCF_964263255.1). Classification (NCBI taxonomy): domain Eukaryota; kingdom Metazoa; phylum Chordata; class Amphibia; order Caudata; family Salamandridae; genus Lissotriton; species Lissotriton vulgaris. The sequence goes on along the minus strand of NC_141688.1, from coordinate 297,747,640 downwards.
GATGATCTTCTCTGGGTTTGCCACTTAGTGATTAAGTTGAGTACATCTCGTGTGTCTTTTAGGAATAAGGGTATGTTTTGGACCAAAGATCAAAGAAAGAAATCACAGAATTGGCTAAGTGGTTCCAAATGGGATCCGATGCCGGAGACGATAGGTCTTGCAGGTGAATCCCTTTATGTATTTTGGGTAATAAATAAAAGTATGTTATTTTTGGGGATGTCATGTTGATTGTCCATCTTCTGATCTGGTTAAGACCTACACCCTTTTCTTAGGAACAGTGACACGCCAACCTTGATTTGAATATATCTCCTCCACAACCTTTCTTGTCATCTTTAGGAAAAACACCTTTGGAATGATCAAGATTGACAGAAGCATCTGAAGCCTGTCGTGATAATATAGATTGGGACATTTTCACTAGTAATAAAAAAAACCAAGCATAGGCATAGCGAATAGGTCTTGCCTTTGGGACCATATAAGTGGTTAGCTATGCAGCACAGGAGCTGTGTGTTTACAAACATTAGAAAGGAGACAGAGCAACTAGTCACATTTCGTTTAACAGTGGTAGTTACTCTGGACAATTTTTACTATATGTGCTTGAAGCTTTGGGCTTATAAATTGATCTTAATATGAATTATAACATATTCAGCTATTTTTAAGTGAATGTATCTGTACTACGGCTGAAATGCCAGAAACCGGTCCCCGGAAGCTTGTTTCCTTCCCAGTATAAGAATTGGCTTGGTAGTTTGGTCTGCCCTGTTCCCATGATGCACTGGGCCAGGGACAGACTAATTTGCATGTAGCCAGGTTCTGAGCTGGGATGGTGCAGTGAGCTAAAAAACGGTGATGGATCAAGCCCTGATCTTTGGACTGGGTAGGAGTGTTCTGCTTAATTCAGATACTCTGTCCATCACCACCCCCTTTTCTGAATTGTATCTGTACTAGAGCATCAGTAACTTGTAAAGAAGGTGCCTGTAAAAAGCAGTGGTGCACTATATTTATGAGCTTAATGCAAAAGTAGAGTCTTATGGAAGACTGTCGCCCCTTTAATTATTTTGCAAACATATGAAGTAGAAGAGCTATGATCTCAATAGTTGATAGTAGGCCTTCCAAGCTTCTGCTTAGTCCACATATGTCTCGCTTTGAACGGATTGAGAGTTCCACTAGACCATAGAGTTTTAACACGAATCTGTGTCTTTTAGCATAAACACAGGTTTTGACAGCAGGTATTATATATGTGTATTACGTTTCTCACGTAGATTTTTAAAAAAGGCGAATAAACGTAGCCTGTAACTTTACTTTTAGTCTGATCAGCACGGTGAGTTGTGTCCATGCTGTAGATAGTGCAACACCGGTGAAATTAAAGCAGAGTATTCAGCAAACGTGTAAAGAAACATTGGGCAGTGAAATGATAGCAGAGCAGCATACACATTGCATCGTGAATTTAAGGCATAGCATTGAATTTATGACTGCAGAATCAGACCTGTAAAGACATATTTTATATTTTTAGTGCACCGTGTGAGAAAAGCAAACTTGTGGACAGCATACATTTAGAAAATGATTTAGTATTAGCAGAGGTAATTATTAATATGTGAAACTGTTCCTGTTTTTTGGTGTATGAAAACATGTATTTAAACAGCTAAATTGTATAATACACTGAATAGAAGATACATAGACATTTCTTTGATTTTTGAAAAAAGCAGTGGTATAGCCAATAGGTGTTGCCTTTCAGCCCTTAAAAGTGTTTAGCTATAGATATCGAGTTTGCGTATGTGTTGACGCTGTTTAAATGCTTGTAAGTTTTATGTACCTGTGTGAATGTTTGTTTGTTATGGTTTTTTTTGTTATGGGGTATAAATAATTAGAAGTTGAAGGTTAGTTTGTTAGTGAGAGAAATATTTAGTTATTGAGAGATAGGGAGAGTAAGTTAGTGAGAGAGTTAGTGAGTGAGAGAGTTATTGTAAGAGAAAGCGTGAGTTAGTTACTGAGAGAGTTAGTTAGTTAGTGACTGGATTAGTTAGTTAGTGAGAGAGTTAGTTAGTGAGAGTGAGAGAGTAAGTTATTTAGTGAGAGAGTGAGTGAGTTAGCCATTTAGTTAGTGAGTGTGATCGAGTGAGTTAGTTAGTGAGAGAGGTAGTGAGAGAGAGTTTGTTAGTGTTTGAGAGTGATTTAGTTAGTGAGTGTGAGAGAGTTTGTTAGTGAAAGAGTTGGAAAGTTATTTATTTATTGAGAGTGAGAGAGTGTGTTAGTTATTTAGTTTGTGAGTGAGAGAGTTAGTTCGTGATTGTGTGAGAGAGTTAGTTATTTAGTGAGAAAGTGAGTGAGTTAGCCATTTAGTTAGTGAGTGTGATCGAGTGAGTTAGTTAGTGAGAGAGGTAGTGAGAGAGAGTTTGTTAGTGTTTGAGAGTGATTTAGTTAGTGAGTGTGAGAGAGTTTGTTAGTGAAAGAGTTGGAAAGTTATTTATTTATTGAGAGTGAGAGCGTTAGTGATTTTAAATGCGAGATTAGTTAGTTAGGGAGAGAGTAAGTGAATAAGTGATAGTGAATATGTTTATTTTGCTATGAGGGTTTAAATAATAGGTGGTTAAAGATTAGTCCGGATTTAGTTAGTGAGTAATAGTTAGTGCGAGAGAGTGAGAGAGTTAGTTTGTAGTTAGTGGGAGAGTTAGTGAGTGAGAGAGTTAGTGTGAGAGAATATTAGTTATTTAGTTAGTGACAGAGTTAGTTCGTTAGTGAGAGAGTTAGTTAGTGAGCCAAAGTACAGAATGCAAACATGTTAAGTGGGCCCTCTACTGTGGGTCACCTTCAACCCGCTGAAGTTTGAAGTACTGTTGGTGAAAAAGGAAGAACATGCATCTACGGGGCAGCTATTAAGTCCTAAAATGGGACAGAAAAGTTCCACCTCTGCTATGAATAGTGTAAATGGCCAATTGTGAAGCAGCAATTATTCAGCACAGGAGCCATAATATAAAATGTTTAAATACATTAATCATCATCTTTAAGCACCTTGGACAAAATCTGGAAAATTTGTAAATTGATTTTAATGGACCACAGCGCTGCAAGCATGACCTACAGCATGAGAAATAAATGGCATTTAAAATGCACAGCTCACTGGAACAAACGAACAAATCCTTAAGTGCTCAGAGGAAATAACATGGAAAGGCAGAAATCACTTAGCTGCGTGTTGCGATACGAGGCCCGGTATTCTTTCTTAATGTCTCACGCAGCAAAATAAAATAACTTGTGCGGCCGCGAACGAAAGTGAAAGCGCGCAGGTGAGGCGACCGCGACCAGGATAACCAGGGAAACAGTTCAATTAATGTTCTGGAAAATTGCGCCCAAATACATTTGTTTAACTATTTATTTTCAATTTGTAGGCAAAGTTATTGCCCACAATGAGGGTATCCTGGCTTTAGGAGAATAAATGAAGTACAAAGGTCAAAGGGAATGCCGCGAACAAAAATAACAGCGCGCCGGCAAGGCCACAACGAGCAGGTTAACTAGCGTACGCGTATCCTTAATTACAAACATATGGCCAAATGAAAACAGCTGTTTTCAAGCATTCATGCTTGTACTGGCATTGCGGGAGCGAGCAACGGCGTGCAGACCATCTGTTTTCCAATTAGCTTGCGCGCAGCTGCTCGCTCCCGCAACGTGGATGCCACCACAAGCACAAGTGCTTAAAGAGAGCTGACCAATTTCTGAAGGTCATCTACTAGAGCAACACATGCTCTCTGCCCAGGCAGACCCTGGAGGGCAGGGCAATTTTAAAAGTGTTACCAATCATAGAGATATGGGTAGTGAGTCACCAACTGGAAGCTGGAGATTTTACTTTTGTGGTGATGAATATGCCACTGTTGTAGAGGCACAGGATAAATATTTCTCTCCATCTAGGAACGCTGTTTGAAAGAAATCATTTTTTACAGTAGTCTCAACTTTATATAAGCCTTTAGGACCCCGGTCATTACGTTCAATTATCATGATGTGCACAATGGGCTCAGGATAATTCAAGAGCAATTTCTTATGACTGGTAATCCAGATTTGGATACAGCAGTAGGCATTGCTAGAGCCATAGAGTATTCTGGTGTTTACTTTTATTAGTTGTCTTCTTCTAACAATTCAGTACAGTGAGGAAATATCGCATTGTAAGGATACAACAAAAGATTATAAGAGTTTTGCGGCGAGCAGCTCTCAGTCGAAAAGTGATTATCATTGTAGTAATACTTGTATGTTTAAAGTGTGGCTGCAAAAATCATGCAGCATCACTGAAACATTGCCCTGCCCTATCTCAGAAATGTAATAAAAAGGCACTTTGCTGGCCCTATCCCAGACATGTTTCAAATGTAATAAAAGGGCACTTTTCTGGAGTATGTTGTATGTCATAAAAGTCTCTGGTGTCCAAGTTGGGAGAATATGGCAGTGATGGTGACAGCATTGACGTGGTGCCCATTCTAACATGTAGAAATACATGGAAGGGTGAACCTGGAACCCTGGATAATTAGGAGTGCAGATAGTGCAGGAATTCTGTAGGTCATGTTAGGGGGAAACCTCCCATCTGTGCCTTCCATCTCAACTGAACTTGTGTTACAGTGATGTTCAGAGTTTGTCCCTTGCGCATGTTGCAGTGGTGTTAATTTGTGTGGAATATCAGGTGCACAGCATTGAAGTGTTAGTGATGGCAAATTTGCGGTCACCGTTTAATACATTTGGTTCACAGATGTTTGAGGAACTTCAACACTTTACAATAAAAACATCCAATGTTTGAGGCACAGCTTGAATTAGAGAATAAGACAACGTTTTCTGTAGTTTATGTACCGAAGTATGAATCCAAATTGTTTGGATGGGATGACCAGAGTGGATTAGACATCATTTTAGATCCTAAATATCCTAATTGCATAATATTAAAATCTTGTTTGTTCAATCTGAGGACTGTTTGAGTGTGTCTTCCAATGATCGAGGTATACAGAAAATCCATGCAATGTTGGCAGCTAAACTGAGGAAACTGACTGGTTTTCAGCACAAGGTCGTGCTCAAAGAGTCAAGGCTGTGTTCTATAAGGTTTGCAAGATACCCCTAAGTTTACCGGGGTGTTGCAAAGAGAGTTAGATCAGTTGTGTCAATTCAATATAGTAATTTGGATGGACATGAAAATTGGTCGAACAAATTATTGTATGTTTTGAGACGCAGGACTCTTATTATATTTTGACAATGCAGGGTTGATGCGAATGGTGTGGATTATTTGAGCACTATTTAAGTGCTTGAGGTGTGAAACTCAAAGTGAACATTTTGAAAGCCATTGTGGTAGTTCTGTCGGCAGAAAATAGGAAATAGTTAAAGTTTTTATTTGGTCTGATTAAATACTACTCAAAATGCATAATCCATTTTGGCCATGAAGCAGCATCCCTTAAGAATTTGCTTGAATGCCAAGTGCATAAATCTGATGTGAGAATTGCCAGTGCGCTGTAGAGACATTCTAGGTTCTCTCCCTTTAAAACCATTCAAACCTTGGGATTCCAGTATTAGCCAATAAAGCACTACTTATAGAGTGTGGATAATTACCGCTTTGGAAGGCGGTTAATGTCCCCGATTTGCAGAACAAGCAGACAGACACAATAGATATCGCCATCAACGGCGAAACTTGGGTAAAGCATTTTAAACGTCTTTATGACCACATAAATTCTTCTGACCTTGTAGATCCTACACCAGTAATAACATCAGAGGATTGCAATATTAACTCCCTGGGTGTATTCCCTCTGGGTATCACCTTTAACTGCGAAGAGGTTACCGCCGCAATTAAACAAAGCCCCTCAGATAAAGCTCCGGGCCCGGACAGGGTCCCAATAGATGTTTTCAAAACTGAGATTAATCTTTGGGCCCCCATGTTAACGAACGTCCTGAATAGCGCAAACTCCCAGGGCTTTATACCTACTTGGACCGAAGCAATAGTGGTTCCCATCTTCAAAAAAGGAGATAGGAACGACCCCACCTGCTATCGACCAATTTCCCTTCTTGACGCCTTAATGAAGGTAGCAGGCCATATAATTTTAAACCGAATCCAAACATGGGCGGAGGAGGGTGATATTATTTCCAGCCTTCAGTACGGATTTAGAACAGGCAAAGGCACAGTTGAATAGGGACTAAACCTGGCCCTTGTTATATCAAAGTATACTCAAGCTAAGAAGGGTAACCTTTACATCACTTTCGTTGACCTGAGCTCAGCCTTTGATTGTGTGGACCACAATAACTTATGGTCCACACTTGCTGACATGGGCATTGATGATCAAATCGTTACATTCATCAAGGAATTATATAGGAGTGCTGGAGCCAGGGTAAGGTACGGCACTCAGGGAGAGTGCTCGGATAAGTTCCCCATTAGGAGAGGTGTGAGACAGGGTGCATACTAGCACACCTACTCTTCACCCTATATATAAACTCCATTGGCAATCACCTTAAAGAGTCACAGTTCGATTATCCATCGATCAAGGGGCAGCCGGTGCCAATACTCCTTTACGCAGACGATGCTGCCATTATGTCTCGAACCAAGGTAGGCTTACAGAGGGCCGTTCTGAACTTCTCCAACTACATGAAAGATAAGGGCTTAAAAATAAACATCACAAAAACTTTCACTATGGTCTGTGGGCCTGGCTCTAAGAAAGCATCCTGCCCAATATTCCTCAAGGGTAGGAGGATTGAGACTATCGACCAATTCTCTTACCTAGGAATAAATTTTGATAGGAGAGGCAACTGGCATACTGCCGTGAGGGCAAGAAACTTAGCCTTCTCTCGGGCTGTAGGAGTCCTAAACAACTTTGCGGCTAAAATAGGGGGTAGACCCGTGAAGGAACTGACCCTAATTTACAAGGCCAAATGTATCTCCACGGCCACATACGGATCAGGGATCTGAAATGCATCATCGATTCAACTAACCGAGAACCAGTACCTCAGATACTTGCTTGGGACCCCTAAATCAACAGCAACCTACCTCACACATAATGAACTGGGCTTATTGTACATTTCAGATGTCATAAAAATCGCGCCCATACTACTATGGCATAAGGTGTGGGTCACTCCGGAGATATCTTTAAACCGTAATTTTATCTCTGATTGTTTGACCCTTGACGGTGTCAGCAACATTAAATGGCTGGAATATGTTAAAAACTTGATGACTGAGATTGGCCACCCAGAGTACTTTACGAGACCATCTAGCATGGAGGTGGTCGTAAGAAAGCTACTGAAAAAAATGGCTCTGGACTATTTAGCTAATGATAGATGGGACATGGAAAAATCTAAAAACTCAGTCATGGATTACCAGCAAATTACTGCCAATAAAGGGCCTCGACTGTATCTTATAAGCGATTTTAACTGTTATTCTAGAATGTTACTGACCCGTTTTAGGTTTGGTACCTTCTTTCGCGTAATTACATTTCCAGTCTGTAATAACTGGTCAAGGGAGACGCTTATTTGCCCATGCGATGAAACCTCCGCCCAATCAAACATTCATTGTATTCTTTTTTGTAAATTTTATTCAGCTCCTAGGGCGGCCTTCCTGAAACCAATCCTGAGGGCATGGGGCCACAGCACTTGTAGAATTGCTTTTATTAGGCTGCAACAGCTAGAAAATGATATTGTTGTACAGCAGGGCTCGCAAAATCCACTCGCCCGCTCGCATTTGCGAGGGAGAATGGATGAGGACAAGCTATTTTTAAGTCCTACTCGCCCTTTCTGGATGAGTAGGAAGACAAACTAACTTTTGTCCTCTGTCTTTGAAAACGGAGCAAAAGTGACAATATAACAAGATTTAAAGGCATTTTTATTGCTCAAAAAGGGACTAAGCAATAAAGATGCCTTTAAATCTTGTTAACTTGTCACTTTTGCTCCGATTTCAGAGACAGTGGTCAAGTAGGTTGCAGTTGGGTCAAGGGGATTTTCCAAGTTACTAGACCTGCAGGACTAGTACAATTTTTCAGATTTGTCGAGCCCTGTACACGCTGTATCGAGTTTTTTAAAATTATTGATCAAATTCAGGAATTCAATGTAAAGTACTTTGTAAATTAACTGCATTTTAGATTCTTTTGTACTTCTTGGTATAACTAGATTTTAATGCTGGTGAATGTAAAAACCCCTTCATTCTGTAACTTATGTGTTACCCACCTTTTAAATGTATGTTTTTATGATTTCAATCGTGAATTTCGAATAAAGCTTTTCGAATTTGACCTCTGGGGGTATCCAGGCTTTGAGGTCTCGCAGAGGAATATAGGTATTTGTCCCGCAGTCTTTTTTCCCGCATGGAATCACAACGCGGTTGTTACAACGACCGCATTGTGATTCCGCATACCATTACTCCGCAAGTCGGAACAACGACTTGCGTAGGGGGGGGGGCGCTGGATGTTGGAATAGTACAATTTACTATTCCAACTCCAGTCTGTGCGGACACTAGGGAAGGTGTGGGATTCTAAATCCAACACCTGCCCCCCCCCCTCTGCAAGTCGTTGTTCCGACTTGCAGAGTAATGGTATGTTTAATCACAATGCGGTCGTTGTAATGACCGTGTTGTGATTCCATGCGGGAAAAAAGCTTCGTCATAAACTTTGTTTACCCTCGCAGACCTTTAATCGAAGTGCCAGATCTTGAGTCCCTCTCTGAATGCAGCAAGTGAAGGTGACATTCACAGGTGGAAGGGGAGGATGTTTCATGACTTGGCAGCCAGGTAGGTGAAGTAACAACCTCTGCTGTGACTTTGGTGGATGCATGGAATGTGGGCGAGGGAGGTGAAGTGTAATTGTCTGGCGGGTTGGTGGAAGTTCCGATGGTGGTTAATGAAAGCTGGTAACTGGTTGTGGAGGGAGTGGTGCCCTTTCTGTAGTCCAGTCGGCTGGTCACAAGAGCATGTGTGACTATTTTAGTGTTGTTAACGGGGATTCATCAGAATATCGGTCGAAGCATGCAGAGGGTGTGGAAGCAGGAGGATCATACTTCGTTGACCTGGCACTTCAATGTAAGTTTGATGTCCTGGATGATGAAAAGATTGATGACGTGTTCCAAGGAAGCATGTGTGGGTCCGAGTTCGGGGGGTCACCAGGTGTTGAACCACGGTTAGGTGTTCCTTCCAAAGATAAGGAATTCCAACGTGTCTATTTTGAACTTCAGGCAGTTGGACCTCTTCCAGTTGGATACACATGTCATGGCGTTCTGATAGTTGATTCTGCTGGTGGCAGGGTATTCTATGAGAGAGAGGATGAGTTTGGTGTCATCTGTGTAGGAGATGAGGTTTAGTCCACGGGTACAGACGATGTTGGCCAGTGGCGTCATACAGTTGTTGAACATGGCGAGACTGAGAGAGGAACCTTGCGGAATGCTGCGGATGATGCTCTTGGGGTTGGAGGTGAAGGACAGTAGGCAGATTCGCTGGGTGCGTCCTGTGAGCAAGGAGGTGATCAATTTGAGGGCATCTCTCTGGACGCCAATGTGGTGGAGTCTTCTGATGAGGGTGAGGTGGGATAAGGTATTGTATGCTGCTGAGAGGTTGAGGAGGAGAAGGATTCATGTCGTCGGTTGCGTGCTGTGTTTGGCACGGAAGCCGGATTCGGAGATGTCAAGTAGGTTATTAACTTACAGGTGTTCTGTGACCTAGCGGTTGATGGCTTTCTAAAGTACCTTGGCAGAGAAAGGGAGGAGCGAGATGGGCAGCAATGTTTGAGTTTGTTGGGGTTGGCGGAGGGTTTTTTCCGGACTGGTATAACCTCTACATGTTTCCATGTGTCGGGAAAAGTAGCTGTGGTGATGGAAGAATTGAGGATGGCGGAGAGTGCACTGCTGATTTCTTTGTGTCCAAATTTGAAGTACTGGTGGAAGTAGGGGTCATTTGGTGCTTCGGAGTAAATAGAGGTCATGATGGATGTGGTGTCATGGGTGGCATCTGTTGGTGTCAGGAGGTGACTGATGTCGTTGGGTTGTGGGTAAAAGTTGCAGTAGATATCTAATTTATTTTGTAGAAGTTGTACACACTGGTGTTGCAGAGTGCTTGGGAAGGGTGGACTGTGTTCCCGGTGGCTGAAGGGCAGGACAACTCTGTGACGATGATGAAAAGTTCCTTGGTGTGGTTGGTGCTTGCTTCGATGCAGTTTGGTCTGGCATCCTTATTAACTTCTTTGAGGCATTGTCGGTATTGGCTGAGGGACGATTTGACAGCAAAGAGGTCTGTGGGATTCCTGTTGGAGCGCTGTCATCTTTCCAGTTACTCTCATTCATGTTTAATGGACCAGAGTTCTGGGGTGAACAAGCTGGCTTGTAAGGTGGATATGCTGGTGTTGGCTGACTTAATGGGACGACATTATGGACACAGTTGGAGATCCAGTCAGAGAAATTCTGGACTTCCAGTTCCAGGTTGCCGGTGGTGTCGGGCCTGGTGATGTTGAGGGCAGATGTCCAATGTGTCTCTGTAAATTTGTTCCATCTGCAGTGGGTGGAGGTAAGGGGCTTAGTGGTGGAGTCCAGGGAGCCTGTGATGGTGAAGTGGATGATGTTTGGTCAGTCCAGGTTAGCTCAGTTACATGGATGAACATGACTCTGTCACTGGTTAAGAAGATAGGGCCCAGTGTGTGCTATGCGGGGTGTATGGAGAAGGTGACCTACTGTGTGACGCCGATGTTGTTCCTGCTTTCAGGAGGCAGGTGTAGTTGGCATCTATAAAGTCATTGAAGTGAATATAGGGGTTGCAGAGGATCATGTAGTGCTGGGAGCTGAGCTAGAGGAGCGATGAATTTGTAGATATACTGCATACCCAAGGGTCAGTATGTGAGGGTTTTCTTTGATGGTAGTCTTTGAAGTTGATAGTTGAGGTGTTCCATGATTGATGTAGTGTCGTCTTCAGTGGTGGTGCATCAGAAAGTTTCCTTGTGGAGGAGGGCAATGTCTCCTCCGTGCTTATATTATCACCTGCAACAGTGACCCCGGTGCAGTATTATTTAAAAAATGGAGTGATGGTAGGGAGGAGGTATTTGTGTTTGTATCTAAAGCACTGCTGGGGTCAGAGTTGACCTACTCTATCATTGAGAAAGAGACTATGACATTTAGGTTAGATACTAATCGGTTTAGAAAATTTGTATGTGGTGTTCAAGTTATTTTAAGCAAAGACCACAAATCGGTTCTTGATTCGTTGAGCACTAAAGGGGAGGTGGGGGAGAGCTACCCCCTGAGAAACTAAGTGGCAGTTTCGCATATGTGATGTAGCATTATCACATTAAATATGTGCCTGGAAAAATCAACTTGAAGGCAGATTATTTATCAAGGATGCTACTTGCTGATAGCACTGATGAAAAAAATTGTAGAAGTCCTTTTTGTGTGTGTTGCAAGGCAGATACTAGGTTTGCCTGGTGGTGCAATTTCAGAGCAGGTATGAAGAGATGCACTTCAACAGGAGACTGTTTTGTCTCAAGTCAAAGTCTGGGTGAATTGTGGAGCAGTGAGAGCTCAGAATTTGTCCCTTAAGTGCATTTTGCAGCGGAGTTAATGCATGTGGAATATCTGGTGAACAGAATTGAACTGTTAGTTTTACCTATCAGCTTGAGGAACAGGATTTAAATGTTGGCACACAAAGGACACTTAGTTAGTTCGTTTATTAGGTTTCGCCTGGCGTTTACTGCGCAAGCAGTATCGCGTAGGCGAAAACATTTGTTTACAAGTATGGAGCGTTCTCCCGCCTCTGTCTTCCATTGGCTAGCTCCATAAATGGAGGCTAGCCATTGGAAGACAGATCTGTCCGTCATTGCCGGAGAAGATTTGTGGGCGTTCCCACGATTTTTACTCATCCCGCCCCCTTGCGATCGTCATGCGGCATTGGGCGGTGTTTTTATTTTCTTTTTAAAGCTTTGTTTTCGCCATCTTGGAAGTGCCGTTTGCAGGGGTAGGTTGCGCGATGTCCCGCTGTCCGTTCCCGCCCCCCTCCCGCTGTCCGTGTGCCCGTTCCTGTCCCCCCTCCCGCTGTCAGTGTGCCCGTTCCTGTCCCCCCTCCCGCTGTCTTTGTGCCCGTTCCCGCACCCCCTCCCGCTGTCTGTTCCCGCCGTCATTTTTCAACCT